>NC_134117.1:62672500-63297500 GCF_040939455.1 Microcebus murinus
ATTATAGTATTATAATTAAAGATATTTTCTTAATCTAATAGGAATTTGTATATTTCAGTGTAATGCTCTTTGGCTGATGGCTTCATTGCTGTTATATTTTCAAGTTTAATTTTACCCCAGTAGTATAAAATATGATCTCTTTATCATTTATAGCTATTTCCTCTAATTTTACTCTGCCTGATTTAAAAATATTTTCTGTTGTTTATTCTTTTTTAAATTTGCATTGTGTGACATATCTTTACCCATTTTTTAATTCTTTAATCTTCTAGATTTTTTAAAAATGATCTTATACAGAGCATATGTTCTCTAATTCTCAGAGTCTTATTTTCTATTCAATATCCATTAGGGTACTTTGCATGCACTAGGGAACGTGGTTTATGCATTAATTTATTATAATTAGCATAACTTTATAAACTGTTCTTTTCTTTATTTCTCTGAAGAGAAAGATGAATTTTATTTATTTATTTATTTTTAAATATTTAATTATTCTATTTTCTTTTTTCCATTAAACATTTCTTCGCTAGAAAGATGAATTTTAGGAAGGTGAAACAAATTGTCTGGAGTCATACACCTAAATATTATTATTGTGAAAGTTCTTTAAAAAATCTTACATCTATTTTTATTTCTAATTTTATATTTCTTATATAATTTTTCATACTATATTTTGTCATATGGGATATATTTTCTTTTGCTTTATCTTCTTAATTTTAGAAAACATATATTCTTTTTTATATTGTGATAAAAAATAAATAACATAAAATTTACCTTCTTAGCCATTTTTAAATGTACATATAGTTAACACTATGTGAAACTTCTCTAGTACTTTTTCATCTTACAAAACTGAAACTCTATACCATTGCACAATACCTCTTCTTCTCTAACCCCAAGAAGACATATATTCTTAAATGTCTCAAGAGGATACTATAATCATTTCTTTAATTACTTGCACCAAGAGTGACTTTGAAGTCTCTCTATTGAAATTTGAAATACACGACATATTTTCTCCCTTTCCCTTCCTGTAAGTGTTTCTGAATATAATCTGTTTTATTTGCATACAATTATTACATAATTGCTTTGGTCTTATTTTATTACTATTATTATTATTTTTTGAGACAGAGTTTCACTCTGTTGCCCGGATTAGAGTGCTGTGGCGTCAGCCTAGCTCAAAGCAACATCAGACTCCTGGGCTCAAGCAATCCTTCTGCCTTAGCCTCCCAAGTAGCTGGGACTACAGGCATGTGCCACCATGTCTGCCTAATTTTTTCTATAGATTTTTAGCTGTCCAAGTAATTTCTTTCTATTTTTAGTAGAGACGGGGGTCTCACTCTTGCTCAGGCTGGTCTCGAACTCCTGAACAAAAGCAATCCACCTGCCTCCACCTTCCAGAGTGCTAGGATTACAGGCATGAGCCACTGTGCCTGGTCTGTCTTATGTATCTTTAAACGATAGTGTTTAGACCACTTTTTTCATCTTCATAACCGCATTTGTCTTAGAATTATCTCTACATTAAAGAGAGTTGAGTTCATTTCAAAATCATTTCTGTGTCTTTCCTGTGATTTATCTTATTATTTCAATCTTTACTTGTTGATTAGAGTATGTATTAAAGATTTTTTTTTAAATTGTGGGTACAGGCTATGCTTTTTGAGTCCCTGAATATGTTAGACTATTTTTTATTGCTCTAATAATTCCCAATAATACCTTAATATAAGTTGCTTTTTGAAACAAATTAAGAATTTGAGGGATTTCTCAACTATTAATTTGAGATATATTTTCTAATTTTATGGTTTTTAATTTTTAAAATGTTTAATTTTAAATGTTAATTTTTAAATGTTTAATTTTTCTTCTATATTGCACTAAATTTTAAATCTAAGATGTAGGTCTGCTGGACTCAGTCATCATGTACAGATGTAAAACAATGTATATCTATAACACATGTAGTTATAACCACAGTTGCAGCCATTGCCTACTTTGTTTCCAGTTATAACTTTATATAGCTATGTAATTGCATATGAATAATATGGTTTGAGTATGGTTGACCAGTAGACTATAAACATTTTGGTCATACATATTTATTAGTAAAACTCTTTAAGTGTGTGCCTCAAAAATTACATATTTAACAATTATGCATGTCATACTATTAACTCACATACTAAAATATCAATAAAGTTCAAGTTCTTTCCAAGTATTTTTATAAAAATAATTAAAATCCACATGCTCTGAGATTTTCTTTCTGACTGATGTCTGCCCTTTGACTTTGTAACTGTGCCTTTTATTGGGCTATGAGTAAAAAATCACGTCTGATTTGTTTACCACTGCAACCCTGCTCCAGGGTCTGGAATCTCGTAGATGCTCAGTAAATATTTATGGAATGGCTGATTGGACTAAGAATGACTCATACATAAGCTAAATTTATAAATGCTGAGGTAGATATCTAGAGGGAGTAATTCATTTGCTAAAGTCATACAACTTTCATCCCAAATCAGTGAAACTGCAATGCAGTTTTCTTCCTTGCACTCCAGAGCTGCTCAGAATGGTGCTGTGCAGAGGTCCCATGAGGAAGCTGTTGCAGGGTCAAAGAGGGTGCGAGGGAGGAAAGGGACACATATATCAATGGGATATTTGTGAACAAATTGATCCAGCTTAAATCTATTTTCTTTGTTTACCCAAGCAAAAAGAAGTCATAAACACACACACACACACACACACACACACACACAAAATATAAGTTTAAAAGTCATAACCCTGCACAATGCTGTCTTTTTAATAAGTTACCTATTGTTATCTTTAAGTGAATTTACAGATACATTGTGGCAGTCATATTTCCTTTTGTATTCTGACAGTAAACAGACCTCTAAATGTGAATATAATTAGTAGATATACATATAATATATAAAGACATACTTAGATCTTTTATTAAGATAATACATAAATCATATTGAAGACTTTAATAAGTATTAAATGCTTATGGTTAGCTTTCATATTATTAAAAATGGATGTTTTTAGCTTTTATCTTAAAATATCATGGGGATTGTAAAATCTCACAGCTTGAGATAAAGAGTTGAGGCAGGACAAACTATTTCCGTGGAAAAATGTTAGCTGCCTTATCTATCTTAGAGCCCACTATGGCTTTGACAAATGTGGTCAGTTTTGATACTGTAAAGTTATTGAAGTGTCCACAAGATGGCAGATCCAGAGTCTGGTATAACTTACTCACTAGCACATGGCAAGTGTGCCCAGTAAGCTTTATTTTACGACACTGATAATCCAAGCTGATTGAAACAATTAAAATTAACATGCTTTAAAAAAAAAGTCAATTTGCTACTTTCTGTCTTTATTAGAATACATGTCACAGCTCTTTAAGATAACTCTCAGATTCATACCACACTATAGTGGTTACTAAATCTATAGCAATCAAAACCTAGCTAATACTGTTCAACTTTCTCTAATTATTTCAAAATGAATTCCCTAGCCTTTATATGCATAACTAATAAATACAATTATGATGTAACAAGATTGCTGTCCTACAAAATACATATGAAAGCTATGCTGTTTAGAGTTGTCTCATCTGAAATATCTCTTTTCCTCACAGGTTGTTGCATAGTTCATGAATTAATACACGGTTAAGCCCTACAGAAAAGTTGAAAGAATAGTTTTAATGAACACCTAGATATCTCTCACTTACATTTCGTTGTCATCAACATTATGCCATATTCTCTCTCTCTCTCTCTTTCTCTGTATATACACAAATAATTGTATATATCTGCCCCACACACGAGAGTTGCTTTTTGCTGAACAACCTCAGCATGATGTAGATACCATGACATTTTAACCTTAAATACTGCAGCATGTACCTCCTAAGAATAAAAGCATTCTCCTAATTAAGCAAAATGTCCTTAAAACTCCTAAGAAAAGTAACTTTATTAATATCTAATAGACATTTTATATTCAAATTTCCCCAGTTATCTTAGGAACATTTTATAGAAAGGATCCAATAAAAGATGATGTACTGTGTTTATGTGTTATTTTTTAGTCCTATTTAACTTAGAATGGTCCTCCCTCTATGTTTTTTGTTTTTCAGAACATTCAATTTCTGGAAATTTCCAGAGCATTATAGCATGTTGTATATTCTGCATATGCTTGAATGTTTCCTTGTATATTTGAGTAAAATAATTTTGGAAAATGTTACATAGGGGATGTCATATGTATCTTTTTACAACAACAAAGTGATATATAATGTCAGATTGTTCTACAATCAGTGATGTTAAGTTGAATCACTTTGCTACATTGGTGACCTGCAGAACTCTCCATTATAAGAGGACATTTTCTCTTGTAATTCCTATTCTGTGTCTTTGAGACTTTATGAATATCCAGTCTAAAAAAGCTTTTACCCACTGGTTTTAGTATCTATTGATAATTTTTTGAAAGAATTTTTGTAAGGTGAAGCAACTAAAATATTCATTCATGCAGTCATTCCACGCACATTCACTAAGTATCTTCCATGTGTGAAACTTTGTGTTAACTGTTGATATAATGGATAATAGGAGAGAGACATGCCCCTTCACTAAAGAAACATAAAGTTTAGAGGATAAACAACTAGACAGAGACTTTAATACATTTTTATAAATTTTAGTAAGAGTGAGAATGCAGTAGAAAATAATGGTGTGTGGGTATAACTTAGATAACATGGTTAGAGAAAGTTTCTTACAGAAGTGGCATTTAAACAGAGACCTAAAAATGACATGAAACAAGCAGTATGGAGCATGGAGAGTCAAGTGCTTGAGGAGAGGGTTATTTACAACAATCTAAATAATTTTTAAAGACCATTCTGCCTGTAATGCTGAGAATCAATTTTAAGAGTATAATATTAAATAAGAGAAGACTTGTTAGGAAGCTACTAAATTCATCCAGGGAGGAAAAAGTTTGGGCTAGGAAAGGTGAGGAAAAGTCAAAGGAGATAGAACTGACCCAATCCCAACAGTATTAGACAAACATTTTATCAATTATTATATGAAAATGTTTTTTATCAATGACATGATTTGAAATTAAAAATATTTCAAGTGTTTTTTTTTCTAAAAAAAGAAGTCTTCCATTTAATTCCAATGGTAGTAATACTGATATTCATTTTGGCCAGGAGGAAGTGAAGGAATAAGTGAGTGCGCTTGTGTGTGTGTGTGTGTGTGTGTGTGTGTGTGTGCGCGCGCACGCTTGTGAAATAGAAGAAAGTATTGGAAAATGATTATGGATCCACATAAAACCACTACTTTTGAAAGAGAGGCTGAGGTATTCTTACACGGAATTTTAATCTTCACAAATGTCCTGAAAATGTACCTTATCTGAATCTTACTTTTTTTCATTCCCCTTTTTACGATAGACATTTTGGAAGGCTAAATTATACCCTGACCCTATGCTCTTCACCACCTACACTTAAAAAAATGGCAGCTGTGATTATTTGAAGGAATCAACTAATCAACTACAGCTTCAATCTGCTCTGAATTTAGCTTTTTTTCTGTTCCAAAGTTGCTTAAGTTCTGAGCTTTGGAACTGTCCCTTGAATTTATCCATTTCTGCCCTTCGAACTTCTCAATTGATTCCCTTGGGACACATCCCCTAGATCTTTCTGCTTTTAGAGGCCAATGGCAGGACACCCTGCCCTGGCAGTGACTGACCCTTGGTACTTCAAGCCCCCAATCTCTGGCTTTATTTATTTATTTAGAGACAGGGTCTCACTCTGTTGCCCAGACTACAGTGCACTGTCTTCATCATAGCTCACGACAAACTCAAACTCCAGGGCTCAAGCTATTCTCCTGCCTCAGCCTCCTGAGTAGCTGGGTCTACAGGTGCATGCTGCCAAACAGGGCTAATTTTTCTATATTTTGTAGAGATGGGGTCTCACTCTTGCTCAGTCTGGGCTCAAATGATCCCTCTGCCTTGGCTTCCCAAAGTGCTAGGATTATAGGCATGAGCCACCATACCCAGCCCAATCTCTGGGTTTAAATTGTCCTAGTAGGTTCTTCCTGGCCTGGAAGTCAGAAACGTAATGGTTAAAGCCCTTGAAATACAAGCCTAATAATGCTAGGCTTGTCCTAATAAACACAGAAATCAATCAATAAATGCTCATTATATTTCTAGCCATTTTCAAATTGGAAACTCCCTTTCAAATTATTGAACTCTTTTTCAAAAACCAAGAGACTCTCTCTCTCTCTCTTTTTTTTTTTTTTTTTTTTGAGCGTTGCCCTCCATCCTAGTCCTGTTTTTCTGGAATGGCCTTAAATGGTGATACAGCTCCAACTTTGCACAACAGATTTAATATTTAACCTCATTAATAAGTTATTCAGCATCAAATTTGGGGAAATAAGGGGTGATCAAGTAAGAAATTGCTGTTTAATGCAAAAAATAAAAGCTCACTCAATATTTTTTTCACTCTAAAACCAGTAAGCTTGCTCTGAACGGAATTTAAAACAAACAAATGAAAAAAACCCACCAATATATATTTCAAGACATAAATATCACATTGTTCTTTCTGGGCGGGAAACACCACTTAGTTTCATTTCATCCAAAGTCATTCACAAGACCTTACAATCCTTCCCCAGGCCAGGCCCCTGCTCTGCCCGGAGAGCAGCCAGGAAATGGACAGTGTTGCTGCCAAAACCTCCCTTCTGCTCTTTAAATATGCAAAGCTCAACTCCAATGCAGTGTACTTTGAGGAGAAACTTTATAACACCTGTGATGAGAACATTTTCTGGCTCTCAGACAAAATGAGTGACACTCTACCTGTTTTTCCCATAACCCTGACATCACAGAAGAGGAAAATGTTGGAGCAAAAATAGAGAGAGAAGGTTGAAACTCTGAGAGATTTGCACACAAGGAGATACGATTCAAGTTGATTATTTTTTAGACTGGGAAATAAACCAACCCCAGGATACGAGACGGAAAAACAGAGTTAGAACAAAGATTTGATGCTTGAAAAGAATGGCATTTATACATACGTGCTTTCCCTCTACTTGGTGTTCTGCCTGCACCACAGAATCATAAGGCTGGGGTGACTTTCTTCTTGGAGCCCCAGGTCACTTGCATTCCAGAAGCTCTGCTAACATAGTTTGTTTGAAATGTCCTTAGCTTTTTTCTTTTTCTTTTTTGCTTCTGTAAATAGGGAGAAATGATCATTCCTAAGATACATTGTAAATTTAGGTCATGTCAATGTATCAGAGAAACAAGAGATTCAGAGCTGGCTTACAGCAAAATTATCAAATCAGTGACATGTGTCTTTTGAAATGTAAAGTTCCTCCATGTAGGTTCTCTGAACTGAACTTCCATGCTGCTAGAAAGGGTAGTTCATTGTCTCTGGACATGCCTCTCTTATCTCTCTCTTTCCCCTCAGCTGGCTACCATAGTCTTCACTAAATTTATATAGTCATCCTTTAGGAGAGTAGGCTAAGGTTGGTGGTAACCTTAAGAAATGCACGTGGACAAGGCAATGAAAACTCTTGTCATACAGGTGGAGTAATTTACACTCTCTTCCGCAGGCCAGTGTTCTCAAAGTTGCTGAATCCATCATGATTCAGGAGGGGAATTTGGCCTAATGGCTGGAGTGGGGGCAGGGGCAGGGAGTGAGGAGACAAATGATTGGGCCTGATGCTGACGGTCTTTTGTAAGGAATGTGGAAAGCACTTAGAATTAGCCTCATACCCGGGAAAGCATCCATGCATATCGACTAGTAGGCTTTTTATACTTCCAGCATCATTTTGAAGGGAGTCAAAGACTTAAATGAAGGACTTCAAGGTTCAAATTGAAATATTAAGAATGAGAAGAGGAGAAGAAAATACTCATCATTTATTGATTCTCCACCATATGCCAGAGACTGTTGAGAATTTATAGGAATGATCAAATGAACCTTCCACAGCCCTGTGAGAGAAGTATAATGTGGTATAATTAATACCATTTCAATGGCCTGGCACAGTGGCTCATGCCTGTAATCCTAGCACTTTGGGAGGCTGAGGTGGGAGGATCCCTTGAGCTCAGGAGTGCGACACTAGCCTGAGCAAGCACAAGACCCCATCTCTACTAAAAATAGAAAAAATTAGATAGGTGTTGTCATGTGCCTGTAGTCCCAGCTATTTGGGAGGCTGAGGAAGAAGGATCACTTGAGCCCAGGAGTTTGAGGTTGCAGTGAGCTATAATGATGCCACTGCACTCTACCCTGGGCAACAGAAGGAGAATCTATCTGAAAAACAAAAACAAAAAACAACACAAAACATTTCATAAATATGGAAACCAACAGACAGAAGTTAATATATAGCCTCATTCTCATGTCCAAAGTGAGGCAGAGTCCAGATGACAGCCTACTTCTTTTTGACTCCAAATTTCGTTTTGCTACTTCCTGGGTTGTACTGATAAGCTTTCAGTCACACCAAAATCAATACAGTGCAATGCTGTCTACTGATGAGTGATTAGGCTCAGGGTCTTCTTCCAGTGTTGTTTTAGAACAGCTAATGACAATGGCAATCAAACGTACATCAGAGGGATGAATTTGAGTCAACAGATATTATTGAGACCGTGTTACCTGCTGGCCAAATGGCAAGCTCATCAGCTCTTATGATGTCTGATTGCACCCAAGCAAACCTGTTTTATCCCCTGAGATGTGCTGATAACTCCCCAACCCCACGCCCAATTTAAGGCCTTGATTACTAGCACAGAACACAAAGTCCTGGCTTTCCTTACACCTGCACCAATACTTCGCTCTTCCAAGTAAAGTTCTTTTATGCCACTGCCCCCATTACATTTCCGTCCTCTAGGACTGGAACTCTAAACCTGTGTGTCAGCTACCTCGATCAAAAAATCTGTTGTATGTGTACTTTCTTTCTTTCGTTCTTTTTTTTTTTTCTTTTGAGACAGAGTCTCACTCTGTTGCCCAGGCTAGAGTGCCACGGCATCAGCCTAGCTCACAGCATCTTTAAACCCCTGGGCTCAAGCGATCCTCCTGCCTCAGCCTTTCAAGTAGCTGGGACTACAGGTGTGCGCCACCATGCCCAGCTAAGTTTTTTTTTTTTATATTTTTAGTTGGCCAATTAATTTATTTCTATTTATAGTAGAGATGGGGGTCTCACTATTGCTCAGGCTTGTTTTGAACTCCTGACCTTGAGTGATCTGCCTGCCTCGGCCTCCCAGAGTGCTAGGATTACAGATGTGAGCCATCACACCCAGCCTGTATGTGTACTTTCAATATGTTGACTCTACTGATATTTTGTACAAATTGCAGATGTTATTTTCACTTTTCTTCTGGGTCAGAAACTTTTCCCAGTGTAATGATTTTGACAGAAAAATCCACTTTTCTTCTCTCTGCTGTGTGAAACAAATGTACTAATCTCTCCTGTCTATAATATAAATGCCTTGTCTTTGTACAGCACACAGTCTAAATAACCCAAAGGAATGATGCTGAGTAGCCAACAATTATTTATTGAATATCTATGTGCTGTGATATTTTAGTAAGTAATGATAATAAAAGACCATACTTCTTGCCCTTAGGTAGCTTTTGTGGAAATTATTAATTTAATAAAAAAAAATAAAATGAGGAGAATATATATTATATTGTGGCAAATCCTGAGGGGAAAAATTAAAGCAATAAAGTTATATATAAAACATTAGTTTGGAAAATTTACATATATTATGTACTAATATGTGCATCATGAAAATACACAAACATATAAATTACTACTATTAGATGAAAATAAATATGAGTGACAGTTTCAATATAATCCCCAGTGGCTGCTCTTACATTTCTCTGTGGGCCAATAGAACTTTCTGCAATGTTGGAAATCTTTATTCTGTGCTGTTCACCAAATGGTAGCCACTAGCCACATGTGGCTATTGAGTCTTTAAAATGTGGCTAGTGAGACTGAGGAACTGAATTTAAATTATCTTTGAATTAATTTAAATTGAAAGTTAAGTAGCCATAAATGGCTAGTGGCTATTGGACAGCATGGCTGCAAAGAAAGCAAAGTTTTGCTAAGGATGCAGGGTGTGAGGCAAGTAGAACATTGCCCTTGACCTTGATCTATGGCATCAGTTTTACCTGCAGACCCTAAGGTTATACTAACCCTAACCTAGTTTGACCTGCATGAATGACATGTGTTCTCCAGTCTCTAACAAGCTTCCTCGAGAGTTCTAGGCTACTTACTAACTCTGCCTAACACTGTGTCTTGCATTTCTGCTACAATGTTCCCATCTATGTCTGTGGTAACCCTGGCTCCACCCATGGGGTCTCATGGCTCCAGGTGCTGCCACTCTAGCTACCTCACTGCAGACTCCCTGAGTAGTTCCCAGCCCCCTCTGTTATGACAATTCTGTTCCCAGATCGTCCAAATCTGTAGAAATTGATTCTTCCACCTGGGACGCTGGTTGTGTTGCAAACTTGTTTTCCTTTTCCAAACACTCCCTGGAGCTTAATACAAAAAGCAGTCTTATCTTCTAGTCTCCTCTTAAACTATTGTTTAAAGCCAATATGTTCTATTAAATAGCTGCATAAAAATTCTCCTTAGAGGGTGCTTCTGCGTTTAATCTTGGATTAAGTAATCCTTTCGGATGTTTACTTGCACTGCCAGAGCACAGTGGCGCTAAATATGCAAAGATTATTTGAGTGTCTCAAGTTGGTGTGAAAATAACAGGTTCAAGCAGGACAGTGGCCTCAGGCTGCATGAAAGTCCTTTGGACAGCTGTCACTCCAGAGGAAGCCTCATTAGAAAACTCCTGCACTAGAGGAGGTCAGAAGACCTCCCAACAGGAGGTGAGCGGTAAATAAATTCAAATAAGCAGTACTGTGTTCCCCAAAGCCCCTTGCCCACTTGGACAAATAGCTCCATATCACTAGGTGTTTTATTCACAGCATGTGATCACACACACACACACCCACACACACGCAGGCAACCCCAGCAGGTCATCCAGGAACCTCAAATATAGCAAGCAAGATCAAAACTCTTGAATTCAGCCTGGCTGGGGCTTCCTTATCCAAAACGCAGGTAGAGGCATCAAAGCTAAGCCACAGAATTTTTTTCCCCCAGACGTTCACATACGACTAGCAAGATTGATATAAAATAAAGAGGCAGTTTAAGCAAAAATATTAAAATAATCTCAAAAAGAGAAGAGTCATACCCATTTGGGTAAGACAACAACAAAAAATCATGATATTATAAAGCAGAGTAAAATAATCCCAAGGAAACAAAACATAAACAAGCAAACATTAAACATAAGAGGAGAAATGAATTAATTAATTAATTAATTAATTAACAGCACAAACAATAGAATTGACAAAAGATTTGGTTCCTTAAACAAACCAATAAAATAGAAAAGCATTTAATTTACACAGTAATGAGAATGAGAAAGTGGTTATAATTCACGAGAGGATATAATATATAACATTCTACAGTAACTATGTTTTAGTATCTTGATGAAATGGATAACATTGTAAGTACATATAAATTACTATCATTGACTAATAAAAGAGAAGTGAACCTAATACAATCAAAACTATAAATAAATTGAAAGACAAAAGATCATAAATATCAATAAAAATTTGGCCCAAGATAGTTTTAAAGAAAATTCTCATAACCTTTGGGTAATACGTAATTCCCATGATATTTAACAATGCTTGGATTTAAAAGTTTTTTTAGCCACACCTATTATAGCCTCTCTGAGACTAGGAAAAGCGGAAAGGTCATGCGCTGCCCCAGGACCCCTACACTGTCTGGTCTGTCTGTGCCTCCATGGCCCTGCACCACCTGTGCATGCAAAGATATGCAGAGAAGCTGCTGTTTAGGGTCTGGGAAGCTCAGATCATAATTTCAGGGGAGGTGGAAAATGCAGACAATCTGAAAGTAAAGTAGACATATATTACTTCTTAGTGTTTTCAAAATTCTGAATAAAATAAAGTGAACAGAATATTTCAAATGGTGTTGGACAAAGACAATATTAAATAGATATAAGAAAGAGTACAACTCTGAAAATGATGGGAATCAGTTTTAAAAAATAATGGAGTTACATTAAGATACATTATCAAGTACAAAATCTGACCTACTGGACTCAAAACAAAGAATAAATTTTAATTTATAATCTAATTTATAAATAATTTTAAATAGATGGGCAGCTATATGATATTCTTAAGAGATATATCTATATTGGTAAGACATTAATTGTAAATGCATAAGTAAGTTTTATAAATCACACGTAAGCCATAATAAAGCGGGACTCCCAAGATTGCTGTCTATGCCTATTACTATTGATGCATAACAAACCACCCAAATTTAGTGGCATGAGCAACAGACATTTTTGCAGATTCTGTGGTCAGGAATTATGACCAGGTTTGACTCATCAATATTCCGTAATGTCTGAGGGCTTAGCTGGAAAGATCTTTTTCTTAGTCCCTTTGGGCTGCTATCACAAAATACTATCAAGTGGATGGTTTATCAACAACAGAAATTTTTTCCTCACTGTTCTGTGGGTTGGAAGTCTGAGATCATGCTGCCAGCATGGTTAGGTTTTGGTGTGTGGCATCTTCCTGTTTGCACACTGCTGATTTCTCCGGTATCTTCACATGGTGGAAAGAGAGTGTGTTAGCTCACTGGCCTCTTCTTATAAAGGCATTAATTAATTCCTTTCATAAGGTCTCTACTCTCATGACTTATTTAATAATTTCCTGGCAAAGGTCCCCCCTCCTAATACCATCACTTTCATACCAAAAGTTAGGATTTCAACATATACATATAGGAAGGGCACAAACATTCAGCCCATAACACTCTGGAAGTCAGTCACATGCTTGTGGCCAGAATCACCCAAAGGCTCCTTCACTTACACTTGCAGAGTGTGGGCTGGCATGAATGAAAGGTTGGAATTGTCTATTGGCGTACGTATACATGGCTTGCCCATATGGCTTGGGCTTCTGGAAATAGGATGGTTGGGTTATGAGAGAGAGAATTCTAAGAGCAAATATTTCAAGAAACTAGGCAGAAGCTACATGGTTTTTTATGACTTAGCTCAGAAATCACATAGCATCACTTTTATCAAACTCTATTGGTTGAAGTAGCCATAAGTCCACTGATGGAATTCTTTCTAAATTTCCATAACAACAGATGATGTGGAATCCAAAGCAAAAGGCATTAAGTTAGACAGTCCATCAGTTCATTTACTACAGAGTGTCATTGACAATGAGGCTAAAACTGTTGGGAATCCTTATGTATTCAAAAATTATGTCAAAATATATGATGCGAAGCATTTTCCCTCTCTAATTTTTCAAATCAAGTTTTCAAAAATATAAAGGATCTAATTTCCATACAAATGAACAAATGAAAGTTAACTTGATATATTTAATTAAACATTTGCACACAAGGAAAAATGCACATTTTTGCGTCAATTGATAATTTCAAAATTAACATATGTTAGGCCACAAAGGAAATGTCAATAAAATCTTGAAAGCATAAATTGTATGGACCATTTTCTCTGCCTTTATACTTCCTGTAATAAAACTAAAAATAAATAGAAAAAATAGATGTTTAACATTGAAAAGCAATAACACTGCAATTAAAAAGTCTTCTAAATATTATGTGTCAAATAGGAAATCAAAAGTGCAATTACAGGCTTTTTACTGTAATAATTAGTGAAAAGACAACAGCACATAGTGAAATATATGGCAATAGCTACTTCTGACTCAGAAGAAAATAAGCATACACTTATTTTATACACTTAATTTCTATTCACAAGTGTTCTGAAAGGTAAGTTCCAATGTGATGATTCTATCTATCATCTGTCTATGTAATCTAACTCTCATTTATCTGTCTATTCAACATTCATTCTTTACATCATTTGTCTGCATGTATTACAGTTACCGTGGCAGGGAGCAATCTAAATAGTTATCAATGGACCATTAATTCAATAAATAAAGCATTACTTCAATAAATTGTGGAACTTCCATACAGTACAATTATATGAAACCATTGTGTAAATAAACAAGGAGAAATGTCAATGATATAGTAGGGTTAAAAAAGAAGACTGCAAAGGAGGATACCAAGCAAAATTTTGCTTTGATGTAGGAAACCTAGAAGGATATAGTAGAAGGAATGTCTGTATGTATTCCATTCCTCCTTTCTTCTTTCTGCCAAAAGCCTTGAATTTCTGCAGGTAATTCACCATCCACCCCATAGCCATGTGCTTCACTAAGTTAAGCACAATAATCTTATTTTCCTTCCTAGTGATTTGTTTAGGAGTGACATACGACTCAGTTCTGATAAATGATATGAAGGGGCATCTCCTGGAGGATTCTGGAAAATGTTTTCTTGTTCTTAAAAGGATGAAAGAGTACCTCTTTTTCAATTTAATATTTTTATGTTTGCGTATTATGTTTAGAAACTGCTGTAGCTACCTTGCAGTCCCGAGGGAAGCTAAGCCAATATGAACAAAATTGCTAGTAGAAGAGGAAAAGTACCTACTTTGAATCACTGAATAAACCAGCCTGGAAGATGCTGCCTTCTCTTGGAACTTACTCTGTAAGATACTACCTTTTCCTTGTCTTTCAGCCAGTTGAGCTGGTGCTGCATGCCTCTTATTTGCAGCTGAAGTCATTTTACTTGATACATAGGCTATGCATCAAAAAATGTTACTGAGGACAAGATTGTGTGCATTATTTATTTTTCTCTTGTTTTTTTCTCCGATTGGCTTTTTTATGTTTTGTAAACATTTATATTACTGGGCTTGTTAACATTTTTGCTTGATGGAGATTTTTCTATTTTTCCTGAGACTACTGAAGCTCTGTCTGTCTTGGCCCAATTTCTCAAGCCATTTGTTAGAGGAATAATCAAAGAAGATTTACATTAGGCCAAATGTATGTGGGGATGACTTCAAGTATTATGTACCTGGGCACAAGTATATCTTACTTCAATATAAATAATAAGTGATCCTGTCCTTAGAATTATGGAGGGTATAATATCCTAAGGGAAAAGATATTTCTAAGCACATGTCCCAGCAAAGAAAGAAATAGCTGAAGTTCAGTAAATTTATGCAATTAAATGAGAAGAAAGAAAAAATGTAGGTATTTACATGTAGGAGGTCCAGATAACAAGAGTATAACCTTATTCTTGGAGATATTTCTCCAGGTCTTTCTGTAGATGTGGTAAGCAAAAATTAAAACTATTGGCCCTTTATTTAAGACAAAGAAAGCATAGCTCCCAATCTTTGCTTCACAGGTACCAGAAATATAGATGTTGTTAAAGGACATTAAGAATTCATAATGACTAGTGACATAAATATCAACAAGTAATTTGAGATTTTATTATTCTATGTTGCTTTAAGCGATTGTTGAGATTATTTTGACATTTGAAGAAATGAATGAAAAACACATTATACCTCAAGGATGCATAAAATAGTATGTCAGCAGTAGTATAATAAAATAGAAAAAATAATGGGCACAGAATTAAAAATTAAACAAACAAACAAACACATTGGTTCAGTTTCAGCTCTTTCATTAAATACCTGGACGATGCCAAGAGAATGAGTTTCCCTCTGGGTCTTAGTACCCTGCTATGTGAAGTTGTTGTCACAGGAAGTAGAGGAGGTTTTTGTGGGCAACATAAACAAAGAAATTGAACAAATGAAGTTGAACCCTGGAGTGGAAGAAGCTGAGATTGGGGGTACGAGGATCCAGAGGTTCTATGGTCAGGAGCCCAACAAGGAACACCCCAGGTCAAATGGGCAAACACAAAACTGGAAACAAGGAGGCCAGGAGTCTGGTCAGAAAAGGCAGATTTAGACCTTCAGAGCTTTCTGGAACAACAGGAAATAGTGCAGGGATTTCTCGATTAGCAAAAGGACAAGTCATTAAAATCTAAGTGTTTAATGTGTTTCTGGGCTGAGTGGGGCACCCCTGGTAAGAGTCATTAGTGAGACCATCGATTCTGGCTCTCTCTGTGGTTCAGAGCACCGGGAGCATGTTTCTAGTTCTAGGCAGTGGTTTGTGTGGACATAATGAAGTGTTGTTTCTTTTACTCTATCCACAATGACCAGTAACATTCCAGAGAGAGGCAGGCCTAAAAGCTAGAGAATAAAGCAGAGTAGGTGCCCCAGAAAGTCTGTAACAGACATACAGTATGAGGGAGACATAACGTTTTTTATTAAACAATGGAGAATGTCGAATTGTGTGCCACTGCAGCATAATCTATTTTATGGCAAAGCTAGATTGACTAATATACCCTTTTCTACTGGCAGAAGCAGAGGAAAACCCATTTTAAAGGATAGTTTCTGCATGTAGAGCCTCATTTACTAGCCAGTAGAACCACATCAGATAACAATCATGGTGAGTTCACAAAGAACACCAGACACATGAGGAGAACCACCAGGAGTTACAAGCAACAGGAACAAACATTAAACTCCCAAGGATGGCAGATATCAGAATTTTTTACAATTAAGATATAGAATGCCTGGGTATGGGCTGTAAAGAAAATAACAAATAATCTTAGAAAGAAACCAAAAAACATCCTGAGCAAAACAGACTTCAGCAAACAAAGCGGAACGTCTAAATGTGAACAATATAAATTACTAAAAACATTACTCAGTAGATGAGTTAAACGACAAAGTACAATTGAAGAAAAAGTATGATGATAACTGAAAATATCAATCTATAAGATAGATATACACACATATATGACATATATGTATATATATGAACTGTGGACAAGTGGCAGAGACATGAAAGATAGAATAAGAAGCTTTTAAAGACATATGATGATGCAAAATGAATCAGGAAGAGACCTTATTTAGAGAACTAACGGCTTCAAATATTTCAAGAGCGGTGAGAATTTAGCTCACGCTGAATAACTATAAGAAATTTCTGACTAGACGTTTGGTAGTGAACTGCAAGGTTGGCAGGGAGAGAGAGGGAAAGAGGGAGAGAGATTCTGAAAGGAGCTAGATAGAAATGAAAGTCTTCTACAAAAAATAAAATGAAATTAGAATTACAAAATACTCCTCGGTGAAAACAAAATGAGAAAAATGTTATTTAAACAGTCATCATTTCAACTATTTTAAATTCAATGTTTCTTCACACTAGTCATTGTGATAACCTCTGAGGAGGCAGCGATGAGCCAAATCAGGAAGAGTCTCTGCCTTCGTGAAATTCGCATTCTGACGGGGGCAAATGGGTTTCAGTGAGTAAATGACAAAAATTAAAAACAAAGATAATTTCGCAGTGTAAAAGTGATACGCAGAAATAAAGTAAGTGGTCACCATGGGTTATTTTACACAGGGCCATGAAGGATAAACTCAAGGATGAAATGCCAGTGGGGCTGAAATATCAAACATGGCGGGGAAACTCTGAGGATAACCGGAAGCCAACCAGGGGCCCTGAGGTAAGAATGACCGGCTCAGAGCACAGGCCGAGCAGGGCGTGGGGAGAGGACAGGAGAGGCTGTAGCAGTGGTAGGCACATGGAAAACGAAGACTGGGCCTGATTTTAATAGCAATAAGAAGAATTTGAAAGTTTTAAGAGGGGAAATAATATGAATGGAATTATATTTTCAAAAGGTTTTTATTAATACTCTCTCTGCTCTGTGGAAATCGTAGGGAGCAAAGGCCCCTTGTCCCTCTAAAGGTTCACTGAGAAATCACTGACATGAGGCAGGTGAATTATTATAATAGGAGAAAAGACATACAGATTTATTTAATGTGTATTACATGGAAGCCTTTAGAATAAAAACTCAAAGATACAGGGAAAATTATCCGTTTTTATGCTTAGGTGCAACCAAGTATGGACAGCCATGTAAAAACATGACTGGACAAAAAAGGGTATGTTCTAATGCCAATAGACTGGGTGGGGAAACCCAGCAAGGCCTGTCTGTCTAGATTCTTCCTGGCCTCTCTGAGCAGCATCCTTCCTTCTGGGTGTGGGGCAGGGTCCTCCCTGGAATGGAGGTCTTACAGCCTACAGTCAGACAAGGTGGGTCACATAATTTCTTTATGGCCAGTTTTTTTTTTTTTAAACAGAATTTTAGGTTTTACAGCTGGCTTTCAGAAAAAGATGTTCTGGCTTTTATGTCCTGCCTTGGGGATCTAGTTTCTAGAGGAATTCTAGTTTCTATAGCTAGCCTCAGGGAAGAATAAAACTGAGAGAGAAAAACTTTTGCTTTTGAGGCCTTCAGTTTGGGGTACTGTTTTCTGAGCCCCATCAAAATTGAATATTGTCAATTATAGAAACTTGACATAGTTTACTTTGGATTTCTCTCTGTTTTTTTTTTTTTTTGTTTTTTGTTTTTTGCCTCAAAGCCAAATCCTATGTCTTAGGATTCTTCCAGTTTAAGAAGAGAGTTAGAGAATTCAAACTCAAGTTTAAAGGACACTTATTTTTAGCCCCAACCAAACAAAATATCCAACATTACCTAGCTTCAGGTTTGGTTTGATCCAGGGAGTTAAAAAATGTCATTAAAGTCCTGAACCTCTGTCTCTTAGACCAGGCTTTTCTATGTGATGTGCATTTTGGTTTCTGGCAGCCTAAAGCTTTGATCCTACTGGCAATTCAGTCTCAGCACAAGGAAAGCTTAAAATTAGCATTAAAAAAAATACTGTAGGTAAAGAGAAGTCCCATTTGCCCCCTTTTGATGAAATTTTTATTCCTTAATCCTTCCTTGTGGCCCGGGGCATTTGGGCTGTGTGATTAATGAGGTCAGTCTCATCCCCACTGCTGGGTGGTTGGTGGGGAGTGCAGTTAATCTCTCCTAAGCCACACAGTATGGTTTCACTATAGGAAAGAGGATAAACTCTTTTAGAGGAAGGTGGAGGGGCGTTTGTCAGGAAAGAAACTGATAAAGACAGCAGAAGGAGAAAAGAAAGTCTGCCTATTTCTTTAACAAAATTAGTTTCCATGACTCCATGTTGTTTGGTTCTCTTGCTAGGGCCAATGTAATGGTCAAGAGAAATCCTGATAGTGAAAATTAAAGTGATTTTTTTTTTAGCCCATATCCTGTCCTTAGAGATCACCAATTCGCTTCATAAGGAGGTTCATGGGTCAAGTGGGGAGCTTGATAGTTCCTGCCAGGAGGGCTCCCTCTGTCCTATCATAGCACCAGGAGCATCAAAGAAAGGGGAGAAGCTAACAGGCACAGGCACCCCTGAACCCCAACACCCAGGAAAAGGCCTCCAGAGAGAGTATTCCCCAGGGCATCAGAGAAATCCACTTTTCATTTTATGAATCCCGACTAGGTTACCTCTTTCAAGCACAATTGCCCAGTTATTTTTCTTTGGCCATCTTTATCCAAACTACTCCCCAGAGGTGAAATCCAAAGTAGGGAGTATCATTGAATTCACCGTGGAGACTGAATATGGCACTGACAGTTGTACAGAAATATTATAACCTACAATGAACATTTGACTTTTGATATTATTTCTCCAGCATAACAAAGAGTCATTAAATAAGGAACAAAGAGTCTATTAAATAAAGAAAAATATTTCAAAATTATTCATGTTAAGGTCTCAGTAGCATACTGGGTAGGAATACATAGTTACGGAAATAAAAAGGAAAATTAATACATGAATTTTAATTTCTGTTCTGCATCACTTCACAGTATGTTTGAGCTTTTAAAAACTTGTTGAGGCTGCATTATTTATAATTGGCCTGAAATAAAGCAATGTCAAAAGGAAGGCAAAATGGTTTGTTTTTTTTTTTTTTTTTTTTTTGAAGATACTAATACTGGCAATGTCAAAAGGCGTAATTTTTAAAGCTTTATAGCAAATTGTTAGGGTTTTAAGTATAATTGAATTAGATTAGGTTGAATTCAGAGCTAGTCATTTTTTTTTCTAGAAAAGGAGTGTATTGTAGAATAACAAAATAAACCTACCCAGTACCTTTTCTCAGATACTTTTAAATGCATTCATCATTGTTTTATTGTTGTAGAAATTTTGCTTAAAAAATTGACAGATAGTTATTGAAGGGTAGCTTTTTGAGCCTATATATTTATTGCTCTGCTTTCCAATTTCCCATTGGAAAATAACTTCCCATTGCAAAATAAAAATTGAAAATTTTGCCACAAAGCAAAATTAGACAAAGTCTATATATCAAGACCAGAAATCAGGGAAGAGTCCTATCTACAAGATGATGAAAGCAGTTTTGCTACTTACAGAAGCAGACTGTGCTCCACCTAAGAATTAGCTACAACACCCAACATGGAAAAGAATACATTTTCTATGTGGAAAACCTGTCTTCACCAGCATTTATACCTCATCTTTGATAGAACTAAAATCCATATCTTACACTTCCAACCATTTCTCTTTAAAATTAGAGAAAATATCAATATTCTTACTTTCTTCATGTTCTGAAATCAAAGTTTTGGATAATGATCCATCTAATATAAAATTTTTTAAATCTTGGTGTGCCCATGCACAAGTGAAAAGTAAATAAATCTATACAATACATCAAAAGATGCAGTAATTCAAACAATGAGATGTATTGTAAGTAAATTAATAAGCTCCCTTCCCACCACCAAAGTAAGAATGTTATATGACACAGTAAAAAACAAAATGAAACAAGGACATTGTATACTTTGTATTTTCAAGAAAGCATTATTTGAAAAGAAAAACAAATAGCATTTAAAAGCAAAATCAATACAACCATTGGACAGCAATATTGCTATGTGAGAAAATCAGATAAATGAGTTAGAAAGTTGGTGAATTTTCCATGACTTGAAGAGAGAAATATAATTAATTAAAAATAAGAAATATTGAGGATAGACCCAGTTAACTCAAAATGCATGCGTAATTGTTAATCCATATGAAGAGAGGAAACTCACCAATAATGAGAATCAAAAATAACAAGATATCATTTTTTTTGACTCACATGATGGGTAAAAATTAGCAGGAAATATGATCATATTAGGTTTTGAAAAGATAACTTATACACTACTAGTAAGAATCTCGATTAGTCAGTACAATCATTTTGGAACTGAAATTGACAATTGATTTTCAATTTACATGTAATTATCATGTTACATACAATTTGACTTTACATTTATCTCACATATTCATATTCTACAACCCAACAATTAAACTCCTGAGTATATTGCTCCCTGCGTTTGGCTGCTTTCAGAAGCAGACCTGGAGACTAAGATTTCAGTGCAAATAGTTTTGTTGTGTGTGAGATAATTCCAGGGAATGCCAGTGGGAGGCTAGAAGTGAGGCCAGGAAGGAATCCAATGCAAGGTGGATTATCAACAAGTTATTGCTCTGCACAATGGGAGCTGAGTCTGCTGAAGGGATTGTAGCAGACAGTGTAGAACACACCTTCAGAGTTACTCCAGTCGAGGGTGAGTAATCAGAGGTATTTATCTCCTGCTCGCTTTCCAGCGCTGGTTAAGAGCTATTTCCGTGAGCACTAATTTTTGTGCACTTTCAGCTTTGCCCTAAGCTTGCTCCCAGCTAGGAAACACTCTCAGGCTGTTTGCAGCCCGTGGGTATTCTCAGTAGGCAGCCTTCAGAGTGTGCACAGAGAGAACAAGGACAGGGCACACGGAAAGTGTCTGTGCTGCGGTACCTTAATGAAAGCAGACCATGTGTAAAAGGAAATCTATAAAAATATATGCAACATTTAATCATTTGTAATAGAAAAAGTGGAAACAACTGAATGCCCACCATCATGAAGATGAATAATAAAATGTGATATAGGTACAAGGAATAAACTAGATCTCTCTATATCTACATTTCTAGATCTTAAAATCAATAAAAGATAAGCTACAGAATGATACATACATTTATTACAGCCTTTATATAAATTTAATAACAAATTATATAACTAAATGACACATATATAATAGCATTTTTATTTCAAAAATCCCACCAAACAATGTAAACATGCTTAACATATGTCAAAGGAAATTAACAAAGGCCTAGGACACAAAGAAAATTCATGATGCTTTTTACTTCTTAGAAAAGAAATGGGATTGGAATAAATAACAAAATGAACTTTACATTTATCCAGAATATTTCTTTCTTTAATTAAAAAATGAGCTTGAATAGAATGTCTGTATGTTAAAATGTCAATTCTTCGATGGGCCCTTGGATCTTGTTCTCTGTAAATTTCTCTTGATTTTCTCAAAACAAAAAGAAAACAGAAAATAAAAATCAAGTGAACATAAAAATGGAAGATGGAGAAAGAGCAAGAAAAAATTAAAAGAAAGTATCCTTAAGCTAAAACGGGCATTAAAAGTTTAGATATAAATTGTTCTAGGCAAAAACAACTGGTGAGCTATTTGAATTTCATGAATAAGAAAAGCGAGTCTTGCTTTTTTCCTGATTTTAACTGGAATGCTTCTATTTGCCTCTGCACCATACCTGCTCAACTTTTTTTGTCAGTGGCTGGTGGCCTCTTCCATGGCCACCAGCCACTTGCCCAGTTCATTGGCCACAGGTAGATCTAAGCAACATCCATCAGATTTTCTCCTGGACACATTTGTGGTTTGAATTTAGAAACTATGTAGACATCATCTCCACTCTGAAGGTCATTCTAAGTAAAGACACATAATCTTTGGGGTGTCTGGGGAGGGGAGCCAGAGGAAGAGAGAGAGAGAGAGACTTGGTTTCTGAACATATTTATTTTTTTGGTTCCAACCTTTTGTGAGACCTCATTTCTTCCCATTTGGCTCATGGAGTAAGTTCTCTTTTCCTTTCTGCTCCTGTTTGAACTGATTAACGTGGATTTTTGTACCTTACCACCAAAAGGTCTTTGACTAAAATATTACTGTTTTAATTTGATTCTTGTCTCTCTTTCCCTACCTCCCTTCTTTTCTTGCTTCCTTCTTTTTCTCTCTCTTTTTTCCTAGCCATCAATGTATCTTTCCTGTTTTTTTGTCTAAGAGAGTATTTGTCTCTGTATGTTTATTTAAGGTAAACATAATTTTTATTAATAAATATTATTCTTTAGATATTTCTCTTGATAAAATGTTTTACTTCTACAAATGTTTTACTATCATCTATTAATGCTCATTAATATTTTTCTAACTTTCAACCATTTTTGCCACCTTCAAATGGATTCTATTTAGTAATATATTATTTTAAAAATTGCTTCTGTTTATAAGATGTATTATTATAGAGTTTTCTTTTTTCATGCAATCTTTACCATATTTTATGTCAGACATGTGTTAATATTGTAAAATTATTTGTAAAGTTTCTTATTTTACTGTGGTCTTCCCAATTGTAGACCACATAAAGAACTTACCCAGAAAACTGAATGGGCAGAAGCCTTTTTAGGCAGTGGCTTACTTTTTCACATCTCTCATTTTATTTGATAGTTATTGTTTAATTGCTATTTTTACCATATACTGAGTCAGTTACAATAATAACCAGGTATCTAGAAAACTGTACACTTTATGTGGAAACACTATAGACAATTGTACTTTTGCCTTTGGATATAGTCCTGGGACTGAGAGTGGTAGTCAGGAAGGACTTTAGCTTCATCTATAATGTTTTAAAGATTTTACAAGGATTGCATTCATGGAGTTTTGGTATTAAAAAATTAATTCTATAAAATTAGGAACTTAATAAAGGATTAGATGAAATACAATGAATATGTGTTTTTCATATAATATTATCTCTTTGAGAAATAAAAATTACAAAGATCTAAGTCACATAATAAAAATATAGTTAAAATATATAAATAAAATTAATATGATGATGTATGAAGAAATAAATAAGAAGTTTAGCTTGGGTTATTAAAAGTACTCAACTGAATAAAGTTTATCCAAAAGAATAAATATGTGAGAGTTGACAAGAAAATTATGAAAAAGTAATGAGGGTACACTTACATTAGTATATATCACACAGCGTTTAAAATAGTCATGGTGTTGTTTCCAAAAATACTATTTCAGTGGATTAAATAAGAACATCTGGACTTAGATGCTAGTTTATATAACAATTATATATATTCAAAACAGAATGGAAATATTATTCAATAAATATTTAAGAAATTATGTCAAGATGACAGCTAGTTTATATAAGAAAAATACCTAAATTACATTCTGTTCCAGAATTTACACCAAATAATTCCATATATATATAACTGTGGATGTGTTTCTGTGTATATACGTAAGTAATAAAGGTTGAAATTTTAAAAGTATACATAACAGAAAAATAATAGTTTATTAAATTTAAGGATGGTAAAGTCTCATACGAATGACAAAAACTACAGAAATAAAAATCAATCCACTTAAATGCATAAATGTTAAAACATTTCTTGGCCAATACATAGAAGAAAAAAGGCAAGCTGGGAGAAAGCATTTCTATTAATAGTATAACAAATATGATTTTAAAATCCTAACAGGTATCTTTTATGTCCTCAAGCAAAATGTACTTTGGAATGTTAGATTTGTACAAAAATAAACAAACAAAAATGTTGATTCCCGTTAGTGAGTGAGAAATGCAGATTGAAGCAGCAGGAAGGGAACTTGTTACTTACCACCTAGCAAAGTTGGAAAGGAAGCCATACCAGGCTGCCAGGTCTGAGATATACAAGAGTTCAGTTAAAAGAGACCTTCACTCAGCCTTCTATATCCAGCAAGATCACCCCTCTCCAATTCATGTGAACTTGAGTCAGAACAGTAAAGTGTCTCTATGGGTCCCCTTACATCTGGCTTTACATTTTAGATTTAATACTGACCTACATGCCTGTTACTCTGGAGTAACAGAGACAATTTAGGCCAATGCAGTCCAATAGAACTTACTTCAATGATGGAAAATACATTGTCTAATAGGGGAACTACATGGCAATTGAGCATGTGGAATGTGGATAGTGTAACTGAGAAACTGAATTCCTAATTTTATTTAAATTTTTATTTGTCATTAAATGCCACATGTGGCTAATGGTTACCATATTGGACAGTGCAGCTCTAGAAAAACCTCATCACACCTCTCATGCTCATTTACTAGTGCTAGATGTGTACCTCTCTCAAGCCACCCATCTGCTGCTTTTTTGTTTTGCTTTTTTTTTTTACTGTCAAATTTTCTGTCATTCTATTTTATTATATTTATTTTTTTTATTTCAGCATATTATGGGGGTACACATTTTACGGTTTCAAATAATGCCATTGCCCTCCCTTCCCCCACAAGTCTGAGTCTCAAACGTGACCATCCCCCAGATGGTGCACGTCTCACTCATTATGTATGTATATACCCACACCCTCCCCCCTCCCACCCGCCCAATACGCAATTACTGTAGTTCCTATGTGTCCACTTAGGTGCTGCTCAATTAATACCAGTTTGCTGGTGAGTATACGTGGTGCTTGTTTTTCCATTCTTGGGATACTTCACTTAGTAGTATGGGTTCCAGCTCTATCCAGGGAAATACAAGATGTGCTATATCACCATTGTTTCTTAAGAGCTGAATAGTACTCCATGGTATGCATATACCACATTTTATTAATTCACTCATGAATGGATGGTCACTTGGGTTGTTGCCACAGCCTTGCAATCCTACACATCTGATAAGGGGCTGATAACTAGAATCTACTTAGAACTCATGAAAATCAGCAAGAAAAAAATCAAACAACCCTATCAAAAAGTGGGCAAAGGGCATGAACCAAAACTTTTCAAAAGAAGAATAATGGCCAAGAAACATATGAAAAAATGCTCAACATTTCTAATCATCAGGGAAATGCAAATCAAAACTACAATGAGATATCACTTATTTCCAGTAAGAATGGCCTTTATCAAAACATCCCAAAACAATAGATGTTGGCGTGGATGCGGAGAGATAGGAACACTCCTACACTGCTGGTGGGACTGCAAACTAGTTCAACCTCTATGGAAAGCAATATGGACATACCTTAAAGTGATACAAGTGGATCTGCCATTTGATCCAGCAATCTCATTACTGGGCATCTACCCAAAAGAACATCTGCTGCTTTTTTTGCACCCATCCAAGGAAATAACCATCCTCCTATCAAAGGCAAACTGCCCATGTGGCCAGTGATGTCTTCCCTCTTGCTGACTCAAAGACTTCCCTTCTTGTTTTTCTTTCTCTTTCATCTACTTGCACTGAATCATCTGTAAAAACACTTGTGAAAGTGTTGTCCACCTTAGAGAAAAATCTGCCGTTACTTATTCTCTGTCCCTGAGATTGTGTCTATTTTATTTTGTTGCTATTCAAAGCAAAGTTTGAGGACAGAGTTGTTAAAATAGCTCTACACTTCCCTATACTTCTTCTTTTTTTTATTTCAGTAAAGTATGCGGGTACAAACATTTTGGTTACATGTTATGACTTTGCCCCATTCCAACCATGATTTGAGACGTGCCCTTTCCCCCTTTGCAACGCTCACCATGTCCATTAGTTGTGAGCTTACCCAACCCCAACCCCCTTCCCCAAAGAATATTACTACTGTGTGAGCACCTTAATGTTGATCAGTCAGTGTCAGTTTGATGGCAAGTACATGTGGTCTTCCATTCTTGTGATACCTCACTTTGGAGGATGGGCTCAAGCTCTACCCTGGAAAATATAAGAGGTGCTAGATCACTGTCGTTTCTTGTATTCTTTATTCCCCTTCATTTCACTAAAACGGCTCTTGACATAACCAGTTATACCTACCATGTTACTAAACATATGGTTATTTCTCATCCTTTTCATAGCTTGACTTCTCAGAAACACTTGTTACATCTCTAGTGAATCGACAATGTTCAAGGCATGGTGTGGAGAGCTGTGCGATTACTTTCTTTACTCATTCATTGAGGGTTACGTAGAGATGGGGGTAAGGGATTTTTGAGGGAAGAAAAACAGTAGAAGATGGTTATCTTGACTAATGGGAATGTGACTCTTATTAATAAAATACAATAGAGCTATTAAGTAGTATACTTATGATTTGTCCATTTCTCTGTAAATTTACTTCAATAATAATAAAATTATAAATAAATATTGATCATTAGTTAAAATATGTTTGCAAAAAGTGAGTTCACTATACAATTCTTTCAACTTTTATGAGTATTTACAATTTTCCATAATTAAATTAGGGGAGGATATAACAACATTAAGGAAAGAAGATAATATTAAATACAAACAGGAAAGAATAATAATAAAAGAAATAATGAAAGAAAATATACCCTAACAGATAATAAGTAGAATCTTCAGACTGAAATTTCTCATTTAATCCCTGGCAGAAAAAAAAAATTCAAAAGAGCAATACCTTACAGTACTTCTTGAATTCTAATAATAAAGAATGACTATTGCAAAATTTAATAAAGATTGAACTAGTTCTTAACAAAGAAAAGAGAATCTACTTTATATGTTTTTTTTTTAACTGCAATATCGGAAATTAGAAAAGCACAGAATATCATCTTGAAGCTATTAAAGAAAAGCACCACAAATGACATATCTTATATTTAACTAATATAAAATTCACTTGTCAGATAAAAATTAAATAATTTTTGACAAGGTAAAACCCTCAGAGAAATATAGCAGCTGAGTACAATATTTGGGAAAAGACTGAAAGGATATATTAAACAAATTATGTATAGACAGGAAGATGGAAAGAAGAGGAAACTGGTGAGCAACGATCTTATATTTTCTCTATGCACGGTTAAGTACATCATGATAATACGATAGGTAATTTTAATGTGTGTTAGATATTATTAGACAGAAGACTCTTGATGAATGGAATAATGTAATGATATACAAGAAATAAAACCTGAATCACCATTTTAAAAAACTCCAAGTAACTTATATAATGGGAAGAATGACTGAAATATTTGCACAGTGGTGAGAGAAAAGCAAATTAAAATTTACATATTTACTAGTGAAAGTAAATAAATAAGAAAATAAAATATGAATAATCATTGATGTTATTGCTATGTATGTATAAAAAAGGAAATTTAACATTAAATGGGATTGATAGGAGTGTAAATATATTGAAAAACAGTAGCATATTCTAATTACTGTGATTTGAAGAGGGGAAATGAAATAAATTGGAATTGACCAGTTCTGCAATGTAGGGGATGGATATGAATATATTTGTACAACAAAGTACACCAACTAATAAACATTAAGTAAGAAGGCTAGAAATCCAAATGTATGGATTATCTCAATACATGGGAATAAACTGAATTTCATCATCTCAAAAGAGAAGTTCAGATTGGATTAAATAATACTATGTGCTGCTTAGGAAAAATATAAAAGAATTAATATAATTGGTTAAAGATATAATATAATTGGTTAAAATTATATTATAATTGGTTAATATAATTGGTTAAAACAAATATGAATAAAAACAAAATTAATGCGTCAATATAAATATAATGCAAAATGATTCAAGACCAAACATTTAAAAGAGAACTATGAAAAATAATCTCGACCAGGTGCAGTGGCTCATGCCTGTAATCCTAGCACTTTGGGAGGCCGAGGCAGTAGGATCATTTGAGGCCAGGAGTTCAAGACCAGCCTGAGTAACATAGTAAGATCCCGTCTGTACAAAAAATGGAAAACTTAGCTGGATAGGGTGGTATATACCTGTAGTCACAGCTACTCAGGAGGCTGAGGCAGGAGGATTGCTTGACCCCAAAAGTTTGAGGTTGCGGTGAGCTATGATTGCACCACTGCACTTCAGCCAGGGAAAGAGAGCAAGATAAGACCTTGTCTCAAAAAAAAAAAAAAAAAAGGGGAAAGAAAAATACTCTTAACATTAAAATACAAGATCTTGTAATGTACAGCTTGTTCAGAATACAGAAAATGGGCAGTACTGCCAGCCTACTTTTATGGGCTGCCATATTCTTTTTATAAAAGAGGAGACAGAGATAATAGAAGAGAGGATCATTATTGGCCAGTTTCTCTTAAAAACATAAGTAGAAAAATTCTAAATAAAATATTCACAAAGATAATCAAGTAGTATATTAAATTAATAATTTAAGAAAGTTAAATTTAGGAATGTAATGATGATTCAACTTTAGAAAATGTATACAATTTCCTATATCTGTAATAACAGATGGAATAGTATAATTTCAGGAATTCATAGATGAAATATGATGAATTCAAAAAATCATCCAATATATTTCATCACTTACTTTTTGATTGGAATCTCTTTGGACACTTGGAGTAAAACAGCTCTTTCTGAACCTGATAATAGTTAATCACTAGAAAATTCTAGCAAGCATCAAACTAGTAAAAATTATATGTATTCCATTGAATTCAAAGAAGCTTACCTTTGTTGATATTATTTATTGTCCTAGTCAAAGTGACGAAATAAGATAAATGAGTAGGAGTTACAAAATTTGGAAATAAAGAGAAAACATATATATTTTTGGCCTAAAACATCTTTTTATTTTTCTTTTTGTTCCTTAAAATATGATTATTCAAAAAATTGAAGAGAATTAAGTCAAAACTATTAGAAATAATAGTTCAGTTAGCTGGCCAAATAAAAATTAACATTAACATACAAAATCAACATTATAGGTGCTATACACTATAAATAAACAGCTAAAATTTGTTTTCTATAAAATAGGTCAAAGTGAAGACCTATTGATACAGACATTAGAAAGAATATGAATAAATTTATATTTATGAATGGAAGGTCTAAGTTTCAATGTTTATAAAGGTTGAGTCTTAGCAAAATGTTCAATATTCAAAACAAATCTATTAAGAAATATATGGGAGTTTTTAAGGAACTTGATAAACTGATTCCGAAATTCACCAAAATAATATAAATGCAAGAATGTTCAAAGCAATTTGCCAAGGAACAATAAAAGGCATCTTTACTGTCAGTGATTAATACATGCTTAGTAATTCCACTTTTGAGATAAGGGAATAGCTTGAACTTGAAAAAGACTCACAGAAAAAAATGCCAAAAGTAAATAAAATGCAAAAAATAATCTGATTGAAAGCATGAGGGAGTTATTGAGGCAACCAGGATTCGAGCATTCAAGATTCCTAAAAGAACTATAGGAAGGAGAGAAAGCATTCTTTAAAGTGTCCTTCCTTAGGGGAATTTCCCAGCTTTTGGTTTGATACAAGGGGCTGCAAATCAAGATGACGTTAGACAGGAGGCAAAAAAGCCAACTGATCACCTGGAAGTCCTTTATGGCTAGAGATTTAAAAATTCAAGTTTGTAATTGCCAAAAGAGTAAGGATTTGAAGATCCAAGCTTTCAGAAAGAAGGGAGGAAGAAAGAAGATTAATACTCTGGTCATTTTAAGCTTGAGGTATTTGTTAAATTTTTAAATTGTGATGGGCAAAAGGCTAAGTAAGAAGTGGGATAGAAAACCATGGAAAGTCAGAGCAGTATTTAGCAGTCGCCCAATGCTGACCAAACAAAAGTCCTGGTTCGGGAGCTCCAAGACAGTGGTGTCATAGTGAATCTCATAGCTTCTCCATTGTGATCCCTGGAAGTCTTCATCATAAAACTAAGTGCAAAACAACTACACACAGAATCTCAAAAATTCCGAAATTAAGCTGGATGAAAAGTCTCTGGAAAGTAAAGGTAGACTTTCTGGCAGTTTCTCAATCTGTGAAACCCAAAACTGGGATCCAGGATTTACAAAGAAGAGAGGCCATAGTCGGTTCCACAGGATTTGAGATCCTGGCGGTCCTTCTCCTAGGAGAAGAGCAAGTAGAGCTTTATAAAAACCACAGCCCAGCAGTTTTTGTCAGTTCCTAGTTTGATTAAGATGATTCCCCTGCCTTGGGCTACCAGAAGGATGAAATTCCCTAAATTATTGCAAATTTTTTGCCAAAAATATATGACATTTAGTAAACAATTAACAGTCAAAAAAAAAAAAAAAGAACAGAAAGAAAAAGAAAAAAACAAAAAGAAAACAGGAAATAGACATATAATTCCATGTTTCATTCAACTTTTGGAGTTATCACTATGAACATAAAAATGCTACTATTAATATATACAAAATTTTGACAATAGTCAGTATTTCACCAGACAATTGAAATTTATATATTTTAAAATCCTGAAAAGTATCTATCTGATTTATTCAAAAATAGAAATTAAAAATTTAATGCCTGGGATTACCCTTACAGTAAAGGCAGCATGAGAAGGATATTTTCTTCTATAGAAAACATGTACAATATAAAACAATTATTAAAATTAACCTTTTCAGGGAACTATCCAAAAGTAGGTAACAACTTGAAAAGTGTTCACTCAAGGAAAACTGCCAGAACTTTGGATAACAAAAGTGTTTATAATCTTCTTCCCTGAGGACATTTTTGAAAATGAGAAAACCTTAGAAATACAGAGTTAAAGCATTCTCCACACATCCTCACAGACTTTTGAACCAAGTTAGGGCGCTGGCAACAATGAACAGCCTAGGGAGACTTGTAGTCTTGCTGGGTTTATAGTGCATTCGTCAACCTACACCAAGAGCAGAGAGAGGGCTTAGAGTTGTCTTAGAGACTTCAGGTGTCTGAAAGTAATCTTTGTAAATTATGGACTGACAACTAAAATATGCAAGTTCAGAAGAAACTCCCTGGAGAGGAAGGCCAAGGGGTGTGTGTGTATTTCAAACTAAAACAAACAAATAAAAAATCTATGTAGAGATATGAATACCTCTACATTACTCAGAGTTTGAGTCTGTGCAAGTTAATTGCCTACTAAAGCAACAATGAGAATAAAACAATCCCTATAAGAACAAAACAGAACTTAAGAGTCCATTAAAATACATTATTTAGACTACATAGTTTTAAATCACAAATTACTAGACATGTGAGAACCAGGGAGAAATTGAAAGTGTCAGTAAGGTTTATATATCTAGTGAAACTGTTCTTCAAAAATGAAGGCAAATTAAAGACAATTTTAGGTAAAAACTATGACATTCATTGGTAGTGGGTCTGGACTACAAAAATTGTAAAGAAAGTCCATCAGGCTAAAAGAAATGACATAAAATGATGAAATACAAGATTATATGAATGTACCATGTGTGCTGTTGTTATATACTATACTATATATACTTTTTTCTTTACTTAATTTTTAAAAGAAACAACTGTTGAAAGCAAAATTTATTATATCATATTGTTGGCTTTGCAATATATATATAGATATACTATATATGACAACAATATTACAAAGGAGGATAGTATGGCACTATTTTTGTACAAAATTTCTATCATTTACTAGAAGTATTAACTTGAAATAGATCATGATGCATTAAAGATGGGTATTGTCATTCCTAGACAATCACTAAAAATTAGTATAAAGAAATAAGCAAAGAAGTCAATAAAGAAAATAAAATGTGCTAAAAATATTTCTTAACACAAAAGATGACAATAAAAGAGAAACTGAGGACAAACAAAAACAGAGAAATTAACGCTATTATTGTCTAAAAGAGCTGCACGTTAAGTTCAAAAAGTTTTTTAAGTTCAGAAAGTTTGAGGTAAAAGATGCAAGGGATAAGATGCAAGAAATTAACATAAGATGAGTGAAGTTGCTATATTAATGTCAGCTAAAAATACACTAAAATGAAACCTATTAGAGGTAAATAGGCAGATTTCAAAATTATAAAACAGCACAAAAGGAAGATGTAACAATTACAAATGTATATGCACAAAAATACAGAGCTATAAAATACTTAAATACAGAATTGAAAGGAGAAATATATAAATCAAAACTAGTTGGAATTTTCACTATTTTTCTTTAAGTCATCAATATAATAGCAAAATAGAATATAATATAGTAAGCAAAATAGATAAGATATAGAAGACTTGATTAATACAAGCCAACTATACCTAACATACATATAGAGAACACACCACCTACAACAGCAAAACATACATTTTTTTCAAGTGCTTTAATATTCATCCAGATAGATAATATGGTTGTCCATAAAATAAGTCTTAATGAAGTTAAAAGAATTTAAATAATTCAGACTATGTTCTCCAACTCCAACAGGTTAAATTAGAATCAATAACAGATACAAATCTGAAAAATCCCTAAATGTGTGGAAATTAAATACTACACTGCTAAATAATGCATGGTTCACACTTTAAATCACAAAGGAAATTAGAAAATACACTCAATTACATACAAACGAAAACACACTATATTAAGTAGTAAGAGAAATTTATAGCATTCAATGATTGTGTTAGAAAAAAGTAAACTCTCAAATCAGTGCTCTATGCATCAACCTTAATGAACTAGAAAAATAAAAGCAAATTAAATCCAAGGCACGTACAAAACAAGACATAGTCAATGTCAGAGTGGACATTAATGATGTAGAACCGAGGTCAGCCCACTTTTCTGTAAGGGCCCAGGTAATAAATAATTAAGCTTTACAGACCTTATGCTCTCTGTTACAACCACCAAACCCAGCTGTTGTAATGTTAAAATAACCATAGACAATATGTAAACAAATGGGCATGGTTTTGTTCAAATACAACTTTTAAATAGGCAGCAAGGCAAATTTGTCCTATGACTGGAAGCATGTTGACTCTTAATATATTACATAGAAAAATAATAGAAAAATCAGTAAACTCAAGAGCAGGCTCTTTCCAAAGACCAAAAGTATTAATAAAATTTTGGTCAAGAAAAAAAAGATACACAAATTACCAATACCAAAATTGAGAATGAGACCATCAGTACAGATCTTGTAAGCATTAAAAGATAATAAAGGGAACATCTATGAATATGTCAATAAATTTGACAATAGGTAAAAAGACCCAATTTTCTGAAAAATACAAACCACCAAACTAACTGAAGAAGTAACAGATCATCTCAACAAATCTAAGTAAAGAACTTGAATTACTAACTAAAAATTTCCCACAAGAGAAGTTCAAGCCCAAGTGGATTCAACAGTGAATACTATCACTTTTTGATGGGGTTGTTTGATTTTTTTTTCTTGCTGATTTTTCTGAATTCTATACAGATTACCAGTCCTTTAACAGATGTGTGGCATGTGAATATTTTCTCCCATTACGTAGGTTGTCTGTTTGCTCTTGTGATAGTTTCCTTGGCTCTGCAGAGGCCTTTTAATTTGATCGGGCCCCATTTATTTATTTTTGTTGTTACTGTGATTGTTTTGGGGGTCTTCTTCATAAATTCTTTGCCTAGGCCAGTGTCTACAAGAGTTTTTCCAACATTTTCTTCTAGAATTCTTACAGTTTCATGCTTTAGGTTTAAGTCTATTATCCACTATGAATTGATTTTTGTGAGAGGTGGAAGATCTGGATCCTGTTTCAGTCTTCTACATGTGGCTATCCATTTTCCCAGCACAACTTATTGAATAGGGATTCTTTTACTCAGTGTATGTTTTTGTCTGCTTTGTCACAGATTAGATGACTATAGGAGGATGTTTTTATATCTGGGTTCTCAGTTCTTTCCATTGGTGCATGTCTCTGTTCTTGTGCATGACCATGCTGTTTTAGTTACTATAGACTTGTAGTATAGCTTGAAGTCTGGTAAATTGATGCCTTCCAATTTGTTCTTTTTGCTTAAGATTGCTTTTGTTATATGGGGTCTTCTCTGGTTCCATATAAAACATAGAATTATTTTTTATAGATCTGCAAAAAATGATGTTGGTATTTTATTAGGGATTGCATTGCATCTGTAGATCATCTTGGGTAGTATAGACATTTTAACAATGTTGATTCTATCAATGCATGAGCATGGTATGGTTTTCCACCTGTTTATTTCCTCTGCTATTTCCTTCCTCAGTGTTACCTAGTTCTTCTTGTAGAGGTTTACATCCTTAGTTAAGTATATTCCTAGGCATTTTATTTTCTTTGTTGATATCGTGAGAGTATTGAGTCTTTAATTTGTTTCTCAGTTTGACTGTTGTTGGCATATAGGAATGCTACTTATTTCTGCACATTGATTTTGTAACTTGATACTTTGCTGAATTTGTTTATCAATTCCTGTAGTCTTATGGCAGAATCTTTGGGGTTTTCTAGCTATAAGATCATATCATCAGCAAAGAGTGATAGTTTGACCTCTTCTGCCACCATTTGGTCGTCCTTGATCTCTTTCTCTTGTCTGATTGCCCTGACTAGGACTTTCAGCACTATGTTGAATAGAAGTAGTGATAGAGGGCAACCTGTCTGGTTCCAGTTCTAAGAAAGAATGCTTTCAATTTTTCCTCATTCAGTGTGATGTTGGCTGTGGGTTTGTCATATATGGTTTGCAACATTTTTAGGAAAGTTCTGTCTATGCTTATTTTCTTAAGTGTTCTTATCATAAAAGGGCACTGAACTTTGTCAACTTCTGTTTCTGTGTCTATTGAGAGGATCATATGGTCTTTGTTTTTGCTTCTATTTATGTGGTGAATTACATTTATAGATTTGTGTATGTTGAACAATCCCTACATCTCTGGGATGCAGTGAATGAGGCCCACTTGGTCATGATGGATTGTTTTCTTGATAAGCACCTGAATTTGGTTTGTTAGAATTTTGTTGAAAATTTTTGCATCTATATTCATAAGGAATATATTGGTCTGTACTATCAAATATTAAAGGAAGAAATTATACTGATCTTTAAAAAAGTATTTGAGAAAATAAAAGAAGAACATAACTCATTATATGTGGCCAGTATTATGCTATTACTAAAATCAAGTTCATCAAAAGAAACAAAACAACCAAACCCCTCCCTATAGACCAATATTTCTCATAAAAGTAAATCTAGTTACTTATCAAAATATGAACAAATTGAATTCAGCAATATATGCAGAATAATGCACCATAATCAAGTGGAGTTTTATTCTTGGAATGCAAAGTTATCTTAACTTCTGAAAATCGCTAATGTTATACATCATATTAATAAAGAAGCAAAACTATATGATCATCTCAACATATGTTGAAAAATCCTTTGACAAAACTCAAATTTATGATCAAATCTCTCAATGAACCAGCAACAGAGGTATAGATCTCAACCTGACATGGGCATCTATTAAAAACAGATAAATAATATTACACTTCATAGTGAAAGACTGGATGTTTTGACCTAAGTTCCACAACACAAAAGTAAGATTGTCAACTCTCAGTGCCTGTTTACAAAAATTTTCACGCTTTTCCATTTTTTGGTGGCTCTTCTCTTAGACCTGGAAATTTTATTGTGTTATGGTAATCAATTTTGTTCAGAGCCAAAGTAAAGATAAGAAACTTCACAGAGCATGTACTATGAATTTTTAACTTGTACAAACCACTGTATTAATTTCTTTACATATATGGCATTGGTTAATCCTTAAAGAAACTCTTTTATACACATACACACACACACACACACACACACACACACACACACACATATAGCTCCTCTTGTTTTTTTACATTGAGAAAATTGATGCTTCCCCAAATTAAGTAATTTGCTTGAATTCACAGAACTTATAAAAGATAAAGTTAAGATTCGAATGCAGGACTGTCTGACTCTATTCCTGGCATTTAGAAAGCAATTTTAGAATTTTGAAATTCCAGAACATTTTATTTAATGAGTGTTCTTTATTAATTAGGATTTATCAAAACTTTTTTCCTTCTCATAGCAAAAAACTTCACAACTTTAAAAAACTTATTTAATAAATGACTACAAATTCCTTGAAACAATTCCTATCAACTTATAACAAATATTGTTAATTGATGCAGGGATTATATTATCTAGTTTCTCAAATGAGAAACATATATAAATATATATATACACACACACAGCACTGTACTATAAATTTAAAAGAATAGCTCTTTAGTAGTCATGGATACCAAATTTATTTTGTATATTTCCATATTCTGAATTTCTGGGTATTACTAATGGATCCTTTGTTTTATTTCTGCACCAGATTTATTTTTCTGTAGGGAATATCCTATATCCCTGATGAAGTTAACATGCTTCTCAGTGGATATACGCTTACTACTGATTCTATATCCCTAAGGGTACAAATAAAAATAGTCAAGTTTATTGCTTTTCAGATTATAGAGCAATTTAACATTTTATGGATTGGACTTTGTTATTCCATCCCATAAATATCACAAGAACTTTTTGCTCTATGTCACTCAGCAGAAAAAAGTACATTTCATTATTCCTACTCCATATACTAAACTACTGATTCCTATTAATGAAGTAACCCATCCTCAAACCAATTTATTTCAGAATAACATTTTTAAAAAATCAGAACTGTACTTGGTCTACAATTTTATTTTTCAAAGGAACAACCTGTAATCAAGGGTTTAAAGTGACTAATTCCCACAGCTAATATGACTTGCACATTTTTGTCTATTCATCCAAAAGCTGTGTAGGTTTTCTTTTCACATTTCATTTTTTAATACACATAAAAAAGTTTTGTTATGTGTATGGTGTAAGAAGAGATGCAATCTTTTAAAAATGAATTCCTAATAATCCTCTGCCATTATTGACAAGACTATTCCCCTGTCCTCACCCACACAACCACTCCTGGCAATCTGCTATGTGACCCCTGCTTGCTATTAATATTAATTATATATAGATCTTTTTCAAGACTCTCCATTCTCTTACATCAGTTTGCTTGATATTTATCTACCTTTTCACCAATAACATAATGTTTTAATTACTAAAGTTTGAGTTCTTCCAACACGTGATTTTGCAAAAATCACTTGGCTGTACTTGGCATTTTATACTTACAAGTAAAATTCAGATCAGCTTATCAATTTCACAAAAAAGTCTGGAATTTTTAGTAGGATTACTTTATATTTATCATGTGTCTATAGATACAGTCATACATTTGGAGGAAATTTGCATTATATATCATATACACATATACATATGTAAAATACATGAGAAATTATATATAAGATGTGATGGCATTAGTGAAATTAAATTATATTAGGATCATTGCTGTGTCCAAGAAGAAAATACTAATTAGTAATAGACTTTGCTATATTAAAATTGTACCTTGTGATCGTTGTCAGCAGATGACTGTGATGATAACTTTTTTGTACTTCCAAGTTTGCCTGTGCACCAGAATGGCTTATTGGGCTGCTGAAGATGAGCCACTTAGTGCCAAGAGAGAAGTCTTGAGGAAAATTGATACTTTATAATGGGAGTCTGCCATTTTCCTCATTTGCAGGCAAATTAACAAACCTTCCCATCCTTCTCCCTAAACCACTTGTCCTCGTTCTTCTGATGAGGCCTTGGGAACAAGTGCCAAACTTTTGCTAATAATATTATTCCAACTATGTGACATTCTGAAAAAGGCAAAACAATGGAGTTAAAAGATTAGTGCTTGCTGGGAGTTATGTTGGAGGGAGGGGTGAACAGGTGGAACACAGAGGATTTTTAGGGTAATGGAAACAGTCTGTATGATACTATAATGGTGGATACATGTCATTATACATTTGTCAAAACCCACAGAATATACAACACCAAGAGTGAACACTAACATAGACTATGGACTTTTGGTGACAATGATATGTCGAGATGCTGGCTTATCAATTATAACAAAAGTGCCACTCTATGGAGGATGTTGATAGTGGGGGAGGCTGGGCCTGTGTGGGGGTAAAGTGTATATGGGAAATCTCTGTGCTTTCCTTACAATTTTGCTATGAATCTAAACTGCTATAAAAATTAAATTTTTTTTTTTTTTTTTTTTTTGAGACAGAGTCTCACTGTGTTGCCCAGACTAGAGTGCTGTGGCGTCAGCCTAGCTCACAGCAACCTCAAACTCCTGGGCTCAAGCAATTCTTCTGCCTCAGCCTCCCAAGTAGCTGGGACTACAGGCATGTGCCACCGTGCCCAGCTAATTTTTTTCTTTTTTTAGTTGTTTGGCTAATTTATTTCTATTTATAGTAGAGACAGGGTCTCACTCTTGCTCAGGCTGGTCTTGAACTCCTGAGCTCAAGCAATCTTCCCTCCTTGGCCTCCCAGAGTGCTAGGATTACAGGTGTGAGCTACTGCGCCTGGCCTCTAAAGTGTATTTTAAAAGTAAAAAGAGAGAGAGAGAGAGAGAGAGAGAGAGAGAGAAGTCTTATAACAGAAATTAACATGTCTGTTGTGTAGTCAAATAAGGTACCTCTGCCACAGCAACAATTAGAGAAAATGGTGACTAAAGAGAATAGAGATGGGAAAACAAATATGTCTAATTAATGTACCTGATAATATGGCCTTATAACATATGGAACTAAATTAAAATAAATAAAAGGGAAATTTGATAAATCTAAAATCCCAGTGAGAGATTTAATGTAACTATATCAATTTAGACAGCACATATAGACAAAAAGATTACTAAGTATATAGAAGATATGATAAATTAAATTAATACATTTGATTTAATCAGTCTATATAAAACATAGCATGCCAAAGCGGAAGAAAAAATAAATTTTGTATGGGTTATACACCAAACCAACTGACTATATGCCTGGTGATAACACAATTTTAAGAATTTAAAAGGAATGAAATCATTCAAATTATGTTCTTTGACTATAATTGTAGTATTTGAGACAAGAATAACATAGTTAACTAGATAGACCCCATGTGTTTGGAATTTATAAAATACATGCATCAACCAAAAAAATGGAAATTAGAGTATATTTAAAGTATATTTAGAGTATATTTAATTTATTATGAAAATAATACATACAAAAATATAAAATTCATGTAAAGCCATCATTAGTGGAAAATGCACAGCCTTAATTAAGTTAGGAGAGTTAAGCATCCATCTCAAGAAGAGGGAAAAGAACAGTGAAAAAGTACTAAATAATAATAAAAAAGATAATACTATAAACCAATATAAAATTAAGCAAATATATAACAGAGAGTTTAAACCAAATGAAAACTTGTTTTATTGTGAAGATTAATATATTTGGTGTATCTTTGCTAAGATTGATAAAGAAAGATAGAAGAATTATAAATAATATCAGTAATGAAAAAAGGCCTCCCTGCAGAAACTGCAGATATTAAGAAGATAATGTTATAAAGGTATTATGTCAATAATGAGAAAATTCTCATTTATATAGCTATACATATATACATGATCAATATTAACTTAAAAAGAAATAGAAAAACTAAATAGTCATAGTATCATTAAATACATTGAGAAAGTATTGAAGTATATTTCTTCAATAAAAACTCAGGTTTCGGTTGGATTCTTTAGTAACTTTTATCGATTTTTCAAAGAATTAACTATTCTCAATATTAAACAAATTCTTTCAATAAACAGAGTAAGAGGAAACATCACAAAATTCAATTTATGATGCTATCATAACCTTCACAGAAACCTAAAAATAGAAAATATACACAAAAATATATAAAATTTTTACTCATGGATATATATACCAATATTCCTAAACAAAATATTAGCAAAGCTCCCTCTAGCAGTATATAGAAAGTATAAGTTTTTAAGACAGGTTTATACACAGAATGCAAGATTTGTTTAATATTGGAAATCAATTAACATCAGTTAGTACATTAACAGATCATAGAGTCTATAAATATATGAATATCTCAATGGATATAGAAAAAGTTATTGATAGTTTCAACATCCTTTCATAATAAATAATTTGGCATATTTGGGCCTCATAAAGACCCTTTAATGCAAGTGTACTGCAATAAAATATAGCACAAGGTTCAAACTTAATGCTGAATCATTGAAAATCATCACAACTGTAGGAGTCCTACAGGTCAAAGGTAAAGAGATAACTCAGTAGGAAAAAGAGCTAAAATTTGAATAAGCTCTTTAAAATAGGAAGTCCGAACCTATATATATATATGTATATAGGTTCGGACTTCCTATTATATATATATATATATATATATGTGTGTGTGTGAACAATTTCATCAATAATGAGGGATTTGAACATTACATTCACAATTCTACACGAATAATATAATTTTTGGCAAAAATTATAATTTTAGCAATATCAAGTGGTAGCAAGCATGTGCCTACATGGAAATTCTCACACATTGCTATTAGAGTATAAATGTATATATCGGTAAAATAGAATGGCTTTGTCGAGTGATTTAGAAGCTCACCGTAGTCTATGACTCAGCAAGTCCTTGTCTGTCAGATAACCGTAAAGATATGTATGCACGCTTTTATCGGGGAAATATGTACAAGAATGTTCATAGCACCATTACTCTTGATAACTTCAAACTAGAAAGATTTCAAGTGTCCTGAATATCAAAATGTGTAAATAAATCAGTGCATGTGGACTATTATAAACAAGTAAAATAAATGAAAAACAGCTCAAACTATAAGGTTAAATCTATCAAACTCAATGTTGAGCTAAAAAAAAAAAAAAAAGCTAACCATGAGAAATATGCTTGAAGAATATCTCCATTCATATGTTCAAACTGAGCAAAACTAACTGCATAGTTGAGGGATGGCTACATAGCTGGTAAAAGTAAGATGAAAGGACAGTGTTGTCACAAAAATCAGGATTTTTGAGTACCTATTGAGGACCGAAATTTATAGGGAGTAGCTGAGTGAGTTTAATTATCATGTTAGAAGCAAGATTCTCAGAGGATACAACATCTTAACTGAGAAAAAAAAAATGAAAGAGAAGCCTGGAATAGAAATTAGGAAGTATTGTTTTTGCAGTCTGCTTCTGAAACACCAGCCAAGTAAAACTCACACAGACTTGAAAATTCACAGTAGTAGAACACCCGTGCTGATTACCTGAGAGACAACGTATGGAACACCTGAGACAGGTGTCCTCCTCTTTTAAATACCCTTCCTCACTCAAGTAGGATAAAGGGGTACCTTTCCTGGCCAAAACCCAGAATATTGTTGCCAAATGAATTGAATCATCTTCCTGTCATGAATAAAGAGTTCTGGTGTGTGCGTGTGGGCGGGGTGTGTGTGTGTGTATGTGTGTGTATGTGTGTGTGTGAGTGCATGTGCAGGCATGTGACAAGGGGGCCACAGCACGAATCTTCTCTGCTTTCTTATTCTTCAACCATGAGTTCTAGAATAAAGCCAGAAAATCAAAGCAACTTGTCATAAAGATTCCAGTCAGCCATCTCTACAAGAAAGAATCCTGTTGTGGAAAAGAGACCTACTTATTCACACAAAAACAAAACAAAAATTGTCAGACAGGTAATGAACCTAGTTTTTGACTTTTAAGCATAAAAAGTTAAAAATCATGAGGTGTCTGTAAAAAATCAAGAGTTCCAGAGGGTAAAATTAGGGAGTAAAAACAGATGCCCAAAAAAGGCGAAAGAATTTTCAAAAAGGAGGAAATTATAAAATTAATATGATTAATTACCAAAGATATCAAAAGAAGGCTGGAAAATAAAGTTAGATGTTTGAAAGAATATAGAACAAAGGCACGAAAAACTGGAGGAAGAAAAAGTCGAAAGATACATAGGAACAATTCTTATAAATCTCACGTAGGAATCTATAAATTTGAATATCATTAATTCCAAAATGTAGAGAAAAAGGCAATTCCAGTATTTTGTTTTTGTGTATTTATTAAGTAATGTGCAGCATTACTCAATATTTAATAGTTCAATTAATTTATAATTTTTCTTTTTGGGCATTTTGTGTATAATGATATCATTTGCAAATATTAAACACTGTATCTCAACTTTACCAATATTTGCAATTCCTATATTTTTTCATATCTTAACCTATGGGCCAGACATTCCAGAATAATTTTAGATGATAGTTGTTGTAGCTATTCTTTCCTTTAAACATAAACATCGGTAGCTGGTTATATAAATAGCTATTTTTCTCTTTTTAAAGAAATCTTCTATACCCAATTTCCTAAAAGGTCTTGTTTGAACGAGATTTATAAATCAGTAAATGATGTCGAATTTTAGCAGATCCCTTCATAGCATTTATAGTGTTGATTATAAGTTTTTTCTTACATGAGCATTTTGATGTGATTTAATTATTATATTAATATATTTCCTTTTGTTGATGTATATTTAAATTCTTTGAATAAAATATTCTTGGTTCACAGTATTAATAGTTTCATGAAGTAGTCAAGATTGGAGTCCAGCATTAGGGGAATGAATCTTGTCGCTCCTGAGGGTACTGTGCATGCTTTTTGTCCGTGGACGCTGGTTAGCTAGAATCTGCTTGCTTGATTTTGGAGGCCGGTCAGAGGAACTTCCCAAACTTGCCAGTCCTAAGGAGGATCACCAATAGAATTTTGAAGAGCTTCCTGGTTTCCAAATTGGGACCATCAGTTTTGTACATATGGAGAAGCCTGTTAATATGACGTGGACTTCTGATAGCACTTGCAGTCCACATGTGGGGTCGCTGCTCACTGTGGGCTAAACAACTGTGCTGCCTGCTGCTTTATCAAGTTGCCTCTATCTCAGAGCTGACAGCATCTTCCCATAGGGAAGGTAAGGTGATACATAATTGTGAGTAAGCAAATGACTTATTTAGAGATGCCTAAGCTGTGGGAGTAATACCATTTTGACCCACCATCTCCTAAAGGAGACATAATGAAAAAAAGGAAAAGACCATCATCATTCACTGTGTTGTTTTTTTCCTTTGCGTCTTTCTGAAGACTCAGGGTCTAACTAGAGTTATCTCCAATGTCACCACCACAGCAAAGCCTAACTTGGTCCCCATATTTGAAATTGCAAAGCCCCGTCCCACTTACTCTGCATTTATTCCTTTCTAACTTATTGTTAATTTGTTTATTACATATGGTGCTTAGTATGCTTCCTCTTTCACGAGTCCATAAACACAACGGCAGATTTTTTGTCTGTTTTGTTCACTGGTTATTCTCAGCACCTGCCTGTCACACAGTAGACACTGGGTAAATAACAAATGAGCAGAAATGTGTAGTCCTTCTTTTAACTATTACATATCCATGTGTATGTGTGTGTGTATTCATACTGAACATCTATTTACATGCTATGTATTAGGTCAATAAATATGAAATGTCCAATTTTGAATCAAAAGTGTAGTTTATTATATCTCAAAGAAGAAGCAAGAAAATTAATCAAAGTATGCACCTAAACTATTGACACAGTTATGCCATCTTAACAGTAGCTTGTTTATGCCAGCAGCGAACAAGCCTGAAGAGCAGGTAGTGATGAAATTGCAAAAGGCATTTTCCACAGCTTGTTGAGAATTCAATATTCCTCCTTGCAAGAAGTGGTCCAAAGCCTGGAAGAAGTGGTCGTCAGTTGGTGCAAGGTCTGGTGAATACGGTGGATGACAGAGAGTTTCCAAGTCCTGTTGCTGTAGTTCGAGCAGCATTTTTTGTGCGACATGTGGTCAAGCATTGTCTTGCAAGAGGATTGGCCTGTCTCTATTGACCAATCTTAGCTGCTTAATTGCTAACATCCTCATAATTTCATCCAATTGGTTGTAGTAGACATCTGCTGTAATTGATTAACCAGGTTTCCTGAAGCTGTAGTGGATGATACCAGCACTGAGTCACCAAGCAGACACCATCAGCATTTTTTGATTAACATTTGGTTTTGGACTGTGTCTTGACACTTCATCTTTATTCAAACATTGTGCCAAATGCTTGCAATTGTCAAAAAGTATACTTTTTTTTTTTTTTTTTTTGAGACAGAGTCTCACTCTGTTGCCCAGGCTAGAGTGAGTGCCATGGCATCAGCCTAGCTCACAGCAACCTCAAACTTTTGGGCTCAAGCAATCCTGCTGCCTCAGCCTCCCAAGTAGCTGGGACTAGAGGCATGTGCCACCATGCTGGGCTAATTTTTTCTATATATATTTGTTGGCCAATTAATTTCTTTCTATTTATAGTAGAGACGGGGTCTCACTCTTGCTCAGGCTGGTTTCGAACTCCTGAGCTCAAGCAATCCACCCGCCTCAGCCTCCCAGAGTGCTAGGATTACAGGCATGAGCCACCACGCCCGGCAAGAATACATTTTTCATCACACAGTGAGAAATAGTTCACATTTATGTCATGACAGCAAAGAAAGGCAAGCTTTGAGATGAAATCTCTTCTGATGCTCACTTAATTCATGCAGACCCCATCTATCCAGCTTTTTTACCTTGCCGGTTTGTTTCAAATGGTTCAATACTGTTGGAATAGTAAATTCAAGCCTTGCTGGTAATTCACGCTCAGGTTGAGATGGATTCACTTCCACTACAGCTTCTAGCTCATCATTATCCATCTTGGTCTCAGGTCAGACCACATGGCTCATTTTCAAGGTTAAAATCATCGAATGGAACTTCTCCAACCATCTATGGTTGGTTAATACGTTTATTAACCACCTTCTTCCCAAATACTTTGTTGATATTTCAAGTTGTCTACTCTGCATTGGTTCCATGAAGGAACTCATATTTAAAAATAACACAAATTTTTTAATTATCCATGGTTTCACAAAATTGCTCTAAAAATTTTTTTTGAAAATCACAAGCCAAAATGTGCATTTCAAAGACTGAGGATGTACCTTCACAGTAAACAAAAAGCAAGAAGTATCAAAGTGAAATGTCAGCGATACAACTGTCAAACTTAGTACTTAAGAAAATCAGACATTTCATACTTAATAACCTAGTACCATTGCATATTATATACACTGGGAGTTATATTTGTACCGAGTATTTATATTTAATACATGTAAATGCCTAGTACATATTTTTATTATTTGTGGTACAATTTAACCCAAAATATATATAATGTCTAAGCCATACATAGTCAGTTGTCCTTTGTACATTTTTCCCAAAGGAGATACTTATTAAAGAATTTTGTAAGAAAAATGATCCAAACATTGATTGATGCATGCATTTTTTTCCTTTGCCACTTTGCCTTAATGGAAAATAAAACCTTAAAAAATCTATTTTCCAGGGCTATGAAAATATTACCAGACTGTGGGTAGAAAGTCATGCTATCAGTCTAAAAACCTGATAAACTTACGCTTATCGTGGGCTGTGGGGAAAATGCTTGCTAATAGAAATGATCTAGAAGACTTTCAAAAGTTAGGGTGTTTCATGAAAGGACATGCCAGAAAAGGTTGAAGGACATGTAGTTAACATTACAGACAGCAGAAATAGCTCTGGTAAGTAGGATCACTTCTTTGTCATGGGCAAAAAGGGACATTTGTAGCATGATCAATGAGCAAATTATGGAAACATCATTGTGTAGTTGAGTAAATATAGAAAAGCAATGTCTGATGTTTTTATGCCACATTATCCATTTGAAAAAGCTTTCTTTCATTTTCCTTACAAACCGTCTTTTCCCAGTGAAGGCAGATGTTGGCTTAATTACTTTCCTCAAAATCAAAAGTGACCAGTGTGAAGTCTAGAATAAACTTGGTGAAGATTGCAATAGTCATTTGCCCTTGCTTAAATACAGAATAAAATGGAATTAGTTTGAGCTCTTACCAATCTGCCAGGTCTTCACACTTAGCTTAATGTTCCTGAACAGGCATACTCAGCTGGATCTGCAAGAAGGTACTTCCATGGACATGTTTTATTAGAAAGTATTCTTTTTTGTGAGCTGAACAAAGAGCCCGTTGGTTCACGAACCGTCATCTTAAAATGTTCTTTGGCTACCCACCATTTGAATAGGGCAGGGCTGATTCCTGACAGGGGATCAAATGAACAGGAAAATGCTAGCTGGATTTTATTGCAGGGGAAAAGTAAAAAGAGGTCCTGTGTGTACACTGCTGTCTTACTCACTTCTTCACTTTTGATTTCCCCATTTAAAAGCGCTTTCAATCTTGGCATCGTAAATACAGGTAAGGATTGATGGATTCTAACTCATCAAAAGACAGAATGCTGGAAATTGCCTTTCCAATTCATTATTTTGGTAACTGTGCTTATGTTTGTTAATTAAACCACTGTTGCACACAAGGTGTTCCTGGAGAAGTGTGGCACATTTGCATGGAACCAACACATTTACTGGAATACTCACAGTTAGAGATAATTGATAAAACCAGGCTTTTGTCCTAATTTTTAAAATAAAGAGAACAATAAAATTACTGAGTATGCTTGAATTTTCTTCTTAAAGGGTGAACAGTTGAGTATACAAGAGGCCCTCATAATGGGTCAAGAGCTAATTCTACTCTGAACAGAGGAGTATTACAGGTACTCGGCCAAATGTGCTGGAAACCAAGACTCAAATGGGGCCAGACGCTGATCCAGATCTGAAAGGACCATTTATTCATCACCCAAATGAACAGAGCGTGAGGGGCTGGGCCTGCATTCTGTCTGTTGACAAGTAAAATAAGAAACTCTTTTTTTCTTTTTTGGTAATCAGGAAAAATATATTTTGGAAAGAAAAAAAATAAAATTGATTTCAATATAGTCATAATGCAGGTCTTGACAGCTCAAACATATGGACATAAATTAGAAATAAAGAACATTTGTCTGGGCACGGTGGCTCATGCCTGTAATCCCTGCACTTTGGGAGGGTGAGGAGAAAAGATTGCTTGAAGCCAGGGGTTTGAGGCTGCAGTGAGCTATGACTGCACCACTGCATTTCAGCCTGGGTACTAGAGCAAGACCCCATCTCACTGACAACAACAAATATGTGGATAACATAGTAAGATTGATTTAACAGATATATATTGAATTGTGTATTCCATTAACAAAAAATGTCTTACTTTCAAGTAATGATGAGATATTCAGTAACTAAGGAAAACACAAAATATAATTATAATTTATAAGCCATATTGTCTGACTGTAGCACTAAAGAAGAGAATAGGGTAAAAATATAGTAAAAAATTATATTGATTACAAGAGACCTAGAAAATAATACTCAGGTCAAGGAGACTATAACAAACCGAATTAAAGAATACTTAGATGATTTTGAGACTAGACACTGTTGATGATTATTAAATGAAGTTCAAGTGTGTGCAGAGGGAAATTAATAGTTTTAAATCCTTTCTTTAATATACTAAAATAAATTGGTTTAAATGGCCTAAAATTTAAACTCAAAAATTAGGAAACATAATTGATTTTAAAAAAGGCAACTAAAGAAAACAAGAGGAAAAGATTACTATGAATACATGTAGATTTGATGGACTGGGAACCCAGAAAAAACATAGTAGAATAGGTAAAATACTAGTTGGTTAACTGAAAAGAAAGAAAGTTTACTGCAATGTGGCCTTTTCAATTTTAAGATTACCTATTAGCAAAGATTCATCTATTTTGTACTTTCTTCAATACTGCAAATCTCTTTCTTTCGTTTTCTCCTAAATTTCATGAAGAGTTATGTTCTGGATAAATCCCTCTTGGTCATGGTTTATAATCCTTCTACATGTTGCCAGATTCCATTTGTTAGTATTTTATTGAGAATTTTTGTGTGTATATTCATAAGATATATGCATCTATGGTTTTCTTTTCTCATGAGTCTTTTGTCTGATTTTAGTATCAGGATAATAATGACCTCAAAGAATGAATTGTGAAGTATTTAACTTCTATTTTTTGCAAGATATGGTGTGGTATTGGTGTTAATTCTTTATACGTTTGGTAGAAGTCAACAGAGAAGCCATTCAGTCCTGGGATTTTCTCTGTGTAAAGATTTCATTGTTGCTGTTATAAGTATATTCAGATCATATCTTTCTTCTTTAGTTCATTTTGGTGGTTTGTATTTTTCTAGAAAATTGACCTTTTCATCTAGATTATTTAATTTGTCAGCACAAAATGTTTTATAGTGTTCCCTTACAAGCTTCTTATTTTGATAAGGTTGGTTGTAATAGCTCCTCTTTTATTCCTGATTTTAGTAATTTAAATCTTTTCTCTTTTTCTTAGTCTAACTAAAGATTTGCCAATTTTTTGCTCTTTCAGATAAGCCAACTTTTGCCTTTGCTGATTTTCTCCATTTTTTGTTTCATTTGTTTCAGCTATAGTATTCATCATTTCCTTCATTCTATTTGCTTTGGTTTTAGTTTGCTCTTTGTAGTGTTGTTTTTTATGCATCCACGTGTGTTTAATTTTACAAATCGTATTGCTTTATAGATATTAATATCTCTTCTTTTGTTTACTTGAAAAACTCAGCTTTATCTTTTAAGGATTTCTAGATGTTGTATAGTTTAATACTGAATAAATATGCCACGTTTTAGATAACTCCCTTGCTGCAGTTTACCTTCTTGTGTATTTCTCTTTATGGATCCTGGGGCAAATTTCTCAGGGCTGAAAGCTTCCCAGAGTGGGATTGGGTTAGCTGTTATTGGTAAGTACTGACTGCTTTCCTCTGTACCAGGTGGCACTCCTGCCAGAAGTGCATTTGGATTTTTGTTTTGTCACATTTTGGTTAACAATTGAATAGCGCATTATTTTATATCATGTTATTATTATTGTAAAAATTTTGCTATTGTCAAAGTTGTAGAATCTCATTCTTGTTTTAATTTGCATTTCTCAAAATATTATTAAAGATGAGCATTTATTCTTATGGTTACTAGCCTTTGGACTTAATCATGTGGTAGTTTCTGTTTTTATTCTTTTTCTTAGTTTCATGTAATTTGTTATTTTTGTTGTCTTTATCAAGAGCCACTGAATATTTATTATTTTTATTTCATGTTTGTTTCAAGCACTGTGGTATCTTCTTTAAATTTGTCATCCTATGCTTAATTGTGTTTATGGTGTTTGTTGAATTAAACACTTAAAGTTTGATGTAAATTCCTCATTTCCTCTATTGTTTAAAAATTATTCCTTTCCCTCTGATTATAAAGGTGTTTCCTTAGTTTTTCTTCTATTGCCTTTGTAGTTTTATATCCTTATTTTTTTGGTATATGGTATGAGGGAATTTTAAAAACATTAAGAGTATCTAGCATTATCCCAGTGATTTATGATGCAATTTCTGTAATATATATAATGTATACTGTGCATCAATATATTTCTGGGCTACATACTCTGTTCCACTGACTTATTTTACATAGATGTGAGTGACAATACCACATTTTGAGGGGGTGAGATTACGGAACTGTATGTGCTGTATCATCTGATAGGACAAGTGATCCCTCTTTACTTTTCCTTTTTCAATTGTCCTAGCAATTTGTGGACCACTATTCTTTCAAAAGAGTTATATCTGGTTTATAAGTTACTCTATAACATTTTAATAAAATTTACCTTAAAAATGAATTTATAGATTCTTTAGATATCATCGCAATGTTTTCAATAAGTCAAATCATCTATTACTGTGACATATCTTCTTCTTTATTCAAATCTTTTATGTGGTTTAGCAGAGCTTTTAATATGTGTGTAAGTATATATATATATGCATGCACAAAATTTAGCTATATTTTTGATATTTTTCTTCAAAAGCCTTTTTTTTGCACTTGTGACTATCATTACTGTATAGAAAATTTTAAAAGATCATTTGAAGTGACTTACACATCTCATTTTAACTTTTAACTGTGTCATGAAATAATTTCTTCTCTACCAGTATTGCATTCTTTAGATGGATGACAGCTTTTTTTAAACTGAGGCATTGAATCCACAAGTATTCACAAAAAGTGAAAAGATACCTAAATTAGATTTACATCTTATAAATATTTAGAATGACTATGCATTGCAGTGTTAATAATTTAGTGAGTGGTCACTGATAAAATTTAACTTGACAATCCACACAGAGGTAAATGATGTATGCTTAATTTTCTTTTTAGTTCTAAATATATCCATCGTCCTTCATTGCCTGTACTTTACAACTTAATTTTACCTTTTATACCTGTACTTACACCTATACCTCACTTACAACTACATCTATATTTAGGAAAAACAGTGCTCAGGAGGCTGCAGATTCTTGGAGAATCTGGAAAGGTGGAAAAGAAAGATCCAGGGAAAATACATCCCCTATGTCATGATACCGAGGTAGATTTCTGTTAGTGACCCTTGTAAGAAGCTTATTGTATTTCACCGAAGAAATTAAAAAAATAGGTAGAATCACAACCTTAGCTAATTTTGATCCTAAAAAATTGAAAGTGGAATAAGAACTGTAGCAAACATATATTGCCACATTATATTCTTTAGTGTATTTCAAATCACAAGATATTCAATTATGCTTGAAAAAGTACCTGAATGAGTACTGATTTATGTAAATATAATGCAAAAAGCTATACTTTTCAATGAAAATGTTTGAGAAATAGAAGTATATGTTGTATATGGTCTTGAATCTTTTCCCACTATTGTGTAGTTGGAGAAATGTTTCTTTTGTAAGCATCACTTAATCTGTGCCTGACCTGTATCTATTTCTTGTCTATGTGGATATATGAGTGCTCTGGTTCAGATGGTGACTCATAAGGAATCAAGAAGGAAGAAACCTGAAGTTTGTAGGAAGGATGATCAGGAATGACTTTCATATCCTATTGGAGCATCGATCATTAAATGGAAATGAAGTGCATTTAGAGAGATTTTGTGTATTGTGATGCTGATGCATCACATATATTTTCTAAGATGTAATGTTTTCTACTTTGATAAGCATATTAATGTCTGGTTTCTTTGTTCAATTTGACTTTTAACATTTGTTTAGAATTTACAGTATTTCAGATATTATGCAAAGCATTTTATGTGGATTAATTGACTTAATGATAACAAATATAAGATAAGGTTATTTTTATTATTCTACTTTTAAATAAGAGAAGAGAGCATTTAAATAAATTTTTTTCAATTGCTCATAGCTAGCTAGTGGTAGAAATAAGATTTAAAACCAGGAAGTTAGATTCTAGAAACTGTGCTCACATACACTATGCAGACTTTTTATTCTGATTTGATTGTATTATTGGAACCACAGAGCCAGGCCACTCTCTGGGGATAGTGGTACTTCCACTAAAAGGAGTATATGTGTGGCCAAGTAATTTATAAAGAGACAGATATTATTATAAGAAACAAAGACTAGTGAAATCAAATGAAAATGGTTCAAGAAATAATTTTATTAAGGAAATTTAAAAAGTATAGCTAGCTTCCTTTCCTTCTTTCTTTTTAATTAAGGAAAACTAAGGCACCTGAATGAATATATTATATGTGTTAGTAATAAATAAATAAATAATTTTAAAAATGTCATATAATATAAAAGACCCTCATGCACCCATCCCCCAGGTTCAAATACTATCAACATTCAACAATCTAGTTTCACCTGTATATAACCTGACTCATTCTCCCCATCCTGATTCTACTTTCTAAAGCAATTCCCAAATGTTACATAACTTCATTAATAAATACTTCAGTATACTTTTAGAAGATAAATATCCCTTTTAAATATAACAATAATATCATTTATACCTAAAATAAGTACAAATAGTAATGTCTTAATATCATCAAATACACAGTTTTCAAATTTACCTCATTGTTTCATTTAAAAAATATTTGTTTTTTTCTCATGAGGATGTAAATCCAAAGAAGAAATTGCTTCTTTTTTCTTTGTCTCATTGTGTCTGAGCTAGACTTCAAGAAGTCTGGGGATGTCGGAGGACACTCTTGGGTTGTGGAAATAAAATGCCCTTTACTCAATCAAGACACTATATAGGCCGGACAGGGAGAGATTTTTAAGTATTCAGGAGACTATGAACATGAAAAGGAGTCCTGTCTGGGTTTCGTCAAAGGCAACACAGTTGGTCAGACAGCGATATGCTTTGAAGCAACTGTGAAGGGGCTTTCCGTTATTTTACCAAACTACATTATTCAACTTTTTTTTTTGAGACAGAGTCTCGCTTTGTTGCCCAGGCTAGAGTGAGTGCCATGGCGTCAGCCTAGCTCACAGCAACCTCAAACTCCTGACCTCAAGCAATCCTCCCGCCTCAGCCTCCCAGAGTGCTAGGATTACAGGCATGAGCCACTGCGCCTGGCCCATTATTCAACATTTTATTTTTCACAACAGTGCTTGGATTCATTTTCTAGGTGTGTAAAATCACTAATTAAATATGAGATATAGGCCAGGCACGGTGGCCTGTAATCCTAGCACTCTGGGAGGCCAAAGCGGGAGGATTGCTCGAGGTCAGGAGTTCGAAACCAGCATGAGCAAGAGCGAGACCCCGTCTCTACTATAAATGGAAAGACATTAATTGGCCAACTAATATATATAGAAAAAATTAGCCGAGCATGGTGGCGCATGCCTGTAGTCCCAGCTACTTGTGAGGCTGAGGCAGGAGGATCACTTGAGCCCAGGAGATTGAGGTTGCTGTGAGCTAGGCTGACACCACGGCACTCACTCTAGCCACGGCAACAAAAGGAGACTCTGTCTCAAAAAATAAATAAATAAATATGAGATATATTATATTAGAGATGCATATATAATTTTATGTGTTATGTTACATTTCAGTTATGTAAAAAGCAACACATTTTAACAACAACATAAAGTCCACATGGTTTTTTCCCTATACCATCCTCAGTATGCTGAGGGCTTTCTAGAGGTGCAGCAAAAGAGTCCATCCATCATTTCTAGCACACCATGTTTTAATGTTATAAGAGTAATAATAAAGGAAGAAGAATGTGTGATTTTCCCAATAGAGCTACATTTATAAAGACCTGAAATTATATTTTATTCATGTAGATTGCATCGAAATCAGTGAGGTATTATTCATAATTGCTAAAAACTGTAAGCTAACCTAATGCCCAGCAAAGGCAGTGGTTAAGTGGACTATGGGGCAACAACCTCATGGGAGATTATGCATCAATATATAGTGAATATTTTAAAGACACTGCAAGAAAATGGAAATGATGATATAAAAAGCTGTTTTTTTGAGGAGGTTATAGGAATTTTTGCTTTTTAAATTTTATTATTAATGTTCTATATTGTTTCTTCAATTAATAGTTATCCAAAAATTAAGAAACAAAAGATGAAACTGGACAGGTTTAAAAGTATTTGTGAAAAAGAAACATGTCCATTAAGTCTGTGAATGGACATAATGAACCAGAGCATGTTAATTTCAAGTTGAATATGAACCAACTTGGCCTGAGTCAATACCAGCTCTACTTTTATGTACTATGCCTACATTGTATTAGTGAAGCAATAGTAGCTATTTAAAGAAACAGAAGCACTTCAAGGTAAAATGAATAATTAAATATTTACTGTACTAGAAAGTAATTTAAGCCATCTGTTTCAAAAATTTCTTCATTGAAAATTAAGGCAACTTAGCATTTTAATAAAATAACTTTTTAAAATATACTGATTTTATGAATGTTGCCTTGATGTCAAATCTTACCTCTTAAAATTCATTAGAAATTGCATTAGAAAACTCCGAAGAATGGACAAATATATCTTTTTACTCCTAATTTTTAGAAATAATTCTACACAGAAAAATTTCAAAAATAGCACACAGATCCTCCTATTGGTAACATTTGCTCCATTTTTTAATTTTTCTCATGCTTGCTCTCTTTATATGTATAACATTTTTTCAGAATATTGATACTACATATAATTAATTATATCAACATATAGCTATATATAATATACTAATAACATAATTCATTTATATAATATATTATGTATCTTTTCCCTATATGTAATAATGGTGTTTTCCAAAAATTATATTATTTGGGGGTATATGCCATAATTAATTGCATTAATATTAACATGTCAATTACTAATATATCAATAACTTTATATTTCAGATGCAATTTATAAAGTAGTTTACTAATATAATTGAATTGTAGAGTTATATATATATATTTATGCATATACACTCATATGGTCAGCCTTTTGTATCTTAGAATTCAACTACTCAAAGATCAAAAATATTGAGGGGGAAAAAATGACTGTGTCTTTCCTGAACATGTAGATTTTTTCTCTTGTCATTATTTTCTGAACAATACAGTGTAACAACTATCTACCTATACATTGTATTAGGTATTATTATAAAGTATGTAGATATTTAAAGTATATGGGAGGGTGTGCCTAGATTATATACAAATTTCTACACCATTTTAGAGAAGGAACTTGAGCATCCATAAAATGTTGGTATCCTTGTGGGGGTGGGTCCTGGAACCAGTCCCCCACTGATACTGAGGGGTGACTGTACATATATATGTATGTACATGTATGTGTGTGTGTGTGTGTGTATATATATATGTGTATATATATATCTTTGTGTGTGTATGTGTTTCAGAATACTATTTCCAGAGAAGGGAGGAGAGAAAAGAGAGAGCGAGAAGAAAAAGTTGCAGTTAATATGCCCTAAAAACTTCAATTTCTATTTCCTAAGACCAAGAACACACTGTTACCATATAGAGTACAATCATAGCATGTTTACCATGTAGGGGACACTTTGACAATCATGAGGGAAAATGAATTAATTATTGGAAATATTCCACATAAAGCATTCTATTAATAAAATGCAAAGAAAGTATGGTAGTATTGAGTGACAATGTAAAAAAGTATGCATTATACAATTGCTTTTTAAAAAGATGTGATATAGGCCTATGGCTACGATGTACCAGCTGTATAAATGGATTAACACTTCTTTGGAAGTAAAATAGATAGCTGGATTTTAAAAAATAAATATATTTGATGATGTCTTCAATAATAACTAGGATTTGAGAGGCCAAGATGCTAGAGGAAAGGAAAACTCTCTGGTCAGCCACACTTCTATGATTTCTCTTCTCCTTAAAACATCCTCAAAAACAACACTCATGTAAGTGTGAGTTCGTAAGCATAGCCAATGGCAGTCTCTTGGTGCTGTGGCTATAGAAATTGTGAACACAGGGCACTCCAAGGTGGAGGCTTTCATTTGCGATTCCTGAAAGATCATAAAAAAACTGTAAAAAAACTAAGGGTAAACCAGAAAGAAACTAGGACTTGCAAAGATCAAACCCCAGTCTGGTCAGAGAAAAATAATCTCCTACTTGAATTGCCTCCCAAAATGTGCAGAAGATTACTGGAAAAAGATATTATCTATAATCTCTCATTTTTAAATATGAAATGTTTAGGAATCAATAAATTTACCTAGAAAACTAAATCACAAGAGTAAGATAAAACAGACAATAGAAATAGATTCACAGGTGGTTTATTTTTTATCAGACACGTATTTTCATAAACAACTGATAAATATGTTCAGGAAAACAACAGGATGAAGAAATGGAACTGAAAACTATAAGAACTAAAATTTTTAATGTAATTTCTAAGCTTAATAGCAGATTGCATATAGCTAAAGAGAAGATTTGTGTTCTGGAAAACAAGGCATTAGAATATATTCAAAGTAAAATTAAGTGGTAGGGAGTAGTGGCTCAAGCCTGTAATCCCAGTGACTTGGAGACTGAGGCAGGAGAATCGCTTAAAACCAGAAGTTTGAGACCAGTTTGGGCAGCATAGCTACATTAGAACAAAACAAAATGCACAAAGTAAAACATGGAGGAAAAATAGAATTGAAAAAATATAATGCTGACTATAATATCTTCGATGGAGAATGTTGAAAAGTTTTCTCTATAATTGAATTCACACAAGGTAAAATGAGAGAATACTTGGGTAGATTATGGCCAAGAATTTTTGATATCTGATAAAAGATATAAAGTCATAATTTGAATTAGTTAAAACAAAAAAAGGCCAGGTAAAGACAAAGGAAATTGTACCAAGGCACATGATAGTTAAATTGCTGAAAACAAAAACCATTGAAAAATCTTAGAACCTTCAAAAGGAAAATGACAGATTGCTTTCAAAAGTTAACACATAACATATAGCCAATTGTGGTCAATCAGAAGGAAGTATAATGAGATATATAAAGTGCTGAAAGAAAATAACTGTCAGATTTTAATTTATATCCAGATAATATATTCTTCAAATTTAATGCGCAAGAAAATTATTTCTAAATAATAAAAGCCGACGAGATTTATCACCAGTAGAACTACATTAAGAGATAATAAAAATATTTTCGAGCCAGAAAAAAATAGGATTCCAAGTGGAAACAAAGAAAATAAAATAATCAAAGGGGCGATTATTTGGGTAAAGCTAAACTGAGTGTTTACTGTTAAAAATAATAGCCCTGATGTGTTGCAGAGCTTGCCATACAAGGAAAATAAAAATACATTACAATGGACTTCTGTTTTCAGTCATGATTGAGTAGACTGGAAGAACTTAATTAATGCGCCACTGAAGATAGCTAGAAAAGATGCATAAAATAGATTTTGTGTCTTTATTTTTAATAATCTGTTTAAAGACATCAGTTTTGAACTGACCAGGCAGCCAGGACTTTAGAGAGTCTCATTAAGATAAACTAATTTCTTTTATGCCACTGAAAATCCCTCAAGGCATTTTTTTCCAAGTCTTGGTATGGGCACAGAGTAAGGAGCTAGGTGTAGGGTAGTGCTACGAGGCAGTCGATAGAGCTTTAGGCAATCTTGTGGAGTTTTGAGAAAAAAATTGCATTTTGGCCCTGTCAGAACAATCAGGATTTGGCAGGCCAAGATCTGAAAGAGAAAGCAATTGCAAAGAAGTGAGACTAATACCTAACATAGGTTTTCTCTTTAGTCATTTGGAATTGGGGTAGAAAGGGTAAGAGACTAAATAGCTAAACATAAACTAGCTGAAAAAAGAAAATAACATTTTGGTAATTTCACAGTGCAAGGAAGTCAAATAGTCGAATTCAGAATTCAACAAAAAGAAGGTTTTCTTTTTTTTTTTTTTTTTTTTTTTGAGACAGAGTCTCACTTTGTTGTCCAGGCTAGAGTGAGTGCCGTGGCATCAGCCTAGCTCACAGCAACCTCAAACTCCTGGGCTTGAGTGATCCTTCTGCCTCAGCCTCCCGAGTAGCTGGGACTACAGGCATGCGCCACCATGCCCGGCTAATTTTTTATATATATATCAGTTGGCCAATTAATTTCTTTCTATTTATAGTAGAGACGGGGTCTCGCTCTTGCTCAGGCTGGTTTTGAACTCCTGACTTTGAGCAATCCGCCCGCCTAGGCCTCCCAAGAGCTAGGATTACAGGCGTGAGCCACAGCGCCCGGCCTAAAAAGAAGGTTTTCTTAGAAACACTCCAGTGCAATCTAATTGAACTCCTGAAACGTCCTGTAGTAGGAGTCCGGGAGAACAGAAATAAGCGAATACTTGCAAAAGGCTGTAAAACAGTCAATACACCAAATGCCTACCGGATTGAGATAATCCTTGGCTCTACTGCCATCTAGAGGATAGGTTTAAGTTTTTCTGCAGGAGAATAACATCCATTCTATACAATGATTGACATTCAAACAACAACAACAAAACACAAAAAAACCCACAGCATAAAAATTGTGATTTAATAATTGCAAAAATTACCCCAATTATATTTGTACTTGAATCTATCTGTGGTCTTTACAATATGATTTTGTTGTTCCATTAGAAGGTTGAGTATATTTCCCCACCCATTGTATCTAGGCAGATTTTGAAGTTAGCTGTGATTGATAAAAATATGTTGAAAGAGATGGTGTATTAGTTCTGAGTTTAGAACTCAAGAAGATTTGTGTATGTCTCTCTCTCTCTCTCTCTCTCTCTCTCTCTCTCTAGTCCCTAACACAACCATATGAATAGCCTGGGCTGATGTACTGGAGAATGAGAGACTACATAGGAACCCACTTGTCTCAGCCAAGACATTCTTAGATCAGTTTAAAGTTTATCCCAAATATGTAAAGGGGTCAAATCATGATTAGCAGACACACCAACCCTACACCCAGCTGACTACAGGTATATAATGGAGCCCAAGTGAGATGAGAACCATAAGGGAGTTGATTAGCAGATTCATGAGCAACAATAGACACTGGTTTTAGAGTTGTTATAACACAACAGTAGCTAACTGTAAAATGTGTTGATAGAAAGTAAGAGAAAAAGCAGACAATAGAAACATACCTTTAGGTGAAAGGAAAACAGAATGTAATAGAAAACCAACTTTAAAATGCCAACAGAGTATAAATTTTAATATAGAATTCTACAGCCACTGAAAATATTCTCCAAAACTAAAACTGAAATAAAAATATCTCTAAATGTTTCCTAAACATTCCTTAAAAAGGTATAAAAAAAGAAAGAGATTATTACCTGTAGAACTGCACTATATTTTTAATGGCACAATACTTCAGTGACTAGTCTAGTCACTAGTTAAGTGACTGGTGAGTAGTCATTTAAAAAATGACCCTAGATTACCCTGCATCCCCAAATGCAAAGAGAAATAAAGAAACAAAACATATAAGAAATGGACATAAATAAATATTGACCACACAAAAATTAAAAATAATATTTTGTGGTGACTAAACTTCATATCCAAATACATGTCAACAATTACATAAGAAAGGGACAAGTAAAGAAATCTAAAATTCATTAAATTCCTGGAAATAGATAAAATTAATTACTACTAATATCATAGAGAAAAGTGGGGCAACTCTACAGATTTGATATACACAAATAGCTAACAAGGGAGTGTTTTTAACAACTTTATGCTAATAAATATAAAAAAATAGATGAAACAGAAAAATTTATTTTAAAAGAATTCATAAAAATTAGCCCAAGATGAAATAGAAAATCTGTATTATTTTTATTACTTCAGTCAAATCTATAATTGAGTCTTGTCTACCAAAAACTTGAGCCTGAGATGGCTTCACTGATAAATGCATAAATTGTTTTTTCATTTCTTTTTAAATTTCCACTTATGAAATTTATTCGTTCTGAAAATACTGCAAGGTAAATTAATCAATTTCACAAATTGTAAACCTGAAATTTAAAGACTGTGTCAATTAATATTAGATTTAGCCTTACCTAACCAAAAACAAAAAGTTGCTTAAACAGAAAAAAAGCTTTTTTCTTTCATGTGAGTATAAATTTCAGTTCTTTCATTAATAATGTGGTAATAATGATATTGTTTCTAAAAGATACTTTTTGTCAGATGATTTATTAAGGATCTATAATTCTACCTGGGAAGAAAGATAAAATTAGACTTGTATTATATAACTTTGCAAATACTTGTTTTTGTGATGCTTCATATATATTCAAAATTTTAGGAATTACTGGATTTATTGTTTGTTTTATTAAGTTAAAATTTTCTGTGAATCAGTGGAAATCAGTTGTTTTCTGAATCTTTTATGGAAGTGAGGAACTAAGCTTACAGATTTTGTATCTGGGACACTTTGTCTCAATGAAAATATACTTTAGAATGTCTATTCACAATGGAGGCATGAAGGCATTAATCACTCAGTCCTTCAAACAGTAGTTTGTGACCATCTACTCTGTGATATTTAGATATAAAGTAAATTCCTGATTTCTGCCATCATAAAATTTGCCACGCAGAGAAAGGGATAGTTATTAATCAAAAACTTGTAAAGTAAATCCCAACTCTGATGAGTCTGCTTAAGGAATGTTTCTCAACACTAGACCAGTGCTACTGGGAGGAAAGAGCCCTATATCAATAGGCCAGGAATCAGGACAGTGTTCACAGAAATACATCTTTAAGTTCTGAAGGAGCTCGCTCACCAGGCCAGCAGGGGAGGTTGTGGAGCAAAAAAGAAATTGTAGGCAGAGGGCAGAGCAGGACCTGAATCAGAGGGACCAGGATCAGTCAGATGACTCTGGGACTACCAATGTAGGTATCGTAAGGGCCGGGGTTGCTAGAGGGTGTGCAAAGGACCAATAGCAGTTAAGCCAAATGATGTGTCTTCTCAAGATCTATACACTGTGAGGAAGCTTTTGGGATGATAATTTAGATGCAATACCTTAAAGGTTTAAAAGGAATGGGTGTGGGGAGCTGTTCTTTGATGGGTATAGAGAAGTAAATTTGCAAAGTGAAAAGGTTCCGGATATCTGTTGCGTAACAATGGGAATATACTTTACACTACTGCACTGTATACTTAAAATGGGTCAGATGGCAAATTTTATGTGTTATTTTTTTTTTAATCACAATGCAAGAATGACTGCAAAAAAGGAATGGAAATTCCATTTCTGATATATTTTGTATTACTGGTGACTTCATTAATTCTTGTGAGGAAAGTAGGTCATATAAATTCATTTTGCTCTATAATCTCTTAAAAAGTGATACACATAACGTTTAAAGATGTGGAAGAATGTAATAATTTGTGTCGCATAGTATTTTGCCATAAACCAGAAAATAGAATAAGATTGTAACATTTTCTTTGTGTATATACATATATTGACTATTTCCTCTTTAGAAATAGTAACTTTGCGTTTTAAAAATAATTTTCAGTTTTCAAAGTATGTTATATTATTTGGTTTGTTGCTAGCTATAATTGCTCCTTTCCTAAGGCAAACTGCAGCCTTGCCTAATCACACCAACACATAGGTTAGTCCTAGAGGGGAATGTACCTCATTGATTAGAAGTTTTTAAAATAGAATGGTATTTTTTCTTCCTTAGCCGCTAATATTTATTGATTACATATGTGTTCTTGTTTTGTTTCACGTTGCATGTATTGGGTCAGATAATTTTAAAACTTTTTTATGTTTTATATAATTTTATATAATACATTTAATTATCTCTTTCTTTAGGGGAAAAATTCAGTGAATTTCTATATAAGAAATAATAGAATTAGTATATTTTTATATTTTTCCACGATTCTTTCCGAGTCACTTACCGAATTTATTAATTTTTATTATGTTAATATTTTAGCATGTTCTTGCTCTTATTCAAATATTTAAATACTCTTAAACATATATTACTTTATTGTGTTTTCATCATATGCAAATAATATTTTTGAATCACTGTAAATAGTAAATTAGTGTGGTTCAATTATGGTACCTTCTTTTCTTCTGTCTCACTAACTTTTGTTATTTTACACATATGAATATATTCTACGATTATATTCCCTATATGAAATAAAAATCTAATCCCTTCATAGAAATGAATTCTCCATTCTTTCCTTTTATAGGACACAGAAATCCCTTACAATATTTTCTTGAGGTTGAGTTCATGGAACAATGTCTTTTGCATTCATAGATTTAAATAACTACTTATTTTGAATTCAAATTTGATTAGTTTTTTATTTTGAAATTCCTGGTTGGCTATTTCCTTAAAGATTCGTAGACAAAATCCACTATTTTTAATGTTGAATATGACTGAGCAAAATATTATAGTAAAACAAGTTTGACATTTTTTGGCAACTTGAGGTTCTTTTTTTTTTTATTTCCAAAAATTTTATTACAATATAGCTTGTTATCCATTCAGTTTAATTAATAAATCAATTTTTGACACAAAAATGTTTTATATTTGAGGCATGCAACATGTTGTTTTGATATTCATATACATTTTCAAGTGATCACAATTAACATATCTGTCACCTCCTATAATTACTATTTGTTTTTATTTTAGTGGTGAAAGGATTCAGTTTAAATCCCTATTTTTACCCTCTGAGTACTTTAAGAAACTTTGTAGTATATAAAACTTCAAATGTAAATAGATGAGAAATAATAAAATGAATTCTATAGACCCATCCATCACTCAGTTTCAAAAATTATCAACTCATAATGATTTTAATTCCTATTTAGCTCAACTAACTTTTTTGCACAACTCAGACTTTTCTGAAGGAAATATTAGATATTATAATATAAATATTTCAGTATGTATCTCAAAAGACATCTATTAGTTGGCTAATCTAGAGCCATTTTTATATACAAAGCTGAGACTCAATCTCAGGCAGTATAAACTTAAATGTTGCAATACTTACTTAGCCTTGCTGTATTTATCCAAATTTAAGTTTAATGTTTGAATATTTAAGTGAAATACTGTTAGTAATAACAAATGAAAATTATCATGAATATCAAAATTTGTATATGTAATTATATCAATTGGACATTTTCACAAAGTTTTAATATTTTTCTCAGAATCACATTTTTAATAAAGTTTTGAGACTTAATTAAATATTATAAAATTTACTTTTTAAAAACATACATATTTGTGGCTTTTAGTATATTCATAGAATCGTACAGCCATCATCACTACCTAACTTTAGAACATTATATCACTCGGGAAGAAACCCCATACCTGAGGAGTCTCCCTCATTTCTTTCCAAATCTCTGAACCTTAAGCTCCACTAATCTACATTTTGTGTCTATAGATTTTCCTATTCTGGACATTCCAGATAAGTTAAATGATATAATATTTAGTTTTTTGTGACTGGTTTCTTTCACTTAGCATGTTTTCAAGGTTCGTCCATGTTGTAATCTATATCACTACTTCAAACTTTTTGTTGGTGAATAATACTCTTCTGTATGCATACACATTTTTTTGGTATGTTCATTAATTGACACACATTTGTGTTGTTTCCACATTTTGTCTCCTATGAATAATGTTGCCACAAATATATGTCATTTTCAGTAGTTTGTTTCTTTCTAGAGTATTTTTTTGTCTTATGCAGGTTATTAGATTTGTTGAAATATAGTTTTTCATAGTATTCTCTTGGAATTTTTAGAATCTGTAATATTACTAGCTATTTCTAATTTTAGTAAGTTGAATTGTTTCTCTGTCAGTCTAGCTAAAGTTTTAACAATTTTGTTGATCTTTTCAAAGAACTAACTTTGGTTTCTTTGGTTTTCTTTATTGTTTTTCTGTATTCCATGTCATTTATTTACCCTATAATATTTATTATTTCCTTTCTTCTTTTTGCCTTGGGTTTAGTTTTTCTTATTTTTTAGCTTATTAAGTTAGAAAGTTGTTAATTTTAGAACTTTGTTCTTTATAAAAAATATGGACATTTATCGCTACAAAATTTTTCTCTGAGCATGTCTTTAGATTCATGTCATAAGTTTTGATGTGTCATTTTTTTTACTTCATCGCAAACATTTTTCTAATTTCCCTTATAATATCTTCTTTAACCTATTGGTTATTTAAGATTGTGCTGTTTAATTTTCACATAGAGATGCTCCTCTACTTACAGTGGCGTTAATTCTCAATAAACTTAAATTGAAGATATTATAAGTTGAAAATGCACTTAATACCTTGGTAAACTCATCATGAAATCAAAAAAATTATAAGGTGAACCTATGTAAGTGGTAAACCATCTGTATTTGAATTGTCCAATTTTCCTTCTGCTTTTAGTTTCTAGTTTAATTCCATTGTGATCAGAGAACATATCTTGTATGATGTTATATTTTTTAATTTGACAAGACTCAAGCAATTAAAAATATAAAATCATACAAAATATGTCTATCCTGAATAATGTTCTATATGCAGTTAAAAAGAATGTATATGTCTGCTTCTGTTGAGTAAAGTGTTGTGTATATGTCTATTAAGTCTGGTTGTTTTATACTGTTGTTCAAGTCTTATCTTAATTTGTTAAGTTTGTTAAGTATTTATTTGTTAAGTATTTGCTTAGTTTGTCCTATAGGATCACCATCTTTTAAAGTCTCACTGAAAATTTACAGTAAACAAAAAATGATTTTAAAAAATCTCACACAATATTTATGTACAAAATTAGACCTTAAGAACAGAGAAAGAGTCATAAATCCAAAATAAATACAAAGTCACTGTCAACTATATATAAAAAGAAAGCAATTCTAGATGAAAATTTTACCATGCCCATTTTATTTCTAGAGAATGTCAAAGTTATAAAAGTATGCTGTTCCATCTGTAGCTGATAATCAAGAAATGTCAGATTACCTTTGTGTTTTGCTTTCTGACCTTCTCAGCAATTGTCTGAGAATATCAATACAGAATTTGTCTTTACCTTTCCTTATAGTAACATACAGTATTTATTATCACACTCTTCAAAGTATAACAATAGCTCCAAATCAGAGTTTAACACATTTAGGGAGGGATTCCATTTATTAAATATTGTTTTGAGCAGCACTATTAAGCTACCTCAAACTAAATTTACCTTCAATTACATTATTATTAGTTATATTCCATAATAACTTCATGACATTGATTTCATAGTTAAGATTTTATAGGTAATCAGGAAATAACAAAGCTAAAGTCAGTGTGTTTGTGTGTGTGTATAAGTTTTGAGGAAAAATGAACAAAACAATGTAGTCATGCTGACAAAAATTGACATCTTTTGGAGCATACAATCTTTTAGGGCTATTAAGTGAATGTCTGGCATTTCATAAAATACTGAATCTTGATTTAATTTTGTCAGGAACACCTTCTCCTGTTGAAGGGTTTTGACAAGATAAATGTCACCAAAAATATTTTCTCTTAAAACTTTGTAAGTTTTATCTCAGATTTAGGTGACAAGTAAACCATTCACATATTCTCTGTCTTAAAATAATAATTTTTATCAGATCTTCCACATCTACAAAATTATAATTATGATATATCAAATCATACTGTGGACAATGAGGACCTCCTTTGTTCATGTAATACATACTCAGGAATTCCATGCAGTGCTCATATTATCATCTAATCATTATTTTTATCTACTGGTAAAAAAAAGCTCATTAACAACAAAACAAAGAATTGTGGCAGTATTTATTTATTTAGGTAGAAAATCATTACTTGTTAACATACACACAAGGGCAACAGTGAGAAATGAATATAAGTTTTCATGGACAAGATCAGTAAGCTATTGTCTTGCCATCCCAAACATTTATATGAACTCTCTCTGATGGGAAATGCAGCTCCAATGAGATTTAATTGAATATATTTTATTTGAAAAGTTTATCAAGCCTGAAGTATGGATTAATAGACAAACGGATAAAGTAAGGCTAGAGAAAAAGATTAGTTAGGAGAATGATGTAGTAATACAAAATTTTTAAAAAAGAGATAGTTTCATTCCCTAAAATTCTGGCAACAAATGAGGTGGCTGGGATGAAAGGTTGGGAGCTTGATTTCTGCATGGAAAGCTGGGAGTGAAGTAACTGTGATCTCTGACAAGTTTTCCAATTCTTTATCTGGTAATGTTTTTTCCTAACCCACTTCTTGCTTCTCCATGAAAGCTGACATTTTTTATATTTTTTTCCATTGCTATTTCTCCATATCTACAATAATCCTCTTCTCACCCATGAATGGATAGAAGTGACAACATTTGAGACTTTAGACTACATAACCAAATCTTTTCTATATTTGTCATTTATTCTATAATTTATTTAAAAATTGATCTTACAATAAATGTTGATGCTGCTTCATAGAGAAATTGTCCAAATCATAATTTGGGTATTCCTTTATCCCTTTTCCTTTATAGCATTATAGTAGCAGAATTTCACTTTATTTTCTAACATATGGCATGGGGAACAGATAATCACCCTTGAGTGTGTGCATGAGTGTGTGTTTATCTTCTAAAGGAAGACTGTGGGGGCAGGGGACACAGAGTTATGTAGAAGCACATACTTCCTGAGTTTGAATCCAATTTCATATCTTACTAATTCTCTGACTTGGAGCAAGTTATTTAATCTTTCCAAGCAGCAGTTCTCTCATCTAAAAGTGATGCCATAATTATACCCCTAGAACTCTGTTATGAAGATTAAATTTGTTAATTAACTAACTATGCCAAATTAGCTAAATTAAATTAGTTAATATTTGTAATATTCTTACAATTGCCATTTAAGTGATTTTTAAGTATAAGTTGAAAGGGTTCCTGGATTTCTTTTTCTAGTATCCTGGTAGATCAGAGGGGCATCTGTGGAAAAGTCTCAACAGCTGAGAAAAATGAAAAAGAATGAACATTTAACTGTAAGATTTTGGCAAGAAATTAATAAATTTCAGGAACTAAAACTAAATGAAAGCAAAAATTCTGAGAGTGAAATCAAGAACTCACGGTGGTTTTCACCAAACCCTGATGATCCTAAACTTTATTCATTAAGAAAAATCCTAGAGAAATTCTCAAGATGGGAGTTTAAAAGAAGACCACTACTAACATAAATGGTAATGAATGAATACTTTCATCAAAAAACAGAATATGAAGCAAAATGAAAACCCATAGGAAGTTGTGAGTTATTTATTAGAACTATTTAAAACACAAAGGCAAGAAAGGTTAAAAGTAAAATGAAGTAAAAAATATACTGAACCAAACCTAACAAAATACTAGCATAAATATAATTTCTCTACCAGGAGAATTGGCAAATTCATAATTAGAGTGGATAAATTTATTTATGTATTCATTTTTTCATTTTCATATCTATATATCACCACTGCTATGTAAACTTCATAGGGCTGGGATGCCTTGTTCTCTATCTTGCATATATCTAGGATATAGAACAGTGCCAGGTACAAGACAAGCATTCAGGACATGGTCGTTGCATTGATCAAATAACTAAAAAACAATAGCAAGTAAAAATTTGCTGAGAAAGAAAGCAACCATCCTAAATGATTTAATTGACAACTTGTAAGATCAAGGAGGAACAAAACTTAAATTTGACTTAAAAAACTAAATTAAAAAATTGAAAACATATACAAATATTCTATATTGTATGTAAATATTACATTATTGAAAAGAATACTGTCTAATGTACACAATTTTAAAAATTGAGGGCTATTTCTTAAGTCACCAGTAGAGACAAGAACATAATATAAAAGAAAAAAGTCATGCCCCAAAGTAGAAAATATATGACTAGATTAAGAGAATGAGAATATGCAGGAGGGGAAGGTTGACTAGAGACATCAGAATCAGATTATCTCAGAAAGAAGAAAGAGGTTTAGATGAAAAACTATAGCCCAGGTGTACTTCTGAGGGAAGAGTGCCAGGACCCAATGGAGATTCCATGAGAAACAGCTGTGGAGCAGAACAGGCATGAGGTTTCAGCAGAGATTGACTCCTGAGGAATTTGGAGCCCCATGGAAAAGAGGGTTGAGGGTGGTTTTTTTCCTCCCCTCTCACCTCTGACAGACTGCAGGCTCCTGAACTGTTAGAGAGCTTCTCTACCCTCACGAGCACAAATGTTCATGCTGCCAGTGAACTGAGAGCTTTTTGATAACAAAGCACTAGGCTGCCAGCCCCCTTGGGGGGTCACTCCTTCCCACCACAGATCTGAGTGTAGGTGGTGATAACCATATTGCTTTTCCATACATTGTGTGCCTTTGTGCTGCCCAGCGAGTTTCAGTGCTTCAGTTTTCTTGCCACTGGACCCCTCCACACACGTTCCCTCACACCTGCAGTGGCCAGAGGGGACCAGTGGCTCCCAGGGAAACTGTGTGATCCCCAAACTTAGACATTCAGGGCAACCTGTCTTCAGATGAAAGGAGAGTACAGCATGCCAGGAGGCCCCTCAGGACATATAGAACCAGAGTGGTAGCCCTACTCTATTCAGACTCTTCACCTCTTCCCCTCCCACACCAATAGCTACTAACAAAGCCATGGTAGTTCTCATGTGGGTTGACTTGGGTGCCCCAAGAGATGATTGAGCTGGGGCTCTTGGGAGCAGCTTCATCCCCTCTAGGAATGCACTCATCACTCCCAGACTTCCATGGAGAATGCAGCTCATGTCTTTCCTCTTAAGGATGTGCAGTAAACCCATGGGTACTCAGACTGGGAGTTTCCTGCCTGCTGGCCTGCCCAGCTTTGCTGGAGCAGCCAGGAAGGCAGTACCAGATTCAGCACATGAACCCTGAAAGGATGAAAAATCAGAGTGAAAGGATCCTCTAAAGAATCATACTAGCCCTTTAGCAATGGATCCCAACCAAAATGAAAACACTGAAAAGACAGATAAAGTATTCCAATTATGGATTTTAAAGAAGCCCCATGAGATCCAAGAGAAAGTGGAAAACCAACTCAAAGAAATCAGAAAAATGATTCAGGAAATGAATGAAAAATATACTGAAGATATATATATATAAAGAAAAAAAAAACAAATAGAACTCCTGGAAATGAAAAATTCACTTAGGGAAATACAAAACTCAGTGGAAACTTTTAAGAATAAAGCAAGTAGAAGAAAGAATTTTAGAACTTTAAGAAAATTATTTTTAATAAACCCAGTTAGTCAAAAATAAAGAACAAAAAATCAAGAAGAATGAACAAAGTTTTTGAGAAATATGGGATTATAGAAAATAGCTAAATATAAGAATCATAGACATCCATGAGGGAAAAGAGAAAGAAGCAAAGGCCTGGAAAACCTATTTGAGGGAATAATTGTGGAAAACTTCCCTGGTTTTGTTAGAGATTTAGACATCAAAATACAAGCACAATGAACACCTGGGTTATTCATTATCAAAAGGGTATCACTAAGCATCATCATCAGAGGGACCAAAGTCAACACAGACGAGGAACTCCTATGAGCTGTGAGGCAAGAAACATCAACTAACTTACAAAGAAAAACCCATCAGACTAATAGCAGACTTCTCAAGAGAGATCTTACGGACCAGAAAGGAATGGAGTCCTAATTTTGGTCTCTGTAAACAGAATAACTGCCAGCCAAGAATTTTATATCCTGCAAAACTAAGTTTCATATATGAAGGAGAAATAAAGTATTTTCCAGGTAAGCAAACACTAAAGGAATTTGTCACCACTAGGCCTGCCCTACAAACAATACTGAAAAGTGCTCTATACATGGAATAGAACAATTGAAAGTTAAAACTCATAGTTCTTATATAAAAAAGTAACACAAGAGAGAAAACAAACCAAATAGATAACAAGCAACATAATAACCAGTATAATGTTGTCACATATCAATACTAACACTGAATGGAAATAGTCTTAATGGCCTCCTAAAAGATATATATTGGCTGAATGGATAAAAAAGTATACAATCCAAATGTATGCTGTCTTCATGAAACTCATTTAATTGGCAAAGATTCTCATAGACTCAAGGTAAAGGGATGAAAAAATTTTCAAGGTGATGAAAACCAAAAGTGAGTAGGAGTAGTTAGTTATTCTCATATCAGATAAATCTCTTTAAATCAATAATGGTAAAAAAAAAAAAAGACAGATAGTCATCACATAATGATAAAAGGATCAACAAGAAGATATAACAATCCTAACTGCATATGTACCTGACGCAGGTGTTCCCAGATTCATAAAATAAATTCTACCACATCATAATAGTTGGGGACAACAGCACTCCACTGACAGAACTAGACAGATCATCAAAGCAGAAGATCAACAAAAAATCCCTGGGCTTAAATAAGTACTCTAGAAAAAAATGGACCTAACAGATATTTACAGAACATTCTATTCTAAAACTACAGAATATATATTCTTGTTACCAGCACATGGGACATTTTCCAAGATAGATAATATATTAAGCCATAAAACAAGCCTCAGCAAGTTTAGAAAAATTAAAATCATAACCATGTATCTTCTTAGACCACAGTGGAATAAAACTAGAAATCAATTCCAAGAGGAATTCTCAAAACTACACAAATATATGGAATTAAACAACCTGTTGCTGAACTGGGTTAATGACAAAATCAAGATGGAAATCTCAATAGATGCAGAAAAATCATTTGATAAAATCCAGAACCCCTTCATAACAAAAACCCTCAATAAACTAGGGATAGGAGGAATATACCTCAAAATAATATAAACTATATGACAAACCCAAAGCCAATATCATACTAAACTGGGTAAAGTTAAAAGCATTTTCCCTGAGAACAGAAACAAGACAACCATATCCACTGTCACCATTTCTATTCAAAATAGTACTGGAAGTGCTAGCCAGAGCAATCAGGCAAGAGGAAGAAATAAATCACATCTAGATTGAGAAAGAGAAGGTCAAGCTATACTTATTTGTCAATGATATCATCTTATATCTATAGAACCAGAAAGACTATCAACATACACAAATCAGTAGCATTTCTACATACTAATAACAATCAATCTGAAGGTCAAATAAAGAACTCAATACCATTTACAATAGCTGCATAGAAAATAACATACCTAGGAATATAGTTATCTAAGGAGATGAAAAATCTCTACAAGAACTACACAAGACTGGTGAAAGAAATCATAGATGACACAAACAAATGGAAAAACATCCCATACTCATGGATTGGAAGAATCAGCATTGTTAAAATGCCCATACTTCCCAAAATTATTTATATATTCAATAAATTCCCAATAAAATATCAATATCATTTTTCACAGATCTAGATAAAATAATGCTAAATTTTATATGGAAGTATGAAAGAGCCTGAATAGTTAAAACAATCCTAAGCAAAGGAACAAATCTAGAAACATCACATTACTTGACTTCAAATTATACTATAAGATGATAGTAACCATGCTAAAAAACAGATTGAAATAAATGAAAATTAAAAAAAATAAAAGAGACTAATATAGCCAAAACAACATGATACTGATATAAAGGGAGATATATAGACCAAGGTAACAGAATAGAAAACCCATAAATAAAGCCATATATGTACAACCAACTGTTTTTCAACAAAGCAGCCAAGAATATACACTTGGGAAAGAATGCCCTATTCAATAAATGGTGCTGGGAAAATTGAATAGCCACATGCAGGAGGATGAAACTGGACCCTATCGTTCATCATATATAAAAATTAACTTAAGAAAGATTAAAGACTTCAATGTAAGACCAGAAACCATAAGAGCCTTTGAAGAGAATATAGGAAATACTACTCTGGACATTAGCCTAGGAAAAAAAATTACGACTAAGGCCCCAAAAGGAAATACAGCAGTAACAAAAATAAGTAAGTGAGACTTAATTCACCTAAAAATTTCTACACAGCAAAGGAAATAGTCAACAGTATCAATAGACAACCTAGAGAAAGGGAGAAAATATTTGCAAACTATACTTCCACCAAAGGACTAATATTCAAAATCTACGAAGAACTCAAAGACACCAGCAAAACCAAACCAAAACAAAACAAATAATTCCATTAAAAAGTAGGCAAAAGACATGAACAGATTTTTTTTTCAAAAGAAGATAGAAAAATAACCAATATGAAAATTTACTCATTAATTATCAGGGAAACGCAAATTAAAACCACCATGAGATACCACTTTACCCTTTCAGAGTGTCCTTTATTACAAAGTTAAAAAACAGTAGATGTTGGTGAGGATATAGTAAGAAAGGAATGCTTATACGCTGTTGATGAGACTGCAAATTAGTACAGTCTCTATGGAAAACAATACAGAGATTCCTCAAAGAACTAAAAGCAGACCTACCATTTGATCTAGAAATTCCACTATTGGGTATCTACCCTAAGGAAAAGAAGTCATTTATAAAAAAAGACACCTACACCTGAATGTTTATGGCAGCACAAGTCATAATTGAAAGGATATCGAATCAATCCATGTGCTCACCAAACTGATGAGTGGCTAAAGAAAATGTAGGTAAATATATACCATGGAGTACTAATCAGCCACGAAAAGGAAACAAAACAAAGAATGTATTTTGAAGAAACTTGGATGGAACTGGTGACCATTATCCTAAATGAAGTATCTCAGGAATGGAAAAACAAATACAACATGTTCTCACTTATAAGTGGGAGATGAATGATGGATATGTATGGTCATAAAGTGGTTGAAAGGACATTGAGAACTAACAAGGGGGGAGGCTGGGAGAAGGGTAAGAAATAAAAATTTACCTATTGGGTACAATGTAAAATATTCTTGTGATGAGTACACTAAAAGCCCTGACTTCAGCATTATACAATTCATGCATGTAACAAAAAACTCTTGTACCTCCTATATCTATTAAAATAAAAAAAATTATTAAAAAAAGAAAAAAGCATACAGTTAAATCTAACAGTGTTTTTTAAAAAAATACTCATCAAAATTGGAAACAAAGGGAATTTTCTTGAGCTAAGGTAGGGTATCTTTTACAAATATTGAAAAAAGTTGAAACATTAAAAATTATTCCATTTGTAATACTTACATCCATATCATTAACCATGAAACCCATCCATATTACTCACATACTTAAGGTAAATGGCTTAAACATTCCAATTAAAGGGCAGAGGTTATCAGATAAGAAAAGAAAACAAGTCTAGTAAAGATGGCATGCAACAATCAACAACAAAAAATAAAAGTTGTTAAACAAAATGGCATAAATTGGTTAAAAGATAGAAATACTAATAAAAATACTAATAAAAATAAAGGTGCAATGGCTGTGAATATCAAAAAAGATTTTACCATAAGACATATTACCAGGAATGAAGAGATATATATCATAATAATAGATTGGTCAATATAAAAAGAGGACAGAAATTCAGAATTCATAAAACAAAAATTAGTAGAAATGACATAAAAAATTCTGCTTGGTGACTTCAACACACCACTCTGGTTAATTCATAAGACAAGTAGACAGAAAAATACAGAAGTAAAAACATAGAAGACTTGGACAACATTATCAACCAATTTGATCCGATTGCCATTTGTGGAACAGAATAAATTTCCTTTGCAAGTGCAAACAGAACCTTTACCAAGATCTACTATATTTAGATATACAGTAATTTTAAAATATATTGAAATCATACAAAGTGCATCCTTTCACTATAATAGAATTAAGTTAATAATCAATAAAGGTATCCAGAAATTCCCAAATAATTTACAATTAAACACAACACCTATGAATAACACATTGGCCAATGAAGAAAACAAAAGGAAATTATAAAACAATGTGAACTGAATGCAATAAAAACACAATCATATCAAAATTTGTGCAATTCAGCTAAAGCGGTGCTTAGAAGGAAACCCAGAATATTAAATGCTTATATTAGAAAATAAGAATTTCCTCAAATATAAATGATCTAAGCTTCTACCTTAGAAAACTAGGCAAAAAAACTGAATTAAAATTAATTTCAGCAAATTAAACTGAAAATAAGTAGAAAGAAAAAAACAATTGTGATAAAATCAGAATTCAATGAAATGATAAAATAAGACAAAAATGCTTACACATTTAAGGATTAATATTTTAAACAAGTCAGTATTTCAAAATTAGTTATTATATTTAATGAAATATCAATTCCAATTTAATTTTTTGAGTGTATATCTTTGTAAGCGGTTTCCAAAATGCATATATTATAGAATCACAGTGAAACAAATTAAACACAATGTCGGGGTTATCAAGAGTTATGAGGAAGGAGGCATAAATATAAGAATGGAAAGCGTAGGGTGTCAAATCAGATACACCACAAAGAGGGCCTCTTTATGACAGTTAAGTACTGCAGAAAGTGAAAAGAGGCTAGTGTTTTAAATAAATAGTCATGAGCAATGGATATTCATATCTAAAACTTAAAATATGACTTTTGCCCTACATTATAAACAAATATTTATCCCATGTATAGATTTAAGTTTCCAAGTGAGCAAACACAATAATTCTAGGACAGAATATAGGAGACTATGTTTATGACCTCTCCTATTAAAACCTATTAAAAAGGAAATAAATCGTGCCTACTGTAAATTTAAAGATTGATAAATTTGACTAGGTTAAATTGGGAACTTCAAAAGATATCATTAGAAGGGTGAAAAGAAAACACCATAGTGAGGAGAAAGATATTTGTTAGACATAAAGCAAACAAACAAAAAATAGAAAACTCATATAAATCAATATAAAAATGATAAATTGGAGAGAGTTTTAAAAACACAATTTACATAGGAAGATATCCACAACTAATAAATCAGATATAGCTAAGTAGTTTAAGGGAATGGCAAATTAAAACCACATTATGATACCATTAATCACACACAAACTGACTACAGTTACAAAAGCTGACTATATCAAGTGCTGGTGAATAAGCAAAGCACATACCAACTTTCACACGCTGGTGGTTGGAATACAAATTGATAAAATTACTTTGAAGAAAATATTTGTCAATATGTTATGCTTAATATACATTTGCACACCCATCAATTCTAACTGTAGGAAAATACTCAACAGAAATGTCTATACTGACACATTTAAGAATGTTCATGGTAACACTATTAATAATAGTAAAAAAGTAGAAACAACCCTAACAAGTATAATAGTAGAATGGATAAATACATTGTACTATATACATGTACAATATGTATTATTCAGCAATGAATCTAAAGAACTACTGCTAATTAATAGCATGGCATATCTTACAAATACAGGTTGAGCAGAGAAGCCAGGCATAATATACAAATTGTATGACACCTATTATAAAAACTAGACAATATAAGACTAATTATTGATGAATCTTTAGGTGATAAAATTACAAGGGAAAGCAAAGAAATCACCGTAAAAGACAAGATGCTAGGAAGTTTTGGGGGAAATAGGGGAAATGTAGTGATTGGAAGTGGGCACAAGAAGGATTTTCTTTTTTTTTTTTTTGCAGTTTTTTATATCTTGATTTAGGCTTGGTTATGCTGGCACTTGTTTATGTAGCACAGTAAGCTGTACATTGTCATGAATACACTTTTTGCTGCATTTTATAATGTAATTTAGAAGTTGAAAATAACATATAAAGGTATATTTTTTAAAATAAAATATTGGTAAAAATTTTAGAGTTGTTTCAACACTGTTGGTTAACTGCTGTGATTAGCTAATCCAGATGAAGATTCAATAAGTGATCATTTTCTCTTCAAAGTATATATATCGGAGAAACTTGCTTATTGTAAATAGAAGCATATGAATTCATCTTAATAGCAGAACTCTTTAATGGCTCATATTTAGAAGAAGCAAGAAAATACTTAGTGAAAAGAGGGCTATTAAATTATTATGTTCATAAAATGGAACAATAAGGAGGAAAGGAGACAAACTATTGGTTCATAGACAAATCTCACAAACGTACTGTTGGAGTCAAAAACTCTGTTCAGAGGAAAAGTAAACAGTATACTGTTCAGCAGTACGAGCATATGTAGTGAAACCAAGAAAAAAACTGTCTCTAGGGGTGGGAAGGGAGTCAGATCAGCAAGGGACATTAAAAGAGGCTTTCATTTGAATGAAACGAAATGTTATCTTTCTTCAAATGAATAATGAATACATGGATTTAAAGTATATTTTTATTATTTTAAACCAATGTATAACATATAATCACCTTTGTAGCAACTCAATATTTAATATAATCTTTCTAAAAATAATATCCTTTGTCATCTAGCCATTTTTCCCTCAATTGCTGCCTACCATTTTCATCTCGTCCCTAAAGCATTATTTAGAAAATAGCGTCATATAAATTTTACCAAAACACACACACACACATATATATAGTAATAAAGCTGATTATATTTTGACAAAGTAAACAACTCAATATTTTTTCCAACTTGCTTATTATGAGTTACTAGCTATCTTTAATTATAATGATGGACTTTATAACAAAGCTTTCATATATTGAGAAATAATTTTTCATATTTTACTATTAATCTTAATGTCAGAATTATGGATGATAATTTAAGGAATCTAAAGGAAACAAGCAATAAATTATGCAGTGAGCCTTTTGATTTCTCCTTTTGCATATTTTCAGCACCTGCAAACCATTGATTGGAATCAGTGGGATACATGTTGCTCCTGCAATCAGAATAAAGACCAGCATTTTATCAAAGGTAGCAAAAAGGCCAGTGTTTCATCAAACGTAGAGAATATTGAACAGTCTGTGTCCACAGAGAAACTTTTATAATCCCCCTGAGTAAGTCAGCCTAGTATATCCACCTGCACCTTTGTTTTACTTTGTGTTTCCCATTTCCTTTTCTTTTTTATTGCAGAGCAAATAAACACTTTTATGATGCACTTTTTAAAAATATGTATGTAGGAATTTGGGGTTGAAAATTATGGTGGAGGTGGGAGGTTCCCACTAACTAGAAAGGATGTAAAAACTGTTTCTGATTTGGTTTGTTGCAGTATAACAAATTAGTAAATTATCTTCTTTCTGAAATAGTCCCAATATTTATAGCATGTCAACCAGATACTCATCTCTTATTTCCTATCCTATCTTATTTTAATTCAAGTCCTGTAGAGTAGAGCTTAAATTTCTTCTCAACACATATCCCTAAATTTATTTCTCAGTGACCACAAGGTAAATTCTCTTGTGTGCTCAAAAAATGTTTGCATTATTATTCAGCCTGTTGTCATTAAGTTGCCTGTAACTGCAAAAATGAAAATTTTATTATTCACACTAATAAAAACAGCCTGATAGAACTTTGAAATCACATTGTTAAAATAGGAATTTGTTGTTTTTGTGATTGTTGGATTTCTTTCTTTCCTTTTTCTGTTTTTTTTTTAAATGTTATTTTTTTATTCCTAGCTTCCGTGCATCAAGATTTTTTTGACAAAATTTATCCCACAAATTTTAGCTTCTCAACAAGGCCATCAAGTTGTATAAATATTACTTGAAATATGTGCTGGACTGTTCTGGTGTTTTATCATTAGGGGTTAGCTGGCATTTGTGAGATTTTTTATGATCCTGTTTTAGAAATAATAGGCACTGAGAATAGGGGTTTCTTATCAACATGGCTCTGTACGTTCATATTATGAAGTAACTTTTTAACCAAAATAAATAGAAATTATAGGTAAACTATAAAAAGAGAAACTTTAGTATATATTAACATAATATATACCTACAGTCACAAGTCTCTTAATAATGAAGTTTTATCTTAAGAAATACATTGTTAGGAGATATCACCATTATGCAAATATCATACAGCGTACTTAAAAAAACCTACATGGTATAGCCCATTACACACCTAGGCTATATGGTATGGACTATTGCTCCCAGGCTACATACCTATAGAGCATGTTATTGTATGGAAAACTTTAAGCAATTACAACACAAAGGTAAGTATTTGTGTAGCTAAACATAGAAAAGGTACAGTAAAAATACAGTACTATAATCTTATGGGACTACTGTTATATATGCAGTCCATTGTTGACTAAAATGTTGTTATGCAGCTTATAACAACACATGCGCATGTGCAGCTCACAGTACACATGTGCATGTGAGTGTAGCCTCAAGTGTAGCATCTATTCAGCCACTTTCTACTCAGAAGTTAAATAAGCAAAAAATATTATTCTAGATTAATTTAGTGCTTATCGGTTTGATAAATCAAAAAGTCTATTTAAATTCTGTTTTCAAATTCACCACTTAGTAGCTATATAAACTAATATTTATTTTTCCCTTCTAAAAAAAATGATTTCAAAAGGGTATATCAGCAAGATGGTGGAATGGGGAATGCCAAGCTCATCTTCCCACCCATGAACATACTGATTCAACAAAAAAATACAGATGAATTCTCTTTGTGAGAAATCTAGGAACTAGTTGAGTGGCTTCTACAGTCAGGGTGAATGTGAGCTGTTTTATGTAAGTCCTATAATACCCAAAAAGAAAATACCTATAGGAAATACACACAGAGAAGAGAATCCAGCCACATTGAAATCTGTAAGAGAGTTTAAGACACTCTCTCACCAAAAGCCCTACTACTGGCATAGCACCATATGATTAGGAGGAAGTCCTCAGCTCCCAGCTTATCTCTGGAGAGGAAAGGACAGAACATGCATTTAATTCTCTCATTTTTCTGGGGGATCCTGAGGCATTGCCTTCTGCCTTGCCTGTCATGGAATGCTGAAGAGACCTAAAATACTACAGATGCCCAGGGGCTACTGAGAACAAAGACTGTGGTTTGAAACAGCAAGCCAGAACATGCCACAGTCCTACTCTTCAGTTCAGCACAAAAAGTGAGTGTGAAAAACCCCAGCTCCCACAAGTGTATATCTAATGCTCTGATTCTCCCTGGGCCTTATTGAGGCATTGTGTTCTATCTTGCCTATCTCAGAGCATCAGTGGGACTGGCATATTCTAGATGCCTGAGAGGAGGTACTGAGAACAAAGATGGTGGTCTGAACTAGCATGAAGTTTGGAGAAGCCCCCAAAATTTGTGGCCAGGTTGATTGGCAAAGGTGTTCACCTGTATGAGGACAGGCCATGAAAACTGGCAGAAGTGGCTGTTTTGTGTGATGTATAAACATCAACATAAGACTCAAAGAACATGAAGCAGAGAAATATTTTACAAACAAATAACCAAGTTAAATCTCCAGAGAGAAAGATATAAGACTTACTCAAACAGAGGAAAGGCCCTGAAGAAAAAAAAATATTTCTATCTGTTTAAAACTTCCTCCACTCCTTTTGGGAACTGCAGCCTGGTCTTCATCACTGAGGCAGGTCAAGTCATTTGTTTAAAGAGATAACTCAGCCATCCCAGGCAGCACCAGTCCCCCAGGTGGATTGCTGGCAGAGGTTACAGGCTTTGCCTTTGGCAGAGATGGGACAATTACTCCTTTGTCCATGAAGTAATAAACTTCTCTTTCCTTCTCCTCAGCTCATTTGTTCTCATTCTTCTGATGCAGCCTCGAGGACAAGTGCTGAGATTTTGGTAACATTATCTGACAAAAAAATTCAAAATAACCATCATAAACATGCTCAACAAGGTCAGGAGAACAATACATGAACAAAGGTAGCATTTCAACAAAGAGCTAGAAAATATAACAAAGTACCAAGCAGAAATCACAAAGTTGAAGACTACAATAACTGAACTAAAAATTCACTGGAGAAGTTCAACACCAGATTAGATCAAGCAGAAGAAATAATGAGTGAATTCAAAGACAGGCCAGAGCAAATTATGATGACACAGGAACAAAAGAAAAAAAGTAAAACACTGAAGAAAGCTTAAGAAACTTGTGGGAAATTGTCAAGCCCACTAACATGCATGTTATGCAAGTTTCAGAAGGAGAAAATAAAGAAAAAAGTGTAGAGAGTTTATTCAAAGAAATAATAGCCCAAACCTTCTCAAATATGGGAAAGAAAATGAACATTCAGATTCAGAGAGCCCAAGGATCCCAAATAAAATGAACCCACATAAATTCATAATGAGACACATAATCAAATTGTCAAAAGTCTAAAAGAAAATTTGAAAAGCAGCAAGAGAAAAGTGAGTTGTTATATACAAGGAAACTTTCATAAGATTACTGGCAGATTTCTAAGCAGAAAGGTTGCAGGCCAGAAGGGAATGGGATAATATATGCAAAGTGTTACAAAAAACAACAACAACAAAACAACAAAAACAAACAAACAAAAAAACCCAACCAAACAAACAAAAAACCTGTCAAACAAGAATACTATACCTAAAAATCCAACCTTCAAAAATGAAGGAGAAATAAACACTGTTCCTGAAAAAACAAAAGCTGATGGAGTTCAACACTACTAGATCCACCTTACAAGAAATGCTAAAGGTAGTTCTTTAAGTTGAAATGAAGAGATGTTAAATAGTAATAAGAAAGATATACAGTTAAATACAGAACACTATAATACTGTAACAATGATAGGTAAATCACTTTCAATTTTAGTATAAAAGTTAAAAGACAAAAATGTTAAAAATAATCATACAGTTGACCCTTTATATCTTCAGGTTCCACATCCATGGATTCATCAACACATGAATTGAAAATATCGGTTAAAAATACAAATAATATAATATAACAACTGTTTACATAGCTTTTGCATTGTATTATTTATTACATGTAATCTAGAGATGATTTAAGGTATATGAGAAGATATGCATTGCTTACATATAAATACTACACCATTTAATATAAGGCACATGAACATCTAAAAATTTTGGTACCTATGAAGGGTCCTGGAACCAATCCTTTGTGGACAGTGAGGGATGACTGTAATTATAAAAATATGTCAATGGATACACAATATAAAAAGAGATAAAATGTGACATCAATAACAAAGAGTGTGTTTGGGGTAAGAAGTAAGAGTATAGAGTTTTTGTATGTGGTTGAAGTTAAGTTATTATTAGCTTAAATCAGACCATGATAACTATAGGGAGTTTTATGTAAGCCCGATAACCATTAAAAAGAAAATACCTATAGAAGATTCATACATAAAGAAAAACAAATAAAAGCATTTCAATACAAAAAAGCAACAAAAAACAAAGACACTGATAGAACAAAAGAGAGCCAAAAGAACTACAAATCAGAAAGAAAAAATATTATCAATATGGCAATAGTGAATACTTCTTTATAAATAATTACTTTAAATCTAAATGGACTAAACTCCCCAAGCAAAAGACAGAGTAGGTGACTTAAACAAATGAACAAACAAACTATGATTCAAGTATATACTCTCTACAGGAAATTTATTTGAGATTTGGTGTTACATATAGCCTTACATGTAGGCTGAAAATGAAGGGATATAAAAATATAATCCATGCAAATGGTAACCAAAAGTGAGCAGTGGGGATATATTAATTAATATGTAAAAAATAGTCTTTATGACAAAAACTATCACAAGAAATAAGAAGGAATTATGTGATGATAAAAGGGTCAATTCAAGAGGAAGATATAACTATAATATCATCTAACATATATATGTACTCAACATCAGAGCATCTAAATATATAAATCAAAGTTTGATAGAACTGTAGGGAGAAATGGACAGCAATATTCCAATAAACCATTTTACAATAATAGATATATAAATCAAACTTTGACAGAACTGTAGAAATGGACAGCAATATATAATAATAGTAGGGAATGTCAATAAGCCACTTTACAATAATAGATAGAATATCTAGACAGAAAATTAATAAGGACACAGAAGACTTAAACAATAATGTAGAACAAATGGACTTAACAGAGCTATAAAGAACATTCCACTCAATAGCCATAAAGTATATATACTTCTCTAGTGCACACAGAAATTCTCCATCATAGATCACATGTTAGGTTCCCAAATAAGTCTTAATAAATTAAAAAAAACCCGAAATTTTATCAAATGGAATAAAACCAAAACCAGCTGCAGAAAGAAAAATTGTAAAATTCACAAATATGTCAAAATTTAACAACACAATTTTAAGTAGCCAGTGGTTCAAAGAAAAAACCAAAAGAGAAATTAGAAATTATCTTGAGACAAATGAAAATAAGAACGAACACATTATACCAAAATTTATGGATGCAGTGATGTTAGTGCTAAGCAGAAAATTTATAATAATAAATGTCTACATTAAAAAAGAAGAAAGATCTCAAGTACAAAACCTAATTTACACTTTAATGAACTAGAAAAGAAAAACGAACTAAGCCCAAAGGTATCAGTAGAAAAGAACTATGAAGTGTAGAGCAAAACCAAACAAAATAGAGAACAGAAAAATAATAGGAAAAAATAAACAAAATTAAGAGTTGTTTTTTGAAAGGTTAAACAAAATTGACAAACCATTAGCTAGACTAATTCAATAAAGGAGAAGATTCAAATATATAAAATCATAAATGAAAGAGGATCATAAGAGGCTACTGTAAGCAATTATATGTCAATAAATTCGATAACCTAGAAGAAATTTATATATGCCTAGAAACATAAAAGCTACAAAGACTGAATTTTGAAGAAATAGCAAATCTGAACAGATCTATAACTAGTAATAAAATTAAGTCAGTACTCAAAAATCTCTCCCCTCCACACACAAGGCCAGGACCAGATGGTTCTGCCAGTGGATTCTACCAAATATTTAAAGAATTGATACAAATCTTTCTCAGTTTCTTCCAAAGAATTGAATAGAATGCAATACTTCCAGATTCATTTTGTGCGAGCAGCATTACCTTGCTACCAAAACCACATAAAATCACTACAAGAAAATAAAACTATAGACCAATATTACTGATGAATGTGGATGCAAAAGTCCTTGACAAAATATCAGCAAAGTGAATTCAGCAGCACATTATAGAATCATACAACACGACCAAATGATAATTATACCTGGGATGCAAGGATGGTTCAATGTAAGAAAATCAATTGATATAATACAGGACAAAAAGAGAATAGAGAATAAAAACCACATTATCATCTCAACAGATGCAGATAAAGCATTTAACAAAATCCATAACCCTTTCATGATAAAAACTCTCCATAATTTAGAAAGGAAAATTGCAATTTAAGGGTAAATTGCTTCTCTGTTATAAAGGCTATATATGAAAAGCCAATGGTTAACATCATATTTGACAGTGAAAAACTGAAAGCTTTTCCTTTAAGATCGGGAACAAGACAAGTGTGCCTATTCTTTTTACTTCTGTTCGACAAACTACTGGAAGTCCTAGCCAGAGAGATTGGGCAAAAGAAGTAAATAAACAGCCAAATCAGAAAGGAAGAGGATAAAATTATCTTGCTTTGAAGATGACATGCTCTTATTTGAAAGAAAGTCTAAATATAAAGAAACTGTTAAAACTAACAAATTTAGTAAATTGCAGGATATAAAATCAACATACAAAAATTAGTTTTGTTTCTCTATACTAACAACAAACTATCTGAAAAGAAAATTAAGAAAACAATTTCATTCACAATAGCATCAAAAAATAAAATACTTGGGAATAAACTTAACTGAGAAGATAAACAGACTTATAGACTGAAAACTAAAATAAAATGAAAGAAAGAAGACACAAATAAATGGAAAGACATCCCACATCACATATTCATAGATTGGAAGACTTAATATTATTAAAATGGTCCTCTTACATGAAGAGACATGGATTCTTTTAAGTCCCTATCAAAATCCCAGCGATATTTTTTAAAGAAATAGAAAAAAAAATATTCAAATTCATATGGAACTGCAAAAGACCTGAATAGACAAAGCAATCTTGAGAAAGAAGAGCAAAGCTGGAGGAATCCCATTTCTTTATTTCAAAATATGCTATAAATGTGTAGTTATGAGAACAGTACAGTATTGGCATAAATACAGACATATAGCCCACTGAAACAGGATAGAGAGCCCAGAAATAAGCCCCGGTATAAAAGGGCAACTGATCTTTGGCAATTGTGCCAAGAGTACACAATGAGGAATGGTATTGGGAAAACTCATTATCTACAAACAAAAGAATAAAACTGGACTCTTATCTTATACCACACACAAAAATAAACTCAAAATGGATTCAAAACTTTAATATAAGACTCAAAATTGTAAATATCCTAGAAGATAACTTAGGTAAAAAACTTCATGGCACTGGGTTTGGCAATGATTTCTTTGATATGACACTAAAGCACAGGCGACAAAAGCAAAAATAGGCAAATGAGATTGCATTAAAACCAACAGCTTATGCGTAGCATAGGAAACAGTTAACCAAGTGAAAAGGCAACTTACCGAATGGGAAAACAAATTTTCAAACTGTGTATCTGATAATGCATTAATATTAAAAACTATAACTTTTTCAATTCAATAGCGAAAATCTCCAAATAACCTAATTAGCAAATGGGCAAAGACTTGAAAAGCCATTTTTCCAAATGAAGTTATGCAAATTATTACAGGTATAAAAAAAAATATGCTCAACATCATTAGTCAAAATCACAATGTGATTCTGCTTCATGTCTGTTAGGATGACTATTATCAAAAGACAAATGATAAATGTTGAAGGCATAAAGAAACTAGAACCTTTGTACACTGTTGTGGGAATGTAAAATGGTATAGCTGCTATGGAAAACAGAATGGTGTCTCCTCAAAAAAAAAAAAAAATATAGAAATACCATATGACCCAGCAATCCCACCTTTGGATATTTATCCCAAAGTATTTAAATCAGGATCTTGAAGAGATATTTACTTTTCTATGTTTATTGTAGCAGTATTCACAATGCAAATTCAAATTGGAAATAATTTAAATGTCCATTGACAGATGAGTGGATAAAGAAAACATGGTATATACAATCTGATGTCATTTCACTTTAAAAAATAAGGAAATTCTGCCATATATGACAACCTAGTTAAATCTTATGGAAATTATGCTAAATGAAAGAAGCTAGCCTTCCAAAGGACAAATACTGTATTATTCCATTTACATGAGGTATATAATATAGCTAAATAAATAGAAGCAGAGAGTACAACCCCATTGCTAGGGGTTGGGGGAAAGAAGAAATAGGGACTTGCTATTCAATGGGTATAAAATTTTAGTTATGCAAGATGATTAAGTTCTAGAGAACTGTTGTACAACCTTGTGCCCAGAGTTAATAATGCTGTATTATATACTTAAAAATTGTTAAGAGGGTAGATCTCATGTGAAGTGTTTTCACCACAATAAAAAAATAAAGAAATGATATAATATCTACTAAGGATTATTGTATTATAAATTATGCAGAAACAGTTCACAGTCACACAAGTATAAATATGCAATTTTTTCTAATGGAAAACTAAGTTACAAAATTAAAACAATGTAATTTTTAAATTCAATGGGCAGTGTTTCTCCAGGGCATAGTGAAATATATACTCTATAGGGACATTTGACATTATGAACCAAATGATTTATAATATGTATTCAGTTGATTCCACCATTCTATATTTATCGATTTATTGACATTTTCATGTTTTAAGATAGCTTCATCTTTAATAATGTGTATTGCCTTTTTGCAAGAGATGCAACTTCAGATACAAACAGAAATGGTTATAGATCTGTGCATATACGCTAGTTAGTATAGACACATCATATTGTAAGACCTAAAATTTCAAGTGTTGCCTTGACACAGTCTAGCCACACAGGGCCCCCAAAGGCCTAATTATTAATTTCTCTCTTCTTGCAACATATGTCCTCTTATGCAGTGTGAAAGGTTCTCCATCTAGCCAGTTTCACTATCAGTCAAGTCAGCCGTACTCCCCCTGCTCCTTGCTTTGGTTTTATTGTCTTGCCAGCCCGTGGAATTATTTAAACAAACCAATTACATCCTCCTGCAGGAACCGGAGAACACCCAACTTTCTTGTTTTTATAAAGCCTACCTCCCACATCTCCTGCCTGTTCATTCTGTTCCTGAGTGCAACCACTGTGTCTCTGAATGGTGTGTGGTGTCCTTCCATCCAGTTTGTGAGTATAGGTGACTAATAAATCCCTGTGAATCTCCTTTGTCCAGTGCTGAGTGCTGTGTATTCAGCATCTTATATGATTTATGGTGGGGGGGGATCCCCTCTCAACAATGGGGGCAACAGGAGGCCATCAGAACACACATATATTTTCTTGCTCTATTAACTGGAAAGGCTTAGAAACAATGACACCTTGGTGGCAACTAGTGCATCCAACAAACACATAGTTCTTGGTTTATAACCTTATTCTCCGATGAAGGGGACCGGAGTTCCTTCGGGAAACAGCTGATTCCAGGGCTGGGACAGAAAGTATACAAGATGAGCCTGGGCAAACTTTGGCATATGAAATAAGGAAATGCTTAAAAAACTCAATGATGATGAGGCTCTGCCAAAGGATGCAGAAGCCAAATACAAGAACTCCCAATAGTCAAAGATGGAACAGTTCTAGCAACACAGTAATTATAGAAGCATTAAATTATAGGCACAAAGTGGAAACTCAATACCTATCAATCCATATTAATATAAATAACTGATCGCCTAAATGAAGAAGTGAGTAAATAGAGGGAATAGACAAATATTCCATCTCCTGTGCAAAGGAATTTCAAATAATTCATGGAGATGCTCAGCCTTCACAGAAGTGAAGAATAACTCCCCTTAATTATGGGCTGCACATAGTAACATCCTTCTGAAAAATACATTGTGAAAAAGGAGAAAAAAGAGTGACTTTATGGTGGAGAAACCTGGCAAATATTGACTCAGGCCAGGTGATCACAATTAGTATTGACAATGATAAGTCATGTCCATAGTATGTACCTCTGATATTGTATGATGAAAATGACACTGTACATTTGTGGTCTTCCTCCCCCCAGAAATCTATAACCCTAAAATAGCACTTTACATCTGTGGTATTTCTTCAAGAAATCCATAACATGAGTATAATTGTGATAAAACCATAATACAAACCCAAAACGAAAGACTTTCTGCAGGATATCTGACCAGCACTCCTCAAATCTCCAAGGTCATCAAAAGTAAGGAAAGTTTGAGAAAATATCACAGCCTCAAGGAGCCTAAGAAGATAAATTTACTGAGGTATCCTGAGTAAAATCACGGGGGAGGGGGACAGACATTTGGTAGAAACTAAGAAAACCAGAATAAAGTATAGTCATTAGTTATTAATAACAATAATGTATTGATATTGGTTAATTAGCTGTGACAAGTGTACCGTACTAATGTTAAGATGTTAACAATAGTGGAGACTGGGTGTGGAAACTCTGTACTATCTTTGCAAATTTTTTTTTTGTACATCTAAAACAGTTTTAAAATAAAATATTATTTAAAAATTAAATACTTTTAAAACTTACTACAAATATACCAATTGCACCAATACCACTTTCCTGGTTTTGTCACTGTACTATAGTTATATAAAGTGTTACTACTGGGAGAAGCTGGGGGAAAGACTCGTGCAATTATGTATTCATGAGACTTTTTGAAAGAACGAATCTATGATTATTTCAGAATAAAAAGTTAAAAATGCTTTGTCTAAAAAATGCAACTTTATTTTTCTATAACAGGCTATTAGGTTAAATCCTGTGAAATTGCCAATATTTGATTATTAAGCTACAGAAATGGCAATTTTGTATTTATCACATAATGGAACATTGTTTGAACAGTGGAAGATAAATTTTGAGCCCCTCTTCCTTTGCTTATTATTGCATTTAAATTGTGGGAACTTTCACAGGCTATGACATCAGGGAAGGAGCGTTTTCTCCCCATGTCACTGTCTTCCATGATGGCCTCCCTGAGAACCTCCCCGAGAACCTGGAGAGATCTTGGACTTGCAGTCTCTTCACTTAAGACATGGCTCAGTCACCTTTGATCCTGATTGTAAGCTCATTTAGTTTTGGGTTCCTCTCTACTAACTCCAAAGCATTTGCTCAAAGAACTCTATCATTCTTTTGATCTTATGTGATAATGGCCTTGGAAAAATGCATGGCCCTGTATCTGTCGAGGTACGCAAAATAGTTCTGCTTCTCCTATACCAAAATGTGGTGTGGAAAACTTGGCAGTTTGTTTCATCTCCTGTATGACTAGCAACAAAATGAGGTTATTTATCTCTTGGGCCCTTGCTTTCTCCCAGAGCCTCTCTGGGAAATGGAGCATAACATCAACTTGAAATTTCTGGAAAAGCCCAGAGGAAGGAAGACCTGCAGTGTTTACTCAATCTTTGTTTCCCCTCAAACCTTCTTCCTCCTCACATCATTAGGGGAAATTTTATCTAAAAAGATTTAGGAATCTTACCTCTGATTCATCGAGGTTTCTTTGTTGTTTGTTTTTTGTTTTTTTCCATGAATCCTTTTCAGGCCTAAGCTTTTGACAATGACAGTCTATTTCTTTGCTACTGTTAACGCACTTCCCTAAAGCAATTTCTACCTTATAGTTTATTTGCTGGAATGCAATTGGTTGGGGGCCAAGGGTACAGAGTAACTAGAAAGAACAGCGAACCCCGTCACTCAGTGTTTCAAAACTGGACTGGACTGTATTTCTTCCTCTAGTAAATATTGATGCGGCAACAAGGAAACTTGCTGTTTTTCCAGATCTCTACTTTGTCTCTGGCTCCCCAGGCTGTCACCCCTAAAGCATGCAACTCCATTTCTTGCTTTTCCCTGGGGACTCAGTCAGTTTATTCTCATCAGAAAACACTAAAAAAGACTGCATTTGTCCTTGCTTCCTAAATCTGACAACTTCCCTTGGTGGGCAGGGGTAGCGTAGGAAGCTCAATAAATATTTCAAAAGCATTGTTCTTTAGGAGTGTTCTTAGCTAGTGGGGGGGGGGGTCATCTATCTGCCTCTAACATTTAAACAAAAGCGAGTGAGTTTTAGTCTCTGCCTTCTGTTATTTGGCCTTGATGAATTACTTTTCTTGAGGATCCGGTAAAAATAGAATATTGATTCAGGTCATAAAGAAGTTGCTTCCAAAGCTTTCAAACCCATCAATTTTAGCACATTTTTCAGTCTGAATGTTTCATAAATTTCGTCTGAAATTGACTAGAGACATTAATATTTCATGCAAACCATTTGTTCAAAATACTAAATATATTATTTTCCCTTCTAATTTTACTACTTTTATCAACAGATTTCAATACTTTAAAAATCATTAAAGTACCACAGCATTGTGGAAATATGCGAATATATATGAATATATATAATATGAATAAAATTACTGTGCCTCACTCTGTTAAAGGGAACACACCCACGACACCCATGAAAAAATAAGGAAATAGTCCATCTACCTACGATGCTTATTAGAAGGCAGTGATTTTTCTAGCATTATCTTGTTGGTACTATCAACCCAGTGTGACTGCTAGTCCTTTGTCTTACTTTCCCTAGGCACTTCTTAATTAGCTTAAGTTTATGTGCTTCCATTTGCTTTAAGTTAGACTCAGAGTAAAGAGACTCACTGAGTTCTTGCATGTTTAAAAACCACATATAGCTTTTATACTTGGAAAACAGCTTGGCTGCGTGTAAAATACTTGGGCCAACTTTATTCCCTTGAGGATCTCAAAGCTCTTACACCACTGTGTTGCAGCATTTAATAAAAAAGAAAATCTGAAGTCAGCATGATCTTTCCTCCTAGCTGCCCAAATCATTATTACTTCAGTTATGAAAGTCTATATATTCATTAGCATATGTCCAGGATGCCCCTGGACTGAGAACCTGCATGTGCCTCAGTTTTCATACTTCATGGTGTACTCTTTAAATACATAAATCTATGCCTTCTTTTAATATATTTTTAAATATTGGTTCTCTTCAAATATTTTGGTTTTCTTGGGATGGACACCGTTTCTCCTGTGTGCCAGTTTTCCGTGCCCTGTGTTTTATTTCTATCTTTATCTCTCTAACACTTTTCAACTCTTTCACATATCATTTTGCGTACTTTTTCCATTCTATCCTACAGGTCTCATGTTGTATGTTCCACAGTGTGTATTTTCCCTTGCATTTCTTATGATCTTTCCCCCTTTCTGGGATAGTTTTATTCCTATCGTTTTCATAAGTTTTGCCAGTTCATGTTTCATTTTCTCCAACTGACCCATTATTTCTGCCCTGAATTCTTGCTTTTTCAACTTTTCAAAGGAAATTGTTTCATGAAATCTTTTACATATATTCTTGGCAAAACATTTAGACAGAATTATATCTTCTCCAGGCCACACATTTTATTTAAAAGTCTATTGTTATCAAACTGTTTAAAAATACTCTTCTCATTTTTTCATATACTGTCTTTGTATTGATGCTGTGCCAATTTCTATTTTATCACTGATCATTGAAGAAATTGAATTTCCTTTTAAATAAATGGTGGTTGGGGAAAAGATGCCTAATGGCCAGGTAGACCTCCTAGCCAAGCACCTGGTACCTTTCCCCCTTCCCTTGACCAAATAATGTATAGGAGGACCTCTGACATCAAACCTGCTACCAATGTTGCCCAGCAGAAATGTACTAGCACTTCCAAAGGATACAAATACTGGTGCTTAGATTTGCATTTACTTTGATATGATACTTTTGCTACTTCTATACTTCTTGTCCTCACTTACTCCCAACAGGATCCCCCAATCAAGTTATTTTGGCAGGCCTTATGTGTATTGCAAAATCTGTCGTTTTTATCTGTCTCCTAGTTTCACCAAAAATGGTATTTCCACGGTTTTCATTCTACATTCTGCTTTTGGATGATTTCTAGGCAGAGAATGAGAAATGTTGACTCATCCAGCTATATTCCTAGCAAAAGTTCCAACATTGCTAATTTTAAGTGGGAAAAGTTTGGATACATAGGGGGAAATATATATATATATATATATATATATATATATATATATATGTATGTATATGTATATATATATGTAAAATGAAAATTTCAAGTCTATAAAACCAATATAGAGAAGTACGTAAAGACATAATAAAATTAAAAGAGTATATTGTGGTAAACGCTGATTTCAAAATCTGTTCCATATAGGTATAGAAAAAGTTTTGAGAGTTAAATATACAAGGTATAAGCAAAGGTGTGATACCTTTCCTCACCCATCTTAAGGGTCACTGCAGATACTCCTATAATGAAAGACAGGTTAACAAGAGAAAGGCATAACAAATTTGTTTAATCTAAGGTTTATGTGACATGGGAGAATTTAGAAATAAAGACCCAAAGACCCAGGGAAAACTGTCTACTTTTATGCTTAGGTTCCATGAAGAATGGACAGCCACGTAGCAATGTGATTGGATAAAAGGGTATGATCTAATGGTGATGGGCTGAGGTGAAGCGGTTCCCTGCAAGGCCTGTCTGTTCAGATTCTTCTTGGCTTCTCTGTGTACGATTTCATCCTCCTGTCACCGTGCAGGACTCCTCTGGAATGAGAGTCTTCAAGGGATAAGGTAAAAGAGAGAAGGGACTTTTCTAGGTTTTACAGAAGAGGGGCTCCAGTTTCTATGACCTGACTTAGGGAAGAGGAACCCTGGTTTCTATGACTTGCTTTGATGGGGGGAGAGTTGTGGGAGAGAGGAGGGCAGGGGAAGGTCAGAGAGATTTCGTTTCTAAGGCTGCTGCTGAAGCCCTCCTGTCTCCTTCAGTTCAAAGTACTCAGCTTAAGTACCGTACTTTGGGGTATCATTTTCTGAGCCTCCAAAAGGCTACAGTGGATGGCTTTTATTTTATTATTTTAGATTTTCTGAATTTTATACTTTTCAGCAATAAAAACTATTGCCTTATTTGAAGAAAAATAACTTATTTATTATAATGTATTTTTATACTTAAGCTGTTTATGGATATATTCTTAATTTTTTCCTTTGTAACTCATATTTTTATTATATTTTCTTTTTGAGAAAGTAATTTGTTACTCCAAATTTAGATAAACTTTTAGCTTCATATTCTAATTTTGGTGGTTATTATGTTTTAATTCTTAAATATAACTGAATATTTTTCATAATTAAATATCTCAGCATAATTTATTAGATTTTCTTTGCTTTTGCCACCCATTTGAAATACTAATTTTACTATACATCATGAGTGGTTTTTAAATTTTAGTTTTCTCTGATGTAACTTCTTAATGATATCTATGTTATCACAAATAATATTCCACTATGGCCTGCTATATTCTGTGCATATACTGACTAGAAGGTGTACTTTTTGCAACTCCATCTCTTTCTCTCCAAAGACCACTGATATGCAATAATTGAGAATCTATGGACCAGGTATTTATATATTTTGCTTTGTTTTTGGTCTTTTCCCCTTATTTTTAATCAAACATGCTTATCATATTCTCTAATTATTGTCATTTTATGATACATTTTAATATCTGACAGAAAGAAACATCCCATTTAAATTTCTTCAAAATTTCATTCAGCCCAAATTTATCATCATTTAGAAAAGGTTTTATATTTGAGATACTTTTAAATTTCTTTAATAATTTGATTGAACTTGTAGTATGTTATACTTTAATGGAAAACTGATGTTTTCCTAGTATTTCTTATTATTATTTAGGAATGTTCAATGTATCTCCATTTTTCAAGTCTTCTTTTATGACACTTAATAAAATTATATTGTTTACATTATTTTCTTTAAAACACTCGATATTTTGTAATATAAGGAGTTTTCAGATTTTCTTTTAAGAGAAACTTTACTAAAAACATGTGTGTACATTGGATTTGAGAGAAACATGACTAGAGACAGGGCAGAAAAAATATTTCCACTATGAGAATAACTCTGTCATGAGATGGAGATGGGCTAAAATTAGGTAAAGAGTAATAATGATGAAAAACGGCATATGTGAGCAGTGTTCGGTGAATAGACTCAATAGGACAATGTGATTGTTGAGTGTGAGATCTAAGAAAAGGGAAAAGTCAATACTGATGTCTAAGTTACTAGCAAAGTTCAGACCTAAGTTTTATAAATTAGATAAAGAATTTCTTCAGAGTGGATTGGGCTTATAGTATGTATTCGGGTATGTAGGTGAAGATTTCAGTAGACAATTATTAATAACTATATTATCTAACTATTGACCTTGGTTGAAACCTCAATTTCTTCATTTGTAAAATAAGGATAATAATAGCTACTTCATGGAGTTTATATGAATGACTATGGGAAACATGCTTAGGTTCTCCCTCTTTCTCTTCCCTTTGTTTTTTTTTTTGTTTTGTTTTGTTTTTTATTCCTAATTGTTTATTAAAAAATTTTACATCTATGGAAAATTTGGAAGTATAATACAATAAATATCTATGAATTCTTTATGTAGATTCATCAGTTAACATTGTGCCACATTTGCTTTTTTTTTTTTCTTTTTTTTTTTTCTTTTGGCATATTATGGGGGTACAGATTTTAAGGTTTCAATAAATGCCCATTCCCCCCCTCCCCCCAAAAGTCTGAGTCTCCATCATGACCATCCCCCAGATGGTGCACATCTCACTCATTATGTATGTATATACCCGCCCCCCTCCCCCCTCCCACCTGCCCAATACCCTATTACTGTAGTACCTATGTGTCCACTTAGGTGCTACTCAGTTAATACCAGTTTGCTGGAGAATATATCTGGTGCTTGTTTTTCCATTCTTGGGATACTTCACTTAGTAGTATGGGTTCCAGCTCTAACCAGGAAAATATAAGATGTGCTATATCACCATTGTTTCTTAGAGCTGAATAGTACTCCATGGTATACATATACCACATTTTATTAATCCATTCTTGGATTGATGGGCACTTGGGCTGTTTCCACAGCCTTGCAATTATGAATTGTGCTGCTATAAACATTCGAGTCTATGCATCCGATAAGGGACTGATAACTAGAATATACTTAGAACTCACGAAAATTAGGAAGAAAAAAATCAAATAACCCCATTAAAAAGTGGGCAAAGGACTTGAACAGAAACTTTTCTAAAGAAGACAGAAGAATGGCCAACAAACATATGAAGAAATGCTCAACATCCCTAATCATCAGGGAAATGCAAATCAAAACCACAATGAGATATCACTTAACCCCAGTGAGAATGGCCTTTATCAAAAAATCTCCAAACAATAAATGCTGGCGTGGTTGCGGAGAGAGAGGAACACTCCTACACTGCTGGTGGGACTGCAAACTAGTTCAACCTCTGTGGAAAGCAATATGGAGATACCTTAAAGCGATACAAGTGAATCTACCATTTGATCCAGCAATCCCATTGCTGGGCATCTACCCAAATGATCCAGTGACATTCCCTTTGTTTTTGATATAATTACTCAGCTACCTTTCCCAGCTGCAAGGACAAGGATAACAAGGAAACATGAAAGTGAATTGAATAGCCAGTTTGCACACCTGTCTCTTCAAATACTACACCCTCTAGCATAGGTGACTAAACACTGTATTTATATATATCAATTCAATTTATGTAACAAAATATGGACTTATTTTCTTATAGTATTCAGACATTTTTACTCTTTCAGTAATTATTAATTTTCATGAAAATAATATTTTCAGTATGAAATCCATTTAAATGATTTGCTTTTGGAAAGTAAAATAGTTCTCATCTGTGTGAGCATTTAAATCCTGTCTACATTGTATTAATATTTTGGGGGTAGGAATTAGACCTTGTCATTTTTAATATCACTTTACACAGCATTTTTATTTTCTTTCACAATTTTTATGTATCTAACTACCCCTTCTAATGCCATGAAATATAGTTTGCAAAAGTTCATCATGGGCATTCAATTTAACTTTTTCTATGCATGAAAATAGACATTTTTTTCTATCCTTAGCTTATATGATTCTGTATGACTTGTGAATTACTTGGGGCTGTTGGCACAGTGACAATATAAACAAAATCTTATTCTGAGCCTAAAAACTTATAAGGAGAAAGAAAATTTAATATTGACTTTCTAAAAATTGGCATGATACAATAACATAATGGATCTTGGATACCTGAAAACCTTGTATAATTAAAACCTGTATAGATTACAGTGATTTAAGTAGTCAAGATTCCATCTGGTCTCAGAAGTGAACATCAACATAAAATTATAATTTTTAAATGTATTTTATGTCTTAAATGATTAAAGTAAAATTTTAGGCAGCAAAACATAACAGTGGGGATTGGAAACCCTATGAATAGAAATAAAGAGAGTAAGTTTGCAAAGCAGAAAGATTTACCCAGAATTTCTGCCTCTACTTGGCCCGAGTGGAGAGAGAACTAAAAGACAATGAAAATCCAGTGTTTAATGCCTATTAATGGATTAAGAAAAAAAATAGGCAACATATTTCTTACACTGACAAGTTAGCACAATCCTCCCGTAGGGGAAAGAGTGAATTAATGGTGGAACAGTGGCCGAGAACTGTGCCCTAATGGAATTCTTTCCATAAGAGAACCTAAAGTCAAAGGAAAGGAGAGTCCTTCACAAAAATTCACTGTTCATCATTGTTTTCTCTCCTCCTCATTAGCTGTGATCTTGCTATATCTCTGTTCAAACTCAACTGCAATGTGATTAGAGAATATCCTCAAGTATTACCTCAGGTACGAAACATGGTGGTTCACTCTGAATCCTAGAATGTCCCAAGATAACTTTTGCCCAGAAAGATGAACAGTATCTAGACTACCTATAGATAGGATTATTGGATTATATAACTTTTCCTCTGTAGGAAAATATATTTATATATTTATATATATATTTTATAAATATATTTATATACACACATATGTAAAACATGTAGAAAATTATAAACCCTTTGTAAATGATAACTCAAACTTTTGCATAAGAAGTTAATCCTATATTAAGTCAATTTCTTGTAATTAACCTGATTAATATTATACTTAAGTAGGTCTTGGTTTCTAAGGACAGCATCCCAGTTTCCCATCAGGTAACTAGCCCCTGATAGCATCCTGATTTTAGCAATAAATTAAATGGTTGCCCTAGATTGAAAATTTCTTTATTTCAGAAGAATTTTTTTTTCTATTACTTCTTTAACGATTACTTCTATGCCAAAAATTCCAGCTACTACTTAAATTTTCAATATCTGGCCTCCAAATCTTTTTTTGTATTTGCCTTAGTGATATTAGCCTTTAGTAATTTTTGTTCTCTACTTTTCTTTCATTCATACAAGTTTCTACAGTAATCATACCACTTTTTAATTCTTTTATTGAATAAATATTTTAGTTTGTAATCCAGTTTGATTATTCAATCTTTCTTTTGTGCCTTTGGTATACTTACTTTACAGTTTGCATTATTTTTCAAATTAATTTTTGTCTCTGTAAAAATAACATGACTTAAAAAAATGTTACTGTGAGGCTAATATTGTAAAACAATAGGTCCCTGCTCTACCTCTCCTGATACCCACCTCGGCCAGATGCCCTGAGACAATGATTTCAACTCTCTGAGTATTTTTGTCCTATTTGCCTTTTATACTTTTAAACAATACACTTGTACTATTTTTGTGTTGCTACATAGTAAGTTGTGTATGAATGTGTTTGTGTGTAAACCACAGTGGTGTGTAGTAATAAAGAGCATGGTGCGTAGAGCCAGGCTGCTTGAGTGTGATCTCAGCAATCTTAGTTACTTGATATCTGATCCTGCATAAATTATTTAATCAAGGTATCAGCAATTTCCTAATCTATAACTGGAAACGATAATATTATCTATTTCACAAGATTGATGTAGGATTGTTTATTTTCACTGATGTATACTGCTTATGCATTTTCTCTATCTTTTCTTCAGTTTTGAACTCTATTTCTTATTTCATGTTCTCCTGTAACAGGAACCCATATTCTAACACTATACATGGTTCTTCTGGGATATGTACCTTTATTCTTATTATAATAGAATCCCCCAGAAGGCCACTTAGTTTATGCTTTGCCTACCTGCTTTTTTTCATCTTGAAAATAAAACGTGCTGCACAGTTTTGTTGGCTGTCTCCTTGCTTCCTTTTGGATTGGTATTTCTCTCCCACAATTTCATTGATATTTGCAGGGAGAAGATAAACAGATGTCCACCTCTTCCATATTCCTAATGTATATACTTAAAAATTATTTTGCATATTTAGATAAATCTACAAAATCATGACACATGATACATCCATAACTATAACATTTTTCTCAAGCTAAACAACATTGAAGCATTTTTCACTATCTCTCCTTCAAACAAGATAATGATATAAGTCTGTCTGCTGCTGAAATTATATGCATGTAGTATGTAATCTTTTTTCTGGAGCTGGTAGGTAATATCTTCTGGCCATCTCTGCTCTAGACAGTTGAACAGTAAGAAGAGAAAAAAGCTGGTACAATGGCACGCACTCTGAGGGAAGAAAGGACGTTCTAGGAGGGAGGTTAGATCAAGGATCTCAAAGTTGCATAGAAATGATAGCTCTACTGCCTGTAAAATAGCATTGCTGGGACTAAGGTAGAAGTAAAAGACAACATGCTAAGTGTCACTGCGTGATTAAAAGCAAAAATTAGAAACAAGCAAATTATTGATTAAAAAGCAAACATGATGAAAGGAAGATGAAAAGTAAAGTCATAATTTGAAGGTGTAAGAAGCTTGAAATGTGCATTTGGTTTTAGTCTGATGGACATTTGGAAACGTGTTTTACTTGAAACTTATAAGATGGAAAAAATGCAGATATGATTTTAGTATTTTTCAGGAGTCATTCTGAATCATGTATTGTTCCATCCCTGTATTAAGTAATAATTAAGTTAATGGATTTTCCAAACAAAATGATTAGTATTTGAATTTAGGAGAGAATACAAGTACATGAAGCAAGTGGGTTAAAAAAACAAACACACCATGATCAAGCAAATATTGGTTTGGCTTTTCATTTCTAATCTTAATCCCAGATAAATAAAGGAAAAGGCCATTTACTGCACTGTAAAATGAGAGTGGAGTTTAAGGAGGGCAGAAACAATTTGCAACAGTCATGTGTGATATAGCATGGAATTGGATATTGATGATTACTGAGGCCAATTAGTACTAGAATATTTACTGGAATATAGATGTTTAATTTCACTCATCTTACGTAACCATGCACTATTATTCACTATCTTCATAAGGCAAGTGGGAATCGGACGCAGACATTTGTAAAGTTTGTCTAGTGCAGAATAGAAAGTGAATTAGAGAACTAATCCACATGTGGGGACTACTTTCCAGTTTCAAGACTCAGAGCAATTGTGCAAAAATTCAAGAGAAGCCCACTGCATGACATGTGCAATTACAATCAAAATAAAATCAGCATGAGGTTTCATGCACATTTTTCTTTTTGTCTAATAACAATTGGGATTAAAATCAGTAGACATGCCATATGTTACTATATTTTAAATGCAATATATCATTTAAGTTTTTTTTAAGCGTATTTCTATCCCACTTGTGGGATAGTTCTCAGAAAGAGAACTATCAGATTTTAGGAAGAACAGAAACAGTTTTAAAGATTCAGTAGAGACATTATTGGAAGACAAAACAATACATGGCAGGCATTATAAAATGTATGTATGTGAAAGATCAGCTGGACAGTAAAGTGAAGAAAAAAATAAAAGGGAGTAGAAACTAAGTCACAGCCATATTCTCAAACCTAATGGAAGGATTTATTAAAGAATCATTATAAATCCAGAAATTCTGGACCATTTATATATTAGAAAAGCTATATGCATTCAAAGAATTTAAGTGCTTTACATGTGCCAGCTCATTTAATCCCCATAAAAAGCCTGTGTTGTAGAATCTGTAATTTTCCCCATTTTATAGAAGACAAAGCTAAGCCACAGAGATTTCTTTGAATTGGCTCAATGACACAGAAATTAGAGAATAGATTATTTAGTATCATCGCAGTAAACCTAAGATAACTAAGTATCATAACATGAAACCTAAGACTCAGAGAAGTTTGGTGACTTGTCCAAAACCACACAGCGGGCAAGATGTGCTCTCAGCACGTTGTCCTGATGTAAATGAAGAGTCCATGCAACTCAAACACTGAATGGTCTGGATTAAACAGATCTTTATTCTCCTCTTGGCTTCAATACTGCAGAGCTGTGAGAGGTTTGTCAAGTTATTGAAGCTTTCTAAGCCTGTGTTTCCATTTTGTAAGGTAAAGACGACAATGCTTACCTGACAGTTATTAGGAAGAATAGACTGCTGTCTTTAAAACTCTTACTATGTGTGGTACCTGGCACAAGAGTTTCTGTTTCAAGGTATAAAAGTAAAAAAGTTTATTTTATTCTTTAGCAGGACAGAGAGAGAGAAGGGGGGTAAGAGAGAAGACAACAGTGTGGTGTCCCAAAGAAAGAGAAAGGAGATGCCTCACAGGATGTTTTTAACTGATTCTACCTCTTTCTCTGTCACTTTGCCCCGGGACCCTAGAAAATAAGGAATAAAAGCATGTTCTGCTGCTTTGTTTGAAATGCAATTTTGCCACACGGGCCTGTTCGGAGGGGGGAAAATGAATAAAAAGCTTTTCCTGGAGATAATATTCCCAAGTTTAATTTTTTAACTCGTTGAAAATAATACACCTCAATTTAAATGCATAGTATGGATTATAACCTTTAGATAGTGCTATTTATACAAATAATATCATGCCTTCCAGAAGAACAAATAACACGACACCGATACGCATGATTACCATTAACCTTAATCAGATATGGCAAGCTCAGAATTCTGTGACTCAAGAAAGCGGTTTCCTGATTAGCTCTGCTCAGCAGCCGGCTCTCCCAGGCTGCACATTAATAACCCCAGCCCCAACCAGACGGAAAGGGAAAGCCAGAACATTTTTTTTTTTTTTTGGTGGAAAATGGATGATTATAAATGGACTGGTCACAACATCTTCATTAAACAAATATGGCACATTGATCAGGGTGGCTGTCAAGTAGTTCTGATAGATTATTTTTTTTTCTTCATTTTTCTTTGAGAAAGATGTATTAGTTTAGCTCACTGCAAAGCACCCAAACATGCTTGTAGATCACTCCTCCCTTGTTAAAACAAACAGCCTTGCATATTGTGGACGATAGATCAGTCACCATGGATTTTCCCAATAATTCATCCCAGAGCAGTCTATGGTTGGCTAGTCGCTTTGTAAAAGAGATATAATGTCTGTCCTATAGAGATATACATTTAAACGCTAAGTTCAACTCTTGGAAACTGAACTGAGTAATGTGTGTGACTGGATGTGTAATACAAATAATAGCACAAAAAATTTCAAAAAATATTTAATTACTCTTTCACTGGAGCAGAGACTAGAAGACCTTAGTAGGGAAGTACAGATGATAAGACAAGAGTGTGGCATTGTGGAATGAAATAAACTAGCAAACTAAATTTAAGTTAGAGGACTTAGCCTCTAATTCAGGCTGTGTAAATAATCTACTGTATGAGATTCCCCTTCCTAATGTGCTTTAGCCTCATGTGTAAAAACCCTGTGGTTAAATTAGGTTGTTTTCACCTCTATGTTGTCCCTTCATGTCTGTGCTCCTACAGGTCTCCTATTTTTTTTTTAAAAAAATGATCTCCCAAGAAATGTGTATTTATTAATTACTAATTGAATAGATTCTTATCTGGTTTTGCTAGGTTTTCTGAAATGATGAATTTTTTTTCTCGATCCTTATTTTTACTATAAAAGATTGATCTTTTGGACCCTTCCAGCTCTAATGCTATTTTTTTCTTGGAACACAGTGATTTGAAGCCATATAAATATAACTTGCCAAAGAAACAGCCAAAAAAAAAAAAAAAAAAAAAAAGAAGAAAAGAAAAGAAATGTGAAAAAAATCAAGTAAGCCTAAGTGCTTCTTAAATGTCTTTTTTATCTGTCAACTTTTATTTGGCCATTAACGTGAGAATATAGGGAAAAGAGAAGAGAGTTCTGTAGCTTTTATTTGGGGGAGTCATAATTATAGATTTTCTTAATGTAACTACAATAATGATATATGTACAAGGCTTATGTTTATAAAAATGATATTTTATGAATTACAAAGTTATTCATAATATTATGGACTATTTATTAAAATACTAAATATAAAAAGAAAAAATTAAATAAATAGTATTTCTTCACATATTTATTACCACTGTAATGTTTTGTTGTATTTTCTTTTATTCTTTAATATAAGATTTATGCTATTTTAAAAATATTTAAATTTGATGTTTTGTCTAGTATATACTTTAATAAGACAATTATTATTAAAAAAATTAAAAGTTGGAATTAGAAAACCCAACATACTCTGATAAACATTTTTAGCAAAATTTGAAATATTAGGAATATAATGCCCTATTGATTTATCAATATGAGAATCATATTTCCATATGAATAAAATTAATATTGTTGTCAGAAAAATATTCCATTTTTTTGTTGCAACATAAATTCCATCTTATAACAAACCCTAGCCACATGGATTCTTCTATTTCTAAAGATGATACAACTTAGGTTCTGGAAGGTTAAGTGTTTTATATGTTTTTGATATATATATATTGTTTGTTGTATATGAAAAATACTTGCTCAGGGTAAGTAATTAAAACTATATCTTAGAGTATATATCCTGTATTAATTCCTACTGAGATTTTGATGGCAAGACATTCATGCATCTTTAATGTACCTATGACTATGTATGTAAATGTGTTTATAGTTTTGATAAATCATTTACACGACAATATTTCTTATTTTAAAACGTGGACATTGTTATTTTAAAACATTTTTGTTTTTATATTTTATTGCTCTATACTGCTAACTCCAAATCGACATTAATGATTTGAATTGTCTTCCCATAGCTTTCTCTATATTTATACAATCGTGTACTGAATTTTTTATTTTATTTTTTAAATCAAGGAACACATTTTATATATAGTTCTCCACATCTTGCTGGTCTCAATTTAAAGCAGATCATGAACATTCCTCCCAGTAAATCAATATAGATGTAGTAAATTTTACATCAATTTGAAATGCAAATGTATTTCTCATGTAAGAAAAAGTTAACATATATTTGGATCATTTCAAGTTTATTCTTATGCTATGATAGATACTCTACCAATCACTTTACTTTGAACAAAGTACTAGTTGGGGAAAAGAAATATGTTATTATGGAATTGTAGCATTGCTAGTTTAAGATGTTTATAGAAATAATTCTGTGGGTACTTTAAAGAGAAGTTAAATACATTTTTTAAATATTAGATATTATTCCAAAGGGTATAACCTCATAATTTTATTTGTTGAACAGCATGATACATAGATTTTATTTATTTATTTATTTATTTAATTTCATCATATTATGGGGGTACGAATGTGGTTAAGGTTACATATGCTGCACTTGCCTCCCCTCCCCCCTCGAGTCAGAGCTTCAAATGTGTCCATCCCCCAGGTGGTGCACATCGCATTCATTATGTAAGTATATATCCATCCCCACCTCCCCCCTTCCACCTGCCCCACACCCAATAAATGTTTTTTGTGGTTTTTTTGACATTTTGGCTACATTTTATATCTTTGCCTATCCCTAGGAAGGGTTAGAGGTATGCCCTTTCCCTCCACAATGCTCACCACATCCCTAAGATGTGGGTCTACCTCCCCAATCCCCGAATCCCTGGCGAATGCTACCACCATTTGAGCACCATAGTTTTAATCAGTCAGTACCAATTTAATGGAGAGTACATGTGGAGCCCATTTGCCTGATCTTGTGTCGCCTCACTTTGGATAATGGGCTTAAGCTTAATCCAGGATAGTATAAGTGGTGCTACCTCGCTGTCATTTTTTAGAATTGAGTAATATTCCATTGTAAACATATACCAAATTTTAATTATCCACTCATGAATTAACGGGCACTTGGGTTGTTTCCACATCCTTGCAATAGTGCATTGTGCTGCCATAAACATTTCAGGTGCAGATGTCTTTATAATAGAATGTCTTATGCTCTTTTGGGTAGATGCCTAACAATGTTATTGCTGGGTCGAATGGTATTTCTATTTTTAGCTGTTGAAGATATCTCCAAATTCTTTTCCACAAAGGTTGCACTAATTTGCAATCCCACCAGCAGTGTAAGAGTGTTCCTGTCTCTCTGCATCCTCACCAGCATTTGTTGTTTTGGGATTTCTTGATACAGGCCATTCTCATTGGGGTTAGGTGGCATCTTGTTGTGGTTTTGATTTGCATTTCTCTAATGATTAGAGATGTTGAACATTATTTTATGTTTGCAGACCATTATTCTGTCTTCTTTGGAGAAGTTTCTGTTCATTTCCATTGCCCATTTCTTGATGGGGTTGTTTGATTTTTTCCTGTTAATTCTTTTGAGTTCTAGATAGATTCTTGTTATCAGACCTTTATCGGAAGTGTAGAGAGCAAATATTTTCTCCCATTCTATAGGTTGTCTATTTGATCTACTGATAGTTTCCTTGGAAAAATCCAAACTAAATGGCAATGTAATAGTTGTTTATACTATAGAGCTCCTAAACATTGACCTGGTTGGTGGAGGTCACAAGTTGTTGGCACACAAACATTTGTACTTTGAGAAAAAAAGTATAGTTTCAAAAAAAATACTATCTCACAGACACAATAAACAATGGTAAAAAGCATAAGATTTTTTCTAGGGCATATATTATACATCTGAAAGAATTGAAAGCAGGATCTCAAAGAGATATTAGCACACTCATGTTCATAATAGGCAAGAAGCGAAAGCAACCCAGGTGTCCATTGACGAATGAATGTATAAACAAAATGTGATGCATACATACGATTAAATATTCTTCAACCTTGAAAATGAAAGAAATTTTCACACATGCTACAACATGGTTGAAACTTGAAAACATCTTATTTAGTAACATAAACCAGTCACAAAAAGACAAATACTGCATGATTCCACTTACATTACATATCTAGGGTAGTCAAAAATTTCAAAGAAACATAAAGTAGAATGGTGGCTGCCAGGGGCTGCAGAGACAGGGCAAAGATTCGTTGTTTAATGATTATAGAGTTTCAGATATAGAAGATGAAAATTTTCAGAGATCTGTTTCACAACAATGTAAATATACTTAACACTTCTGAATTGTACACTTAAAATGATTAAGATGATAAATTTTATTTTATTTTTTTACCATAATAAAAAGTAATACAATAGCAATAAAAAGCAAACCAATTTCTTCCTAAAGGTGGGCTTGGGGAGGTTTGGCTATGAAGGGGTATGAGGAATATCTTGATTTTCATGATGGTTACTCTACTTCATGGGTGTGAAAAAACTTATAGAATTGTAAACCAAAAACTGAATTTTACTGTTTACTTCATGGGTGTGAAGAAACTAATAGAATTTTAAAACCCAAACTGAATTTTACTGTTTAAGTTAAACTTTAATTTTAAAAAAAGTATAGGCACTGGAAAAAAAGAAATAAATTGTTCTAGTGACAAATAAAATTATTTCATAAAATATGAGAGTGTGAAAGCAACATTTTGATATTGTAAAAGTTTGTGTTCTAATAAAAAATAAAATATATGTTTGACTATTTTATCTTCCTGATATAAAGTTTTTATATTTATGTTTGTAAAAGGAAAGATTTAGAAGCAGGAAAACTTTAATTGGAAATGAGGAATCTCTTAGGTGAGTGTATAGTCGGAATTAATATACTAAAATTTGTTTAACAATGTAGTATTGATTTCTATTTAATTTGATGCAATTATTTTTGTCACTATAAAAATCTTATTGATTTAAAATATATCCTATATACTCATGTTTTTACTTTCATGGTGTAAAGTCCTAGGAGTAGGCAGTATATATAGTATTAATTCAATAGCTATATATATATTTTTAAGCTTTTCTGAGGTATATTTGATATACAAAAAAACTATACATAATTAATGTCTAAAATTTGGTATATTTGCACATATGTATATATCTGTGTAGCTATCTCCACAATCCAGGTAATAAATATGTCCATCGCCTCCAAAAGTTTCCTCTGTCCCTTGGTTTTCTCTTACCTTGTCTTTTCTTTTCTTTTTCCTTTTTTTTTTTGTGTGTAGTAAGGACACTTAACATGGGATCTATTTTTATATTACTTTCTAAGTGGAAGATGTTTACATTTCCATCAATAATATCTGAAATAATTTTTTAATTTGTATATTTTTTATTAAATGTAAGTATTTTAGTCATTTATAATTACTGTCTATTTGATAGTAAGATTGGTACTGTATTTTATTTTAATTAAAGAACTTTATTATTTGGAGAATTTTGAGATTCACAGCAAAAATGTTCCCATATACTCCCTGGTTCCCTCCACACACAATCTCCCTAGTATTGAAAGCTGCATCACAGTGGAATATTTGTTATAGCTGATGAACCTGCATTGACACACCATTATGAAAAATCCATAGTTTACATTAGGATTCACTGTTGGAACTGTACATTCTCTGAGTTTTGAAAAATGTATAATGTATCAACTATTATGATATCATATAGAATAGTTATACTGCCTTAAAAGTCCTCTGTGCTCTGCCTATTCATTTCTCTCTTCCATAACCCCTGGAAACCCAGGATCTTTTTACTATCTCCATAGATTTGCCTTTGCAAGAATGTCATATAGTTGGAATTACACAGTATGTAGACTTTTCAGATTGTCTCCTTTCATTTAGCAATACACACTTAAAGTTACTTTCATGTCTTTTCATGATTTGATAGCTCATTATTTCTTTCCCTTGCCCATTTTTAAATTGGATTATTAGATTTTTTCCTATTGAGTTTTTGGAACGTCTTATATATTCTTGTTATTAATATTAATCTTTTCTCAGATGGGTGCAAATATTTTCTCCCATTCTGAGGATTGTCTTTTCACTTTGTTGATTGTTTGCTTTGCATTGCAGAAGCTCTTTAGCTTACTGGAATCCCATTTGTCCAATTTTACTTTGGTTGTACAGGCTTCGGGGGTATTACTCAAGAATTCCTTGCCTAGACCAATGTTCTGAAGCATCTCCCCAATGTTTTCTTTTAGTATTTTCATAGTTTCAGGTCTTAGATTTAAGTATTTAATTGATTTTGATTTGATTCTGTATATGGCTAGAGATTATGGTCTAATGTAATTCTTCTGCACATGGATAGCCAGTTTTTCAGCACCACTTCTTAAAGAGACTATCTTGTCCCCACTGTATGCTCTGGGCAACTTTGTCAAAGATAAGTTCACTACAGGTGTGTGGATTCATTTCTGGGTTCTCTTTTCTGTTCCATTGGTCTGTGTGTCATTTTTTATGCTAGTGCCATGCTGTTTTGCTTACTACAGCTCTGTAGCATAATTTGAAGTCAGATAATATGAGTCTTCTATTTTTGTTCTTTTTGTTTGGAATGGTTTTGGATATTCTGGGACTTTCATGGTTCATATACATTTTAGGATTATTTTTTTCTATTTTTGTGAAGAATGTCATTGGTGTTTTGAGGTAGATTGCATTGGATCTATAGACAGCTTTGGGTAGTGTGCAAATTTTAACAATATTGATTCTTCCAATTCATGAGCATAGAATATCTTTCCATTTTTTTGTGTGTCCTCTTCAATTTCTTTCATCAATGTTTTATAGTTTGTTTTTTTAATAGTGATCTTTCACTTCTTTGATTAAATTTATTCCTAGGTATTTTATTTAATTTGCAGCTATTGTAATTAGAATTACTTCACTGTTTTCTTCTTCAGATTGTTTACTGTTGGCATATAGAAATGCCACTGATTTTTGTATATTGATTTTGTATTCTACAACCTTATTTAATTATTTTATCAGTTCTAATAGTTTTTTTGGTGGAGTCTTTAGGTTTTTCTAGATACAAGATCATGTCATCTGCAAACCAGGATAATTTTACTTCTTTCTTTCCAATTTGGATTCCCTTTATTTCTTTTTCTTATCTAATTGCTCTAGCTAGAATTTCCACTGCTGTGTTGAATAACAGTGGTAAAGGTGGGTATCCGCGTCTTGTTCTAGATCTTAGGGGAAAGGCTTTCACTTTTTCCCCATTCAAGATGATATTTGCTGTGGGTATGTCATATATGGCTTTTATTGTGTTGAGATAAGTTCCTTCTATATCCTGTTATTTGAGAATTTTTATCATGAAGGTATGTTGAATTTTATTGAATACTTTTTCAGCATCAATTGAAATGATTGTATTGTTTTTGCCCTTTGTTCTGTTGATATGATGTATCACATTGATTGATTTGCATGTGTTGAACTGACTGTCCTTGCATCCCTGGGATTAATCCCACTTGATCTTTATAAATAATCTTTTTATTGTGTTGTTGAATTCAGTGTGCTAATATTTTGTTGAGAATTTTTGCATCTATATCCATCAGTGATATTGGTCAATAGTCTCCTTTTTTTGTTGTGTCTTTTGCCAGAGTTTGATATCAATATAATACAGGCTTTGTAGAATGAGTGTGCGAGTATTCTCTCCTCCTCACCTCCTTAATTTTTTGGTTTTTTCTTGGAATAGTTTAAGTAGGATTGGTATTATTCTTTGGATACTTGTTAGAATTCAGCAGTGGAGCCATCAGGTTCTGGACTTTTCGTTGATAGGAGACTTTTTATTGTTGCTTCTGTCTCATTACTTGTTATTGGTTTATTCAAGTTTTCACTTACTTCCTTGTTCAATCTTGGTAGGTTGCATACATATAGGTATTTATCAATTTCTTCTATATTTCCCAATCTTTGGATTTCCACAGTATCAGTTGTAATGTCTTCTTTTTCATCTTTGATCATATTTGTTTTGATCTTTTCTCTTTTTATCTTGTCCTTATTCCAAGAACAATACAGTATGATAACTATTTATATAATGTTTATATTATGTTAGGTATTATAAGTAATCTACAGATACCTTAAAGTATATGGGAGGATGTCCATAGATTCTGTGCAAATGTTATGCCATTTTACATAAGGGACTTGAACATCTTTGGATTTTTGTCTCTGCATGAGGTCCTGAAGCCAATTCCCCACAGATATCAAGGAAGCACTATATTTGCAATATTCCAAAATTCAAAAATATTCAAATTTGAAACACTTCTTGTTTCAAGCATTTCAGATGAGAGAAACTCAAGTTGTATTCTCTTTTCTTATATCTTCTGGAAGAGCTTTAGATTATTGGTGTAATTTCTTCCTTAAGTGTTCAGTAGAATTCACCAGTAGATTTACTGGGGCCTGGTGCTTTCTGTTTTGAATGGTTATTAATTATAGATTCAATTACTTCAATAGATAGTAGACCTATTCAGATTATCTATTTCTTCTTTTGTGAGTTTTTGCAGATTGTGCCTTTAAAGGAATTGGTCTGTTTCATCAAGGTTATCAAATTTTGGGGGGTAGAGCTAGTCATAATATCCCTTTACTATTATTATTATTAGTGAAACAGAGTTTCACTCTATGACACTAGCTAGAGTGCAGTGGCATCATCATAACTCACTTCAACTTCAAACTCCTGGGTTGGAGTGATCCTCCTGCCTTAGGCTCCCAAGTAGTTGGGACTACAGTTGTGTGACACCATGTCCAGCTAATTTTTCTATTTTTCATAAAGATGGGGTCTCACTCTTGCTCAAGCTGGTGTCAAACTCCTGACCTCAAGCAATCCTCCTGCCTTGGCCTCCCAAAGTGCTAGGACTAAAGTCATGAGCCACCATGCCTGGCCTAATTTTTAAATGTTTATGGAATTTATGGTAATGTCCCATCTTCAATTTTGATATTAGCAATAATGTTTTTCTTTTTTTCTTGTTTATCATGGCTAGAGGCTTATTGATTTTATTGATCTTTTCAAAAAACCAGCTTTTGGTTTTGTTGATTTTTTCCCATTGATTTTCTATTTTTAATTCTATTGATTTCTACTCTATTTTTTTTCAGCTGTTTTTGTTTTTATTTACTTAAAAATTTACATACAGTAATCTTCACTCTTTATGGTACACAATTCTGTGAGTTCTGACAAATGCATGGTCATGTAATCACTACCTTAATCAAGGTACAGAGCCACTACCCCCATCCCACATTCCCTCCTGCTGCCCTTTTGTTCCAACCCTCCACCCACCCTCAATCCCTGGCAACCATCGATCCCTTCTTCATTCCTATAGTTTTGCCTTTTTATTTCTTTTTTTCTACTTACTTTCAATTTAATTAGCTTTTTTTCCTGATTTTCTATGGTGAAATATAAATTATTGATTTTAGATTTTCTTGTTTTCTAATATATGCATTCATTCATTTAAATTCCCCTTAATTTTGCTGCATCTCACAGATTTTGATGAGTTGTATATTATTTTCAGTTCAAAATATTTTAAAATTTCTCTTGGGATTTCTTCTTTAAACTCTATGTTATTTAGAAGTGTGTTATTTAATATTCAAGTATTTTTAGATTTTCTAACTATCTTAGCCCACTTAAGCTGTTGCAACATTGGTAGGCTTATAAACAACAGACATTTACTTCTCATAGTTCTAGAGGCTAGGAAATCTAAAATCAAGGAGCTGGCATAATCAGCGTCTGGTGAGAACAGACTTCTTGGTTCATAAACAGCTGTTTTCCTTTTATCCTTACATGGAGGAAGGTCAAAGGAGCTTTGTTTCTCTTTTATATGAGCATTAATCCCATTCTTAATGGGATTAACCCCATTCATAATGGTTCTATCTTGATGACTAATTACTTTACAAAATTTTCACCTCCTAATTCCATCACATTGGAAGTTAGTATTAACTTGAATTTTTGATGGAAACAAAGATAGTGTCAACAATCTTTGTTTTATTGACCTATAATTTAATTTCATTTGTTATCTGAGAATAGACATTGTATGATTTTTCTTTTTTTTACCTTTGCTTAGGTGTTGCTTGTGACCCAGATTGTGGTCTATCATGGTGATTATTTCATGAGAACTTGAGAAAAATTTGCAGTCTTCTATTGTTAGATGAAGTAGTCTATAGATGTCAATTATATTCAGTAGGTTGGTGGTACTGCTGAGTTCTGCTATGTCCTTATAATTTTCTCCTGCTGTACCTGCTCATTGCTGATAAAGCAATATTAAAATCTTCAGCTATAAAATCTTCAGCTTCATTGCCTTCATCGGTTTCATCTATTGATATAACTCCTTGCAGTTCTGTAGTTTTGCCTCACATATTTTTATGCTTTATTGTTAGGTGGATAAACATTAAAAATTTTTATGTCATCTTGAACCATTACTCCATTTATCATGATGTAATTAATTCTTCCTTTATCCCTCAAAATTTTCCTTGCTGTGAAGTTTACTCTGTCTGAAATTAATATAACTACCTCCCTATTTTTAGTTAGTATTTGCATGGAATATGTTCTATTCCTTTACTTTTAGTTTATATGTGTCATCATACTTAAATGGTTTCTTGTAGACAATATATATTTGGAAATTGTTTTTTGATTCATTCTAATAATCTGTCTTTTCATGCTGTATTATTAACATTATTAACATTAATTAATTAATATTAATGTTAATATTAACATTATTAACATGTAGTTATTAACATTTAGAGGGATTGAAAATTTGAAAAATTCTAAGTTACTATTCCTTCATTATATGTTTGTCTCATGATATATCTTTTTGGTAGCTTTTACTTCATCTAGTTAAATCAGCTGAGAATTAGAGAGAGTACCTCTCAGTTCCTCATATTAGATTTCATCTTAGTTTTTGTGTCACTGATTTTCTTTTTCTTTCTTGCTTTCTTCCCCTTTATTTTATATTTTATATGTCTTCTAGTGGGTTATTTGTCTAGGCTGAATGGAAAACATCACGTCAGATACCATTTAATATTGTGGAAAAATGGAAACAAACTCCATGTGTCTATTCTCTTGAAGACCACAATTACTCACAATGGGTATGCATTTATAACTGCATATATATGTGAAAGAAATACTCTGTGTTCATTGGTTCTGTATATTATATGTCTAAAAATATAACATCACTTTTAAAATTAAAAAATGGAAAAACACTTCTGTAGAATATTAATGACTTTCTCATAATATGTTTCATCTTTCTGAGATTAGATGACATGATTATAAAACCCATCAGAGTGCCTAGCAGATGGTATATAACTGATACATTCTATTTTTTTCTATTCCAATTTTCTAGACATGATGTGCCTCAATTTTCCCACAAGTTCCTGGTACAGAATTATCTAATTTCCTTTGCATTATAAATAAATGTTTTATAAATATTAGGTTAGAAAAATTTTAGTAGCCAGTCTTTTGGAGAATAATATCAAATATGATTGTAATCTGTTTTTTTGTTTTCTGTCAGGATTCTCTTATTTTTTTCCCCTACATTCCCAATCCCCAGCACACTTAGAGCTTCTGTCTTTTTTCTATTAATGTACCCTTATAATACAATTGCTACATTCACTGTAATAATAATTATTGAATTTATAGTCAATCATGCATCCGTATTTTAATAACTATTAACTTCATCATATTCTCACAGCATAACAATAAATTCCCATAGCCTCCCTTTTATACAAAAGACATGTTATCTACTAATAAAATAATATCACATTGGCTCATGCTGAGAGAGCTAGTTAGATTGCTACCTATACTTAAGACTGGACAAATATCAAAGTTGTGGCTTTACCTTACTTGCACTTGAACATTTTCATTGATGTTGACTAGTTTATGACCCTTGAAGAAATATCTATATATTACTTTAAACTGAGTGCATTACTTTTACCTGGTCCAATGCATAATTCATTTTAGAATATTCTTGATTCTTTGCTAAAATCCTCATCCATGACTGAAGAATGGCCTCCTTTCATTTAAAGATGTTTAAAGCCCTTCTCCCCATTGGCAAACAAAGCACTTCTTTCCTAAGGTTGAAGAATTTTAAATATGATCTTATCTTCCTCTAAGCATAAAATTGAAATCTGTCCTACCTTAACATAGGAATCAGTAGTTTGATAAAAAAGGAGGGAACATTGATTTAATGACTCCAGATAGCTTGGGCAATTCAAAATCTTTTGGCTTTCTTTATGCTCTACTTTTTTATTCACCACTGGATTTATATCCCTCTTAAGTTGTTCTCTCCCATTTTAACCCATGGGAATAAATGTCTCACATCATTACTGGTTCTCAATAGAGGTAGTAATCATTAAGAAGGCAGTGATTGTGTCAACGATGGATCCCATGTTTAATATAGCTAAACACAGGAAGAAAGAGAAAATTTACCTAAATTATTTTATACTCAAATGTGTTAAAATAAAATTAGGCAATTTTAATGCTAAAATCTTTAATGTATATGGCTATTTATTGTTGATACGATTAGCAAAGAAGAGAGATATGGCGCACTGTTCATAATCTTTTGCTCTTGACTCCAAGGCAAAGACATAATCAATGGCTTAAGCCTTGGGATGGATAAAATGCAGGATGGATGCAATAAAAAATAGCCCTCCATAACTATAGGCTGACCAATTCTGGGTCCACACATAAGAAATGTGTTTAGAATAAATAAACTATAAATTTAATTTCTAAAGTTCTGTGTGAACAATGAAGTGATATGCCACAGAAATTCTACCAGATGTATGGCATTTTGTGCTCTATTATTATTTCTGTGATATTTTTCTGTATCAGAAGCAAGTTTCCATCCATATGATTATTCAACAACATAGCCAAGGTATAAATGAGATTTTTCTCAGTTTTCACTTATATAATTCCATCTCTTTTGATACAGCAAAGTATAACAACAAAAACTAACATACAATTTGTGACAGCTGTATCAAACAGCTTTTTATTGTATTTATTCAATATTTTTATTACGTAAAATGCTATTATGTTTATTTTCTCTTTTGAGACATCCTGAGGTAATTTCCAAAGTATCTCCCAGTGTGTAGCCACGTGATTTTTCAGGTCTGAGTTTAAGAGCCATGTCAATATAATTATTGTCCAACTTAGATGTGTTTTTCATGTATGTTTCCTTATGATACACAATCTGGAAAACACAATTTCTCATTACTAAGTATGCTTTCATGGTTAGGATGCAAAATTTCATCTCTTTCTTCTACTTCATATGTGCCTCATTTTAAGAAGACTTTAGAGAGAAGATATGGATTTGAAGTGGGCTTTGGCAGAAATGATTTGAGAGCTATGAAGTAGAAATAAGTAGAAATTCTGTATGAGGAATCGGTGATGTTAATTTTCACATATCAAAAATGTATAATTCTTTTAATTATAAAGCAAATCTAAAAGTGACAAAATTCAAATAATGCCAAATTGATTATTTGGAATGGTTGTTCTTTTGATAAAAGTCAGAAAATTTGCATAAAATATTTTAAACATATTTTAATATGATAAGAAATACCATAAGATAATTTAAAAATACCAGAATAGAATCTAGCAATAGACAGAAGCTAGGATTTTAAGCCAGACTGTTGAAGACACTCACCTGGGTTATTTGACAATTTATATAGGGTAACTGAAAGCCCAAGAGGTCAAATAGCACTTTTGGTGGTCTCAGTTGGAGGAGATCATATTGGAGTCCAGAGTCTCCTAAGAATGCTTGTCTCTCATAAAACATCACTGCTTTGTTTTGGACCCCCCAAATCAGCCCACAATAGTGAAGATGAATGGCAGTGAAAGCCCACAAAGGACCAAACCTCACCGTAAGGTCTTCTGGGACTGCTATAGTCCTCAGACAATCTTGATTGTTACAGGTCCCGGAATCTTATAGAGTGAAAAGAAAATATCTATACATGAAACAGAATGTTAGACCTCCATTTATTTCTGTAATTTTATAAAATAAAAGATCACAAAATAATAAATAACAGTCACAAGTAGTGTCAAGATTATGTGAACCAGCAGAAACAACAGATAATTTATTTTTTATTTTATTTTTTTAAATTATTCTTTCTTCTTTCTTTTTTAAACTCTGCAGTGAAAAAGCTGGAGCTGAAAACAACAGATAATTTAAACAGACACACAGAAACTTTACTTATTAATGTAAGCAGAATGGTATTTAAAATAGCTATATATCATCCCCAAGCAGATAAAATACAGGTCTGACATTTTAGCAGATTATTGAAAATGATTTAAAGTTGAATTATAAAATTGAAACTTGTCAGCAAGATAACAGAATAGGAAGTTATAGATCTGATTTCCTCTTAGACATACAAATTTAACAATGATATAAGTAATAAAATACTTTTATAAAAAGTCCAAAGTCCAAAGAAGAAATTTCATTTTCCTAGACAAGCACATTATGAGGATAAGCCACACTGAAATGTGTAAAAATAGTAATTTCATGTTACCTATCTTATCCCCTCCTTCAAGCCAGCACAGCTCAATGCCAAGAGAGATCCTGACTCCTCCCTAAAAGCAGAGGGGAAGAGAGAGTGGCATAAAATAAATGTTCAATGTCACTGGCCTTTCATTGTGCTATCCAAAAGATCAGCTTCTGTCTTGCCTCACACAGAGTGCTGAAGGAACTGGAATAGTCCATGTCTGTAGCAGATGGGGAGATAGGAAGCTTTCTTAGATGAGTATGGCTGTGCTACCCTTGGAGAAGATGAAGAACTGAATCATCTCACCCTGTAGGGAAGGAGGAAAGTAGCATGGCTCCCATGTCTTTGCCTTTCAATGAACTCCCTGAGGGGCTGATTTCTGTCCCACCTCACACAGAGTGCTAAAAAAATCAGCACAGTCCACATTCCACGGGTAGGTTCAGTTGACACAGCTCTATGACTTGCAAAAGGGTAAATAACTGAAACTTCTTCCCCAGGAAGAAGAGTCAGGAAGAGTGGAATGTGGCCTTGATGTCCCCAGGCTTTCCAGGCACCACCAAAAGGACCAGTTTCTATCTCATTTCAGAGTGCTGAGGAAGTGACATAGTCTGACACCAAGTGGAGCAAGAGAATATACACTCCTGAAAAACTGACTCTGTGCCTGGTATAGCTAGGAACAACAGCCCCAAATTTCTAGCCAGGCTGATTGGTGATGGTCTTTTCCAGTTAAAGCCAGTCCATAAAGAATGAGAGAGGGAGATATTTCTTTAAATGTACATAAACTAAGGCAAAGCTACAATGAACATGAAGAATCAGAAACACACAACATGAATCTCCAGTAAACAACCCTAAAGAATAAAAATCTCTGAATTACTTGACAAAGAACTGAAAATAATTGTCTTAAAGAAGCTCAATGAGTTATAAGAGAACACAGATAGACAAACAAAATCAGGTAAATGATACAAGAATACAATGAGAATATTAACAATGATATAGAAACAATAAAAAATATCAAGTAGAAATTCAGTAGCTAAAAATACACAATACTGACAATAGCTACATTAAAATGGGTAAGAAGAGCAATTTCACTTTGTCCCTGTTATCCTGTTCACCAAACCAGCACCAAGAAAAATTGCCTCTCCCTCAGGGGAAAGAAAGTTGAGCATGCTTCCAGTGGCCCACCCTTTCAGTGCACTGCCTGAAAAACTAGTTTTAGACTTGTATCATACAAAACACTAATGGAATTGTCATAATATACATGTCCAGGGCAACAAAGTAAAAAGAAAAAGGGGCTAGCATGTCAGGTCACTTGTAGTTTGAGAGGGTCTTAGAATCTTCAGCTGAGCTGATTGGTGAAGATTTTTCACAGTTAAAGTTAGTCTGTAAAGACTGGGAGAGGTGGCTATTTTTTAAATGTGTACACATTATTGCAAAGCTACAAGGAACATAAGGAATCAAGAAAATTTGAATAGTCAAAGAAATAAAATAAATCTCCACTAACCAAACTTAGAAAATTAACATCTATGAAATGTCTGACAAGTAATCAAAATATCCACATTAAAAACTCAGGGAGTTATATGAAAACACAGAAAGACAACAGAAAGAAATCATAAAAAATGATTCATAAAAAAATTAGAATACCAACAAGAGACAAAAAGCATCACAAAAACAACCAAACTATCAAAAAGAACAAAACAGAAATTGTGGCACTAAATAATGCAATAATTGAACTAAAAAGCTATTAGAAGGAATCACCAGAGGAATTGATCAAGGAGAAGAAAGAATCAGTGAATACAAAGACAGGTCATTTGCATTAGCCAAACAGAGAAGAAAAAGAGAACAAAATAGAGTGAAAAACACTAAAGGAATTATGGGATGCCATTAAATGTACCAATATACATAATTATAGAGTCCCAGAAGGAGACAAAAGAAAGGGACAGAGAGCTCAGTCAAAGAAATAGTGGGTGAAATTTTTCAAAAATCTGGGAAAGAAAATGTAAAACCAAATTCTAAAAGGTCAAAGGATACCAAATAGTATGAATCCTAAGAAGTCTACACTGAGACACACTATAACAAAACTGTAGAAAGTTAAGGAGAAAGAGAGGATTTTAAAAGCATTATGAGAAAAGCTACTTGTCACATACAAGAGAATATACACAGGACTATCATCAAATTTCTCAGGAGAAACTTTAAAGGCCAAGAGTGAGTGGAGAGACATGCTCAAAGTACCAAGAGAAAAAAAATTGTCAGTGAAGAATAAAATGCCCATCAAATCTGTCCATCAAAAATGAAGAGGAGATAAAGAGCTGAGAGGACTCATTACCACTAGACCTGGCTTATAAGAAATGCTTCAAGTTGAAATGAAAAGACACTAAACAACAATATTTCACAGAATATAAAATACATTTGAAAGTATAAATCTCACTGGTAAAGATAAATATATAGTCAAATTCAGAATACTACAATATAGGGGTGTGTAAACCACTTTACTTTTAGTATAAAAGATGAAGAATAAATTATTAAGAATAAATTTAACCAAAATATATTGATGGATGCACAATATAAAAATATACAAATTGTAACACCAATAACTTTAAAGTTATTGTGGGGGGAGCAAATGAGTAAAGTTTTTATATGCAATTGAACTTAAGTTGTTAACAACTTAAGTTGTTATCAACTTATAACACACTATTATAACTATAAGATGTTTTATGTAAACCTCATGGTAACCACAAAGAAAATACCTGTATAAGATACATAAAAGAAAAAGAGAAAGGCATCAAAGCATATCACTAAAAAAAATTAACAAATAACAGCAAGGAATACAGCAAGAGAGGAAAAGAGGGACAAAGCAACTACAAAACAGACAGAAAACAATAAACAAAATTTCAATAGTAAGTTCTTACCTAAACATAATTAATTTAAATACAAATGGATTATACTCTCCAGTCAAAATACACAGATTGGCTGAATGAAGAATAAAGCAACACCCACCTATACACAAGAGGATAGAAGAGGATCATTTCAGATTTAAGAACACACGCTGAAAGTGAAGAAATAAAAAAAGGCATTTAATGTAAGTAGTAACCAAAAGCAAGCAGGGGTGCCTATTCATATATCAGAAAAAATAGGCTTTAATCAAAAAAGTTACAAAAGACAAAGAAGGTCATCATATGGTAAAGGGGTCAATTCAACAAAAAGATGTAACAATTATAAACATATATTTATCCTCAACCTCAGAGTACCTAAATATATAACATAAACATTGATATTTCTAAAGGAAGAAATAGAGAGCAATACAATAATAATGGGAGACTTTAACACCTCACTTTTTTTAATTTCACCATATTATGGGGGTACAAATGTTTAGGTTACGTGTGTTGCCTCCCCTCCCCCCCCGTTCCTCGGAGTCAGAGCTTCAAGCGTGTCCATCCCCCAGATGGTGCACATCACACTCATTATGTATATATGTACCCATCTCCCTGCCACCTCCCATCTGCCTGATACCCGATAAATATTATTCCTATATGTCCTCTTAGGTGTTGATCAATTCATACCAATTTGCTGGTGAGTACATTTGGTGCTTATTTTCCCATTCTTGGGATATATCACTTAGTAGAATGGGTTCTAGCTCTATCCAGGAAAATACAAGACGTGCTATATCATCATTGTTTCTTATAGCTGAATAGTATTCTATGGTATACATATACCACATTTTATTAATACACTCATGTATTGATGGGCACTAGGGTTGTTTCCACATCTTTGCAATTGTGAATTGTGCTGCTATAAACATTTGAATACAGATATCTTTTTTATAGAGTGTCTTTTGTTATTTTTGGTAGATGCCCAGTTATTGGATTGCTGGATCAAATGGTAGATCTAGTTGTATTACTTTAAAGTATCTCCATATTGCATTCCACAGAGGTTGCACTAGTTTGCAGTCCCACCAGCAACGTAGGAGTGTTCCTATCTCTCCACATCCATGCCAACAATTGTTGTTTTGGAATTTTTTGATAAAGGCCATTCTCACTGGAGATAAGTGACATCTCATTGTGGTTTTGATTTGCATTTCCCTGATGATTAGAGTTGTCGAGCATTTTTTCATATGTTTCTTGGCCATTATTCTTCTTTTGAAAAGTTTCTGTTCATGTCCTTTGCCCTCTTTTTGATAGGGCTGTTTGATTTTTTTTCTTGCTGATTTTCCTGAGTTCTAAATAGATTCTAGTTATCAGCCCTTTATCAGATGTATAGCTTGCAAAAATCTTCTCCCATTCTGTAGGATGTCTGTTTGCACTTGTAATGGTTTCCTTGGCAGTGCAGAAGCTTTTTAATTTGATCAGGAAACCCATATCATGCTCATGGGTTGGCAGAATCAACATTGTTAAAATGTCTGTACTACCCAAAGTGATCTACAGAGTCAATGCAATCCCTATTAAAATACCATCATCATTTTTTAGATATAGAAAAATAATTTTATGCTTCATATGGAACCAGAGAACACCCTGTATAGCAAAAGCAATCCTAGGCAATAAAAACAAAGTGGGAGGTATCTATTTACCAGACTTCAAACTATATTACAAGGCTATAGTAATTAAAACAGCTTACAACTGGCACAAGAACAGGGACATTGACCAGTGGAACAGAATAGAGAACCCAGATATAAAACAATTCTCTCTAATCTTTGACAAAGCAGACAAAAACATACACTGGGGAAAAAATCTTTATTCAATAAATGGTGCTGGGAAAACTGGATAGCCACATGTAGAAGACCGAAACAGGATCCACACCTTTCACCTCTCACAAAAATCAATTCATGCTGGGTAATAGACTTAAACCTAAGGTGTGAAACTATTAGAATTCTAGAGAAAAACATTGGAAATACTCTTGTGGACATTGACCTAGGCAAAGAATTTATGAAGAGGATCCCAAAGGCAATAACAACAACAACAAAAATAAATAAGTGGGATCTGAACACCTCATTTTTAATAAAGAATAGAACATGAAGTGAGAATACAATGAAAAAAGAGCAGAAAATCAATAAGGAAATAGTATTGAATATATATATGTAGGCAAAAAAGATATACATGTGTACATATACTTTACATGGTTCAAATAAACATTCAGCAGATTCAGACTAGAGGAAAACTACCATTTAAGTACATTTTTAAAAAACAACACTAACAAAATCCTAGAGCAAGCATTAATTATACTTAGTGGGGAAATGTCAAAAGTTTTCTATTTTGGATTAGGAAAGAACACAGGAAGCACACTTTCACAACTTTCATTTACCATTGTATTGGAAGCTTAACAAATATGATCAGGCAAATATAAATAAAAGGAACAAAATCAAGGAGGAATACATAAAAATGCTGCCATACACAATACAGTATTTATGTAAAGTAGCCCAAACATTTTCATAAAACTTATTAGAATTAATAAGTGAATTTAGTAAGCATGTTACTAAATTCAACACAATTATCTTATACAATTATCACTTGCATATTCATGCAATCAAAAAAATAAAAGTTTATCTTTCCCAATATGATCAGACATGTCAAATTCCTTTCAATACTCTTAACAAAAGAAGCATAAAGTTTCTTCACAGAAAATTATAAATCATTATTGAGAGTAATTATCTAACTTCTAAGAACATACAGTCATTATGGTTTAGCAGACTAAATATTGCAAGCATTCAAGACAAGACCAATAAAAATCTCAATAGTTGTGTGTTTGCAACTTTTTAAGCTGATTCTAAAATTTATATGGAAGTGGAAATGACCATGAATGGCTAAAGCTCTCTTGAAAATGATTTGCTTTCCTGGTTATGAAGCTCTTAACAAAGCTACTTTAAGGTTGCATGGTATTGACATAAAAATATACAGATCAATAGAATAAAATACAGTTTATAATTAGACTCATTCATATTTGAGCACTATATTATTGCAGTTTGGAACTAAAGAGTAGTCTTTCTAAATAAGTGTATTGAGACAATTGATTATATAATTCAAGAAATGAAAATTATTTCACCTTATATCAAAAATCATTTTCTGACTGATTTTATACCTAAATGAGAAGGATAAGAAAATACTATCCCAGAAGAAAATATAGGGGAATATATTCATGAACTGAAATTTGGACAAAATATCTATTTACCACCATAGTTTGGATAAGGTTTGTTTCCACCAAAACTCATGTTGAAATTTGATCCCCAATGCACCAGTGCTGGGAGGTGGAGCCTAGAGGGAGATGTTTGGGTCATGGGGGTAGATCCCTCTTGAATATATTAATGCCCTCCCTCAGGAGTGAGTGAGATCTTTCTCTCATAGGTATTGATTAGCTCATGTCTGAGTAGTTTCTTATAAAGAATCGGGTTTCCTCAATTTCTCTCTCTCTTTTGCTTCCTCTCTCATCAAGTGATATCTTTGCACATGCATTCTCCCTTTTAACTTTCCACCATGAATTGAAGCAGCACAAGGCCCTCACCGTATGCAGCTGCCCAATCTCAAATCTTCCAGCCACTGGAATCATGAGACAAACAGATCTTTTTTCTTTATAAATTACTCAGCCTCAGATATTCTGTTATAGCAACACCAAATGGACTAAGACAAAAAAATCAGTCCCAAGGAATGTAATGTTGATATAAAGATGCCCCAGGCCGGGCGCGGTGGCTCACGCCTATAATCCTAGCACTCTGGGAGGCCGAGGCGGGATGATCGTTCAAGGTCAGGAGTTCAAAACCAGCCTGAACAAGAGCGAGACCCTGTCTCTACTAAAATAGAAAGAAATTAATTGGACAACTAAAAATATATAGAGAAACAATTAGCCAGGCATGGTGGTGCATGTCTGTAGTCCCAGCTACTCGGGAGGCTGAGGCAGAAGGATTGCTTGAGCCCAGGAGTTTGAGGTTGCTGTGAGCTAGGCTGACACCACGGCACTCTAGCTTGGGCAACAAAGTGAGACTCTGTCTCAAAAACAACAACAACAACAAAAAAAAAGATGCCCCAAAATATGGAAGTTGCTTTGGAACTGGGTAATGGGTAGTGGCTGGAAAAATTTGGAGAAGCAGACTATAAAAAGCCTGTATTGCTATGAATGGAACATTAAGAGTGATTCTAGTACAAGCTCAAAAGAAGACAAAGGATGAGAAAAACGTCTCAGAAATTGGTTAAGTGGTTGTGATTAAAATGCTGATAAAAATATGGACACTAAAGCACTTTCTGATGGGGTTGCAGATGAAAATGAGAAATATTTATTTGGAAAGTGGAGAAAAGTTCACCCTTGTTACACCATAGCAAAGAACTTGGCTGCATTGTGTCCATGCTCTAGGGCTTCATGGAAGGCTGAATTGAAGAGTGGTGAATATTTGGCAGAACAAATTTCTAGGCAGCAAAACATTCAGGCAGCTATATGGTTACTTGTAACTGCTTACAGTGAACTGCTAAAAAAAAAAAGGAAAGCAGAGCATAAAAATTTGTAAAATTCTCGGGTAAGTGGTAAAGAATAGCAGGGCATTTTTAGGAGATGGTCAAGGGTGCAGCACTAGATACTAAGAGACTGCCTGCTAAAGAGATTAGCAATGCTAAAAGGGACCCAGGTGTTAACAACCAGAACAAAGAAAAAAAAAACCCAAAGGCAATTCAACAGCTCCAAGGCCATTCCTCCCATCACAGGCCCAGAAACCTAGGAGGACAGAAAGTTTTGAGGGGACAGACCCAGGGCACCACTTCCCAGTGTCACCTTGGGACACTGCTCCCTGCATTCTGGCTGCTCTAGCCCCACATTTGATTTGTGCTGCCACTTTGCAAGGCATAAGCAGTAAGCTTTTGGCGTTGGTGTTGGGTTATAATAATTCTTCAGGCCCACAGAATCCAAGAGTTATGAAGGTGTATCTTCTTCCATCACCATTTCAAAGGATGTATGCAAAATCCTGTGGGCCCAGACTGGGACTTATCACAGGGGTGGAGACACCCCTAAGGCAAGGCTGATTGGAAATGTACCTTTAATAGGGCAATACTGATTAGAAATGTGGGGTTGGGGCTGCTTCAGAGAGTCCCCACCAGGACAATGCCTAGTACCAGGTGCCCACAATTGTAGAGCCACTGGCAGCATGCCACCTCATCCTTGAAAAGCCACAGGCATTCAACTCCAACTGTGAGAGCAGCCACTCCGGCTGTGCCCAGCAAACCCATGGAGGCAGGGCTGCCTGAGGCCTTGGCAGCTCATCCCTTGCACCAGTGTGCCCAGGATGCGGGACATGGAGTCAGAGGAGATTGTTCTAGAGCTTTAAGACTTGTTGTCTGCCCTTCTAGGTTTTGGACTTGTCTGAGACCTGTTATTCCTTTCTTTTTTTGACCCATTTCTCCCTTTTGGAATGGGAATGTCTATTGTATGTCTGTTTTACCACTGTATCTTAGAAGGTAAATAACTTGTCTTTGATTTTGTGGGCTCATAGCTTTAGACTTTTAATTTGGCACTGGAACAAGTTAAAACTTTCAAGACTATTGGGAGGGAATAATTGTATTCAGCATGTAAGAAAGGCATGAAGGTTTTTTTGTGTGTGGGGGCGGGACAGGGGTAGAGAGTGCTTTGTTTTGGATGTGGTTTGTCTCTGCCAAAACTCTTGTTGAGATGGAATCCCCAATGTGGAAGCATTGGGAGATGGGGCCTAGTGGGAGGTGTTTGGGTCATGGAGTTGGATCCCTCATATATTTATGATTGATATGGTGATTATCTATTGATTAATGCCCTCTCCTGGTAGTGAGTTTTCACTCTCCTGGGAATTGATTTGTTCTGGCCAGAGTGGGTTGTTAAAAAGAGTCTTGCTTTCTCTCTCTCTCTCTCTCTCTCTCTCTCTCTCTCTCTCTCTCTCTCTTCCTGTCTGACCATGTGATCTCTTTGCACACACACTTTTGCTTTTCACCACGAGCAGGAGCAGCATGAGGCCCTGAACAGTGCAGCTGCCCAATCTCAAATCTTCCAGCCACCAGAACTGTGAGTCAAATAAACCTCTTTTCTTTATAAATTACCCAACCTTACATATTCTGTTATAGCAACACTAAATAGGCTAAAATAACTATGAAGGGAAAAAGTGACAAATTAGAATAAATTATATATGAGAGAATCTCTTCATCAAATGACAACATTAAGTGTTGACAGTTAAGTCAGAGAAGCGATATATATTTTCAAATATATATCTGTTAAAGAGACTCATGTTAAGAATATATGAAGAACCTATCCAAGAAATAATAGAAAAACAAATAACTTAATAGAAAAATGAACACAAGAGACTTGAACATGCTCTTCAAAAAAGAAGATATCCAACTTACAGAAATTGCTTCCTTCATCAGTAATCAGGGAAGTACCAACTCATACTTCAATGATATACTCATCAGAGAAGCTAGAATTGAAATGGCTACCAATACCAACTGCTAATCATCACCTGATGTGGATTTCCTATAACTCACGTTCACTGCTGTATGAATGTAAAATGATAAAAACCCTTTGAAAATTTGGCATTATATATTTAAAGCAAAGTGAAGACTATCTTATCACTAACAATTCCACTCATCAGTATGTATCCCTGAACTGCATGCCCATGAACACCAAGAGAAATGTACATGAATGTATACAGAATCACTACTTTTGATAGACAAAAAACAAAACAACTCCAAAAAATAATTACCAGGGAATTGTATAAATATACTGTGGTATATTCATATAATGGAATTCAATACAGTAATGAAATGAATTTAGATTGCTACATGCAACAATCATACCACTGTCTAAAGAAATAAATAATAAAAGCTACATACTTTATTATTTCCTTTATGTAGAGTTAAAAAATAACTGAAAAAACACACTCCGGTGTTTAGGGAGGCATGCCTTTGTGGTAATATGCTGAAGAAGAGCAGAGAATTAGTTACCATGAAAGTCAGGGGCATGGATATCTTTTGGGGAAAAAGGAGACTAATGAATAAGCTTGTGTCTCAAATGGCTTTTGGAGAGCTAGCAATATTCTCTTTCTTCATCTGAATGATGATGAGTCCAGTGGTTTGAAGGAGTTCCTTGCTTCAGTCTGTTTTGTTAGAATCTATAGCCCCAAGCATCACTAGGTATAAAGGCAATAAACAGAATCATGAGGGTTGGGACATTTTTGTTTGACTAATTTCAATGGTTTGAATGAGAGAACACAGAAGACTATAAGGTAATCAGCGATTTTATTTAATAGCACAATTTAAAGCACAATTCAGAGGACAATTCATCTCATATCAATGGCTATCATTTGCCATTCAATTACTCGACTACATGGATGTTCCTCTAGAATTGGATAATGTGATGGTCCTAATAGGTAAATGAGGGGTTTTTGTACAACCTATTGAAATGTGATAAATACAACAATAGAAAGTATTTTAACTGACTACAAAAACCCAAGTCTGAGAGCTTTTAAAGTGCCTTTTTTCCCCTCTATTTTAAAGGACTTATGAATACTATGCAGTAATACTTGGTGTCCGCAAATTTATATATAAAGGTTACCTATGTAGGAGTACCTGAAGTTTTGCCTGGAAAAAATAGACAACAGGGATTTGACCTGTTGCACCTAGAGTGACAACTGGCGTCTGTATCCTGCTTGGAAGTACACACAATAATGTTCTATTCATTGCACTATCACATGTCTATATCCATTGCACATTCAGTAACTAAAAACAAAATTCCCTGTAGTCAGGGCATTTACTCACTGAGATAGTATTGGGAAAAGATTTTTGTGGAACATTGTAATGAAATGATGCAGCAGAGAAGAATTCATTGCAATATCTGACAGGTATCTAGTTTCAAATAGAATTTTATTGAATACTATTAGACATAGAAACTCTCACTCTATCACCTCTCTGTACCAATAAGTCAGGACAGCCATAAGTTTACTGGTAACTTAGTGAAGATAGGGATCAATCTGGCTTTTAGAGTTGAAGAATGCTCAATATATTTCAGTGTCATAGCAACGGTTAAAGGGGCAGCTTAAGTTCAAATCACAGTTATAAGTATTTGCAAGATTTTATTTAGCTCTAATTCCTTTCAAATTAGCAATATTTTTCAGATTTTTTTTTCTGTGTGTTACCATAAAAATCAACATTCCGCATAAAGGTTGATTAGCCTGGTTTTAGGTAAAATGGGAGAAGGGATCTTTTTCAGTTTCCTTATTAAAGACTTCCTCTTTTGGTCCCATAAAATGCAGAGCTGCACAGTATCACCTATTTGGGGAATGAAATTTCTTCTTTGATTCAGAAATTTCCTGAACCTGGAGATACTCTTTTAATTACCATTCCTCCCACCAAATCCTTTCATCAAAAGATCAAAAACAAGAAGTCCAAGTACAGTTTTCTCAACATTAAATGGAAAGATTATGTAACACATCATAATATGTAAAATACAAATAAATCCAGACTCCTCTTATAAATGGCTGATGGATAAGTAGCCACCACAGCTTTTCAGGATGTCTTTCCTTTATACTATTGGCGCAGTGAATAACTAGCACAATGATTTTTAGTGGCAATTCTATATTCATGTTCCCTTTTTCTTAGCAATTGCACTTCTAGGAATTTAGTCCTCAGTACAGTGTAGGATATTACACTATTGCTGTAAAAGAGGGATAGATACAAATATACATGTCTATTTTTGCATTGGTTATAATACTAAACAATCTGTTAATAAATATTGGTATAAGAAAATGCTCAGCTCTTACAAATGATTCTGTAAAACTTTTTGATATGGAAATATTTTTAAAGTATATATATATTTGTATGTCTTTTTAAAATTTATTTTTTATTGTATCTATTTGTGTACAATATGGTGTTTTGATATATACATAGTGAAATGATTACTACAAACAAATTTACATAGTCATCATCTTCCATAATTACCTTTTATTGTGTGTGTGATAAGAGCCCCTAAAATCTACTTTCTTACCAAATTTTCAGTATACAATACAATATTGTTAACTATAATTTTCATGTTGTACATTGGATTACCATATTTATCTTATCTAACTGCAAATTTGTATCCTTTGATCTATTTTTATTTATTCAACTTTTTAATTTTATTTTTTAGATTCCACATATAAGTGAGACTATACAGTATTTTTCTTTACTATGTTTGGCTTATTTCACTTACCGTAATGACCTCTGGGCTCATCCACATGGTTATGAGTGGCAGTATCTCCTTTTCAAAGGCTTTATTTCACTGCATGTATATATACCTCAAATAACTAAAAGTAGACCTATCACTAGATCTATCAACTCCACTACTGGGTATCTACCCAAAGGAAAATAAGACTTTCATCAAAAAGACACCTGCACTTGAATGTTTATTGCAGCACAATTCACAATTGCAAAAATGTGAAATCAACCCAAGTTCCCATCGATTCATGAGTGGATTAATAAAATGTGGTATATGGGGGGCGGAGCAAGATGGCGGACGAATAACACCGCCAGACAGAGGGTCTCTGCAGAAAAGACCGATTCTAGCAGAAACTAGAGGAAAGAAGCAAGAAGACGAGCATACAGCGGACAAGGGCCGGAAGGAGGGGTACCTGAGACCCCGGGAGACTCCACGGGAGGAGGCTGCGGAGGAGAACTGGAGGCTGAGACCACCGGAGCAGCCCGGAGACCAGCGGCAAGGGTAGGTGGAATTGCTGTTTCCCCTCCCCTGCATTCGGGACTGCTGGTGGGCTCCCCAGCGGGTGGAGAGACCTGCGGACATCAGCCCAGAGACTGCCGCCGCCTGCCAACGGTGAGCCTGTAGCAGACGTGGCACCAGGTTCCCAACTTCCTCCGGGCACCTCCGTGTGCACGGAGAGCCGCGCGGCAGGCGCCATATTGCCTCCTCCTCCCCTCCGCCGACCCTACCCGCGGCTGCCCAGAGAGACAATACAGCCACCAGCCGGAGGCACCTCCAGGGAACGGGACCTTCCCGTTTGGGACCCCGCCCGCCCTCCCAGGTGCTGCTGGCACCGTGTTCCCAGGAAAACGGTGCCGACTCAGAGGCTGAGAGACATAGACCCAGCTTGGGCTCCCTGTGGGTGAATTAGGACCAGAAATCCTCTCCCTGGTGGGAATACAGTTTGAACTCTGGGTCCCAGAGGTCGGACCTGCAGACCAGATCCCCTGCACCGAGGGCTAGCATTGCCCGGGGCACAGAAGGATTATACGTGAACAGCCTACTGAGGTCTGTGTGCCTCCAAGGGCGGATCGGCGTCCTAGAGGTCTGTGTGCCTCCAGGGGCGGATCGGGCGGAACGGCGTCCCAGGAGGAGGCTGTGCGCCCAACCCAGGTGGCGTTCCTGTGCAGGGAACCTCCCCACCGGCATCACAGTCCGGGGAGGCCTGGTGGCTTGTGGTCTGGCCTGCTGGCAGAGGCTCAGGAGTAGCTGCGGAGTTGGGGAGGGTGGAAAGAAGCGAGGCCTGCTGCAGACTGTGGGTCTCAGACAGCCCCACCCCCACACCCAGACTTTCTGGCTGAGCGGGACCATTCCAGCCCCGCCCTGACAGCAGAGAACAGAACTTTGACCCCTGCTAACGGCCTGAGGGCAGGCTTACCCAACCCAGCTCCGCCCAGAACGAGAGCTGATAACAGGACTCAAAATCAACACCATAGCCTGTTCCTCCAAGCAAACGCCACCTACTGACAGGGACAGCATCTTGCACAGCCTTTCCACGGCACCCACTGACTCAATATACAGGGAGTGGTCCAATTTCACCCACAGGCACCACCTAACGCCTCAGAAACTAAACAAGGTGTGTGAATACCCAAACAATAACCTAAGGAAAGAAACAACAACTGATCGACATGGGAAGAAATCAGCGAAAGAACTCAGGAAATATGAAGAACCAAACGGAAAACACACCCCCAAGGAGGAGCACCAGCCCCCTAGAAACGGACACCGACCAAAATCAGGCAACCAATATGACAGAAAAGGAATTTCGTATGTGGATCATAAGAACACTCACCCAGCTGCAACAACAACTCAATAACCAACACCAAGAAAACACAAAAAACCTCCAAGAAATGGAACAAAGGTTCAACAAAGAGATTGACACAGTGAAGAAAACTTTAACCGAAGTCCTGGAGATGAAGAATCAACTCAGAGAACTACAAAATACTGTGGAAAGTCTCAAGAACAGGGTAGATCAAGCAGAAGAAAGAATCTCAGAGCTTGAAGATAACACCTTCCAATTAAATAAATCAGTCACAGAAATACAGCAGAGAAACAAGAGAAAAGACCAAAGTCTACAAGAGCTGTGGGATTATGTGAAAAAACCTAACGTGAGGGTCATAGGTTTAGCCGAAGGGGAGGAAGACAACACTCAAGGGCTGGACAAGCTTTTTGAAGATATAATAGAGGAAAATTTCCCAGGTCTTGCTCAAAATCTCGATATACAAGTTCAAGAAGCCCAGAGGACCCCTGGGAGATTCAATGCAAACAGGAAGACGTCACGTCATGCAGTCATCAGACTGACCAAAGTATCAACTAAAGAGGCCCTTCTAAGAGCTGTAAGACAAAAGAAGCAAGTGACATACAAGGGAAAGCCAATTCGAATAACATCAGACTTCTCTAATGAGACTTTACAAGCAAGGAGAGACTGGGGCCCCATTCTCACTCTTTTGAAACAAAACAATGCCCAGCCTAGAATATTATTCCCTGCAAAACTAAGCTTCATATATGAAGGAGAAATAAAAACATTCGCAGACAAGCAAAGGCTCAGAGAATTCACCAAGACAAGACCAGCCCTACAAGAAGTACTTAAAACAGCGTTATGCACGGAACATCATAATAATAATCCACGGATATAAAAACAACCAAAACCCAAAGATATTAAAGGCCAGATATTACAATGGCTCAAGACACAAATCATAGCAACAACATCCAACCCAACAGAATGATCAGTAATCTACCTTACCTATCAGTTCTCTCAATAAATGTGAATGGCTTAAACTCTCCACTCAAGAGACATAGGCTGGCTGAATGGATAAGAAAATACAGGCCAAGTATATGCTGTCTTCAGGAAACACATTTAACCTGCAAGGATGCACATAGACTAAAAATAAAAGGGTGGAGATCAATATTCCAAGCAAACAGAAGCCAAAAGAAGGCTGGTGTGGCAGTTCTAATTTCAGACGATTTAGTTTTTAAGCCAACAAAAGTAGTAAAAGACAAAGAGGGTCATTATATAATGGTGAAGGGCACAGTCCAACAAGAAGAGATAACAATTTTAAATATATATGCACCCAACTTAGGTGCACCCAGATTCATAAAGCAAACCTTACTGGAGCTAAGCAAATGGATTAATAGCAACTCCATAATCGCCGGAGATTTCAACACCCCACTGACGGCACGAGACAGATCCTCCAAACAGAAAATTAATAAAGAAATAATGGACTTAAACAAAACTCTAGAACAATTGGGTCTGACAGACATCTACAGAACATTCTACCCAAAATCCACTGAATATACGTTCTTCTCATCAGCTCACGGGACATTCTCTAAGATTGACCATATCCTAGGACACAAAGAAAATCTCAAGAAATTTAAAAAAATAGAAATCATACCATGTACCTTCTCAGATCACAGTGGAATAAAACTAGAAATCAACCCTAACAGAAACTCACATTTCTACACAAAAACGTGGAAATTAAACAACCTCCTACTAAATGATTACTTCGTAAATGAAGAAATCAAGACGGAAATAAAAAACTTCTATGAAGAAAACGACAATGGAGAGACAAGTTATCAACTCCTCTGGGACACAGCTAAAGCAGTTCTGAGAGGAAAGTTTATCTCCATAAATGCCTATAACCAAAAGGCAAGAAGATCACAAACAGACAATCTAATGAAACGACTCAAAGAGCTGGAAAAAGAAGAACAGACCAACCCCAAACCCAGCAGAAGAAGTGAAATCAACAAGATCAAATCAGAACTAAACGAAATTGAAAACAGGAAAGCTATTCAGGAGATTAATAAAACAAAAAGTTGGTTCTTTGAAAAAATAAACAAGATTGACACGCCGTTGGCTAAGCTAACGAAAAGCAGAAAAGAGAAATCTCTAATAAGCTCCATCAGGAATAAAAAAGGAGATATCACAACTGATCCCAAAGAGATACAAGATACAATTTATGAATACTACAAAAATCTTTATGCACACAAACTGGAAAATGTGGAGGAAATGGACAAATTTCTAGAAACACACAGCCTCCCTAGGCTCAACCAGGAAGAAATAGATTCCCTGAACAGACCAATCTCAACAGCTGAAATAGAAACAGCAATTAAAAATCTCCCTAAAAAGAAAAGTCCCGGTCCAGATGGCTTCACACCTGAATTTTACCATACTTACAAAGAAGAACTAGTACCTATCTTGCAGAAACTATTCCACAACATCGAGAAGAACGGAAACCTCCCCGACACCTTTTATGAAGCGAATATTACTCTGATACCAAAACCAGGAAAGGATGCAACAAAAAAAGAAAACTACAGACCAATATCCCTAATGAATATAGATGCAAAAATTTTCAACAAAATCTTAGCTAACCGAATCCAGACACTTATCAAAAAAATAATCCACCACGACCAAGTGGGCTTCATCCCAGGGATGCAGGGATGGTTCAACATACGTAAATCTATAAATGCAATTCACCACATAAACAGAAGCAAAAACAAAGACCACATGATCCTTTCAATAGATGCAGAAAAAGCTTTTGACAAAATTCAACACCCTTTCATGATACGAACACTTAAGAAAATAGGCATAGAAGGGACATACCTAAAAATGATACAAGCCATATATGACAGACCCATAGCCAACATCATACTGAATGGGGAAAGATTGAAATCATTCCCACTTAGAACTGGAACCAGACAAGGCTGCCCACTATCTCCACTTCTGTTCAACATAGTGCTGGAAGTCTTGGCTACAGCAATCAGACAAGAAAATGGAATCAAAGGTATCCAAATAGGGGCAGAAGAGATCAAACTCTCACTGTTTGCTGATGATATGATATTGTATCTAGAAAACCCCAAGGATTCAACCAAGAAACTCCTGGAACTGATCAATGAATTTAGTAAAGTCTCAGGATACAAAATTAATACACAGAAATCAGAGGCATTCATATACGCCAACAACAATCTAATTGAGAACCAAATCAAAGACTCAATTCCCTTCACAATAGCAACAAAGAAATTAAAGTACCTAGGAATATATTTAACCAAAGAGGTAAAAGACCTCTACAGGGAGAACTATGAATCACTGAGGAAGGAAATAGCAGAGGATGTAAACAGATGGAAATCCATACCATGCTCGTGGATCGGCAGACTCAATATCATCAAAATGTCTATACTACCCAAACTGATCTACAGATTCAATGCAATACCTATTAAAATCCCATCAGCATTCTTCACAGATATAGAAAAAATAATTTTACGCTTCGTATGGAACCAAAGAAGACCCCGAATATCAAGAGCAATTCTAGGCAACAAAAACAAAATGGGAGGCATTAATATGCCAGATATCAAACTATACTACAAAGCTGTAGTAATTAAAACAATATGGTATTGGCACAAAAACAGGAATATTGACCAGTGGAACAGATGTGAGAATCCTGATATAAAACCATCCTCATATAGCCATCTCATCTTTGACAAAGCAGACAAAAACATACGCTGGGGAAAAGAATCCCTCTTCAATAAATGGTGCTGGGAAAACTGGATAGCCACCTGTAGAAGGCTAAAACAGGACCCACACCTTTCACCTCTCACAAAAACCAACTCACGCTGGATAACAGACTTAAACCTAAGATATGAAACTATTAGAACTCTAGAGGAAAAAGTTGGAAACACTCTCCTAGACATCGGCCTGGGCAAAGAGTTTATGAAGAAGTCCCCAAAGGCAATCACAGCAGCAACAAAAATAAATAAATGGGACATGATCAAACTACAAAGCTTCTGCACAGCCAAAGAAATAGTCATGAAAGTAAACAGACAGCCTACAGAATGGGAGAAAATTTTTGCATCCTATGCAACCGATAAGGGACTGATAACTAGAATATACTTAGAACTCACGAAAATTAGGAAGAAAAAATCAAATAACCCCATTAAAAAGTGGGCAAAGGACTTGAACAGAAATTTTTCTAAAGAAGACAGAAGAATGGCCAACAAACATATGAAGAAATGCTCAACATCTCTAATCATCAGGGAAATGCAAATCAAAACCACAATGAGATATCACTTAACCCCAGTGAGAATGGCCTTTATGAAAAAATCTCCAAACAATAAATGCTGGCGTGGTTGCGGAGAGAGAGGAACACTCCTACACTGCTGGTGGGACTGCAAACTAGTTCAACCTCTGTGGAAAGCAATATGGAGATACCTTAAAGCGATCCAAGTGAATCTACCATTTGATCCAGCAATCCCATTGCTGGACATCTACCCAAATGATCCAGTGACACTCTACAAAAAAGACACCTGCACTCGAATGTTTATAGCAGCACAATTCATAATTGCAAGGCTGTGGAAACAGCCCAAGTGCCCATCAATCAAAGAATGGATTAATAAAATGTGGTATATGTACACCATGGAGTACTATTCAGCTCTAAGAAACAATGGTGATATAGCACATCTTATATTTTCCTGGTTAGAGCTGGAACCCATACTACTAAGTGAAGTATCCCAAGAATGGAAAAACAAGCACCAGATATATTCTCCAGCAAACTGGTATTAACTGAGTAGCACCTAAGTAGACACATAGGTGCTACAGTAATAGGGTATTGGGCAGGTGGGAGGGGGGAGGGGGGCGGGTATATACATACATAGTGAGTGAGATGTGCACCATCTGGGGGATGGTCATGATGGAGACTCAGACTTTTGGGGGGAGGGGGGGAATGGGCATTTATTGAAACCTTAAAATCTGTACCCCCATAATATGCCAAAATAAAAAAAAAAATAAAAAAAATAAAAAAAAAATGTGGTATATGTATACCATGGAGTACTACTCAGCCATAAAAAAGATGCATTAATACCTTTTGCAATCTCCTAAGTGAAGCATCTCATGAATGGACAAACACCCCATGTACTCTCTAATAAATTGGAACTAACTGATGGGCACACAAGTACACAGAGGGTATTGGAAGTCATTTGAAATCAAACAGGGAGGTGGGAGGAGCAGAGGAGAGGCAAAAAACCTACCTAATGGGTACAATGAACACTTACTGGATAATGGGGACATCTGTAGCAGGGACTCAAGCATTACAAAAGCTATCCAGATACCACAATTTCTTTATCCATTCATCCCTTGATGGACACTTAGGTGATGACACTTAGGTCTCTTGACTGTTGTGAATAATGCTTCAATGAACAAAGATGCACAGATATCTCTATGAGGTACTGATTTCATTTCCTTTGGGTACATATTCAACAAAGGAATTGCTGGATCATAGCGAATTTGATTTTTAACTTTATAAAGGAAACTTCATACTGTTTTCTATAATAGCTGTACCAATTTACATTCCTACCAACAGTGTATAAGAAAGAGTTCCCTTTTCTCATACTATATTTTTAGGTGGAAAAATTTATGACACTGTTTATAGGAAATGATCATCTGCATGTATCTGTATCTACACATATTTCTATAAGAAAGATTCTTTATACTTTATACTTTCTTTAGACTTTATACTTGTCCAAATATCCATTTATTTTCTACAGGTAAGCCTCTACTAATTAAATAACAAAATATTGTAAAGGAAAATAGATTAACAGCTCTAAAAAATCTGTTTCCAGGGGTGAAAATTATTGAGCAAAATGATGAAATAAATTTGAGATCAACAATGGGAATCTTTCTTTTTTGAATAGTCTCTCAGGAGTAAGTCTATCTCCATTGCTGGAATATCTTGCCTTAAATGTCTTGAGCAGTGAGTAACATCCATTGCTGAAATGACATTTTGTTTATTGGCAATTGTTTGTAACAGGCTTAATTTTTAGTGTATTAAGCCTTGAGTATTTATAACATCCATTGCAGAACTTCTTGGGAATGAGGAAATAATACAAGGATGATACTATTTATAGAATGTGATTAGGTAATTAAGAACATACTACATAGCTGACATATCTATGTTTTAAGCATATTGTAGTCCCTGGAGCTATAACTCTGAGTGATTTATTTTCTTTTTCTAGTAATTTTGAGGTGTACAAACTGGTGTTAGAATACTGCCCTCGTACAGCACTAGTTTAAGAAGTCCTTTAGTTTTAGGGTTGAGCTGTTCTCTCGAATGGCCTGTGAGTAATTAGGTTTTCCAGGAGAACAAGTTGGAGGGGAGGTAAATACATTCACTTGTGTAAACTTTACTTAATTTTCATTCTAACAGTGTGTTTGCACTCTGCCCTAGTTCCCTCTCTCTCAGCTTACATTTCTCTTTAGTACAGTGAGGGGATACGGTTTGAATGTGTCCCTCAAAGTTCATGTGTTGGAAACTTAATCCTCAAAGAAATTGTGTTGAGAGATGAGACCCTCAAGATGTGATTATATCATAAGGGCTTTGCCCTCATGAATGGATTAATGAATAGAGTGGGTTAGGTATAGCAGGAGTGAATTTTGATAAAAGGAGGAATTTGGCTTTCTTCCCCTACTCCCTGTCTCATGCTCTCTTGCTCTTCCACCTTCCACCATGGAATAACACAGCAAGAAAGTCCTTGCAAAATGAAGACCTCTCAACCTTAGACTTCCCAGCCTCCAGAACTATAAGAAATAAATCCCTGGTTTTTGTTTTTTGTTTTTTTTTTTTTATAAATTACCCAGTCTCAGTTATTCTGTTATAGCAACACAAAAGAGACTAAGATGAAGGAGAGACTTTGTTTTGAACATGAATCTTTTACCCCTTCTTATACCAAGAATTATGTAATGCATTAGTTTGGCCTGCAATAATAAAATATGTTGCATATATTAAACTGCAAAAACAGAGTGGTTACTTTTCCTGAGTTTCCACTGAAATAAAACAATAGGGGTTCAAATGTATATACATAATAACAATAAGAAAAATATGGCTAATATCAGTGGATGAGTTTTCAAAATAATTTCTGATGGAGAGAAATTATAAAATAGACTGTGATAAATTGAATTGAGGTTGTGTGGACATAGATCTACCAATAAGTACACCTGAAAGCACTCATCTCAGAGTCAGAGACAGACAGACAGAAGCAACAAAGATGAACTCAAACTGCTGAAATTCAATGTTAGAGGGCATGCAAAAACAATGAATGTTCAGGCCACAATTCAAAACAAATGGTCACAATGCAAGAAAAATTAAGACATAGAATATAATTTATCATATTATTCTCTAATAAGTTTTTTAGAAAAAAAGGATAAAAATATGAACAGGAAGAAATTATAAATTAAGTAATAGAAGATAATTTTCTTTAAGGGAAGGCACATTTCCAATAATTGAGTGGGTCTTAAAAAGTGATAAATAATGCAAAGGATAAAGTTAAAAGAACTTTAACATAGATAAAACTTCATAAAAATTAAGAAAATTACAGATTAGAAGAGTATTTTAAACAGTTTGCAGGAATAAAAGTCAGCCCTCATTATTCACGAATTCCATATTTTCAAAATAGCTTGTTCACCAAAACTTATTTGTTGAACCATCCTTGCATCTATGAGATGGAGCCCACTCGGTCATGGTGGATTATTTTATTGATGAGCTGTTGAATTCGGTTTGCTAGTATTTTGTGGAGGATTTTTGCATCTATATTCATGAGGGATTATTGGTCTGTAGATTTTTTATTTATTTATTTTTTGGCATATGATGGGGGTACAGATTTTAAGGTTTCAATAAATGCCCTTTCCCCCTTCCCCCCACAAGTCTGAGTCTCCAGCATGACCATCCCCCAGATGGTGCACATCTCACTCATTATGTATATGCCCCCCTGCCCCCCTGCCCAATACCCTATTACTGTAGTACCTATGTGTCCACTTAGGTGATACTCAGTTAATACCAGTTTGCTGGTGAGTATATGTGGTTCTTGATTTTCCATTCTTGGGATACTTCACTTAGTAGTATGGGTTCCAGCTCTAACCAGGAAAATATAAGATGTGCTATATCACTGTTGTTTCTTAGAGCTGAATAGTACTCCATGGTATACATATACCACATTTTATTAATCCATTCTTGGATTGATGGGCACTTGGGCTGTTTCCACAGCCTTGCAATTATGAATTGTGCTGCTATAAACATTCGAGTGCAGGTGTCTTTTTGTAGAGTGTCATTGGATCTTTTGGGTAGATGCCCAGTAATGAGATTGCTGGATCAAATGGTAGATTCACTTGTATTACTTTTTTTGTTGTTGTGTGATACTAAGGATATCTATAGCCAAGGCATCCACCCAGAACCTACACTGCTATCAAGGCACCCACAAGCAAAGCCAAAGGTTCTTGCTCAACATTTGCTATAGACACACCCTTATAAGTGAGGGAGGGGGTAACCCCCATCTAAAAAATAGAAAATTAAAAAATAAGAACCTACAGCTGAATAGGAATCAGTGCAAGAACTACAGAAGTATGAAAAATCAGAGTGAAAAGACACCCTCAAAGGTGAACATCAGCTCTCTAGCAATGGATAGCGAGTAAAATGAAAATATCAAAAAAAACAAAGAGTTCCAAGTATGGATTGTAAGAAAGTAATGGAATCTGAGAGAAAATGGAAAACCAGCTTAAAAAAACAGAAAAACAGTTCAGAAAATGGATGAAAAATTTACTAAAGAGGTAGACATATTTAAAAAAAAGTAACAGAACTTCTGGAAATGAAAACTTCATTTAAGGAAATATAAAACACAGGGGAAAGTTTTAAAAATAGAGTAGACCAGGCAGAAGAAAGAATCTCATGAGAAATAAACCATGAGGAAAAAACATCAAGTAACTCACAAAGGAAAACCCACAGGCTAACTGCAGTCTCTTCAATGGAGACCTTACAGATCAGAAGGGATTGGGATTCCCATCTTCAGTCTTCTTAAACAGAACAATTGCCAGCCTAGAATTTTCTTTGTTTTCCATTCTTGATCCATTTTCTTTCTTTCTTTCTTTCTTTCTTTCTTTCTTTCTTTCTTTCTTTCTTTCTTTCTTTCTTTCTTTCTTTCTTTCTTTCTTTCTTTCTTTTCTTTTCTTTTCTTTCTTTTCTTTTCTTTTTTCTTTTCTTTCTTCCAATTGTTCTGGTTAGAATCTACAGCACGATGTTTAATAGAAGTGGTGAAGAGTGGACACCCTCTTCTTGTTCTTAATAGTAGGGGACAACATCCAGTCATTCACCATTAAATATAATGTCAGTTGTTGGTTTACAGATTCCCATTATCAAGTTGTTAGAGTTCCCATCTATTCTTGGTTTGTAGGGTATATTTATCATGAAATGTATTAGATTTTTAAAAATGCTTTTGTCTATATTTATTAAGATAATCAGATGATTTTGGGTTAATTATTTTGTTAGTATAGTGCACTATATCCATTAATTCTCAGGTGTTAAACTAGACTTCACTCCTGGGATAAATTCCCTTGTCATGGTGTCTAATTCATTTTATATGTTGCTAGGTTCAGTTTGTTACTTTTTGTTTTTGAAGATTTTTACATTCTTATTCATAAGAGATGTTGATCTGTAGTTTACTGTCTAGTGATGTCTTTGTCTGCTTTTGTTATTAGGGTAATACCAGCTACATAAAGATGGCTGAAAAGTATTCCCTCCTCTTCTGGTTTTTGGAAGAGTTTGTTAAGAATTGGTATTAATTCTTCTTTAAATGTTATAGTCTGCCATTGAGACTACATGGACCTGAGCTTTAAATTGTGAGTAGTTTTTGTTTGTTTGTTTACTAATTCCATCTCTTTATTTGTTACATTCAGACTATTTCTTCTTCAGTTTTTGTAGTTTGTGGATTTCTCTGAATTTGTCAGTTTTATCAAGATTATCTAACTTGTTGGCACACAATTGTTCCTAATATTTCTTTATAATCCTTTTTATTTCTGTAAGATCAATAGTAATATTTCCTTTTTTTTCCTGATTCTAGTAATTTGAATCTTGTCTATTTTTTATGATCAATCTAGCTAAAGCCTTTTAAAAATTTTTTCAATATTTCCAAAGAGTCAGCTTGTGGTTTATTAATTTTCTCTAATTTTTATTCTCTGTGTTTCATTAATTTTTGCTCTAATTCTTACTATTTACTTCTGTCTGCTTGCTTTAAGTTTAATTTGCTTTTATTTTTTCAAGGGCTTAAGTTGTCATTAGGTTATTCATCTTAGGTTTGTCTTCTTTTTTAGTCTAGACATTTTATAGCTATACATTTCCCTATAAACACATATGTTCTTGTATGATTGTAATGTAGTTTTGTATGTGTATGTGTGTTTATTTTCTTGATTCTGTTTTGGGACTCTGGCTTGATTCTAGTTTCCCTGTTTAAGTGTGCCAATTAAGTCCACACCCACAGCCATTTCCATTATTGGTCTGTTACACTTTGGGCCACTATACACTGGCACTAATTGCCCTAGTACCAGACTGCTAGAAACACTCCTAGGCTCCAGAATCCTGTGATATTATTCATATTAGCAAATCCTAGACCTCTTTACCCTGCCTCACATGTTCCTTTGAGTGAAGACCACACTAAAAGTGCTTACCCCCAGGAACCCCCTACTCTCTGATTTGTGACTGACCTCAGTACCTCCCCTAAGTGGCCCCTTGACATCCTGTGGCTTCCCCATATGACTGTGAGTGTAACAAAACTAAAAATATTTCGAATTTCTTTCTCTTGATCCATATCTAACCTCCTTATACCTTGCCCAAGGTAATATGGTTTAAGTAGTCGGTGAGACAAACAGGGTGGTTTGGCCCCAGATAAGAGAGAGATTACTGCTAGACTGCGTTTGGTTTACTAATTGGAATTGCTGAAAAGTAGAGGTTGCCTGCTGGCCTACTTGTGCTTTGACCTTTGCCACTGTGCACGGTGTTAAGGTTTTGCCATCATTTCCAAGCCTAAATTGTGGATATCGTAATCTAAGATCTCCCCAAGTTTCACAATTTAAGCAAGTGTCTGTCTCCTCATGTAATCACCTATACATAAGCCTCCATGGGTGAAGGTCCCATATTGACTATCTTATTCTTCCAAAGATCCCAAAGGAGAGGAGTAGGGCTAACCCCCTTAGACCTTAGGAGGAACCCAACCATCTGACTGGGCAGTGCTTGCCAATAGCCATGTATGCTTGAATCAAATTCTAAGTTTTTGTTGCCTGATCCAGTATAAAACAGGAAACTGCTCACAGATTGCCTGGAAGCCCCAAGAGTTTCTAGAGCTAGCATGAGATCATCTCTCCCTGGGATTTGATATGGCACCTTGAAAAAATAGTGTGGTGTTGGGGCTGAGGATTTCTTGGTTGTTACCTAACTTGCATCTGTCAGCTCTCCAACCCCAGAGCTTGTGGGCTATTGGGACACACAGCCATGGAGACCAATGGTTCAAAATCTTTTGAGGCAGGAAAAGGAAAAGAACATCTTATCTCTGCTCCCTCTAGGACTCTGAGGAGATCTCCAAGCTTCTACATGAATGTAAAAGTCTAAGTCAACATGCCTGGGCACCACTTACTGCTGCAGCCTAGCAACATGCTAAGAGCTTGTTCTTGAAATCAAATGGCCTAAAAGTCTTCTCTAGAACCAAAGTCACCATCACTCTCCAGGATGTTGAGTCAACTGGGATGTCCTGGAATGAGAGTCAGCAGCCCATGAACAGGGCCATGAAGACCACCAGGAAAATTAATTGGCAAGCACCCAAATGGTAGAAATGGTTGAGAACAGACAGGAGTCCCAAATGGAAACTAAAAACTTCATTATAGGATTCTTCCCATGGCAGGGATAATAATTTAAATATGAATACACTTTGATAATTAACTTATCTCTTTTGAGGCTCTCTCTTAGTCTTCTAGAAAGTTTAGTGTATGTTACTATTTTCTATCCAATGTGATAGGACAATACAGAGTCTACTTCTCATTAAGAAGAGAGGTCTTCACTCCTAGAAATCTATGATGGGACTCTGCAGAAAAAAAATCCAGACTGGCTTGGATTAGGCATCTGATCCTCACCATTAGTGGGACAAGAGTTATTCAAAGTGGGTAAACTCTAGTCTCCCAATGAAATCTCTTATACAAGCCCAATGTATGAAAAAGATAAAACCAACGTGCTTGGATTAAATGGGTTTGGTTGAATCAGTGGTATTGTACTCATCTTCTTCCACGTTTTAAGGGCCCCCTCATACCTCTTCAATTCTATAGGGGCCTGGAGCTTTGGAGCTTTAACACCATTGACCTAAAGCCACTCAACACTGAGTAATGCTGATCAAGGTAAGAGATTACATTTGGGTTTAGGCCAGGCAGTAGCTAACATTACTGGATTTCTTTTTTCTTCTCAAACTTCTTGTGGGTTACATATCTTTCTATAACCGAGGCTATAGACATAACTTTTAGGTGAATACTATATGTGTTGGGGGTAAGGAGCAATGCTGGGATGTGGTAACAGACTGAAAGATAAACAGATTTGTCTCTTTGCTTATAAGGATTACCACATGGAATAATTGCAGATGCCACAATGATTTAGAATGAGTACAAAATTCAATGTTATGCAAACTACTTCTCTGTAAACATTAAAGTTTTGCTTTGATGTGATAACAATTCTTAATTAACATGTTTGTAATCAGCTTATTCAGTCATCTCTAAAGTGACTTAAGCTTAGCAGAGGCAGTTAGACGCATGATTCACTGGGATGTGAGAGCAACATTCTATTAGTATAGCTTTTGTTTAATTTTAACTTAAAAATAATAAGCAAATTAAGTTGGAGGAATCTTACTGATGAAGATACCAGAGTGCCACAATCCAGAGCTGTTGATAATACCATTAGTACTCACGGATTTACTACTGCCGAATTACAGCATGGTATAGTATATTTGTGCTTTGCAAGATGTAATTATGGATTACATTATCTAGTTTTGACTCCAAGAAAATAGAAAAGTGGTTTAAAAAGATTCCTCCAACTGTGAAACACAAGGAAGTGGCAGAGTTAGTATGGGCAGTATGAGATTTTTTTTTGTCAGCCATATTAACATGTAAAAACTATGGCAATTAAAACACCTGACAACACATTGACTGACAAATTAAATTATGAAAAATATTATTTTCCCATATAAATTCACATTTGTTTTCCTTGTCGAGCTTTGCTTTCAGTTTCTATTTTGACTACAGTTAGGTAAAAGTGATAGGGATTGCTAGCTCTGCATCAAAGACCAGTGTTCTCCGTCTGTAATTTGTTACTGGAAATAGATTGCAAGCCAAAAAATAGATCTAGCCACCGCTGCCAGTAGAATATAATAGATCTAGCCAGCGTTGGCAGTAGAATATTAGCAGAACTGATGTATGCCTCTTTTAGCTCTGACCTATAAAAGTCTTTTCCTCTACCTATTGTGTACATGTCAATGTCTAGGGTGACAATGAAAGCTATCAGTTGAGTCTTGAGGGTCCTGTGTTAGCCAGGTCTCCTACATGAATACAGTTATTTTCTCTCCCAGCCACTTTCTCAACACAGCTTGATTTCACCTGAGCAAGACATAAACTTTTATTAAGTAAGCCAATGGAATTTCAGAGCTTATTAATTATAACATTTTAGTAACTATATATTAGCAAATATAGTTTGCATTAAATAATTGCATAGCAACATTATGATTAGTATAACTTTATAGGTGTCTGATACATGAATATGTTTATTTACAACAACATTTTAAGTGGAGATAATACTTCCAATACTTTGCACAATTCTACTAAATTTAATGACAAATGTGAAGAAACATGTTGGAAAAAATGGCAACAAATAGTGTGATGTTTCTTAATAGGCACTATTAAAACATGTAGAGAAAAGTTACAGAAGTTTGAGGAAAAATGTTTAAAGGAGTATATAGTGTGAGACACTTGCTACAGAAATAGATAAAAGTACAGATTCCAAACATGCCTTAGTGTTTGGTATTTGCTACTTTGTACTTCTGGGATATATATAGAACAACTATTCTTGTGAAGCACTGAAAAAAGATATAGCAGAAAAACTGCAAGTGTAACCACTGATACTTTGACTACTTTTATGAGAATAAATAAAAGCACTCTGGAAAAACTTTTGATAGATAGCATTTATTTGCTCAATCATCCATAGGCAAGCTTTAGCAGCAAGTATGTATAAAGTACAAATGAATAATATACTATGAGATAACGCAATAGTTTATTTTATAAAAATAAAGGCTTATTTGTAATTAGGTGGGGTGTTACTCTGAAAATCTTTGTGCTCCACAGGAGTTCATTAGTTACATTTCAAAAAGTTCTTGAACTGGGTATTAATTTTAAAGATGTTAGCCACTAAGTGTTATAAATTCATTGATTTTGTTTCACTTTGTTTTGTGTTAAGTGGTTACCAATAGTAAGTTTCACAGAAGTTTTTTTTTGCATGATTAAGAATGATTATAACTAAAATTTATATAGCATTACCTATGGTTCTGACATTGTTTTAAGAAACATACATTCTAATCAATTTTATTCAGCTAAATTTACATGCAATAAAATGCACAAGTGCTTGATAGGATCAGCTTTTTATACGTTGCCTATAATAGTGGATATGTACTTAATTGTGGTTTTAATTAACATTACTCTGGTAATTAAAGATGTTAAGCACCTTTTCATATGTTTATTTGCCATTTGTATATTTTTTGTGCAGTAAAATATTTTGTCTAATAAAAGAAATCGGTGATGTGCTTTCTTATTATCTAGTTGTAAGAGTACTTTATATTTTGGATATTAGTGTTTTGTCAGCTTTATATATTACAAAATTGTAATTATTTGACCTGTCTGGCAGTTCCTTGGAAAACTCCACTCAGAAATTGCCCTCTGCTAATAGTCTTTTCCCTGAGGACATTTGTAAATAACACAAACACACAAAACAAAAAATCCAGCAACAATTGTTCACCATTGTCTGAGGCAGCAATTACAGTTGAAGCAAACAACAAGCTGGCTGAAAAGTTAAAAAGGGAAAAGTAGAAATGAGATGCCTCTTGGGGCTTTGAAAAGCTCTGGCATATTTCTGGCAGTCTACATGGCCACATTCGTGTGTAGCAGAGTTCTTCTCCTCTGGGATATGTGTAATACCAGGAAAGATCTGAGGACACCCCAAGTTCTCACCCCTGGCTGATCGCGAAGCTCTGCACAAGCAGTAAATGAAGGCTAAGGCAGAGTTACATTAATAAACTTGCTGCCTGGGCATAGAGGGTGTGCATCAAAATGTACACAAAGACTCAGCAAAAGCTTGAAGACTTGCCGGTTTCAGGCATTTAAGGAAACCTCTTTTCAATCATTAGCCCACTACTAAGATAATTGAATAGAGACTTCAGGAGCCATACACCCAGTAAAGAACACAGTCTTTACTAAGTTAGCTCAGGAAAAGCACTAACCAAGCAAACAAAATAGCAAAAACCCTTGTGGGGTGATCTGTTTTTCAGAATTCTCACATTATACCATTCTAAATGTCCATTGTTCAACAAAAAAATTATGATTTATCATACATGAAAAGAAATGAGAATGTGCATCTCATACACAGGGAAAAACAGCACTTAATGGAAACTGTGAGATAACCTGTATATTGGACTTATTAAAGAAATACTTTCAAATTACTTATGTAAAAATGTATTTGTATTAATTTGCTAGGGTGACCACTAAATAAAAGTACCACAAATTGGTGCACATGTGCATGTGGTGTTTAAATTTTAATTCATATGAGATAATAATTTTCTCAATTCTTTAGTTTTTTATTGTGGTTTATTTTTACCTAAATACTTCTCCTAATTTGACAGATGTAAATACATTTATTTACTTTTACATCAGAATAATTATGTGTTTAAAAAATAAATGACAGAATAAAACTGAAAAAAATTAAAGTAGGAAACGAAACCCATTGAATGCATTCATTAAATGCATTTTACATGGATGTAAATGGTCTACTTTTCAAAACAACAAACCTAGAAATTCAATTTATGGCCTCCAAATCTTATGATCTTAGATTGATTTCTAAATGTATCTTGAAAGTATTGTAGGTTTTTAGCTAGTCATTTTTTCTTTTTTCTCCTGTACAGCAATGATTCAGTGAATAATTTTACCAGTATATTTTCCTACTTTTATCATTATTTGTAAAATAATCAGCTTGTTATTACATTCCTCCTAAGAGAGTTTTAGAAAATTTTAGTGCCACAAATACTACAAATATATAGACAGATCTCTTTCTTCTTCATGTTATTTCTCCTTAGCACTGATAAAATTCAGTTTTCAATTTCAATTCAATCATTATGAGTGGTTGTTATTTATAAGTTTTTAATAGAATTGTATCATGGCTGAGAAATGTTTACCTCAAGATAAATGTGTGTGTGTGTATGTGTGAATCCATAAAAGCACAGCTATCAGCTTAGATTCCTAGTTTCTCCCAATTACTAGATCCACCACTACAGGCCATGTGACCTTTAGCAAATTAATTCATTTGTTTAAGTCAAGTCGCCTGTAAAATGGCAAATGCATTGGAACCTACCCCATAAAATGAAATTATTAAGTAAGTAAAACTAATGTATATTCTATAATAATTATTTAAATATGTTAATTAGTAATTTTTGTGATTGTTATTATTTTTCCTGCCTTCCTGTCCATTCTTTCATTCTATGACCATGTTTTTCTATTTGTTTGTGTCATCTGTGACTTCTCTATCAGTGTTTGGTAGCTCTCCTTGTAGAGATCATTCAGCTTCTTGATAGTGTATATTCCTAAGTAGTTTATGTTCTTTGTATCTATTGTCTATGGCATTGAGTTCTTGACCTATGAGCTGATTGTTATTAGCATACAGAAATGCTACTGATTTGTGTACATTCATTTTGTAACCTAAGATTTTACTGAATTCATTTATTAATTCTAGGAGATTTTTGGAGGAGTCTTTAGGGTTTCCTAGATATGAGATTATTTCATCAGCAAACACAGATAGTTTGAATGTCCTCTTTTTTGATTTGGATGTCATTTATTTCTTTGTCATGCCTGATTGCTCTGGTTAGGACTTCCAGTACTATGTTGGTTAGTACTGGTAGCAGTGGGCATTCTGTCTTGTTCCAAACTTTGGGGTAATGCTTTCAACTTTGCCCCACTCAGTATGATGTTGGCTGTGGGTTTATCATATGTGGCTTTTATTATTTTAATATATGTTCCCTCTATGTGTGTGTGTATGTGTGTGTGTTTATAATTATATATTACACCCAATACAGTGGAGACAAAAGATTAATTCTATCTGATAGTCTAAAATATGGAAATTCTTCAAACTAGCAATTCCACTTAAATGGAGTTGAAAGAGATGAAAAGGCAATGTGGGCATTTAATTGGATGGGATTAACCCTGGGCTGTAGAGAAAGCAAATTGCTTGCAGCAATATATTGAATTTTCAAAACAGTAAAGTGGGATCAAGGCAGGAGATAGGTTTATATGGAAAGCTAAATAATAGAAGCTTTTTAAATATCACAATCAGTTTAATGTTTGTATTTGTTTATGAAAAATAAATATAAAGTCATCTGCAGCCATGTAATAATCATTCTCTATAAGATATTTTGTTTCATTCTCTTACACAGATTATCAGAAGACGGTAGCATTTTTAAATAAAAAATGTTTCAATGTTACACCATTAAATTACCTTTCCATTCACTCATTTATTCAGTCAACAAAATACTCAGTGAATATTTTTAATTGAAAAAGCAGAGTTCTATCCTTTTTAGTTTCATGATGTTCATTATCCTCACTGATAACATACTGTTATGCCTTATAAGAGGTAACCCATCTCTACAAAGACCTTTCAAGGTAAAATTTGCTAGTATCTTATTTCTGATTTCTTAATGTCAGAGTAGGTAGTCATAACCATAAAGCACTGGAATCTACTCATGCTGGGGCTCATGCAGTGTCTTATAGAATAATGTTCAAAAATGCTATCAATTATTTTCTAGGATAATTTTTATCCTTCTATACATTTTTTACTTGAAAATTTATGTGGTCTCACTGATTCATTATAGATGGCATTATGGGCTGCATTGTGTGCCCCAAAATTCATATTTTGAAGCCCTAACACCCAGAACATCAGAATGTGACTGTGTTTGGAGATAGGGTCTCTTTAAAGAGGTAATTAGTTTAAATGATGCCATATGGTCAGGCCCTAGTCAAATATGACAGGGCTCCTTATAAGAAGAGGAGATTTGAACACACAACAGGAGACACCGAGCGTGTATGCCCATGGACAAAAGACCATGTGAGGACACAGGAAGAAGGCAGCAGCCCACAAGCTAAGGGGAAAGGCCTCAGAAGAAACCAGATCAGCCAACATCTTGATCTTGGACTGCTAGTCTCTAAAATTATGAGAAAATGAATTTCTGTTTTTTTAATCAATCCAATCTGTGGTATTTTGTTAAGGCAGCCCTAGTGAAGGAATACTGATAAGTATGTAAAGACTCTTAGCCAAAACAAACAAACAAATAATACAAAGCAGTCTTTCTTGTGTAATTAAGTTAGATAAGGAGTAGGACAAAATCAGATTTTCTACAAGGAACACAAACTTGTTCTGCGAAATGAATTCCACATTTGAAGGGACTTTGAAAGGATTGGATAAAAGCAAGGGAATCTAAAATTTGGACAGGTCAAAGCCAGCAACAGTACAACATTAACTGAAAAACCTTATAAACCATCAAAAGAAAGTGGTCGCTCAGAAAACAAACTTTCAATTATACCGGAAACTTTGACTACATTTAAGGGCAAAAACATTGTTTTTGTTATGTTTTCAAAGAAAATACATGTTAAGAAACCCTTACCTTTGGAAATAAAATGGCTGAAATGAGATATACAACAGAAGCTCATTTGGGGAATACTGAAAGACTGCTAAAATATTCAACTTATTTTTCTATTGTTCAGTGAAGTGTTTCAAACTTTCCTACTGAGCACATCATGTTCAATCCCTAATGCAAATAGATTCAGTTCCAATTCATTTCATCCCCATGTTTTACTTATTTGTATCCTACTGAGCCATTTTTGATGTCAGATATTCTCTTTTTTCCAACATTTTATTTTTTATCTATTCAATTTCCAACTGCGGAGTTTGCTAGATGTCCTGTATAGCAATAAGTTACATTTAAATAAGTATCATATATTTAGAATTCTAACGGCCAGTGACCATTCAGCTGGAAAGAAAAAAAAATCTCTTTAAGAGTTGCATAAAGGAATTATGAAAGAGGTGGATTAATTCTGACCTTTTATTAATAATAGAAGTGATTACACTAATATTTTAAAAATCCCTTAAAATTTCTGAATGTTGGTTGCTGCTTTCAGAGAAAGTTGTGTTCTTTATGAGCACTACCAGATATCTATTAGTAATTAATACTGAATATTGATTATATGATCAACAAAGGAATGAACTTGCTCTGAAATCTAATCAGTTGAGGCTTTGTTTCACTTAGGAATTAAACTGAGAAAATACTCTTTTATTCATTTACATTAAAAATGGTAGATATTGAATGCTAGCCTAGTGGTTTTGCATTTCTCTGTGCTCTCTGCTGCACCAAGTTCTAAGCTTTCAGCCACAACTTACTGTCTAGGTTGGAAATCTTTAGACAATGGAAGAAAAGAGAAACAATATATTTAAAGAAGAAAAGAGATGAAGTTAGATGGTGAAATTTCAGGGAATATTAGTAGAGAGGATTTCTCGTTATTTGAGTTATTTGAGTGTTTTTATTTCTTTTTATATTTACACCTATAATAAACATCCAATATGTTCACTGTTATTATTGCAACACATATTTCCAAGGCAATAGTGAACTGGGGGCTACAACTAGGATCACAGATGGCAACAGCCTTAAATATTAACAGTGTCTCTCTGTAATAGTTCTGCTTCCTTTCACTTTTTAGGAATTTATTATCCCCTTAAAGGACATCTTCAAAATTTCTCTCTATAAGCGTTGCTCAAAATATAATGTCACATTTTAGTTTGCATTATATATAAGAAAGAGATTTCTTGTTCAGTAGTCAGGAGAGTACATTTTAAAGACATTGTAGCTAATAGCATGTGACAGGTGAAGTGAATGACCAAGTGAGGTCAATAATTGAGTAGAGTGGGAAGACTGATTTTGTAGAAGAGGCTCTCAAAAATTATTAGGCCAAAATTCTTGGAGAGAAGATAGAGATTAAGTTTAGAGGATAAGTATTTAATTGGACATGAGTCACAAGAAGAAATTATAAATATATGGACACATATTCTGATATGCAGATGTAATCTTAGGTGCTTTTGGAAATCCTCTAATGGATTAAATTTTCCTTCAGGGAAACTGGAGCCATATTCTTTAGAGATGAGTAACTATGCCAAAAGAAGCAACATGAAAATTGAAGAGAACGGAAAAAGTGCAAAATGGTTGGGTGTGGGGACTGAATCTGTTATGAAGTTGAAATCTGATTACACAGCATTATGAAGTGCCCACATCATAAATTTAGAGTCCACTCAGTATTAGAACCATTCAATTGCAAGAAGAGTGTAGGTAGAGGTGGGGAGATTTATCTAGTGAGTATGATAAAGAGAAGCTCAGGAGAATTAAGGATGTTTGCATAGGAGTAATTCACCAGGCAATAAAACGTAAAGAAGGAAAGAGAAGACATAGGAAAGGAGATGGCAGTGAAAAAGAGTTAAATTAACAAGAAGAGGTGATTAATTTATGGAAGTGCTACATTTACTGGTAATGACAAAGTCTAAGAATATATGACCATGAGAGTGACTAGTGAGGTCAGGTGGAGGAAGTAATAATTGCAGGAGAGGCCAGGGTATAGGAAGGCTTGTCTATGTCAGGTTTTCCTAATCTGGACACTATTCACATTTTGGACTAGATAATCCTTTGGTGTGGCATTCTACAGTGGGCATTGCAGAATGTTCAACAGAATCCCTAACTTCTACTCACTAAATGTTAATAGTGCCATACCCTGCACCACCACACCCAGGTGTGACAACTAAAATGTCTCCATCCATGGCCAAATGTCTCTGGAGGGCAACTTGCCCCCAGTAAAGGACCCTAGAGGATCTACATAAATATCACCAAGATATGAAAATCTAAATGAAAATCACTAGGAATGAAGACAAGAGTTGTCACAAAGAGTGTGTGTGCAAGGACTTCTTTTAGATCAATTAGCCACTAGTTTGAGAAAATGTGCTGCTTTTCTTAATACTGCTTATTCCTCTTCCTGTGACCAAAGGATCCTCTGTATGAAGTGCTGCTGATCCCTATGAGATGAATGGTCTTTTAGCAGATGTACTTACCAGAAAAATTTCTGTGTGAAACTGAATAGAAAGAGGACAGGTCTTCTACTGACATGGTGAGGTAGAGAGATTCAAATTGCTCTGCAACAGTTAATTGGAAGGGAGAATGTGTGTGTGTGTGTGTGTGCACGCGTGTGCATGCCTGTGTAACCTCATTAAAACTCCAAGATTTAAAACACAATTTCTCTAGAGACCAAATCCAAACTATATGAGGGTGAAAGATATTAAGTTAAAAATAGGACTGAAATAAAGAGGGGTAGAAAACTATAAAATTCATTATGGGATCAGTAAAACAGAACAGAAAATTAAATAATGTGTTAGATATTTGCTCTCATATAAACAGTAATTCTGTGTTGAAAGGCTTTAGTGATATGTGAATATATTCCCCCTTAAAGAGCGGTAAGTAAATTTGAAGGACAAACAAGCATCATGTGTCTGAATGGCATGATAACTATAAAAATATTCAATTTTTAACCAATTTACTTATAGGAATGTTTTCAGAAATTGAATGATTAAATATTATAATTTGACAAAATGATCTTTAAGTTCATGTGAAAGGAAAACAGACTAAAAATTTTGAGGAAAAATAAAACTAGAGAGTATTACTCTTTGAGATAATGAAAAATGTACATACAAAAATTAAATAAGTGCGATTTAGTAGGCCTATGGAATGATTTTTCTAGAAATAGATCACAGAATATATCAAAGATAAAAAACAATGCAATTTGGCATAGGGATAGATATACAGACCAATAAAATATAATTGACATATAAATCAATGAAATAGAATTGAATTAATGCAGAAATAAGCCCATATATTTATAGATAATTGACTTTTTTGACAAAGGTACCAAGACAAGTCAATGGGTAAAGAATAGTCTTTTCAACAAATGGTATTGGAACACAAGATAATCACAAGTATCAGAGTGGACCCATTCTATACACCATATTTCAAGTATTAACTCAAAATAGATAAAGAGGCCGGGCGCCGTGGCTCACGCCTGTAATCCTAGCTCTTGGGAGGCCGAGGCGGGCGGATTGCTCAAGGTCAGGAGTTCAAAACCAGCCTGAGCAAGAGCAAGACCCCGTCTCTACTATAAATAGAAAGAAATTAATTGGCCAACTGATATATATATATATAAAATTAGCCGGGCATGGTGGCGCATGCCTGTAGTCCCAGCTACTCGGGAGGCTGAGGCAGAAAGGATCGCTTGAGCCCAGGAGTTTGAGGTTGCTGTGAGCTAGGCTGACGCCACGGCACTCACTCTAGCCTGGACAACAAAGCGAGACTCTGTCTCAAAAAAAAAAAAAAAAAAAAAAAATAGATAAAGAGACATAAATGTAAGAGCTAAAACTATAAAGCTCTTAGAATAAAACATAGGACTAAATCTCCATGACCTTGGGTTAGACATTGGTTTCTTTTAGATATGACATCAAAATCACAAGCAACAAAAGAAAAATTAGATAAACCAGATTACATCAAAAATTAAAAACCATTGTGCTTCAAAGAATACCAGCAAGAGAGTGGAAAGAAAACACACAGAATGGGAGAAAATAATTGTAAATCATATATCTGATAAGGGATTTGTATTTAGAAAACAAATAATAAAAAGACAAATACCCTGTTAAAAGTGGGGAAAATGACCTACATATCCAAAGAAGATAAAGAGTTAGAAAGCACATAAATGATATTCCACATCATTGGTCATTGGGAAATGAAAATCAAAAACAGAAGATACCACTTCACACAGAGACACAATTGAAATCTGCTTACCTAGAGCTGAAGGCAAGAAGCCACAAACTGGTAGACGTGAATATATGATAATTTTCACAAATTGCTGAAGGTCAACTGTGGACCAGCCTGAGAATGAAAAAGTCCTGGGGACTGCAGGCATGAGAGAGATTTCTTCCTTTTTGTGGTCTCTACCTTTAGGAACTTCCCAAAACTGTCATGGTGAAGATTCAAGAAAGCTATTCTGGTGGCTTTGGCAGGGAGAGAGAATCATAATCATTGCGAAATCCACTCTGAACCTTCTTAATAAAAAAGGCCTAAGCTGGCCTTACTCCAGCTGGAGGGAGGTATCCCTCTCTTTACAACTCATTCCAGGCTTCCTGTTTCATCTAAGGTAGAAATATATCATATTCAACAGGGGTAAGATTTTTAGGGAAATAGATTGGAAATACCAGAGAGGATAGCAGAAGGATGGGGAAGAAAGATACCACTGGAGAAATATGAGTGAAGTCACATTCTTATGACACAGACCCACAAAAGGGTGATATTTAATAGAAAATTACAGAAATGTTCCCTACATCTCACAGTTGAATACCATAGCAAAAGGGCTCCAGAATTACAAAATGGATTATACTAGAAAGAGATGAAAGATATCTTTTTTTGTTTAAGACAGAGTCTTGTTCTGTTGTGTAGGCTAGAGTGCAGTGGCATCAACCTAGCTCACTGCAACCTCAAACTCCTGGACTCAAGCAATCTCCTGCCTCAGCCTCTGAATAGCTGAGACTACAACAGGTGTGTGCCACTACACCTGGCAAATTTTTCTATTTTTAGTAGAGATGGGGTCTTGCTCTTGCTCAAGCTGGTCTTGAGCTCCTGGCCTCAAGTGCTCCTCCTACCTCATCCTCCAAGAGTGCTAGGATTACAGGCGTGAGCCACCATACCTGGCCGATACTGTTTCTTTTTGATGGTGAGTACTTAAGGAAGTACAAAACCAAATGGGGAGAAGAAGAAGGAGGAGGAGATAAGAGGAAGAAGAAGAAAAGAGAAGAAAGAGAAGAGAAGAGAGGAAAGAGAAGAGAAGAAAGAGAAGAGAAGAGAAGAGAAGAGAAGAGAAGAGAAGAGAAGAGAAGAAGAGAAGGAGAAGAGAGGAGAAAAGAAAACCAGAGGAATATGAATCTCTGACACTTATAGCTATAGCACACACTAAACAGCCTAAACTAGCAAGATTAACATAAATCCTCACACTGTGACTATGTATTTCAGCTCCTAATACCTCACACACCATGTTGAATTTCACCCGAAAAACACAGGACAGGTGAAAAGATAAGAAAAATCAGAATTTGGACAGACAAATCAATCATTAAAACCATATTCAAATACAACACAGCTAATTATTATCAGACAAGTAATTTGATAATTTCAAATAACCATGAATAATATATTAAGGGTTCTAATGAAAAAAGCAGATAGCATGCAGGAGCAGATGAGTATTGTAAGCAGAAATGTGGGAACTTGAAGAAAAATTTTTTAAAAAATGACACAATTCAAAAACAGTGTAACAGAAAAGAAAAATGCCTTTGATGGGCTTATCAGTAGACTTGACATAGCTGAGGAAAGAGTCAGTGAGCTTAAACGGCAATAAAAGCTGCCCAAAACTGTATTATGAAAAGAAAACAAAAACAGTGATTAAGAAAATCAAACATCTGAGAACTGTAGAATATTATCAAAAGTTGTAACATATGCCTAATTGGGGCACCAGAAGGAGAAGAAACAGAGTAGAAAAAATATTTGAAGTAACAATGGTAAAAAATTTAAAAATTAATGACAGATACTAAACTTAAATGTAAACCATACAACTATTTTAGAAATAAATAGAAGAAAAAATTTAGAATATAGGTCAGGGCAAAAAGTTCATATACATGAAACCAAAAGTACATCCATAAAAGAAAACTTGTCAAATTGTACTACATCAAAATTAAATTTTTTCCTGTGAAAATCCCTATTATGATGATCAAAAAAAGAAGTAGGAAATAGAAAAAACAATTTGTAAATCACATATCTGATGAAGGACAAGCATCTAGAATATATTTTAAAAGTCACAAAATCCAAACACATACACACAGAAAGCATTTCATTTAAAAATTAGGCAAAAGACGTGAACATCTCACCAAAGAGGATATTCCAATGGCATATGGACAAGGAGAACATGTTCAACATTATTAGTAACTAGGAAAGGCAAATCAACATAAATTATTCCAAATAAATTTTATTCATTTCTAACAATTTTAGTCAGTCTTTTTATATCTGCCAATCCTTCTCGTTTGATGGTTTTCATTAATTTGTAATTGGAAATATAATTTTCAATGATAACAGTGTAAGAACATTCAGCAGACCTATAGGGAATGCTCTTTTCTTCTCAAATTGAGATGGTTTTTTCCTGAAGGTACACTTTGAGATGAAGAACTAAGGGATGTAGAGTATGGGTCAGGGAAAGTAAGGCATGAAAGACTACCTGGCTTTGAATTGCAATTTCAGGCTCATGAGATGAGGGTGTCCAAGAGGAGTATACTTGATTCAGCTCAACTCAATAGGAAAAGCTAAACAGTTATGTTTGAGGCATAAATTTGGCTGTGAGTACAGTATGTGCATGTAGTGGCCATTCATTGCATGTGACATTCTGGGAACATTCCATACTGTTAAGAGACGGTGTTTGCAGGTCTCGGCCAATACAAAGATACTCAGCATCTAAAAGTTGTCCACAGTATCACAGATTTTCAGCATCTGTCTCCACATTTCTTTCAACATTCTACCATTCACAATTGCTATTTGCTTTTCCCCTCAAACCTAATAGATATGTTGTATATATTCTCACCTCCATCCTCCGTCCAGAAGAGCCTTTCATAATGTAAAAAGAAAATATCAGTAAAACATAAATATGGTATTTTTGTATCTTGGGTCAAATGATGACACTAAGAGTGAAATGTCATGGTCTAAGATAACAGGAATGAAGCACCTTTTCTTACCAAGACTTTTAGAGTTTCTTGAATCATGCCAAAAGGGACCTTCAACCGTGCATATTCATCCATTCTTTGTTCATTTCACTCAGCAGATATTTATTGAACACATACCTCACTGCAAACACAGGAATACAACCTTAACCAAGACAAATAGAGGAACCAGCTTCTACAAATAGAGGAACCAACATACACTCTAGCAGAGAAGACAGATAATAAAATGGAGAATAGAAAATGAACACATAAATAGATGTGGATGTAAGATAGTTACAAATGCTGGAAGGAAAGATAAAGCACATTAAGTTAGAGTGCTACTTTAGATAGCATGGTCAGAGAGAGTCTCTCTAAGAAATGACTTTTGATCAGAGATATGAATAAGTTGACATGTCAACGAGAATATATGGGAAAAGGGTGCATCAGGCAGAAGAAACAGCAACCTTGAGTATACTAAGGAGTTTACTTAGCATGTTCAAAGAACAGCAAGGAGACCACAATGGCTGGATTGAAATACATGGGCATAGTAGGTAAGGAAGGGCTAACAAAGAGAGGATGCTAAAAAAGTAGCTTGAAGTAAGTCATAATTGGGACTTCAAGTTTTATTCTAACAGTAATGAAAAATCCACAGAGAGTTTGGACTTTAAAAAAATTAAACAATGTCTATGGGTGCTGTGGAGACAGAGCGTATTCTTATTCATAAATCTCCATCCTAGAGGCGGCCCTATGGCACGCGAGGGCACTGCCTACTGAAAATGGAGGTTTTATTCAGTACCCAAAAAAAGAACAGGATGGGAGTAAGAGGACTTGTCAGGATAATTGATCTCTTTCTACCTAACTCATAAATCCTATTCGCTGCGTGGTGACCAATATCTTTTGCAATTTTAATATTTCAGTTTACTTTAAAATCTCTAGTCTCGTAATGTGAATAGGAATAATTTGCAGAATAGCCTAGTACCTTTGATGAAAGAACTGAACTGCCTGTACTTTTCCTAATTGCATTCCTTGTTCTACCTTACTTTGCTATTTCAAAATAAATTCTTTTTGTCAAATTAGTGAGACAATTTTCTCATCATATTAGAATAATTTTATCTAAACCTAATGGTTTTTAATGCCCGTTAAAAAAATATTCACTTTGCTATGTTTTATTAATAGGTATTTTACACATTCTCCATTACTACCTTATTGTGCAAAATGCTCTTGTCTACTTTTCTTATTAAAACCAGGTTTTGAAATGAATTCAATATCTTAGCATTTAAAAATAATTATTAATTTCATGCCTACTTGCTTTCTACATGTTTTACTCCTGAGATATTTATACAGCTCATTCCTACTCTTTTAATTCTTTGGGTAGCATTAACTGTGCTTTTTCACTGTTCCCATGTTATTTGCATGTCTCAAAAATCCTCCTGCACCCTAGCTCTTCCTCCCCTAACCATAGCAATCCTCGTTTTCAGCATTAAGTGTTCAGAAGATCGTTTTTTGGAACATTAACAAGGCTGTCTTGTTTTTCCGAATTATATAATTGAGGAATATACATGCTAGTGTCATTACTATGTGGACATTGTATTTTCTCATCCTTTCATCTCCAGCAAGTTCATAATTGTCACTTGGTCTTCTAATTTCTTTAGGTGGTTCTCTGATATTTCAAACAATTTAACAACATAAGGTGATTTAAAAATTGATTAATGTAAGATCACTTATTCCATCAGTATGTAGTTATTTTTCTGATTCATTTTTTACCTGTGCTATAGCCATCCTTATTTTTTTCCCAATATCAGATCAAGATTATAGGGGACTGGCATATATTTTCCTAGTTTAAGAATTAAAGTTAGTGAGTAATGTACGTGTTCTGTCCAGAGCATTTGAAAGTAATCTGTTCCGGACAGGCTCCCTGTGATAAACAAAGGGGTTGCCTAGAGGTATAACAAAGGACCTGAGCTGCAACTAGCAGCCCCACCCTATGGCATTGGGGGTCTGAAAGCCACACAATAAACATATTGTTCCTGTGATTGCTGAGTGCACCCCATAAGATGGCTGGTTAGTCAATGACGGGTAAGATTCCTCAAGGGAGGGGTGATCTAAGCCAGGTACAGCGCCAGGGTTCAGCTGAAGATCTTAGGGGGTCACCCTAAGAGAAGCTGGGGATGAGAAATGCCCCCTGTGGCTCACCTTGCCCATCCTTGCTAATATCAGTCCTTTATCTATGCCTAGTGCCTAGAGCAACCACCTTGAAATTCTGAGTCAGAGGATATCTGCTTCCCTAAAGGCTACGCTTTCCAGAATTTATGCCTATCACTGCCACGCCTGGGCGGTTACGTACAAGGAACTAACTTTAATCTTTTAGAGTATAAAAATAAAACGGACCTGGTGTATTATTACTCGAGTCAACCATTTGTACGTGTGTCTGCGTTTTTCTTTATGTTCTGCGTTTGTGTTTTATGTTCTGTGTTCATCCTCCATCCTGCAAACGGGCCATGACACAAGACACACAGATACACACACACACACAAAATGTATTTTCTGATATTCTCCACATAAAATTGAGTTTCAGGGTTACAAATAACCTTAAAGGCCCTCCAATTCAATTGCCATAGAATGCAGATCTCATTCTTAAGTCAAAACCTGTAGCCTCAGGCTTCATTCACATACTCATCTCTCACATATAATACTGTAATAGCCTCTTAAGTTTTCTTCGTTTTTCCATACTGCCATCGGTAAATCTCTCAATGACATTCATTATAGTTTGTTTACTGACCTTGCTATTTTCACATTTTCATTCCTTCTAAAGCTATAATGTTAGCCCTACTAATTTACATTCATCTCTCTTGTTGCCTACCCAAAGATAGAATATTTTCATGAAATAACTCTGATATTGTTGTAAGAGCCAAACTCTAGGATGTTTAGATTAGTGACAAAACCATCTTCTCTGGTTGACTATAGAATAATATGTCTGTGTCAGTCTATGTCCAAGCTAGGAATTTGAAAAGAATAGGAAAACAAGGGCAAGGATCTCTGAAATAGATGTTCCATGACTGAAAGCATTCCAACCTATACATGGCAGGGGGTGACACAGTGGGGTAGAAAGAAATAAAGGAATAATGTGTATATGTATGTCCAATTTTCAAATGTGTTTTTTCACTGAAAAAATACAGTCTTCTGAATGCTACTTCTTTATTAAATTATTATGGTAAAGTATAAAAACATAAAATTTACCATTTTCAGATTTATTCTTACATTTCTTCTAATAATTTTGTAGTCTTTCCTCTTATTTTTAGGTATTTGGGCCATTTGAGATAACTAGTGTGGTGTTTAATAGGAGCCAACTTATTTGCATGTGGATATCAAGTTGTCCCAGAACCACTTGTCAAAGGGATACTACTTACTCCATTGTATGGTCTTGATATCCTTGAAAATCAACTGATCTTAGATATATGGAATTATATCTGGAAACATTGATTAGCATGTTTATTCTTATGACAATACCACACTGTTTGATGATAATAGCTGTGTAGTAGGATTTGAAATTGGGAAGTGTGAGTAGCCTAATATTGTTCTTTCTCAATTTTTTTGTGTCTGCATTTGAGGTTCCTTGCAAACCCACATGAGTTTTAGAACCAGCCTTTCCATTTCTTAAAAAAAAAGGCTAATGAAATTTTGATGGGGGCTGCATTAAATCTGTGAATCACTTTGGAGAGTATTGCCATCTTTATAATATTAAGTCTTCCAATCTGTGAATGTGCAATGATGTGCCATGAATTTAAAGTCATCTTTATTTTTTCCTGCAAAATTTTGTAGTTTTAAGTATATAAACCTTTTATATTTTTGTTGACTGTGTTCCAAATTATTCTGTTCTTATGATGCTATTGTAAGTGAATTTTTTAAAATTTCGTTTTTGAATTTTTCATAGCTAGTGTATAAATATACAACTGATTTTTTCTACATAAAGATTTAATTTTTAGTATTTTTATTTTTAAAATTTATGATTGACATATAATAATCATAGATATTTATATGGTACAATGGGATGTTGTGTGTTGTATAATGATCAAATCATGGAAATTAGCATACCCATTTCCTTAAACATTTATCATTACTTTGTGATGAGAACATTTAAAAATCCCTATTACACCTATTTTGTAGTGTACAATACATTATTGTTAACTCTACTCACTCCATTATCAAATAGAACACCGGGACTTCTTCCTCATATCTCACTGTAGCTTTGTGCCCATTGACCTATCTCCCCTCATGCCCCACCCCCCTACATGCCTATCCTCTGGTAACCACTATTCTACTCTCTGCTTCTATGAGAACAGCTTTTTAGATTCCACACAAGTGAGATCATACGGTGTTTGTCTTTCTGTGCCTGGCTTATTTCACTTAACATAATGTCTCACAGGTTCATCCATGTTGCCACAAGTGGCAGAATTTCATTCTTTTTATGGCTAAATAGTGTTCCGTTGTGTATATATGCCACATTTTCTGTATCCATTTATCTCTTATGGACATTTAGGTTGATTTCCACATCTTGGCTATAGTGAATAGTGCTGTAATAAACATAGGAGTGCATATATCTATTTGAGATACTGCTTTCATTTCCTTTATGTATATAACCAGTAGTGGTATTGCTAGATCATAGCTCTATTTTTAATTTTTTGAGGAACTTCCATATTGTTTTCCATAATGGCTGTGCTACTTTACATTCCCACCAGCAGTGTGTAAGTGTTCCTTTTCCTCCACATCCTCACCAGCATTTATCTCTTTCATAGCAGACATTCTAATTCGAATGAAATGATATCTTATTGTAGTTTTGATTTATGTTTCCCTGATAATGAGTGATGATCAACATTTTTTCATATATCTGTTGGCCATTTATATATCTTCTCTTGAGAAATGTTTATTTAAGTCTTTTGCCCATTCTTTAATCAGGTTGTTTTGTTGTTGAGTTGTTTGAGTTCCTTATATTAATGTATTTTGGATATTAATCTTTTATCAAACATATAGCTTGCAAATACATTCTCCCATTCTGTAGGTTATCTCTTTGTTTTATTGACTGCTTCCTGTGCTGTGCAGAAGCTTTTTAGTTTGATGCCATTCTATTTCCCTATGTTTGCTTTTGTTGTCTTTGCTTTTGAGGGTTTATCCAAAAACTTGCCTAGAAGCATTTCTCCTATGTTTTATTCTATTAGTTTGCAGTTTCAGGTCTTACCTGTAAGTCTTTAATCCATTTTGAGTTAATTTTTGTATATGGTGAGAAGTAAGGCTCTAATATTTTTCTTCTGCATACAGTTATCCAGTTTTCTCAACACTATTAAAAAGACTTTGCTTTTCCCGTTGTATGATCTTACCACTTTTGTTGAAGATGAGTTGGTTGTGTGTGGATTTATATCTGGGTTCTCTATTGTGTTCCATTGATCTATGTGTCTGTTTTTATGCCAGTATCATGCTATTTTACTTAGTAGAGCTTTGCAGTATGTTTTGAAAAGTTAGATAGTGTGATGCAACCAGCTTCGTTCGTTTTGCTCAAGATTACTTTGGCTATTTGTGGTTCCATAGGAATTTTAGAGTTAGTTTTTCTGTTTCTGTGAAGAATGTCATTGATATTTTGATAGGGATTGCATTGAATCTGTAGATCTGTAGATCACCTTGGGTAGTATGGGATTTTAACAATATTGATTCTTATAATCCATGAACGTTGAATATCTTTCCATTTTTTTGTGTGTCTTTTTCAATTTTTTTCAATGTTGCATAGCTTTAGTTGTAGAGATCTTTTACCTCCTTGTTTAAATTTATTCCTAGGTTGTCTTTTGTTGTTGTTGTTTGTTTTTGTAGCTATTGTAAATGGTATTGCTTTCTGGATTTCTTTTTCAGATAATTTACAATTGGCATACAGAAATGCTACTGATTTTTTATGTTGATTTTGTACCCTGCAACTCTACTCAGTTTATTTATTGGTTCTAAGAGTGTTTTAGTGAAATCTTTGAGGTTTTCCATATACAATCATGTCTGCAAACAGGGACAACCTGACTTCCTCTGCTTTAATTTGTATATCCTCTATTTCTTTCTCTTGCCTAATTGCTCTGGTTAAGACTTAAATTGGATTTTGTGTATCTGTCTTCTTTCCTGCAATGTTGCTGAATTTTTAGAACATTAGCTCGAAAAAGTTTTGTTTTGTTTTATTCCTTGGGATTTTCTCTATAAAACACGGTGTTGTTTGTAAAGAAAAACAAAGAAGGTAAGGTTTTACTTATTCCTTTCCAATTTGGATGCCTTTTATTTCCTTTTTTGGTCTAATCGCTTTCAGGTTTGCTCCATGTGAATATGATGTTAGCTATAAGTTTTTTATAAGTACCCTTTATTTTGTTGAGAAAACATTTTTCTATTGCTTGTTATCTGAGTGGGTTTTTCATGAAAGTGTTGGATTTTGTTGAATGATTTTTTTTGCACTAATTGGGGTGATCATCTATATATTTTCAAAATTTTCTTTGATTTTCATAATATTGTTTATTACATTGATTTTATTCATTCCTGGAATACATCCCACTTGGTCATATCCTTGTAATATACTGCTGGATTTAGTTTGCTAGTTTTTATCCAGGATGGTTTATACATCTATATTCATAAGGGATTTTTGTTTGTAATTTTCTTTCCTTGAGGTGTCTTTCACTTAGTATCAGAATAATGCCAGCCTCTTAGAATGAGTTAGGAAGTGTCCCATCCTATTTACTTTTTGGAAGAATTTACCAAGGATTTGAGTTAATTCTTCTTTAAATGTTTGGGAGAATCCATGAGTGAAGACGTCTAGTTCTTGGCTTACCTTTGTTGGGAGGTTTTTGATTACTGATTCAATATCTGACTTGTTATGAATCTATTCTGACTCTCTGTTTCTTCTGGAATTAGTTTTGGTGTGTTTTAAGACTCCATTTTATCTAGTTTATCTATTTTTTTTGATGAACAGCTGTTAAAGTGTTTTGTTATAAAACTTATTTCTGTAAGATCAGTAGTAATGTCCTCACTTTCATTTCTGATATTAGTAATTTAAATATTCTCTTTTATCTTAGACTAATTTAAGATTTGTAAATTTTGTTGCTTTTCTTAAAAAACCAACTTCTGAGTTCTTTGAATCTCTGTCTTGTTCTCTATTATTCTCTTAGTTTATATCTCCTTTATTTATTTTGTTTGTTTGTTTGCCTTTCCTAATGTCTACTAGCTTTGAGTTTAGTTTGCTCTTTTTTCTCTTTTTTCAGTAATAAGGGTAGGTTTTTGATTTTTGATATCTTTCTTCATTTTAATGTAGGTTTTTATAGCTATAAATTTTCTTTTAGTTATGCTTTCACTGGATCCCGTAAATTTTGGTATGTTATATTTTGTTTTTAATTGTGACAGAATGAAATATTTTCTAATTTCTCTGCAATTTCTTCTTTGACCCATTGTTTGAGAATATTGTTTAACTTTTACATACTTGCAAATTTCTCCATTTTTCTCCTGATATTGATTTGTAGTTTCATTTCATATTGTCAAAGAAGATACTTCATATAGTTTAAAAATTTTAAATATATTGAGACTTATTTTGTGACCCAATATATGGCTATCTGGAAAAATGTTTCATGTGTACTTGAGAAGAATATATATTCTGCTGTTTCTTGGTAGGGTGTTCTCTACAAGTCTGTTAGTTCTCATTGGTTTATAGTGTTGTTCAAATCCTCTAGTTTTTTATGCATATTATTTTTAATTGTCTTATGCAGTATTGAAAGTAGGGTGTTGATATTTATAACTAATATTATAGAAATGTTTATTTTCCCCTTCAGTTTTATAAACTTTGGGGCCTCTGTTGTTAGGTGCATATTTGTTTATAATTGTTATATCTTCTTGATGGATTGACCCTTTAATCAGAATATAAGGTCTTTTATTGCTTTTTATCATAATTTTATACTTAAATTGTATTTTGTTTGAAATTAGTAAAGTCATCCCAGCTATCTTTTTGTTACTATTAATATTTTCATGGCACAGCTTTATCCATTATTTTACTTTCAACTTATTTTTATTTTTGGATTTAAAATGAGGTTTTTCTGATAAACTATTGCTGAATTGTTATTTATGTTAAATCTGCCAGTCTCTGTCTTTAATTAGAGAGTTTAATCAATTTACTTTTAAAATAATTACTAATAAAGAATTATTTACATCTTCCATTTTGCTTTGTTTTTATATTATAGATTATATCTATTTTGGCTTAGTTTTCTCATTATTGCATTCTTTTGCATTGAATTACTTTTTTAATCAATAGACTTTATCTATTTAAAACTCCATAGGTTTATAGAAAAATTGAGCAAGTAATACAAAAAATTCCCACATAATCCTCTTCCCTTCTCACAGTTTCCCCTATTTTTAAAGTCTTGCATTAATGTTGTACATTTGTTACAACTGATGGACCAATATTGATACATTGTTATTAACTAAAGTCCATAGTTTGCATTAGTGTTCTATGGCTTTTGGCAAATGCATAATGTCATGTATCCACTATTACAAAATATTTTCACTTCCCTAAAACTCCCACATGCTTCAGTGATTTACACTCTCCACATCAACAACTAAACTTCTTGCAACAAGGTCTTTTGACTTCTTTTATAGTTTTTCCTTTTCCAGAAGGGCATATAGTTGAAATCATACAGTATGTAGCCCTTTAAGAGTGGCTTGTTTTAATTAGCAGTGTGCATTTACACTTTCTCAATGTCTTTTCATGGCTCATTTCTTTTTATTGTTGAATAATATTCCACTGTATAGATGTACCATGTGTTTTTTTGTTTTGTTTTTGTTTTTTTTTTTACCCATTGGAGATGTACCACATTTGTTTTTAGCCATTGAACTGTTGAGTGACATGTTGGGTGCTTTCAGTTTTTGGCACTTATGAATAAAACTGCCATAAGCATCTATTTAAAGATATTTTGTAGACATAAATTTTGAACTTATTTGGATAAAAATCTAGGCGTGTGAATGACTGGATGGTACGGTAAGACACTATTTAGCTTTATAAGGACCTGCCAGACTATCTTCCAAAGTGGCTTACTATTTTGCCTTCCTACCAGCAATGAATGAGAGCTCCTGTATTCTACATCCGTACCAACATTCCATATTGGCAATTTTTTTTTTTTATTTTAGCCATTCTGATAGGTATGTGGTTGTATATTACTGTTGTTTTTATTTGCAATTCCTCAATGACATATGATGTTGAGTATCTTTTCTTATGGTTATTCACCATCTGTGTATCTTCTTCGATACAGTGTCTTTAAATATTTTGGCCATTTTAAAATTGGATTGTTGGTTTTCTTATTGTTGAGTTTATAAAGTTCTTTGTATACTTCGGATACAAGTCTTTCATCAGAAATGTGTTTTGCAAATAATTTTTATGTATCTGTGGTTTGCCTTTTCATTCTCTTGACAGTCTCTTTCACAGAGCAGAAGTATTTAATGAAATCAATTTTTTTCATAGACTGTGCTTTTGGTATTCAATCTAAAACACATCACAAAACCCATGCTCACCTAAATTTTCTCCTGTTAGCATCTAGAAGTTTTATCGTTTTTTGATTTATTTTCAGGTCTATGATCCATTTTAAGTTAATTTTTGTGATATCTAGGTTCAAAATTTTTTTTTTTTGGCATGTGAATGTCCAGTTGTTCCAGATCATTTGTCAATAAGACTACATTTTCTCTATTGAATTGTTTTGACCCCTTTGTCAAAGGTTAGTTGACACTATTTGTGTGTGTCAATTTCTGATCTTTCTATTTTGTTTCATTAATGTATTTGTCTATTCTTTTGTCAGTGTTAAAGGGTCTTATTCATTAAGCATTCTTCTGGTTCCTGTAAGTTTTTAGTTAAATACTAGAGCGCCACAAAAAGGTGATTTGGGGAGATTTTGTCAATTTAGTCATTGTTTTAGTGGAAGGATGAAGTTTTAGAGTTCTCTATTTCACCAATTTTAGTGATGTCAATCAGGTCTAGTTCTTTTGACAGAAAGCTGGACAAAATTTTCTAGGGGGAACATTGAGCCTTAAGGCAATAGAACTACAGTGAACACATATTATTTTATTATTGATGTGCTTATTTTATTAGAAATATTATTTTATTAGAGATGTATATCAAAGTCTTATTTTATTAGAGGTGTGCTTGTAGTTGAAGCCCTATATAAAAAAAAAATCAGTGTCTAACAGACTTGCCATAAAGTTAACTTGTTTTTAACTTTGGATTTTAATACATCCAATGAGTTATATTGATCAAAGTATACATTTTTAGGAAAGACATTTACTACATAATGTACGTTGAAGCAAGCATTATATTAATATTTTGTGAGAAGTGTTGATAGTAAAAATAAAATTAAATGCTGGTTGGGAAATTAGTACAATAATCATGGGCCAATAGCATCTATTCTTAATGGGTGAGAAAAATTGTAAATGTTTATTTCTCAGTAAAAACATGTGATGCTTAAATGGGCAAGTTGTGAATAAACCAGCTAAGTTTTCAATGAAAGCCACTTTCATTTCTATGTGCATGAAAAATTTCAGTGGTGGGTTGTATTATTGTTCCCCAAGAAATCAATGTTGCAAGTTTGTTTGTTGATGTTTGCAAATCTATAAAAACACGTATGTATGCAGTCTTTTTAAATCTTTTTTTTTTTATTTCAGGATATTACAGGGATACAAATGTTTAGGTTGCATATATTGCCTTTCCTCCACCCAAGTCAGAGCTTCAAGTGTGTCCATCCCCCAGATGGTGCGCCCTGCACCCATTAGGTGCATATATACTTATTCCCTCCTACCCTCTCCCACCTGCCTGACATCCGATAAATGTTATCATTATATGTGCACTTAAGTGTTGATCAGTTAGTACCAATTTGATGGTGAGTACATGTGGTGCTTGTTTTTCCATTCATGAGATACTTCACTTAGTAGAATGTAAATCAAAACCACAATGAGGTATCACTTAACTCAGTGAGAATGGCGTTTATCAAAAAGTCCTAAAACAATAAATACCTGTGTATGCAGAGAGATAGGAACACCCTACACTGCTGGTGGGACTGCAAACTAGTACAACCTCTGCGGAAAGTAATATGGAGATACCTCGAAAAGCTAAAGTATAACTGCCATTTGATCCAGCAATCCCATTACTGGGCATCTACCCAAAGGAACAAAAGACATTCTATAAAAAAGACATCTGCACTAGAATGTTTATATGTATGCAGTCTTAAATACAGAAACTGGCCTGTAGTATCAGTAGGAGTTTACAATTTAGTGTAACCAAAATAATTCTAATACTCACATTTAATTCGTTGAGAAGAGTGTAGCCCTGTGAGCCACAATGCTGTAGGATTATGCAGCAATGGCATTTAATCATCACCAGTTAAAGTGCTGTTCTCAGAAATTACTGTCCACATCTGTAATCCCATCAGTCACCTTGTTTAGATCTAATACCATACATTGCAAACAAATATTTTAACAAACAATATATTTATGTCTGTATTTATTTTACAAATCTTTTTGAAATAAGGAGATTATTCAGGGAGAAACAAAATCGTATCTGGGAGGAACCGTGACTTCCTTGCCATTTTTCCTAACAGCATGACTACAATTTATAACTCGTGATTTACAGTCTGTCTTGAACCATTCTAAATGGAATCATTTAATTGCTATTATTACATTTTCTCACAATTTTATGTGTATAATTAAAATGCTTTATTATAAAAGCTTAGAAAGAAAAAACAACAACAACAACAAAGAAATTTCCATCTGAGATGATCAAGTTTCATTTAAACGTGCCTTGGCCAAGGTCATATTATCATCATCTTGCCCATCTTCTCTCAAGGAAGATGATAGGCCTCTGTGACATGCGGTAGTATTGCACTTGTCAGTTTAGCATCATTATAGCTGTTATTAAGATCACTTCACCTATCTGAGCTTCAGTTTCTTCATTTATAATGAGGGGATAATTATAGTAGTTCCTCTTCTGCCAAATTATTGAAAAGTACACACGAGATAATGGATGTTGAAAGCATTTTGATTATTACTGAATGTTTTATTAGTATTCTGAGCTATGATTCTTTTTGACATTTATGTGTAACAAGGAGTATATAGACAATATAATAGAAACTGTGTACTAGGTTTGCTGAGGTCTGATTACAATTCTTCAGTCTATTTGAAGGCCCTTCCACTTCTCTCCCTGTTCCATGGTGGCTTTTCCTTTTATTCATGCTATAGTGTCATTGTCCTTTTAATTCCACATGTTTATCAACTCAGAGTACAGAACTGGGCCTGCACTTAATATAGAAAAGACAAAGAAAAGCATGTGGGCCTAGAAACACAGAGACTTTGGCCTGTCTCTGCCACTTGCTAGCCATGTGAGGGTGGGAGGGTGATTTTGTTACAGACAGAAGGGCCTAAACAAATATGTTTTCTGTCTCTTTAAAACTTCCCCCACTCTTTTTGGGAACTGCAGCATGCTTGCATTCTTGAGGCAGGTTAATTCCTTTGTTAAAAGAGATAACTCAGCCATCCCAGGCAGCACTCCCCTGGCCCTCACGCCCCCCTCCCCACTGCCCCCAGGTGGGTGGTTGGCAGAGGTCACAGGGTTTGTCTTTGGCAGAGGTGGGACATTAGAATAGTTAAGCACAATAGCCCAGAACTGAGGGGCCCTCCCTTTAAAAGCTCTGTATTTCTGCTTATGTTCAGGAGATTTGGATTTTGAGATGAGAAAGTCTACCAATTTTCCTCCTTTGCCCACAAAGCGATAGAAATTCTCTTTCCTCCTCCACAAAACCACTTGTTCTCATTCTTCTGGTGGGGCCACAGGAACAAGTGCCAAGCTTTTGGGAACAATTTAACTCACTCATAAAAAAGAGAATAAAGAATGCATATTTTATGTTTGTTATGAAAATGATAAAAAAAATTCACAAAAAAAGAATGCATATTTCAGAAGGCACTGTAATGACTGAGTTGAATGTAACAGAAGTAACCACCCCTCCCCGGTAAAGTGTGGGGTGCTGCCAATGGGCTCTAGTCAAACCTCAATTTATGTGTTAGTCCAACTCCCCAAATATTTGATAGTAACAGCAATGGGCCACCCCCCACTCACCAGGGTGTGAACATTCCCTAGGGCCTGAGTATGTCTTTAAAAGAGAAGTCTGGTGAGGCCCACGTCCACAGAGTGTCACAGGATGCCATCCGCAATGGCTGCTGCAATGAGAAGGCTGGTTAGATGCTAGTCTTCCTGAGCTGTGTGCCAAAGATTTGGCAAAATTTGGCTAAAAGGTACTGATTCACTTCAGTGTCCTGGGATGTTGGGGGAACTTCTCTTCTGCAAAGACAAAAAAAAAAAAAAAAAAAGAAACATGAGTGGTTGACCTGAACCTGATCTTGAAGCCTCAGCCTCCATACATCAGAGGCAGAACCCAGGATTCCGTTTCAGCCGCCTGTGTCTGACTCTTTTAAGTAAGAAATTTTTTCTTTCCTTGCACTTCTTTTTTTATTAAAAATCATGAAAATAATTTTATGTCTGAAAATTGGGGTTTTATAGAAACATTCAGCTTTATCATATCTGCTGTTCTGTATCTACCTGTCACCTGCTTTGTGCTTCCTGTTGATAAATGTGAAGAAAACCTGGCCTTTAAGTCTGTGTGACTAAGGTTGAATTCATTGTATTCAAACAAGGGAACGTGAATCTGCCAGAAGTTGAACATTTCCACTAACTTCTATACAATCTCGCTGTGAGAACAAAGATAAGATTGTCTGTAAAATTGCTATAGCATGTTTTAGAGCTGGTAACAATTCCCATGCTTTATCTGCTGTTAATTCAAGGTCTTGGGGGAGATTCTTTGTTAGAATAAATAGTCAGCAACTCTTTAGAATTGGCTAATTGACATTAGCAACTTCCAATGTGCTCTGTTTATGCGGCCCCAATAGATAAACCAAATGTCGTAAGTCCTATTGATCCATTGTAACTGCTGTGTATTTCTGCTTTCAATGTCATTAGGATGTTGCTCATTTTTAAAGGAGACATGTGTTCATAATGAAATGTATTTGTTAATGGAAATAAGAAAAACTGGGATGTTGGTTAAAGTGTGTAAAAGAAAACCTAACAGTATTTAGAGTGTAACATGCAAAAAAAAAAAAATGTGTACCTTGATAATTTTTAGAATATTCAAAAAACTAATATTGGCAATATTTTCTGAATCTTTAGTAAATCAAATGTATCACTCTGTCTTTATATAACAAAAATCATTGCATTCAGTTTCTTGTTATATTGTATGTATATAAATTTGGATCCAACTCAATATACTGCTAGACAGCAAGCAGCTAGAAAACAGATACAAGTACCAAAGAAAGACTGTGATTTAGAGTAAATATTTTTGTTGTAAAACATGGATAAAACTTTCCTTCTAGTATTATTTTCATGATACAAGTTGTAAAATATTTCTGTAAGAAATGATGGAAATAATAATTACTTTGTCTATTTCAATATGGTAGAAAACATTATAGTCTGGTTGAGGCTATATTTGGATTTAAATGTGAATTTTGCATTTATTATATACTTCAATTTTTCAGACTACTTAAACTATTGGATCCTCAATTTACACCTCAGTAATAGTTTTTAAAATAAAGATATCATGAAGTTGCCATGCCAAATTAAGAGAGAAAACATGTGAAACATTCTGATATATTCCACTACATACACAAGGAGGTAAACAGTTCATTACTTTTTACAAATACTCTTCACCTATTAATCTTAATAGTTTTAATGCCAATATATGATTAATGAATAAGTGGCTGAGCAATTAACATTTTTTCTTTCAATACAAAATAAAGATCTTCATTAGGCAGTTATGATAAGGAGAACTTAGAATAAAATACAACAAATGTAAAAGAGAGGGACTGCATTTCAGAATCATATGAATATTTCAACTAATTATAGAACATAGTTAATTTTATAAAGCAACCTCTTAAACTTAAAATCAAGATGAAATAAATGAACCTACCTGTGACCTAATTGAAGACATAAGCACTTCAAGTGACCTTAAATTTCTGAAATTTGCTGTATAGTACTAGTGGGCTATATTCTCAAATGACCAAAAAGAAAACTCTGCAAAAATAATAAATTGTTTGGAATAAACATATTGTTTATGGTGGTATTGTAAGTACATATTGTTATTTAGATACTACAGTGGGTGTATTATGGCATAAAGGAAATGGCTAATTATGTTGATGCCATTAAGAACCAGGATTTTCAGCATCAGAAATGGAAGAGAAGAAATAGTATTTGTAAGGCTCTATAAACCCCTGAATTTCTGAACTTTCTTTAGAAGTATTATTACTAGCTCATATTAAATTTACTCCTTAAAAATTCTATTTCCTAGCTCTTTCTACTGGAATTACCTGGACACAGTGACTATTTCAGTAGCAAAGATCATCCCTAATGCCCATATTGTAAATTCTACATACAATACTTCTTTTAAAGGAACTAAAGCTCCTTGCACAAAAAGCCTATCCAGGTCTATGGCAAAAAATGTACAGCAAGCATGGAACACTTTGTCATACCACATACCAAGAATGTTCTCGAAGACTTCTAAAAGCACAGCCAAAATTATTTAGGATCCACTACGAGGACAATTTCTCTAACCAAAGATGAGACAAGTTTTGGCTTCAGTTAGGAAATGTTGCTGTCAATAGAAACCCCTGTATTAAAACTCATAATATTATTATAAAGTAAGAAAATAATAAACCCATTGATCATCTTTAGAAGATACTCGGTATCCAACTCATCAATCAGAAAATATGAAAATAAAGGGAAAATATCAAGTGTTTGACTTGTATCTTCTTATCTTTCCTGGTTGTACTTCAGGGCAACCAACCAGGTGATGAGCACAAATTTCTCTTTAAACGAGTCCAGCTAATAAATGAAAAAGGAACAGCAAAGACAAACATGATCATTTTTAACACATAATAAAATAAAAAATCAGGGCAATAATCATTAATGGGCACTAAACCACACCAAAAAAAGGGATAACTGGATTATATGCATCTGCGTCTTGTTGAAAGAAAACAACCTGTAGAAATGTAGTGGCGAAAAAGTCTAAATCATATAAGGTTTGACGTGTCCATTTATCGCAAATAAGCAGAAAGAGAAAAATGGTGAATGATACCATGGAGAGGAATCAGAAAAATGCAGGCTATTCTCATACTCTGCGAGCAATTGACCTCTTGGTTTCAATTAATAGTAGCTAGGGAAGAAAGAGCATGGAGTGAGAACTTGTAGATTCAAAGAGATTTAAGAGATGAGTTAATCAGTTGCAACTTATAAACCTTGTTAGGTTGTGATTTAAATAAACTGTACAAAAATACTATGAATTTGTATTTATAAGACTAATATTCCCATCAAAAACTATGAAAACTGCAAAAAAAAATGAAACTGAAGACATTAGAGAATGTAAACAATGCAATCATCACTTAAAGGCCTATTGATTGTCCTTAAAAGTAGAAATAATATCTAGTACTGACAATAATTTCTGCTAAATGCAACACTTAAACATTGATGCCTAGAGCAGAAATTGATGCAACCACTTTGGAAACTTTTCCAAATTACCTTCTAAAGCTAAACATATGTATACCCTACTACTGAGTGCTATGTGAAACAATCTATTGTCCGTCAACATTAGAAATAAACACACTTGAAATAACCAAAGGTCAAAGAGAAAATTACAAGGCAAATTAGATAAGGTAAGTAAAAATAAAAATCAAAACTTATAGTATTTAACTAAAACAGTGCTTAGAGGGAAATTTATATTAAAAAAAAAAAAAAAAAAAAAAGACTGGCAGGGCACGGAGGCTCAGCCGTAATCCTAGCACTCTGGGAGGACCAGGCTGGAAGATTGCTTGAGCTCAGGAGTTTGAGACCAGCTTGAGCAAGAAGGAGACCCCCATCTCTACTGAAAATAGAAAAATTAGCCAGGCATTGTGGGGGCGTGTGCCTTTAGTCCCAGCTACTTGGGAGGCTGAGGCAGGAGGATCCCTTGAACTCAGAAGTTTGAAGTTGCTGTAAGCTAGGCTGATGGCATAACACTCTAGCCTAGGCAAGACTTTGTCTCAAAAAAAAAAAAACCAAACAAACAAAAAAAACCTATATCTCCCTATTTCCCTGACTCCCTCAGACCTAGTAACCACCTTTCTACTCCTTGTTTTTATGTATCTGAACTTTTTGGATTCCTCTACATATAAAATGAGACCATACAGTATTTTTCTTTCTCTGTCTAGCTTATTTCATTTAACATAATGCCTTGTAGGTTCATCAATGTTGTCACAAATGGCAGGATATTTTTCTTTTCAAGGCTGATAAACATCCCACTGTATATATACATGTTCCACTGTATTAAATATATATGCCACAAATTCTTTAGCCAATCATTCAACAATGGACACTTAGGTTGTTTCTATATTTTGGCTATTGAGAATAATATGAAAAATTATATGCCAATATATTAGATAACCAGATGAAATGGACAAATTTCTAGAAAGACACAAACCATAGAAACAGACTCTAGAAGAAACAAAAAATCTGAATAAACTTGGAACAAGAAAAGAAATTTAGTTAATAATCAAAAAAATTCCCTGAAATAAAGCCCAGGGCCAACTTCATTAATGAATTTCACCAAACTTTTAAAGACAAAATAACAACAATTTTTCATAAACTCTTCTAAAAAATAGAATAGGAAGGAACACATTCAAACTCATTCTATGAGGCCAGAGTTTCCCTCATATCAAAATCAGGCAAATATATTATGAGAAAAAAAAACTATAGACCAATATCTTATGAATATAGAAACAAAAATCTTAAAGAAAATTCTAGCAAACCCAATCCAATAACATATAAAGAGGATGATATAACATAATCAGGTAAGACTTATCCCAGAAAATGCAAAGTTGGTCCTATATTTGAAAACTGGGCAACATAATACACCAAATTCATAGAATAAAGGACAACAATCACATAGACCTATATAGATCAATAGAATACAATTGGCCGGGCGCTGTGGCTCACGCCTGTAATCCTAGCTCTTGGGAGGCCGAGGTGGGCGGATTGCTCGGGGTCAGGAGTTCAAAACCAGCCTGAGCAAGAGCGAGACCCCGTCTCTACTATAAATAGAAAGAAATTAATTGGCCAACTGATATATATATAAAAAATTAGCCGGGCATGGTGGCGCATGCCTGTGGTCCCAGCTACCCGGGAGGCTGAGGCAGAAGGATCACTCGAGCCCAGAAGTTTGAGGTTGCTGTGAGCTGGGCTGACACCACGGCACTCACTCTAGCCTGGGCAACAAAGCGAGACTCTGTCTCAAAAAAAAAAAAAAAAAAAAAAAAAAATAGAATACAATTGAGAGTGTATAATAACCCATACCTCTATGGCTAATTGATTTTCAATAGGGTGCCAAGACCATTTAGTGGGGGAAAAATAATTCCTTAAAAAATGTAAGCAAAAAGTAATTATATAATCCAACAATGTCACTTCTAGAATCATACCCAAAAGAATTGAAAACACATGTTCACATGAAAATCCCTACACAAATATTCATAGCAGCTAATTCATAATAGCCAAATAAATAGAAATAACCCAAATGACCTTCAATTTATGAATGGATAACAAAATGTGAAATATCCATTGGACTGTTATTGAGACATAAAAATGAATGAATACTGATGCATGATTTAATGTTGATGAACTCTGTAAAAGCTTCACTAAAGTGACAGAGTCAGAAGCAAAGGAACACTCATATGATTCTATTTACATGATATTCAGAATAGGCAATTCATAGAGACAGAAGTAGGTTAGTGCTGCCAAGGGCTGGAGGGAGGGGTTAATTGGGAGCCACTGCTAATGGCCATACAGTTTCTTTTTGTGGTGATGGTTGTATCAACCTAGTGAATATACTAAAAACAACTGAATTGTATATGTTAAAAGGTTAAGATTTATGATGTGTAAATTATATCCCCATATGACAAAAAGATAATATTGGCTGGCGTGTTGAATTCTGGAAGGCCATAAATTAATTAAGATTGATAATAAATTGATCACTTAGGAGACATGGTGATGAATGCATGTTTCCATTGCATTTATTATTTTAATTTCTGTGTATTTGGAATTTATCATGATAAATGTTTTTGGTTTTATTTTGGGTTTTTGTTTGTTTTTTTACAAAAAGAAGCAAAAAATTATTTGCAGAGAGTACACAGGACTATATAAATATTTAATTTCCATTGTGGTTCTTAATTTTGTAATGCTTAACTATACTGAACACCCAAAGAGAGTTGAAATGATTTATTTAACCAAGAGACACCCAGAAATCTTGATTCTGAAATCTAGAACTACATGGTCTAATTACCTCTATCATTTAAATTCATCATTATTATGTCATCCCATTATTTAGTCCACTATCCACATACATTTTAACTCTATGGGATGCTAGCCATTTTACATAACAAATTTCTGTCCCACATTCCACCTATGAGCTTAAAAAATATTTGATATAAAGTATATCCTGCATTTTCTTAGAAACTTCTTTGTTTTAGTTTTCTATGTGTGAGAAATTAAAGAAGGCTTTGGGTTTTCTCTGGTAATCAAAATCCAATGGAACAAAGTAGTGATAGGCCCTCTGACAAGATATTTACATACATGTAGCAAAGATAATTTGTTAGTTATAATTATAATGTAACATAATAATGGAGTGACCATGTAATTCTGCTGATCTGTAGCTACCCATATTATTTAAATATACGAATGAATGAAACATTTATATTTTCTGAGAGTACATACTAAGATTTTAGCCAAGTGGTAGGAACTTTTATGAAAAATGAAAAATTTATTTGACCATCTGTTTCCAAATGGGCAGATGTTTTTCATTAGCCAGCAAAGCTCTCAACAATTTTAACTTTAATACCTTTATCACCCATGGGGAGATTTAAATGTCTTTTTCCTTCTCAATAACCAAAACCAAGCAAGATGTACAGCAACTAGATTAAATATCTAGCTCCACAAAATAGTACCATGAGTCTTTGGTGGAGGTGTCATTGTATCACTTCTATTGTAGGCACATCTAAACAGAGAGTTTCTGGAGAATACCCTTACTTAGATTATTAGTATTCATATCCTGCAGAATAAAACCGGAAATGCATTCCTAAATATATTATTTTTTTATGATATGTTATCCAAGTTATATATGAATGAATGACACAGTGAAAGCATTCTGAAAGATGTAATGAATGCTATCGAGTACCTCCAGTGTTCTAGGTACACGGCTAATCCTTATTTTTTAGTTCAACTGAATCACAAATGTCTGGGATGGCAATTTTAAAAAGCCTGACTCCAGACACACTGAACCCGAGTCTCTGGAGAAAATCTCCAAAATTGCGTAAAAAGATAGAAGCACTGTGATATTTCAACTTTTATATAATTAGTTTTCTACTTCTGACAAACATGTAAGTAAGAAAAAAATTAGAGATGAAGAAATAAAATCTCAAATGTTATCTGTCTTAAACTCAGACCTAGAGAATGGCAGAGCCAGTTGAAAACAGAATATTCTGAGTTATAAAATACATAAAGATTAACCTCTACACACCTAAATTTCATCTTTTATAATTTTTTAGAAATAGTCCTATGAGTTCTTCATACCTGTTTGTTTATATATATATTTTTTCCCTTTTGGTTACAAAATAAAAACATCTTATAGCTCTGCAAAGTTAGCTAAGTTCTTTCTGTGAAAAAAAAAATATGTTGGCTTTCAGTTGCAAATATGGACATAATTAGTGAAGTTAACAATTGGAATTTACTTTGCCCTTAAAGTTTGACACATAATATGACAATTCAAGCATATATGTTGAACTCTAAACTCTTGAACTGTAACTTAAAGGATAAAAAAAGCCAAAGTTAAAAAATGATATACACTAGCTCTGAAACAGAAAGAAATATCACCATTAATAAGCCAGAAATTCGGATACATTTCTCCAACAGCTCAGTTACATAAAAAAAGAGGCAAATTACAAAAGTATGACACCACTTACAATAACTTTAAGAACACATAACAATACCATTTGTGGTTTGTGAAGTCATAGATTTGCAATAGGCTGATAGAAATGCAATTAAAAATATTACTAATTTCAATACAGTCGAAGAGTAGTTTCCTTGGAAGAAGACTACTAAAAAGTTGTGAAGGGATTTCTAATATATTTTAGAATTTTATTTAAAAGAAACCAGGAATTAAATATTGCAATACTAACATTTATTAAACATGGGTAGTAAATAGGGGCGATTGACTGCATTTTCCTTCGCATTGTTCTAAATAAAGCAAGATCATGCCCCTAGTAAGAAGATGGGAAGGCTTTTGAGCTAGCTAGAGAAAGAGCAGTCATTTCACCTTTAGCTGATGTGAGAATCATGGAAAAAACTTGCTTTCTAGAACAGTTAAATTCCTTAATCCATAATCAATTTGGGGTTAGAGTCATCACTTGCTTCTCACAGGTATCTGAAGCTCTAAACAAAAACAAACAGTGTTAAGATTTGAGTATCACGATAGATCCTGAAAAGGCCAATGGGCGGTCGTCAGGGGTCAAATACCAACCATAGAAATGATTTCAGGGGTGACAGGGACTCAGGCACTGGGGCAGCACAATCCTCAGTTGCTACAGATAATTTGAAATAAAGCAGAATCCTTGCCAAAGCACAGGGATAGTGGGATCATTTCTATCAGTTGCAGAAGTGAAGAAGCTAATTTGCAATCGCTGGCATTGTTATAAGCTAATTTGCACTTCTTGGCAGAACAGTGCAATCCTTTGCTTCAACAATGTCTCCTTTTCCCTAAGAGAGTCAGTTGAGACCAGGGGTGGGGAATCTGGGACCTTTTATTAGGTCTTTAAGTACAGCTTTTTGATTGAATCCAAATTTTACAGAACAAATTCTTTTGTTTTTATTAATACATTTTACTTCATCTTTTATATATGTACTTTATTTTCAAAATGAACATGTTTAAAATAGCAAAGAATAAAATAAGTTTCAACGAAATAATCCTCCCAGGTTGACCAGCACAATTAGAACATGAGTCAGCCATAAGAGCTAAATTGACAGCTGCTATGCTCATGATTCAGTTCTAACTTCCCCTGCCTGACTGGTGCCACTGCTGCATGAGGCTGGTTGGCCAGAGTTTATGGGGGGAGTATACCAGTCTGTTATTAGTTTTTGACAATGGTGTATTACGCTTCTGTTTGAAGTGGAATTTGTGAATAGTTGTACGACTCAACAGTATTTTTAAATTCTGTCTGCTTAACAGCCCATCATGTCAAAGAAGACCAAGACAACACTGAAGAAAAAAAAGACAACAGATTTTTTTAATGAGGATTGGGAATTGCAATATTATCTTATTTCTGCCAAATGTAAGATGATTTGCTTGCTTTGTGATATTGCAATATCAACATTAAAGAAATTCAATATTCGTCTGCATTATGATACTCATAAGGACTACAAATATTCTAAATTAGAGAGAGAAGCGCAAAAGGTTGTATTGCAGAAAGTAGAACATGAAAAGAAAAAGCAGAGGAAATTCTTTCCAGCAGCAGTAAGACCTGGAAATAATACCACTGAAGCAACTTACAAAGTTGCTTATATACTTGGGAAAAAAGGGAAGTCATTCAGTGATGTAGAAATTGTGAAAGAACGCATGTCGAAGTTGTAGGATACTTAGACACTGATAATGTTTCAAAATACCAACAACTGCTTCTTTTAAGAAGAACCAATTAGCCTTCAACTTCACAAAACAATTTCATGCAATCCTTCAAAAGGAAAAAATATATTATTTAATCACTCTGGATGAATCAACTGATACACTGACTCAGCACAGGTTTTATACTTCATTTGGATAGTAACAGAAGATTTTCACTGCTATGAAGAGTTACTCACTTTGGGTACTCTTGTGTACAGAACATAGGAAATAGATATCTTCAACAACTTGCAAGAGAAATGTCATGAAATTGGACTGAATTTGGTAAATTTAGTGAGTATTTGTACAGATAGTGCACCTTCTATGACAGGAAAACATGGTTTATAGCACAGATAAAAAAAGTATTAACGGATCCAGATGCTCTCATTTCTTTTCATTGTATCTTGCATCAACCAAATCTCTGTGCTAAAGCTACTATTTTAAGTGACAGTTTGCAATAAGTTATAAGTATTGTTAAGTATATTTTTGCAAATGCAACACAGCATCATCAGTTTCATAACATACTAAAGTTGAATGATGAAGTATTCAGTGTGGATATACTGTAGCATTCTAAGGTGAATTGGCTATCACAGAGACAGGTGTTAGCCAAACTTTTATCTCTGTGAGACCAGATACTTAAATTTTATGAAGAACAGAATCAGCAATGTGAATTATTGAAAGAATATTTCTATAGGAATGCAAGCATTTCTGTGTGATATTATGTCAAATCAAAACAACTTGAATACTCCTTTGCAAGGCAAAACTAAGTCTATATATGATATGTGGCAAAAAAAATCCAAGCACTTTGAAAAAAGTTATCTTTTTACAAAACACTTCTTCCTCAAAAGGATATTTCAGATGAACATTTTCCTGAGTTAGCAAAGGTCATTGATGAGCAAGGATGATACATGCAAGTCATTTGAAGAATACACAGTTTTTACAGACCTGTTAATTGGAGAATACAATGAATGATTCACTGACTTTGAGAACCATGACATCATACTCAAATTAGCATTCCAACTTCACCTAGTTGATATCACCAAGGCACCTAAAGAACTATAGATGGAATCAATTGAATTCTCAGTAGATGCCATTTTAAAGTCGTTTGATGCTAAGAAAGATCCAGTTGAAATATGGAAGAATGTGGTAGAATACCCACAGCTTCAGCAACATGCCTGAAAAATGTTTCTTGTTTTTCAATCACTAATGGCTGTGAATCTACATTCTCCTACCTAACACAAATCAAGACACCTTCAAGGTCTCAAATGACTGATACCCATTCAGAGGATCAATTGGAACTCTGGATCTCCATGCTACAACCAAATATTCAAATGTTTTCCAACAAAAAGCAGACACAACAGAGTCATTAAAAGGTTAGTTAACTTTAAAATTAACAAATAATTTTCATTTTTTAAAAGTATTAAGTACATAGTAGTTAGATTTTTACAAAATAATGTACATTTTTAAGTGTATCTAATTTATATCTTGAATGCGGCCTTATTTTATTGCAGCTAAATTCATGTGGTCTTCCAACATGAATAGGTTCGCCACCCCTGGTTTAGACACACATCACAGAGCATAAAATAAAACCTGTGAGTAGACCAAATATAAAAGAAAACTGGTGTCATTGAAGCTAGAGAACTGGAGAATAGTCTATCGTGAAGCCAGAGGTGTGGGCAAGAGATAGATCATGCTGGGACTTGTGGATAAGTAACTTGTTATTTATTTAGAAAGCAAAGTAAATAACCATAGTAGTTTTAAGCAAGGGAAAGATGCAGTCCCATTGATGCACAGAAAGATTAAATCGTTTGCTGAAGATCACACAGCTAAAAGGTAAAGAGATATTTAAATCAAGAAGCCTACCATAGAGTTCACAAGAATAACTACCCAGTGAATTAAAAATTTAGAGATATTTAGGAAGAGAATTTCTCTGATTTGATGATTTATATGGGACGTAAGGAAGAAGGGAATGTCAAAAAGTTGTGAAACACAATTCACATGTTTCTAGCTCTGTACAGACTAATTTCACATATTTTTTGTTAAGATTAGAAAATATATACAGAATACCAAGAAATGCATGGGGAAATCAAAATCAGGAAATGAAATTTAGTTTGTGGATTTTTTTCTTCTGTTCCAACATCATTTTTTATAGGCCATGTATTCAGTAAGCGAGTAGTGTTCTGGTTTCTAAAATATGAACATATGACAGCATTCCTATTTTTAAATTTCAACTTGATACGAAGATCTCACTGTGAACTCACTTCTCACTTCTCTTATCTTTTAACTTTTAATTTGAGGGAATTAAAAGCCAAAAAGCTCAAAGTATTCCTAGTTCATTCATGTTCTTTCACAACTCAGCTCTACTCATTCACCCAATCTTATTACTTCTCCCATGTATATTGCTTGGATATCCTTCTCATTTCCATTTGGGCTGCATGTATATTGATTTTATAAAGCAAAACAAAAACTCTCATCATTCCTCTTCTGATTATAGTCTTTCAATTCACCCACTGCTTTCAAGACAGTCATGAAACCTTATATTTCCCACCAGACCCTTCACACTCCGGTCGCAGTTGACGTTTCTGACCCCAAGTCCCACTGTTTCTTCCTCACGAAGCATAGGCCCTGTTCACAAACCATTTTCATGGTTCCTGTCACTACTCCACACAAAGCCTTCTAAAGAGGTGACATCACATTTATTGTGTAAATCGAAATCCTTACCACAGGCAATAAGAAATTTCAATCTTAGGGTCCCTGGGTAACTTATGATGTGATTTCATACCACTCTTTACCTCCTTCATGGTGACCCAGTAATACCAGCATTTTACCTGACCCTAGAGTATACAAGCATACACTGTTGAGGAAATGACTGGGGCCCTTGTCATTTCTTATTCCTCATGTCTGTAAAATATCACCCCTAAATAGCCCATTTCCCTACTTCAGTTTGCTTTTGCCCTAGTATGCCTTTCTCTTTCCACTCTATCTGAAATATCTCTACCCCCTCATCTTCCGTGCACTGCGACTTTATATCCCATCTGCACGTGACACCAGAGTGCAAGTTTCATTAGGATGGATAATTTTTCTATTTTCCTCACTTTTGTATGTCCATTCAAAAGAGTGTCTTGGCCAGGTGCGGTGGCTCACGCCTGTAATCCTAGCTCTTGGGAGGCCGAGGCGGGCGGATTGCTCAAGGTCAGGAGTTCAAAACCAGCCTGAGCAAGAGCGAGACCCCGTCTCTACTATAAATAGAAAGAAATTAATTGGCCAACTGATATATATATATATAAAAAATTAGCCGGGCATGGTGGCGCATGCCTGTAGTCCCAGCTACTCGGGAGGCTGAGGCAGAAGGATCGCTTGAGCCCAGGAGTTTGAGGTTGCTGTGAGCTAGGCTGACGCTACAGCACTCACTCTAGCCTGGACAACAAAGCGAGACTCTGTCTCAAAAAAAAAAAAAGAAAACAAAAGAGTGTCTGGCACAGAAGAGGTCCTCATAAGTTTTTTCAACTGATGAAGCTACCATGATGAAAGAACTGGCCCAGGATTGCAATGGAAAAATAAAATTTTAACCAACTTTTCTAATGGACATAGAAGTTAAATTACTGAATCAAACATTAACAAATGAAATACACACACAATGACTAATTGAAATTGATCTAGAAAGGTGAAGATAGTTTAATATCAGAAAATCAATTTATATAATCTACCATATTAATAGATTAAAGGAGAAAGCACATGATAATGTAGTAAAAACAAAAGATATTTCAAAGTTAAAAATTAAAAGTATCTGGCAACATTTAATAATCATAAAAAACCTCTTAGTATACCACAGTATACTGGGAAAGAAGAGAATTTGCTTAATCTAATAAAAGGCATTTATCAAAGATTCACAATAAATACAATACTTTCTATTAAGAATTTAAATGCATATCTTATTGAATGAAGAAACAAAACAGAGATATCTACTATTTCTACATTGATTCAGTATGGCATTTGAGGCCCTTGGCAATTCAATAAGACAATAATATTGAAACAAAAATAAGAGATAAAAGTATTCAAAAGAAATATCTAAGCTTTTCTTATTTACATATGATACGATTCTTTACATGTAATAGCATAGAGAATCTAAAGCCCTTAAAAATACAGAGTTTAGTGAGGCTGCTGCGTATATGGTGTGTGTGTGTGTGTGTGTGAGAGAGAGAGAGAGAGAGAGAGAGAGAGAGAGAGAGAGTTAATAAAATATTAATATTAGAATAGAAGAGAAGGCCAGGCATGGTGGCTCACGCCTGTAATCCGAGCACTCTGGGAGTCTGAGGTGGGAGGATCACTTGAGTTCAGGAGTTTGACAGCAGCCTGAGCAAGGGTAATACCCCATCTCTATTAAAAATAGAAAAAATTAGCTGGGTGTGGTGGAGCAGGCCTGTAGTCTCAGCTACTCAGGAGGCTGAGGCAGGAGGATCACTTGAGCCCAAGAGTTTGAAGTTGCAGTAAGCAATGGTGACACCACTGCATTCTAGCTGGGGTGACAGAACAAGACTCTGTCTCAAACAAAAAAAGAATAGAATAGAAAATTTGATACCATGTGATGTCTATCATATGGAACCTAAAAAAAGACCTTTTGATATCTAATAAAAGACCCCTATGGAGAAAATTTGAAAATAACTACACTCATAGATAGGAAGATTCAATTTTATAAATATATTCCTAAATTCATTAATATTCAATATATTTGTAATTAATATTCTATTATTTAAGGACTTGTTTTGTAAATCCTAAAATTTATAACAAGGAGTACAGAGACAAGGATAGTTACAAAATTTTGAAAGAAAACTACAAGGACTTGACTTAAGATAGATATTATAATTATTGAGATAGTATTTACCCATAGATAAATAGTACAAAGTGGAAATCCCAGGGAAAAGTTCATAAATATGTGAAATACTAATACATTTGTAAATGAATAGGCATAACATATAAAGGCGATTTGTCCTATTGTATCTGGAAACAAATTTCAGTAGAAAGGAAAGGTGCTTGCTCATTTGTTTGTTGGTTAATTTGTTTATCACCACAATGCCCTAGGGATTTTCACACCAGGTCTGTAAAATGGATGGTGTTTGTCAATAGAACTCTAATAGCTTGTGATAACTCATACACTCACTCCATTCTCAGAAGAAATTCTGAGATAGCTCAAGAACAAAAATGGTTTCTTCAGAGTTAGGACTACCACATCTTACAATCCTTCTCTCTCAAAGGCTCATTCTCTTTGTTCTTTTTCCTCTGATGTGGTATGATAGCATCTAGGAAGCATTGACCTAGGCTGCTTCCTAAAAGTTTTTAGGAAGAGAGAGAGAGCAAAATTTTTAAATCAGCCTCCACTCTAAGGGTCAACATAAAGGATAAAACAACTTTCTTCAAAGGGCAATCCATTTCACCAGTATGGGAAATTTGAAAGACTCAAACATCAGTGGTTGATAAAAGCTGTGTATTTTCCTGTGAGTTTTCTGTGCTCTGTATGTAGATTTGCTGATCCTACCACACACATAATAGACATTATCATTTCCAATTTTGAAATTGGAAAACTGATGCTAGCGAGGTGTATTAAGTGCCTATGCTCACACATTTAATTGGAAAAACTGGAATTTGAGTTCAAGTTTGCATGCCTTCAAAATCTGTACTATATCCACCACAAATCAGAATTTATGGAGAAAGCATATTCTCCTCTAAGAAAGAACTGCATCTTTGGAAGCATGTAAGTTCAACATAGAATGGAATGTCATTTCTTCTGCCAATTAGGCCTATATTTATACAATGAGGGAATGATGACATTCATAAGCACATAAAATTAGGAAAAAATACTCTTGGCAAGAAATAGTAAAGACATTTTGTGTATTAATGTCATCACATCACTTGAGAGTCAGAAAACTGACAGTCCATGATTAAGTACCCTGATGACTAAAAAATAAAACCCCTATCACCCTGCAGGTAAAACAGCTATTATATGAGGAAAGTGGTACGTTTCCCTAAACCTTTCCCATAACAATTTTGTATGTGTTTTATTTTACATTTGCACAGTACTTTAAATTATAGGTTGAGTCATCAATCAAAATATATAAATTGTTTTTTGATAGCATAAAAGTACCTAAAGGATAGGCAATGTAAAAAGTTTCCTTTTAGTGTGGAAATATAAAGGGATTTCCAGGAAATATGGAAAATTGAGCAATTGCATCCAAATTCCCTCCTTTAATATTGGCATGGGAATTCTTTATATACTATGAAAATAGAAAACTGTATTAGTGCTAATAATTAGGGAAGAAGGATCTCCAAGTTCTATAAACATCATTTAGTTTATTTTAATCTAAAGATATTGTTATATTTAAAGAAAAGTCAACATACTGGGTCAAACTGCTTTAAGTGAAAGAAAAGCTTCATAAAAACACAAATCTTTGCTGAGATTGTCAGCTGTGGGCAGTTAAAATAAATTTCAGAATAAATATTGGGTGGCACCAATATTTCTGAAAAGTACCTTAGATGACAAAATATATCCTTCCACATTATGCTTGATACTGACAGCCATGACTTTTCTTTTCTACTTGCTAGCTGCCCTAACAAACAAGGAAAGGAATCTCTTGAGCAGAAAGGGAAATAGTGAAGTTATATATAAAAAGAGAAACCATTTAAAATATGAGGAAGCTCATTTCAACTCCCTGAATAGATAAATAGAGATTTTCTCTCTAAAGAAAATAAATAAAAAACATTATCTTTCATAAGAAAATTTGTAGCGGATCAAATCAAGAGACCAATATGTCTGCACATGTGCAAAAAGAAAGAGATCACACATTAAATAATTTGGCACGATGCTTCTCCACCAGAATACAAAATATTTTGAAGAGAACAATAATGACTGCCTGAATAAAAATGAGAGAAAATTAACAATATCAGAAGGAAACAGTGGGATGAAATAATATTATACAAGAAAGAAGAACCTTAAATATATACAATTGAAAAAGAAAGAAAAGAGACAATATACATATACAGGTCGAAATAGATTTCTAACCATAAACATTATGAATATGAAAATTCTTAAAAACACATTATATTTTTCCTAATTTAATTCTATTGTAGTTAGAGACTGTATTATATACAATTTCAGTTCTTAGAAATTTATTGAGACTTACTTTATAACACAATTTATGGTTGATTTTGACAAGAAAAATGTACCATATGCATCTTATAAGACTATATATTCTGTAGCTGTTGGGTGTGTGTTCTATATAAGTCAATATCAGAGAAATGAAAACACACCTCACACAAAAACTTATGCACAAATATTCATAGCAGCATTACTCATTATAGCAAAAAAAAAAAATGGAAACAACTCAAATTTCCATCAATTGGTGAATGAATAAATAAAAGGTGGTGTATCCATACAATGAGACATTATTGTACAATACAAAAGAATGAATTACTGACACATGCTACAACATGGAAAAACCTTGTAAACCTTATGCTACATAAAAGAAGCCATTCACAAAAGGTCACATATTGCACAATCCCACTTATATGAAATGTTCAGAATACGTAAATCTGTAAGAGACAGAAACTACATTGGTGGTTGCCTAGGGCTGGGTAGAGATGGAGATGAGAAATGGAAATTGACTGACAATGATTAAAGGATTTCTTTCCCGGATGACAAAAATGATCTCAAATGGTACTGTTGTGATGTTTGCACGACTCTGCAAATGAGCCTAAAAACATTTAAATGTACACATCAAATGAATAAAAGGTATGGTATGTGAATTATATCTCAATAAAACTGAAAAAGAAAAAAAGTCAATTAGGTGGACACAGTTGATATTTTGCTCAAATATTCTTTATGCTTAGTATAGTCTTGTTATTTTTGTATGAATCACTTAAAAAGAATGTTTATATTTCTAACTATGATTTAAAATTTGTCTAGTTCTTTCTTTAATTTTCCTAGTTTATGTTTCATATATTTTGAAGCTCTTTAATTAATTTAAATATAGGGTAATTATGTGATTAAACACAGCTTTCAAATTATCATCCGATGACTTAAAAGATATGCAAAATATCAAATATATAACATGCAATATACTATAAATTACTTTCCAATTATATTCATTTAATACTTAGTAAAATGAGGATACAATTCTAAATATATATGATATGAATTTTGCCAATATTTATGCATTTGATAAATATATATTAAAATACACAAAGAAATACATAAAAAGTCTTAACAGAGTTGAGGTAAATATGTGATTTGTAATTTATATACATTTGAATGTATTTTATTTAGGAAAAAATAGGAAAGTTTTTTTTTTTTTTTTTTGAGACAGAGTCTCGCTTTGTTGCCCAGGCTAGAGTGAGTGCCGTGGCGTCAGCCTAGCTCACAGCAACCTCAAACTCCTGGGCTCGAGCGATCCTTCTGTCTCAGCCTCCCGAGTAGCTGGGACTACAGGCATGCGCCACCATGCCCGGCTAATTTTTTTTTTATATATATATCAGTTGGCCAATTAGTTTCTTTTTCTATTTATAGTAGAGACGGGGTCTCGCTCTTGCTCAGGCTGGTTTTGAACTCCTGACCTTGAGCAATCCGCCCGCCTCGGCCTTCCAGAGAGCTAGGATTACAGGCGTGAGCCACCGCGCCCGGCCGGAAAGTTTTAATCATACTTTAAAACTCTCAAATTAACATAATTTTACATGTGTGCACCAGCACGCAAATCCTTGTAAGGTACTAAAGCATTAAATTTCATTGTGAACTTTATAGTCCTCTTGGCAGTTATACTCCTCATGTTAAAATTGAACAATTTCAATTAATAATACAGTTTTTAAAAGTAGAAGGAAAGCACAGTAAAGAAAGAAATTTCACATAAAAAAAGAGCAAATTGAAAGCAACTGTTTCTTGTTCTACTACCATTTCTCAAACACCTTTTTTTTATTTCAGCATAATATGGGGGTACAAATGTTAAGGTTGCATACATTGCTATTGCCTTCCCTCCCCCCTCGAGTCAGAGCTTCAAGCATGTCCATCCCCCCAACAATGCACATGGCACTTATATTGTATATATATGAACCCATCCCCTCCCCCACCTGCCCAGCACCCAATAAATGCTTTTTGTGTTTTTTTTAACCATTTTGGTTAGATTTTATAACTTTGCCTTTACCTAGCAAAGGTTAGAGATATGTCCTTCCCCTCCACACTGTTCACCACATCTCTCAGGTGTGGGTCTATCCCCCCACCCCCCAAATCTCTGGTGAACACCACCACCCTTTGAGCACCATATTGATAATTGGTCAGTACCAATGTGACAGCGAGTACATGTGGAGCCCATTTTTCTGATCTTGTGTCACGTCACTTTGGATAATGGGCTTAAGCTCAATCCAGGATAATATAAGCGGTGCTAGCTCGCTGCCGTTTCTTAGAATTGAGTAATATTCCATTGTAAACATATACCAAATTTTAAAAATCCAGTCATGAATTGACGGGCACTTGGGTTGTTTCCACGCCCTTGCAATAGTGAATTGTGCTGCCATAAACATTCAGGTGCAGATGTCTTTATAATAGAATGTCTTATGCTCTTTTGGGTAGATACCCAACAATATTATTGATGGGTCGAATGGTATTTCTATTTTTAGCTGTTGGAGATATCTCCAAATTCTTTTCCACAAAGGTTGCACTAATTTGCAGTCCCACCAGCAGTGTAAGAGTGTTCCTGTCTCTCCACATCCTCGCCAGCTTTGTTGTTTTGGGATTTCTTGATACAGGCCATTCTCACGGGGGTTAGGTGACATCTCGTTGTGGTTTTGATTTGCATTTCTCTAATGATTAAAGATGTTGAGCATTTTTTTTATATGTTTGCTGGCCATTATTCTGTATTTTTTGGAAAAATTTCTGTTGCCCATTTCTTGATGGGGTTGTTTGATTTTTTCTTGTTAAATCTTTTGAGTTCTAGATAGATTCTTGTTACCAGACCTTTACCAGAAGTGTAGAGAGCAAATATTTTCTCCCATTCTGTAGGCCGTCTATTCGCTCTAATGATAGTTTCTTTGGCTGAGCAGAAGCTTTTTAGTTTGATCAGATCCCATTTGTTTATTTTTGTTGCTGTGATGATTGCTTTGGGGGTCTTCTTCAAAAATTATTTGCCTAGGCCAATGTCAGAAAGGGTTTTCCAAACATCTTATTCTAGGATTCTTAGGGTTTCATGCCTTAGGTTTAGATCTGTTATTCATCTTGAGAGAATTTCTGTGAGAGGTAAGAGGTAGGGATCCTGATTCATTCTTTGTTTCTCAAACACCTTTTGATTTTGATTTATGCCTTTTGTTATCTGTTTTATCATGTTTTAAAATATAATTTTATTTTTAAAATGTAGGTTTTTATGTTCAATATCATGTTTTTATTATTTTACCCATGCTATCAATTATTATATTTTTAATATTAAAAATAAATTAAAATGCCAGAAACTATTAAATATTTTTTGACTTTTTAAACTTTTTTGTTATTGAAATGATATATTAGACACTTTTTCTTAATGTTTTTTTCTGTATTTAGTTTTTCTTTTTTAACTTTAAATTGCTTTCTTATCCTTTAGTTCTTAATGAAGAACTGCAGATGCTTAAAAGCTTACAGTGGTTTATTAAAGAAGTGATTACATTGAGCAGGACTACAATCAGTAAACCTATGTTTATACACAAATTAGTTACTAATAATTTGAGATTATTGAACAATCAAGTTCAACATTATAGTAATATTTTAAAAAATTATTAGCTACTACTTAGATTAAACTCCAAACCTATATATCAGTTAAATACAAATATGTTTTATTGAATCTTTTTTGTTTCTGAGGTTATCATTAGCAGAATAAAATAAGTGTGTCTGGGCATATTCTGGGTTTGGAGTTCCTATATTATTATACTATGGAAAATAATATCAATTTTGCTAATGTAAATGTAATCTTTGCATTAATCTTTAAATTTATTTGTGGTTGTCAACCCACCACTGTAAGTTAATAAAATAATTTTTAAATAATGTAAATATTATAATATTTTTACACATAAGCAATTCTAATATATTTTGACATTGAAATTTCAACCAACAAAATATGACTTGGGATATGTAGTGAAACTAAGTCTGTGAAATAATAGTAATACTAGCAGTCACTAATGAAAATTAAGATAAATTTTTATTTCAAAGTATTTAAACATTTCTGCATACATCTTTATTAGAATATGAAATATTTATACAAATATGCCATTAATATTTAGTTGCTACCAAGGATGCATTTGCATTTTACCAAGATTTACTTTAAATTTATTCAAATAAAATAAATTAATCTCTCATTTCACAAATTATTAGCAAAATTTATTGGCCTTTTAGGACTCCAGGATTGTAAATGATTTAATGTGAAATTTATTTTCTTTTGATTTGGTTTAAACAAGTAAAATTTTAGTGTTGACAATAGAAAAGATATATTTTATGAAATGGCAATAAATTATTAATAATATATTAAATACATGCTGGAGATTATAGTAAAAGATTTGCATTCCACTCTATTACCAGACAAAGGTATATGAATATACAAGATGAAAGAATAGTGAACATATAAAAAATATTCATCCTCTGGAGACATAAAAATGCAGGTTAAATAAATTTAGGGTAAACTTTTAAATTATAAATAAGAAATTAAATAACATAATACATTGTTAGCAATGTATGTTAAAACTGTTATACATTGTTTTGTAACATGAAATAAAGAGCAGGAGTGAAAGCTATTGGTAATTTTTGTGAAATTGTGAATGTTCATTTGTGAGACAATAACAACAAAGTCAAAAAGTCAATAACAACAAAGAGAATCAAAATCTACACTCACCAAACATAATCACTTTTTTATAAATGTAAACTATTATTGGTTAATTATATATCACAGTCTGAATAAAAAAAGAAACCATTACAAATGTCTAATTAAAGGCAGTAGAATTAAAATATTATGATACTTTCTCAGACTAATGCAGTGCTTAGCAGTGCTTAGTAATTTTTATATATTAATATTGTAAATGTTATAGGGGATAGTATGGACACTAAAAGATAAACTGTACAAACATCTCTCTAAATGGTTATATATGTATATAATATATATACAGATTAACATATAGCAAAGCAAAGAATAGACAGGTGGAGAAAGGAAAGAGAGAGAGAGACTAACACAATATTAAAATAAATTATCTTATGGTCTTTGAGTTATTGACAATTTAATTTTTCATCATTTTATTTAAGGTCAAGCTTTTTAATTAAAAAAATAAGCTAGATAATAATGTACACCAAAACAAATTTTAAAACAATACAAAGAATATAGTTAAGTGAATGTCTATAGTTTTTACAATTCCAAATTAAATATTTTTGTTAGTTTTCACAAATAAAAATGAAAGCATTAAAAAAGTACACAATTTACTTGTAGACAATTACAGAGATTGCTTTTTTAATTTTGTTTCAGACTGTATTACCACATTTTCAAGCAATGCTCCGATAAGATGTAAATTGAATCTTCAGCAATTATGTGAATTGGCAAAATAAGTGAGGTGATTATGCATGGTTACTCACAAAACAGTATTCAACTTTAGTCTGAAGATATGAAATCGAGTAACTATATTGCCTTTAGAAGAGCTATCTCTTAACTTTCACATAGAAAATTATACATATCAAACAATATCCCTCTTTCAAAAAGGTTCCCTTCAACCCAGGTTGCTGCTAAAAGGTTGCTGCTATAAGGTCTTACGGAATGACTTGAGCATCTCCTGCAGAGAAAAGATCAAGTCTATCAACAGAAGGAATATTTAATGCTGATAAGTTAAATTGAATCTACAAATCTGAGAAAAACTTAAATCAGATTATTTTGATAGTATATACACATGGAGAAAAAACATTTTTAGGTTTTATTCTAAAATTACCAATATTTTTTATGAAACATTTGGTTTCTGGGAATGTTTTCTAAGACCCAAGAAAATAAAAGATTATTCACTGAATTATGTATTTTAGATCTTTTATTAAAAATTCTAGTTTTTCTACAATAAAAAATGAAAATGTTCTGGAACAATTTTTTTTTTTAAAAAATACCAGCTTTTAAAAATCAGAGGACAATTTCATTTTAATATCAATTTAACAAAACAAAGAAAAAATCTATACTAAGGAATTACACAGGTGATCTTTGGTGAGAATACAATATATTCGTTTTTTGTAAATGTCATTTTCTGTGTTTTCTAATTTTCTATCAAATTTATTGTTTCTTTGATAATTAAAATGTTATGGAGGCACAAAAATATTACCCAGATTTTTTGCAGAAATGATAATATTGAACTTTTGATTTTCTGACATCATGTGTGGGTATGCCCTTACTTTTTGCTTTTATTCTCAAAGAAAATTATGATATAAGAATTTTCTAGTCAGCACAATACTACTAAGTATGAAAGAATTAAAAAGCTGCCACTTATAAAACCTCCCTAAAGAAAAAAAAAAAAAGAATTGCAAAAAGTGCTTTACTTACTGAAAAACAATTCATAATATAGCCACTAATAAAAGGGAATATTATCTTAAAGACGTGTTTGTGAGCAGTTAAACCAATATGTTAAAGTTAATGTCTACTTAAACATCTTGGTAATAAAACTCAATGTAAATGTTATATAAAAGATAAATAAAAGGAAGATGTTTCAAAAATATTTACTGCTCATATGAACTTAAGTTTGGAGGTTATTACAAGTCACAGTGTGTTGGTTTGGGGATGGAAATATCACTATGCTAAATTTCTCATTTTTCAAGCGTGATATAAATTGATGATACATTATTCTTGTAATTGATTTCTTTGTAAAATAAGAGCCTAAATAAACTTTTGGACTATTTGGTAGACATATTTTATAAAACCAAATAAACCACAAAATTTAAAATTATTTAATGTGGATGGGGGAAAGAAACATGATGCAAAAAATTAAAGGTTGAAAAAATTAAAAATAGACAACAATAATATATTGACTGAAGGTCACTGATTTCTTTGATAAGTGGTTGTTTGTAGGACTGGGAGCAAAACCAGATTAATACAGGTTGAAGAAATACAATCAGTGAGTATAAGTACATCTTTCAGAAATTTAACATAGGTGGTACTAATCACTATTTAGAATGGTAATACAATTAGATCTGTAGTCTATAACCTTTTAATGAAACTATATCTCAAAGATAATAATGATTTAAATATAAATGTGAAATTATAATGTCAGCTCCATATGATAGATTGAAGATGTATTGGGCCCCCACCAACTACTCCAAATTGGATAAAAATACATTTATAAAAATAGGGCAACATGAGTAGAGATGCTCTAAGTCCACTATAGACACTGCAGAGCTTGTGAGACAGAAAACTGACAAGATCTGAGTGCAGCAAGAGAACCAAGCTCTGAAACAGTCCAGAAAATTCTGCAAAAGGTAAGACCTTTGTGGCTGACACCTGGAATGCTGAGTATGTACCTGGGACAGAAGCAGATCATCCTCTCTTGAGTTGTCATAGCAAAAGCTAAGTGTCAGCTCTTCTCTACTCCCCTTCCCTCTCCCTCAGGCAGGTAGCAGCATGCGGGTAATGGGTTTTTGGTGCTTTCATTGTAGAGGCCAGAACTTGCCCTATATTCTGGCAATGACTAATTTACTTAGGTATAAAAGAGCTGTGAAATCCTTTTATTTAAAACTATAAAACGAAGTTTACAAAACTAGGATTGAATAAATGGAGAGATTGGCCATGTTTCTGGATATGAGGATTTAACATTGTTTGTTCTCCCAAATTAATTAATATAAACATCATATAATTAATTAATTAAATAATAATTAATAATTTAATTAAATTAATTAAATTATTGATTAAATAATTAATTAATATAAACATCATATAAACACTATACTATACAATACTGTAATATGATTCATTCAATCTCAGTCAAAATCCCACCTCGATTTTTTCATTCAACCCAAGAAATAAATTGTAATAGCAGTGCATCGAAGTAAACACCAACGGGGACTAAGTGTCAAGACTTATGAAACTATAGTAGATGTACACAAATGCTCCATACATATTATTTCAATGAAGGGAAGTTAATAAATTTCTTAAAAATGTGAATATTAATTGTTATCACATAATTGGAAGCACTTCACAAGTTCTATTAAACTGCTATTGGTATCATTTTTAGACTAACAGTTTATTTTTACTGCTATAACAAGTTAGCCTATACAAATAGGAATAATATTTGGTCTTGGAAACTGCATTTATTTCTGAAAAATTCTTATCAGTTGTGTCTCCTCCTACGTATCTTCTATAGGTTTTAACATAATATCAATTTGAATAAAGCATAGATTTCAAACAATGTACTCCCTTCATGGGGAAATGTTTGAAGTAAAATAGAAGAAAAAGAAGTATTTTATTAATTTACTTCCAAGTTAAACAGTTAAATCATACTTTTACAAAGTTGATCTAAAAAATAAATGAATAACTCATTCATTCTTAAGTGTTGATAAATATTCCAGATTGCGATTTGCAAGGTAAATTATAATATTGAAATAATTTATCATGAGCAATATACTCTTGTTACAGCCCAATCAGAAGAGGAAGCCAATATACTGAGACAGCAGGGGTTAGAGCAGAGAAAGAGTTTAATATTATAGGCATCATGTGAGGAGATGGGAGGAAGTTCTCAAATCTATCTCCCCCAAAATTTGGAAGAAAGGATTTTTTTATTTTTCTTTTTGAAAAAAGTCTTGCTTCGTTGCCCAGGCTAGAGTGAGTGCCATGGCGTCAGCCTAGCTCACAGCAACCTCAAACTCCTGGGCTCAAGCAGTCCTGCTGCCTCAGCCTCCCGAGTAGCTGGGACTACAGGCATGCGCCACCATGCCTGGCTAATTTTTTCTATATATATTAGTTGGCCAATTAATTTCTTTCTATTTATAGTAGAGACGGGGTCTCACTGTTGCTCAGGCTGGTTTTGAACTCCTGACCTCAAGTGATCCTCCCACCTCAGCCTCCCAGAGTGCCAGGATTACAGGCATGAGCCACCGTGCCTGGCCAAGGAAGAAAGGATTTTTAAAGATTGGCGGGCAAAAGGCTAGAAATTGGGTCTGTGAATTGGCTAGGTTTGGGGTAAGAACCATAAGGGTGTAAAAATTATCTTTGCTGAGTTCGTTCTTGGGTGGGAGTCACAATACCTGCTGAGTCATTTCCTCAGTGTTGGCCGCTGGACTGGGTGGGTCAGCCATTCCACCAGAATGCGGGGCCTCCTGTCTCAAAAACTAGGCTTAGGTTTCACAAGGGTGCTGTCATCGATAGAAGCAATGAAGAAAGCTAAGAGTCTTTATGACCATTAGCTATAGGACTCCTGAGTAGTGAGAAATTATGCGAAAGCAAGCTAGGGAACAATGGCTGGTTATATTAATATATATTTCCCCTATCACACCACCTTGTGGCCCTTTATTAATTTTATAAAGAGTGGCTTCAGTCAGTAAGTATAAATGAGTGTCAGAGTTTAGGGAAAAATCAGAATGTATAATGACAAATAGAGAAACAATGATTGCTTTGGTGAACTTAGGTGTGATTCTACACTTAGGTGTTATTCTAATGTATTCTTAATTTACTAATAAAAATCTTATTTACTTCTGATTCTAACAAAAAATTATTTAAGTTTCTTTTAAACATATGTGACTTTTTAATCTTTTCTTTTTTAAAAATTCTTTTTATATTCTTTATCATTTTTTAAACCACATTTAAAATCTAGTCCCTCACAATTTCTTAATCATTAGCCCTCATATGCATGTAATATTGAAAAGCACCATTCAAGTTACTTTATGATTTTATAGAATAGTATCAATGCCGTTTACTAATTTTCAGCATCCTGGAATGTGTGTCATCCAGATAGTGATTTGTTTGGGCTTAAAAGTTTAAAGTGTTTATTTCTATCACTTCTACCTTTATCACTATGCAGCTTGTAAATTCAGATAGAATACTGATCACTGCATCATTTTAAAAGAAAACAACTTTTGTTTCGCATCTATTTTAAAGCAGGTCAATAGCTTGGCTGTTTTGATGCTACTGTAGAGTTCATATGCCTCTTTACTTATTAATGGACTTGGGACTTCATGTTCTGAATTACTTTATGTTTGAAATCTTTGAAAAGACTTTTCTTATTCCCCCTTGCCATCTGTCAGCATTTTGTTTCTTTTGACCCAATTCGCTATTGTTTTCACTAATGGACTAAACTTTGGTTGGAAGCCACTCACTTATTAGAATTTGGAAACTTTGGTGCTTTATTTTGTGGTTTTGCAAGCTTCTAGAACTCTACCAAAGTCGCAAACTTACACAGCATATAATGGACCAAAAACAAGAGTAAATTAAATGTCAAAAGTTTTCTAAAATTTATAACACGAATAGATTATATTTATTGAAGAAAATTAGAATACTTAATTTGCCATTGGATCAACCAGTTATTCCTAGTATTTTAGTTATTTGCTTTTGGATTTCAATGTGCTTATATAGATAATTCGGTGGTGCTTAAGTTTCTCACAACAATTAGGCTAAAATTTATATGCTCTTGAAAGATTGTCTTACGCCTGTCCATCTTACTTATCAATATATGGTGACTATTTTCCATTTTAATACAAATGTGTTTATCCGTATACAAACTAGCTGGCCACACTGTGGTTCTCTCATTTCAAAGGTTTTCCTTTTTGCTATTTTCTGAGTCTCTTTCTAAGCTTCCACTTTCTCTACTTTGATGTTACATGCAAAACTCTTCCGTTTCAAGGCTCAGATCTGATACAACTTTACACAAGAATTACACAAGAATTATTCTAATGCAATCCAATCAGAAAATATCTCCATTTATTTGTTCCTATGACACTTATTTCCTCATCTTTTATCTATTATAGTTTATTTTGTATTAAAATTTTTATGTATAGTTTATTCATATTCTGATTGTATAGAATTTCTCATGCCATGGTTTGTCAATATTAGTTATATTGATAAAATAATATCAATCATCAGTAGTTCTCAGAGCAGTTAGCACAGAGTCTAGAATATAGTGGATAATCAATAAATTCTAAACTACATCAAGTTTTGCAAGAGATTTCAAACAAATTTTGGAATTCTTGCATATTAAAGATGTCTACTAGTTTATAGTAATTTAAATAAATGATGGCTGCGATCCATTATGTATTTAAGGTATTGGGGTTCATAAATGTATATGAGGAAGCATTATCTTTTTACTATACATTTTGTGATATAAAAAGATGAATAGTTTGTCTTTCCAAAGCATACAGTTGGAGACAATTTCATTGAAGTTGCTGGAGTCATCTTGCAGATGAGTAAAAGAAACAGCAATTGTCAAAAAAAATTAGACTGCAGTAGTTGCATTGTCTAAGTTGGCTTCATTTGGTGTCTAATTAGAGAACTCATGTGTTAGACATCAAGACTGTTTTCAACCACATGTGTGATATCATAGCCATAATGAAATTAATCATGTTGTCAGTCAAAGACCTCATAAATAGGAAGAGAATTGTTAGACATATGTATAATGAAATGTGACATTGACATTTCATGACAGCTGAGCTGACCCAAAGAATCATTCTCCTAAAATGGACCTTTGCTGATTTTGTCATTGTACATTTGTAGTTACAGTGAAGTACTTTTACCTGTGTCCCACATACAGAAATTCAACGTTGCAATTATATCATTTTCAGTGGCTTCATTTTCACTCTGAAGAAGTAGGCCAGAGGAAAAATGGAGGGAAAGAGGGAGACAAAAAGGAAGAGGAATTAGAACTCAATCACAAGTCTGTCTTAAAGCTTCCACAAAGGAGAAAATTGACATTTATTAACAACTAACAATGTATCTAACAACTATTTTAAATATCTTACCTAATTTAATTTTTCAAAATTCTACAAAGTGGATAGTTTCACCATTTTATAGATTTTTTTTAAAAAAGAGGATCTGAGAAGTTTACTAGGTTGTTCAATATCTCAAACAGGGACATGACATAGTAGAAAGGAAATTCAAAGTCAGCTCTTGAGAAGTTTTGCTGTTTCCACTTTACTGTCCTGTTTCCAAACTGTAGAAGAATCATGTTCCACACTGACCCAAACTCCCTATTTATTAAAATACATCATGGAAAGGGAAAGGCTCAAGACAACTAGTCTGGAGAAAAATGATGAAAAATTGAAAAGTTTTAAGTCACTAGTATAATACCCTCATTGACATTTTAGAAAAAGTACCTAACTCAGTACCTACTTTCCCAGACCTGGTATGCAATGTTCTGACTCTGCATTTAATGCATAGTCCCATACAAGTACCAAAAAATGAGAAGAAGCATTAATCACATTTAATTATTATTTTTGTTGAGGGTGGTGACAAACAACACAAGTATTTGGGTTTAAATTGTGATGAGATACCACTTTTAAGGTACATTAAACATATAGCTTTGTTTAAAAAAGACATTTAACTTATATGTTTAACTCCTTTTATTCACAAATTCCCTTAGAAATAACAAATGTATTAAAAACAAAAATAAGTTTGATATCTCTCTTAAAAATAGAAGATTGGAATGGTTGTCATCAATAGACAGATGGAAATGCAGATAGGATTGTACTGAAGGAAGTACTAAGAAATCGATACTGTGAAACATGTAAAAGAGATTCTGCCTTAAGGTATGTGGACAGAATATCTCAGGAGAAAGACAATACAAAACAAAAACAGAAACAAAAATCAAACAAACACAAACAGTAAAACAACCACGCTTGGAACAGAACGTGCCAGCTGGGACCGTGAAGCCTCAAATGGAAGAATTTTGGGAGGTGTCTTGCCAACACGTTAGCCCATGTTTAGTTTAAGTAGAGGTGAGTGTGCAAAAGGAAGGCACTGCAGCAGAAAGTTCCGTGTGAACTTTCTGCTGCAGTGTAGAAAGTAGAAGTCAGAGGACGTGAGATGGTCCCCATGAGAATTAGTTTTTTACAATTAATAGGGATGGTAACTACTTCTGAACCGATGAACTCCCCTGCAAATGCAAATGGCTGGCTGGTCTCCCACTTCCTCACTGCTTCCCAGGAATCTGAACTCCAGTGGAGAAAAATAAAATGCCTGAAATGTAAATATCTTCCTTTCCTAATGATTTAGAATAAAACACTTGAATAAGAGGCCTCACCAATCTGAAAAGCACTTTATACATTCATCAATAAATATACAAAAAGTTTCCTTAATCTAAAAGGAGACAATATTTTGAAACTTCAGTGGCAGTTACCTCCAATAAAGCAGATTTACTCCTAAGTAACAGGAGGAAACCTAAATGTCTTCTATGTATTATGTAAGATAATCAAGAGAAGGTTGTAATTATGAGAAGTGGATATTTGATATCAAATTAAAACATTTATGAAAAATTGTATGATTTTATGTCATGCAAAGAAATAAAGTTTGAGTTGGCTAAAGAATTCCAAATACATTTGTTTAAGGATAAAGAAATAAACATAATGAAGGTAATCTGAGATGTATTAATGTCTGAGATATCAGTAATTCCTGAAGGAAAGAACAGAGCCTACTGATAAGTACTAAGTGAAGGATTATGAGAAGAAAACCCAGGATACTGAAAAACAAAACTTGAGACAAATAAAATCAAAAGGTGTAGCCATTTACACAGAGAGATTAGTGAAGAGACACACCTAAAAAGAAAATGGCAAGATTTTGGAATTTCTACAGAGGTAAAGTATCTGAAAAGCTACATATGTAAAACTAAAATAGATTGATATCAGGTTTCTTATCTACAATGAGAAACTTTAGAAAGTAATTGAACAAATACTTTGAATGCAGCCAACACTCCAGAATTTAATATGACAATACATTTTAACTTTGTTTTATAATATAATTGTACTGATTTCACCTGTCATCATATCAAGATACTTAGATGTCTTATCCCATTTAAGTAACCAAATTATCCTTCTTGTATGTTATTTTTACTCCCATTATAAAGATGAGAATATAAAGGCACAAGAGGGTGAAGTAGCTCTTTGAGGTTATGCATAGAGTTTGGGGGAGGGGCAGGATTCAAGTCCAAGCCAGACTAAATCTAGAAGCTAAAAAGTACATCCTACACAATAATACTTCTCCAGAACCATGAAAAAAGTGTATATAAGAAGATGATAAATTTAAGAATAATTTAATAAACTCATATTTAAATGAGCTTTTTATAATAATGTAAAAGATTTAGAATCTACCAAATCTATGACTTAATATTAAAAATAAAATTATATTCAAAACAATCATAAGCCAAAAGGCACAGTTCAAATGATAAAATTATATTCTATCACAATAGGCCACATTTAAATAGGATTAATATATAGATTTCACACTTATTTATAAAACATTATAAATATATATATAAAATTTTCATATATATGTATATATATGAATTATTGCCTTAAATAATCAAAAATATGCATATGCAAATATAAAAAAATTTTTAGATGAAATTACTGAGCATTGGTGAATGATTTGCAAGAACAAGCCTGCTCATATATTTATTGGAGTTGTAAGTTGATTTAATCTTTCTGAAGAAAAATTTGGCAGTGAGCAAAGTAATGCCCCCAAATAGATCCAAATATACATGGGGATTTAGTTTAAAATAAAGTGGTCCAAAAATAGTTTCCTGTAGATGTAGGAATGCAGTATAAAAATGAAAGTGACATTTTCGAATCAGTGGGGAAAAGAGAGATCATTCAATAACCAGGAACGGGGAATATATTAATAAATCGGGATCTCTGTCTCACTGCTTGGAAATACCTTCACCTCTCAATTATTATAAATAATTCACCCATGTTATTTATGCATCTAGTCTTCTATATTTTTGAGCACTGTTTTGATTCCCTTTTTAAAATTAAAATTGATCCAGATGAAAACAAACATATAATATTTCAGGTATTAATAAGTTTCCATATAAAAAAATAAAAAAAATAGCAGAGCAAGGCAAAGAAAATATGTTCATGGAGGACTGAGGGCTTTACTTAGGATAGTGAAGGGCTGCTGTTTACAGAGGCTGGAGGGAGGGAGGTGGGGCCTAGATGTCTGAGACAGAGAGAGAGAGGGAGAGAGAAAGCAAAAGCACATGTTCTGTATCTGTTCTGGGCAGAGGAAGACCCTGGAGGGAGGCATACTTGGCAAGTTTGTGGCACAACAAGGAGTCTCACTAGTTCACTAGTTGAAAAGAAGGGACACAAAGGCAGAGGACAGTCAAGGACCAGAGGACTCAGTCCCTAACTTTTGCCTTTAGCAAAAAGTTTTTTAACTTTTGATTTTAGCTTTTGCTTAGAATGAGATTTTGAGCAGAGGAATGACATGATTTGACTTATGCTTTAAAAGTGTCACACTAGCTACTGTGTGTGTTGAGAATAAATGAGTTAGAGGGTGTCATAATACCCCAGGTAAGACATGATGATGGTAGGTCATAATAAATGGTTTGATTCTGGATATATTTGAAAGTGGGGCTAACAAAATTGATTGATTGATTGATTGTGGGGTTTGTATCAAAGAGAGGAATCAACCTTTGACTTTTAAGGTTGATAGGAGAGATCCAATATTATTAACCTTAATTAGAACAGAGAAGCACACCCACACAAATAAACACACACACCTCATCATACTAAAAGTGGTTTATGCTAAACAACTAACTATACATTTCCAATACAGACGTGAAAAGATGCCCAGCACTTATGTGCCAAGAAAGATCAAAACATAAGAATTCGACAAATATCAGATTCTTTGATGATGTTCAGGGCTGGTAAGTCTGTGCAGAAACAAGCATTCTCACACATTGTTGAGCAACAGTTTATTGTAAAGTATTTTTGTAGGAATATTGGATAATTTTTCTCATACTTAATGTGTTTACTATATGACCTGATTATCTCAATGAATAGGAATTTTTACTGAAAATTCACAACTGACAAGAATGTAAGTTACCAATACATTTCTGGAAATTTAATTGATAATGTCCTCCAAACCATTTATACTCATTCTTATTCCATCCTTGGCATGGACAAGATTCAGTGGTGATATAAACTCTGGACTCATGTAGTCATGAATTTGTAACCTGATTCTAACATTTTGAGGCTGAACCCAGCAAAATACCTATGTTTTCTCAATTTATATTTTCTTAGTTGTAGCCCTATGATATTATTGTTAAGGATTACATGGAATAATGAGCATAAAGTATACTTGGCACAGTGCCTGACATAATGTAATTATTCAATGAAAGGCAGCTCTGTTAATGCAGTACTTAGAATTGGGGTGGCTGAAGCATATGTAGACTCCAGTGTTTAGTAATTTCTTCCTGTGAAAATTTTCCCTGCTCTGAATACTTGAAATTTCTGAAAATTCCAGGTGAATTTTTTTCACTTCTAAGGAAGAATCCAGGAGAATGACCACTTAGAAAGAGTAAAAAATGCACTATAAACATGACCTTTTGTTTCTTCCTTGCTCAATAGATTAATCTATTTGCCCATGTCTCTAGAATTCTTATTTGCATTTAACTTGTTCTTAGTACATAATGCATTTTATTGCATTAACGTTAGTCATCCCAATATTTGTTTGATACGATTTATGTCTTGAATATTCATGTAGTTGGTTTAGCACAAAAATGTAAGTTTACATATGATCTTGAAAAAAAAAGGGAAATTATAATAGAGACCTGCAGCTTAAAAGTTGTATTTTTTTTCTCTGAACATAAATTGGACTTGGCATGAAATAAGAAGCTGCATTTCTACTCATTTCTTTAGTACCATCCTCTGAATTTATGTTCAAAGTCAAATATTTATTTAAATTAAACTCTCTAAAGAAAAGACTAAGCAATAAATTAGTTAAAAATAAATGTAATTATAAAATATGTTTTTCCTATTTTCAAAGCAATCTCTGCCCCATTTCAGAAATCAACAGGTAAAGGCAATTGCCTCCCTTGTAATTTAGCATTGTGATTCAGTGTAGCCAGTGTGAAGGAAGCGTTAAAAGAACACAAGAACACCTAACCTGGGTTAGGGAAGGATCAGTAAAATCTTAGTAAAGGAAAGAGAAAAAATTAAGTCTGGAAGGAGAGGTAGAAGGGATCGAACAGGCAGAGCCATAAAAAAAGCTTGGAAATATCAATGCAAGTCCTAAGGGGTATTTAAATTGGCCCATAGGAAATGACATGATATGAATTAATTTAAAGAGTTAATTTGCACCGCAAATAGCACATGCATAAATAAGGGGCAAATAAGCAGTGGGATTTAAATTAAAATATGTGTGCATACTTTCAATTCTATTTTTAACATCTTGGAAGAAACGTTTTTATAGGAGATAGCTTGGCTGGTTTTGAAGATGCCGTAGAATTGATGAGCAATGCCAGCCTGTCTTGAGCAAATTGTCAAAGCTAAATGGAGCAAGTGTTTAAAATGGTCACTCAGTCAGAACCATCTGCTTATTAAAGTGTTTGCTTGGGAAGCCAGGTGCTCAAGTGCTAATGCATTTATTGATGACATGCAAATTTGTTAAATATTGAAATCTCCTTCATCAAGATGTCACAGTTGTTCTTCCCCTTCCTCTTTTCCATTCTTTTCTTGCAACAGTCGAGAGAACAAATCAGCAAAGCCTGAGTTCAGCTTTGATCTATGAAAAAGCTAATTAAGGCAGAACAAAAGATAAATAATACAGAATGTGAAGAAATAAATTAAGCATTTTTCCCCAAGTAAGCTGTGCTATTTATTCATAAGGGCACCAAAAAGTTGATTTTATCGTCCCTATGGGGTCTCTTTCCATGACAAAATATGTTATATCAAACATTAATTTATTACAAAATGGGAACTATTTCAGATAGAATTTTTTTGGTTTTAAAATACTGCCTAAATTATTAGACCATATATGAAGTAATGAGGAAAACTGGAGGCTTTAAAAGTAATGAAGGCAGGACAACCACTGAGTGTGTAGGCAGTGATTAAAATAGCTTTAAACCATTAAAGGTAAAATTGTCAATTAAAGAAAGTACAACACGTGCTCTACCTTCCAGTTGTAGCCGATGCTAGTTACTCTCTAGATCTATTTCCTGCTGTGCTCACTTTGTGTATCATGTTTGGTCACCTCATCATAATTTGTTTTGTCTCTCTCCTCAAATGGATGGTTCCCATCTACTCTCATGCTCTTTTTGTGCAATATGGAAAGTGCTGTGATAGAGGTGCAAGCCAGCTTTAGGAAAATAAAAGCTTGCAAGAGAAAGGAGACTCAAGTTCAATTGTACCAGACAAAAAGTTTTAAGTAGTAGACAGCGTGGAGTAAAGGAAAGAGCAAAAGGAGGAATCAGGCACAGAGATGTGATGGAACAATGAGGTTTGGTAGCACGTAGTACTTTTCAAGTGTGGACCAAATATGGTGGCCAGACAAATGGCATAAACTAAGGTTGAAAAAGTGAATCGTAACAAACAACTTTGAAGGGCACTTTTGCCATCCTGAGAGAAAGGAACTTTTATGTTGGCATGGTATAAATAATCATTTCGGGATTACAAGGTACTCACATGCTTGTGTCACAGGGGCAGGTATGTAATACTTGTCTATAGAGCAGACAGAGTAGAGCGAGTCTTTAAAATAGTAAGTCATTTTACATCATTCTGCTCATTAAAAGCTGGCATTTGATCTGCATTTCAACTTGTATAAAAGTCAATTGTGTAAAAAGGATTGTGTAAAAAGGCTCAATATTCTTACTAAATTCACTTCCTTCTACTGTATCCCTTGCTCACTTTGTTCTTTGATTCCCTGACATCTTCAGAGTTGTAATTCATCAGGCACAATCCTTTCTCGAGATTTCTGCATTAGCTATTTATTCTGTCTGGATTTTATTCCCCAGACATGAGCATGGAAACTCCTTATTTCCATGAAAACTTTGCTGAAATACTACTTTCTTCCTGGTTGCTCAGCCTATATTAAATTGCACACTCAGCACTCTCAATCTTTTTTTTTTTCTCTGCTTTCTTTTTCTCTATAGCTTTTATTACCTTCTAATATATTAATTTATTTACCTTTTAATGTGTATACTGTATATTATTCATCACCTACTCACAATAGGAATGTAATGTCCACAAGGCAGACATCTATGACTATTTTATTCACTGATGCAAATCAAATATTTAGAAGAAGTCTGATAGGGTTCTCAGTACATATTTGTTGAATGAATACATGAGTGAATTAATAAACAAAGGGATAGTTTCTAGTATCTTGAAGCTCCTGAATTAACCAACCCTAGAGTGAGCTACCCTACCTCTGGACATATTATGAAGTAATAACTTCCTAATTGCTTGAGATGGTTAATGATTGGTCAATGATGGTCAATGAGTTGGTCAATGATTTCCATTAACTACAGCTGAAAATACTCTAACTCTGCAGTCCCCAAATCCCAGGCCATGGACTGGTATTGGTACATGGCATGCTAGGGATCAGGTTGCAGAACTCCATGACCCCTCACTTCCCCATGCATGAAAAAAATTATATTCTGTTAATCTTAGGAACTGGGGGGCACACAGCAAGAGGTGAGAGGCAGGCAAGCAAGGCAAGCTTCATCTGTATTTACAGCCGCTCCCCCTTGCTCACATCACCACCTGAGCTCTACCTGCCTCCACACACACCCCCACCCCTGTCTGTGGAAAAATTGTCTTCCATGAAACCAGTCCCTGGTGCCCAGTCAGTTGGGGACTGATACACTGATACAGAAGAAAGATTCTGTCTGAGACATGTTGTTCTGATACTTAGTGTAATTACTTAAAAATATAGAGTTTCAGAGTCTTAGACTTATGATAAGACATGGGAAATGAAGATAGATAGATTCAAGACACATTTTAGATACAGAATTGATGTGATATGTGTAAAGAGTTATAAGAGACTGTTGCCTGATAGTCTTATTATATGTCTTATTATAAGTAAGATTTCAAAGCCTTGAAGTAGGTAACTTAACAAAGAAGTGATGACACAAATTGGAAAGGTTGGACTTTGGAAAAATCTGAATTTACTAATTGAGAAGTAGGAAAATACACCTAGGAAAGTCCTCCAGGAAATCCCTTTTGTGATTCTACATAATTCAGAGAGATAAGAGATTATGTCTCTTTTAAAACATTCTTCAGTCTATGTCCTTGTAGAAATCAAGGCTAAATAAAAGTTTAAAATGCATAGATGATTCTATACTTATAATTTTTTTAAAAATATATATTTTAAAATATGTAAAATCTCCAACATCATAATTCACCAATACTAATTACATAAAAAAAAGAAACTGTCATTTGTATGTAATTATACCAGATCCATGATCATCCAACCAGATGCCACTTTTTATAACAAATGTCACAGATGATACAATGAATTCTTGCAACTGTTTCCAACAAAGTAGTTAAAACAATCTCCAATCAGGCCTGATAGCATACAGCTGTTTTTCATAATGCACAAAACTAATTTTCTTTATTTCACATGACAATAATAGTTATTTTCTAAACTGTTTTAAAGCACCTGGCAACCCAGAGCCACATAACTCATTCGCTATATTGCTGTATTTTGGAAAGACTTGGAACCACACATTGTTATCTCTGCACCTATACTCAGATGCATCCTATCCTCTTAAAATCACAGAACTTCATGCATTGTTCTATACTTTTTTCTTCAAAATATGTAACTGAAAATATTTTTCAATTATATGTGCTCCTATGTGTTATTTCAGAGTAAGACTTGCCCTTCTCATCTATTACCATCATATTAATTGCCCAATCATTCTGCACAAAGAGTGGAAGACTCTATAAGTAGTATTTAATTTTATCATTTGAAAATGATGTGATCCATCTAGACAAAGAATGGGAGAATCACCCAACCAGCATTTAATTCCAGAGCTCAATAGTATGCTAGCTGCTGGTACAAAATATACAAATATCTCACATATTTGAGCTTAATTGAGAAGGTAAAACTCAGAGATATGGAATAATATCGTCAGTCGAAAAAAAGCAATAGAAGATTGCAATGCAGTTGTCAGAAAAACCATCACTGAATTGATTTTAGATTGATTCTTTTTTTTTTTCCCAAGGCAAGCATGAGGTGGAATTTATTGAAGGGGAGCAAGACAGGATTATAGATCAAGAACAAGATATAGTTTTACAGAGCAAGATACATATGCCACAGATAATGACTGGACCCTTGTCGTAGCAGAAAGTTTGGTTATGGTCTGGGTCTTGTTTTAGGATGTCCACTTAGGGACTTCTCCATGGTTCAAACGTCACCATGGAACCACTTTGATTGGACAGTTGGGAGTTATATGACCTGAGTTTTACAGTGCATGTGTATTTCCCATGAGACTCTCTGAAAGCTTATTTGGTGGGGGGAACAGCAGCAACACCCACTTTCGTCCCTGGGAGACCCAGAATCCCTTGCTAACCACCTAACATTTCCCTACTCTCTATTCCAGATGCTCAAATCATTGCGTAGGAGTGTCAACTCATCTGGCTGCTTCCTGCTAAGTGGAGGTGGCAATCCCTGTTAGGGTGGCCTCTTGCAGGTTCTCCGGAGTCCAGGGACTTTGGTGTATGTTCTCAGTAGACTGCTGTAGGTATGGGTGTGAGGAGGAGGTAGGCGCCACAGCTGGCAGAGAATGTAGGACCATTTGTAGCTTGATGGCCTCTAGATGGGATGAAATAATTAGACAGATTCTTAACGTAGTTTCTTTTCTCAACTCAAATTTATATATATATATATATATATATACATATACATATATATGTATGTATTATGTTATTTTGAAGCATCATGGCTAAAAGATGACATAAAGGGTCACTGAGATTAATGATGTCAGTGTCAAGTACAGGGTAACTTTAATAATTACATTTCTAAAATATATATGAGGCCGGGCGTGGTGGCTCACGCCTGTAATCCTAGCTCTCTGGGAGGCCAAGGTGGGTGGATTGCTCTAGGTCAGGAGTTCAAAACCAGCCTGAGCAAAAGTGAGACCCCGTCTCTACTATAAATAGAAAGAAATTAATTGGTTAACTAACATCTAGAAAAAAAAAATTAGCCGGGCATGGTGGTGCATGCCTGTAGTCCCAGCTACTTGGGAGGCTGAGGCAGGAGGATTGCTTGAGCCCAGGAGTTTGAGGTTGCTGTGAGCTAGGCTGATGCCACGGCACTCACTCTAGCCTGGGCAACAAAGTGAGACTCTGTCTCAAAATAAATAAATAAATAAAATAAAATAAAATATATATGAATAGAATATTGCAGGAAGACAAGAGGTATCCATGTGGACCTTCTGAGGTGTTTGGTGGTTTGGTATCTGGCTTTGAAGAACTTGTTGAAGTTTTCTGAGTTGATGAGAAATCATGCCAGGACTGGGTATTTTAAAAGCACAAAACCGAATATTCAGAGAACTATTCAAATTTCTGGGATGCCAGCGAATATTTTATGTTTGTGCATACCTGATGTAGATTTTGGACAGATTATGAAGTTATTTGAATACAAAGAAATTTCTTTATTATTAACATTAAAAATAAATCTATATTTTGTTATGCTGAGCATGAAAAGTTTAGAAGAAAACTGGTGCTGAATAAGTAATTATTATTATAAAAATATAAGAGAAAAAAGTGGATTAAGAAGATAAACCTATAAAAAAATTATCCCAGAGTAAAATGACAAAGGTTTAGACCTAGATGATAAAATAGAATTTAAGTATAATACATTAATTCATATGTCAATTCAGTGGAAAAACCACTAAATATGACCCGATCATAAACCAAATAACAAGCATCAATTCCAGTCACTGCCACACTCCCTTTTAAATGATTAAATGTAGCAATTCTAAAGAAAAACCTAGAGAATAAGATTATGAGCACCTGAATACCAACTATCTAGCTGTGACAATTATTAATACTTTTCTTTATTCTTTTCATGGTTTTTAAAATAAGGTATTAAATTTCAATTATTCATGACCAATTATAAATGAAACTTCAAAAATTCCACTGAGATGGCAAAAAAGCCCTTTAAGAGAAACCTACAACAACAACAAATAGAAAATTTTTGAAAGTGGATCAATAAGTGATACTTAACTCATTAGACACGGAATATGTGTTTCAGGAGTAAACATCAATAATCAAGCTCAGTGTTGTTACAGTAAACTTCAAAGATTTAAGAGTTGAAGAAACCAGATACCACAGTAGGAAACTTTTAGTTCTAAGTTTATTTATCAGGAAGACATGCAAATAAAGAAGAAAATAGGGTCCACATATAGAAAAAGTATTAAAAAGCAGTCAATAGAAACTGCCCTTGAGCAAGCCGAGGCATTGTACTTACTAAATAAGACTTTAAATCAACTATTCGAAATATGTTCAAGAAACTAAAGGGAACTATGGCTAGAGACAAAGGAAAGTACAATACCACTGTCTCACCAGATTCAAGACATCAACAGAGATAAAAATTATAAAAAGAAACAAAAATACTGAACATTTTAAATAATAAGATTTGGCAATTCTAGAAATCACACTCTCTCTCTTCCAATTATTTTGCGTTGGCATTTGTTGCTTACTGTTCAGCTTCATCAAGAATCTTCTTGATGAAGATTCTTTAAATGCCTGGAGCAAAAAAGTCTCATCTATGCTGAGGGGCTGTGTTGGGGTACAAAGCAGTGTGGAAACAAGGGAGATATATAGAAGCCAAGTTTGTACACACTATTGATATTAAATTGGTATTAATTTGGAATAGATCGTTGTATGTTAAGATGTTAATTTCAATTCCCAGGTCAGCCATTAAGAAAATAAGTTTTAAAAAAATAGTTTTTCAAACTGCAATTGGTTTTCGTATATTGGTTTGTATCCTATGGCGTTACTAAATCCACTTATTACTTTTACAAATTGCTTTTATTAATTCATTAGGATTATATATCATGTTATATGCCAAGAGAGAATGCTTTATTTCTTATTTCCCAGTGTGAATGTCTTTCATTTATCTTTTACTTTTTAAAAAAATAAAACTTTGATCTATTAAATGTTCTACTTTCCTATTCAGTAATTATGATATCTGTACGTTTCTAATAATTTTTACATTTCACTCAGGCTTTTAATTTTGTTTGTTTGCGTGGTAAAACTTAAACCAAATAGTCCTGTGTCTCTCTGTTACACAATACTGGAAACAGGGATCATTTCCTACTCTGTGCTAAATAATTTTAGAATGAACCATCAATTTTTTAAAATAAACAATACTGGGGGTAGTGAAAAAGTAAGATGCCTGTTCTAGAAAATGCCTGCTGTGGAAAATATGGTGAAAATGAATTAACTAGAGTACTGCACTTGCAAAAGTAAACATCTCTCACATCAGGACTCGCTTCAAGATCTTCACCTCACTGTACTCACCAATGCACAGCTATTATCCGGATAATTCCACCAATCCCAAGTCATTTGGGATTTACAAGCCCTACTTTAAAAATCATGCAATCTATGACCCCAAAATGGTCCATTTTCTTTTTTAAAAATGTCCTATTTTATATATTTAAGGTGAATAACATGATGTTCTAATATGCAAATATATAGTGAAGTAACTACTATAATCAAGGAAATTAACATATCCATCATATCTGTTATCACACATGATTACCTTTTTTTGTGATAAGAGTACCTAAAGTCTGCTCTCTCAGAAAATTTCTAGAGAAATTTTACATAAAATTTAATACATAATGTAATATTGCTACCCAATATTACATAATTGTAATAATGTATCACATACATAATACATAATGTAATATTGCTAACTACAGCCCTCATGTTGTACACTGAATCTCTTGACTAATTCATTAAGTCAATGAATTCCTCTATTTCCATCACCCTTCCTCACCCCTGGTAACAACCTATCTATTTTCTGTTTCTATGTATTCAATTTTTTATTTTTAGATTCCACATTTGAGTGAGATTATGCAGTATTTTTCTTTCTCTGTCTGGCTTATTTGACTAAGCACAATATTCTCCAGATTCATCCATGTTGCTGTAAATGGCAGGACTTCCTTCTTTTTAAAGGCTGAATAATATTCCATTGTATGTGTATGTGCATACATGCACATATGTATATATTATACAGACTCACACACACACGTATATCATTTTTTTAAAGAATTCATCTGTCCCCAGACAAGTTGTTTCCATGTCTTGGCTACTGTGAATAAAGCTGCAATGAACACAGAAGTGCAGATATCTTTATGAGGTAGTGACTTCATTTCCTTTATAGCTACTCTTTGGTTTTTCTTGGTTCATCAACCTGTTCTCTACACCATTATTAACAGAGTTTTGCTGCAAAACTGCACAAAGATGTGGAGTAATAGCCAGTTGAAAACTGGGTTGTTACTGTTCTTTTATCTGGGCTCCAGAATGAGCAGAGAGCAGAGCTGTCCAGCTGATGCAGACACACAATCTGAATTGAAGGCTTCCCAGCTGGCCTGCAGATCTGTGAACGTGGTAACGAGTGCTTATTCCTTTATGCCACTGCGTTCTATTGCAGTGTATACAGTGAAATTGATCACTAAAATACTAACACATTCTAACATACGAGCAACAAATGTTAGAAAATGTGGAAGAAACTATATTTTAAATAGCTTAAAATGCCTATATGTGGATAAATATCTACATATCCTGGTGCTTAAATCTCAGGGACAGAAGCTATATGGACAAATGCATAGATGGATAAATAGTTGGAGAGTTGACAGATATATCAATAGATAGAAAAGTAGCTAGTGGACACCCAGGGATGCATAAGAAACACGTGCAAGCAATTTACAGAGAAAATTAGAAATCTTTAGTGCCCGACCTCAGAATCTTGGCACCTTGTCACAATCAACACAAGTAAAATTATGCTCCCACACCACCTCTCTCCTGACATGACTCATTTCCACTTCAAAATGTACTATGAATACATCTGTCAGATCCTGTAAGACAAGACAAAATCATAAGGGAATCTTGAAATTGTTGATTTTGACTTCTTGGTCTTTGCATATGAGAAACAGTGTAAAGTGAATGATGAACAAGATAATTCTTAGTATCCACACACAAAATAAATGTCAAGAAGTAAGTCTTAGAAGAACAAAACCTAAGCGACCAATAAGTATATGAAACAATATCTTGCTAGAGAACTAAGTAAAATCAATATTGCAGAAGGCTTCAGATTCAGAAACTCTGCTGATACCATTGACAAGGATTACCATTTTACTCTGCTGTTGGGAATGTACATTTTTATCCATACGTTGGAAAAAATTTTGGCAATATATTTAAAGATGAAGTCATACACTGTCCATGATTCACTAATTTCATCTTATGTATAAACCCTATAGTAACTATTTCATAAATGTAGAATGGGGCCTGAATATGAATGTACACAGAAACAATGTTTTTATATGCAAAACTATTGAAACCAAATAAAATGGCCAACATGGAAACACATAAATATATTGTAATATGTCCATACAATGAAATACCATAAAGCAGTGAAAGTAGACATAAAGTATGGCCAATTTAGAAGAATATACAAACATAAGACTAAGAAAATAAAACTCATATTACTATACAACAATATTCTGTTTATTAACATTTAAGCCACTCAGAATAAATACATATATTGATAAGATGAAATATATACATATCAAAATCTTAAATAATGTGTGGATATGACATCCCCTCCCAAATTAAGTGATTTCTTTTGCTTTATCAGGAAAGGATCTTGATGTGATCAGGAAGGGTTACACAGATTCAAGTATATCATTAAGATTTTATATCTTATGGCAGATGATGAGTATAAATGTATTCATTATATTAATTTTTCTTCTTGATTTTATGAACTACTTTGTAAGATATTAATAAAAAAGAAATATAATGTATTTTACCTGTTAATCTTTTATTCAGCATCCACATCAAACTGTTCCAATAGTTCGCCAGTTCAAAGTAATATTGGTTACTTTAATATAGATCATCTTCTATAAATTATGGAAGAAATTTTTTCTTTTTATATTTTGAATACTTTAAGCCCTTGATTTCATTTTCTAGCTTATTGGATGGACAGTGATATGAAACACATCTATCTTGTGTTTTTTTCCCTTTTTATTTCATCATATTATGGGGGTACAAATATTGTTAAGGTTACATATATTGCCCTTGCCACCCCACCCCACCCCCGTGTAAGAACATCAAGCGTGTCCATCCTCCAGGTGGTGCATATCCCACTCATTATGTAAGTATACACCCATCCCCTCCTCCCCCCCTACCTGCCCCCTACCTGATAAACATTTTTTTGTTTGTTTGCTTGCTTTTGACATTTTGGTTCCATTTTATATCTTTGCCTCTCGCTAAGAAGGGTTGGAGGTAAGTACTCCCCCTCCACAATGCTCCACATCCCTAAGATGTGGGTCTCCCCCCATCCCGAATCCCTGGTGAGCACTACCACCATTTGAGCACCATAGTTTTAATCAGTCAGTACCAATTTGATGGCGAGTACATGTGGAGCCATTTTCCTGATCGTGTGTCTCCTCAGTTTGGATAATGGGCTTAAGCTTAATCCAGGATAGCATAAATGGTGCAAGCTCACTGTCGTTTCTTAGAATTGAGTAATATTCCATTGTAAACGTATACCAAATTTTGATTATCCACTCATGAACTGAGGTTGTTTCTACGTCCTTGCAATAGTGCAATGTGTTGCCATAAACTTTCGGGTGCAGATGTCTTCATAATAGAATGTCTTATGCTCTTTGGGGTAGATGCCTAACAATGCTATTGCAGGGTCGAATGGTATTTCTGTTTCTAGCTGTTTGAGGTATCTCCAAATTCTTTTCCACAAAGGTTGCGCTAATTTGCAGTCCCACCAGCAAGAGGGACTTGTAAGAGTGTTCCTGTCTCTCCACATGCTCGCCAGCATTTGTTGTTTTTTGACTTTAACAAGAATGTTTCTATTGTCCCATAACATTGGCCAGGAGATACAATTCATTGTATGACATTGGCCAGGAGTTTACAATTCTATAGAGAAAATATTTATCATAGAGTTTTGAATTCAACACATAGATGGATGCAATGGTACATAAATATATAGAAACATAGATAGATGTCGAGGCTATCAGAAGAATATCAACCTCTTACTTTATAAGGTGGTGTTTAGTATCTAAACATTTTCTAATGTTGAAACATCTTTTCTTGTGTATATATTTTTTTACATTGCTACATGTGATTTACCATTGCATGTATTTTCTAGGTGAGATGAATTCATATTTTTCAAATTTTACATTGTCAAATTAGGTATCTAGTTTATATCAACCTAATGACTGTTTTAATTAGAACGTTGTTCCTTTATTCTCTAAAAAACCTTGCATAACACAAAGTTTATTTGTTCTTTGAAGATTTGCTCAAACTTGTGTATAAAGCCATCTAGTGGCCTTTTGGAAAGGATAATTCTGATACAAATTTGATGTCTTTTTTTATTCACTTAAAATTTTTATTTTTCTTGGGTTTACATTAATAATATATCTCTTCCAAATGTCTTAGCATATTTTATTTTGTTATTCTCTTGTCATCCTTAAAATCTTTACTTTTGTCTGTAGTTATGTCCATTGAGTTAGTTCAAATTATTTATCTGTGATATTTCTCTTTTTTCTTGATCAGTTTTGAAAGAGGTTGATTTGTTGGGAGTGAGAAATGAAAAGAATGGACTGGCCTCAAAGAATAAGCTTCTTTTGGCTTTGTTTATCCTTTTATTATTTATTCCTTTTCTAATTTATTAATTTTGCACTTATTTTTATGTCTACTTTCTACCTTTCTTAAATTTGTTATATTGCTACTTTTATATATTTGTTTTATTCATACATGTACTTAAAAATATTAACTTACTTCTAAATACTTTTACTAAAGCCCTTAAGTTTGCATGTGTGATAATTTGTTACCATTTAAGTGTATGTAATTTGTAGATTGCTTCATATAATGTACTTTAAATTATAAGCAAATCATGAAAAACATTTCTATTGCATGACTTATAGATATATATACACATTTTATTATACATTTAGAATATATTATATTTTTTGATGAATTATGTACAATTGTATTCCATTCAGTGCACTAGGTTTTATGGGGTCAAGTGATAGAAATTTGTTCCATTGTGACACTGTAGCTAGATGATTTTATTTTTTGAATTCTATATGATTACAAAATGAATAAAAGAAAGTAGAAATTATCTGTTTTGGATTTCCCTATGTATAATATATATATATATATATATATACATCACAAATGTATATAAGCAGATACAGTATGTATAATTAAATACATGTATACACATACAAGCATATATACTTATACATAATCAAGCTTGATTGAAAATATAATTGCTAATTATTTTTAAATGGTTCTTTTTAAAAACACTTAATTCAGGTATGATCAATATACAAAAAGCTGTAAATATTTAATGTGTACATCTTGATGAGTTTGGGGATATATATACAAACAAGAAAACATCACCACCATCCAGGCCACAAACATATCCATCACTTACCAAAGTTTCTTTTCTTTTTTTTTTATTTCAGCATATTATGGCAGTACAAATGTTTAGGTTATGTATATTGCCCTTGCCCCACCCGAGTCAGAGCTTCAAGTGTGTCCGTCCCCCATACCCATTAGATATCTATATACCCACTCCCTTCTCCTCCCCCCACCTGCCTGACACCGATGAATGTTATTCCTATATGTGCGCTTAACTGTTGATCAGATAAAACCAATTTGATAGTGAGTACATGTGGTGCTTGGTTTTCCATTCTTGTGATACTTATTAGAATGGGCTCCAGCTCTATCCAGGATAATACAAGAGGTGCTAGATCACCATTGTTTTTTGTGGTTGAGTAGATCTCCATGGTATACATATACCACATTTTATTAATTCACTCATGTATTCTTGGGAACTCAGGTTGTTTCCACATCTTTGCAATTGTGAATTGTACTGCTATAAACATTCGAGTGCAGATGTCTTTTTTATAGAATGATTTTTGTTCCTTTGGCTAGATGCCAAATAGTGGTATTGCTGGATAAAATGGTAGTTCTGATTGTAGTCCTCTGAGGTATCTCCAAATTCTTTTCCACTGGGGTTGCACTAATTTGCAGTCCTACCAGCAGTGTAAGAGTGTTCCTATCTCTCCACATCCTCACCAGCATTTGCTGCTTTCAGATTTTTTGATAAAGGCCAGTCTTACTGGAGTTAATGTGAACCCACTCATATCTCCCCACAGTAGTAAGAATTCTGTCTCTATCCACAGAGAAAATCTCTGTGTGAGAGCCTCAGGATTCAGGTAGGTGTTTGTGAAACCCAGGTTGAGCCCTAGAGCTAGGAGTGTATTTTTGTGAGTAGAGACCTACACCCAATTGGTTGATCCATCCTGCCAAGCTTGCTTCTGGCTTCTGGAAACAGCCCAGTCCTCCAAGGAGCCCAGCTACAGCCCTATTTGGCTTTGAACTTGCAACCAAAGACATCTGCCAAGTGCTCTAGTAGGAATCATATTCTAGTGCCTTGGCAGAAAGATTTGTCTTCCACTGACATAGGTCTTGGCAGTGAACCTGAAAGTTGCCCTGTAGTAGTACTGCTCTAGCCTCGCTTAGCTGAAGTCTTACCCAGCTCAGAGCTGTTTGCACAAGTAACCACAGGGGCATTTGCCCTCCTGACATGCTTGCCACCTCCTAGGGCAGATTGCTGATAGAGGGCCCAGTCTCAGCTCCAGCCTCTCTCTGTGAAGTTAGAAAACTATAATATTCCATCTGTGCCTTGACCTGCTGGAAAATGCATACCTGTCTGGGCCACCAAGATGATCCTCCAGGCCCCATCCCACAGGAGATCCTGAGGGGCCCCAGTCTCAGCTTCAGGCCCTCTGGCTGCAATCAGGGAACTACCCTGTTTGTGCATAGTTCTCCTTCGAGACGTGCACCTTCTGAGGCAAGGAGGCATGACTCTCTAGCCTTGTCCCACAGCAGATCCTGAAGGAGCCCAGTCTTTGCTTTCATCTCTCACACTGCAGTCAGGGAACTACATCTTGCACAAACTTGCTGGGTGGTGCACGCCTCTCTGAGCTGAGACTGGGCTCTCCAGCCTCTGTCCCACAGATAATCCCAACAGGGCCCCTCTCAGCTCTGGCCCCTCCTGCTGCAGTCATGGAACTATCCCATCTGTACAAGGCCCTGCTGGATGATGCATACCCATCATGAGCACAATATGACAGCTCCTTGTCAGATATATAATTTGTAAATACTTTCTCCCATTCTGTAAGTTGTCTATTTACTCTGTTGATAATTTATTTTGTTGTGCAGAAGCTTTTTAGTTTAGTACCATTTGTCTATTTTTGTTTTTGTTGCATATGTTTTTGAGATATTTGTCATGAATTCTTTGCCTAGGCCATTGTTCAGAAGAGTTTTTCATAGGTTTTCTTCTAGGGTTTTATAGTTTCAATTTCAGGTCTTACATTTAAGTCTTTAATCTATCATGAGTTGATTTTTGTATATGGTGATAGAGATTAGTTCAGTTTCATTCTTCTGCATATGGCTATCCAATTTTACCAGCTCCATTTATCAGATAGGGAGGGTATCTTTTCCCCAGTGTATGTTTTTATCTACTTTGTTGAACATCAGTTGGTTGTAAGTATGTGGCTTTATCATCCTTCTTTTTTTACATATCAAGAAAACATAGATTATTTTAACCGTGCATAGAATATTTTACTATCTTAATGTTACTTAATTTGAGCTATTTAGATTTATTTTCATAATACAAAATGATTATTACTTTTTATTGTCAATACAAGAAGAAAATTGCTTACCTGATTTAACATTTTTGTATTCATTACTTTTCTAATAACCCATCCTTTTTTAATTTCATATATTTTATTCCTTATGATTCTTATATTGAGGATCTATCAATGGTAAAATTACTTTTCTTATATATCTGTAAATGTTTTATTTTGATTTCTCTCTTTACTGACAGTGTAACTGTGTATATAATCTTAGGTAGACAGTAACTTTCCTTCTGTGCTTTTAGCTATTAATAGACTATTGTTTCAGACAATAGAGAAGTCTGTTATCAGCTGATTACAATGAACTTGCCATGAATTTGCCTAATTTTCTGGATCCTTTTAATACATGCTCTTCTTACTATTTTATAGTTTTTCTAAAGCATAGGTAGGTGTGAATATACTATTTTTTCAAAAATTTCCTTAATTTTCAAAGAGCCCTTCTAATCAATAAGTGTGACTTTTTTTATTCTTGAGAATTTTCAACTATTATTCTCTAAATATTTCTTTTCAATTGTTTTATTACATTCTCCTGTACTAGTAAATGTTTGATATTACTGTACTACTTACTAGTAGTAGTGAATGTTTCATTGAGCTTTTCAATCTGTGTTCTATATCTCTTAACGACATTTTTATAATTTATCTTATTGTCTCTGTGCTGCATTCTGGCAGCAGAGTTTGTGCATTAAAAATAAAACTTCCTATGTGTGAATCAAGAAAAACAAAATCAAACTCCATGTTCCATAGAAATGATTATATCAGATTCATCCATTTTCTTCTTTTCCCTAAAGTTATTGCTAATGGAATGAAATAAAAGAAAATGATGGCAATACCTGCTATCTAGGCAAACAGGTGGATTTAAAATTTGCCTCAAGCATCTGATTGGATCGTGAACTAGAAGGCAATGTTCGCCTTTGGATGAACCGGAGGACATGGAGGAATTTTCAATCCCTTCAATTAATAACTGATGCTTCAGAGCAGCAAGAGGTAGTACTGTAAATTCCTCACCAAAATAAGAGTGAAAATAAGTAGTTTTAATCCCAAATCTTTCCAACTTCAAAAATGATCAAGAAAAACCACTGAAGTTATGTCTGAAACTCTAAAGAAAAGACTTGCTAATTGTATTAATGTGGTTATTTTTATAACAAAACTTCACTGAGAAAGAATTACACCCCCAGTAAAAGTCAACACATAACTAGAATGCCAGACCCATTCAGCCTGGGCCTGCAAGCTGAGAGACACTTTCAAAGCCCTGCCTCATTTGAGAACAGTTGGGGCTTTGGAGCATTCTCTAAGGCCATCCAATAACATTACCTGGGCAATTCTGGCTTTGAAATACAGACTTGCCCCAGAGTATACATATGTCAGAAAAAATGAAAGTGGAAGGGGAAGAACAGAGCCTGTTCCTTCCTTGAATGCATAGTAAAAATAAATAAATAAATAAGGCTTTAACTGACCTTAGCCCAGAAATGTTTAGCATATAATGAATCTAGTTAGGTTCTTCTCCCAAAAAGAGGGGCAATTTATAAGCCTCATGTATGGGCAGTTATTTTCTCATCTGCAAGTCAAAAATGGGTCATGGAAAGGGGAGAGGAAACGATCTCCGTTCCATCAATAGGCTTTAACAGGTGCTGACTGTATGTCCACATCTTATCAGGCACTTCCAGCAAATATTCTGTTTATCCCTCACAAAACATGTTTAGGCTGATTTTAGAATTATATACACGATAAGGATGGGAATCTAAAGGTTCAAACCATTAGAAAATTTCCAAAGTTCATAGCCATTAAGTTGAATACATTAAGTTTAGAAAGTTAAGTTTATCTGTCTTCATAGCCGGTATAATTACTCCTAAGGGAGAAGAAAGTCCTGAACTCAGTCTGGAGGCAAGAGTGGGTAAAAATAGGAAGAGAGGCTTATGCATGTAGTTGACTACAGGTCTGTGTTAACATAACAGTAGGGCCAATGAGTGTAGGCCATTCTGAGCAAACCATCCTAATAGATGAAGTAAGAATGGATTAAGGGTTGAAAGAAGAATTAGGTTGAGAAAAGAGAGATTATATTTTTTTCTTATTTCAGTTGTAAAGGGAATTATCTTTGATTTCAGAGAAACATTTATTGAAAACATGCTATCTGAAAGATGCTATATTGGGGCTGAGGGTACAGCTGTGAAGTGGATAAATATAATAACCACTCTTCATGAGGATTTAATTTTGACAGGAAAGTTAAGCATTGAACAAGTAATCATACAGTGATAAATTAGACAAAGAAAAACAGAAGATGTTATGAGAATAAATGGCAAGGGAAATTAATCCATTCTTGGGTATCAGTAAGAGCTTTCCAGAGAAAATGATAATTGAACTCTCAAATTAAAAAGTAAACAAGTATTAGCTAAAAGTAAAGCTTAGAAAGAGGGCTTGTAGATCAAGGGGGAGTGAATTAATTTAAAAGCATAAACCAGGTACTTAGGTGTTCTGAAAGAAATGGAGGGCCTGGTTGGGCATTTTGACCACAGATTTTTAAAAGTACTCATTTGCCATTTCTGAGATTGTCTCAACAGTTCTTAAATGTACCATTGTGGTTGGAGAGAAGGGTGGTCGCACTGTTCCTCAAGTAAAGGAAAAGATATGCTGTTGGTGTAATTACAATGGGATGTGGGAACTTAGAAAGTTGTAATTAGAGAGTATTGTTTAAATGTAGAATTTGGAAAGTGGAAATGTTTCAGTAGATGCAGATCCAGGATGTGTATAGAGGATTGAATGGCAAGAGTGGAGTGATTTAGAAGTTAGTGGGAATAAAGTAGCCCAATATGAAAACGAAAATGAAGTTTAAATGAGAAAGACTGAAAGTTTTGGCAATTCATGTGGTTTCCAGATTGAGGTTGACCTAACTCTGCCATAGCAGGATGTGGGGAGAGAGTATAACAGGAAGCTAGCACACAAAATTAATGCATTCTGGAGAAAGGGGGCTAAAGGGTAGTGTAGTTGCACAGAATTAACCTCAGAGCAATGCAAAGCCATCTTTATAAAAGGAAGGTAATTATTTTATTAAAGAAATAGTTATATTGGACTCTATACTATATCACACATATAGAGAGAAATAATATAATTTAAAAAAATGAGAATACTTAACTTTTTAATAGAAATCATGAAGGAAATAAATACTTGTTTTATATAACATGAATAAAATGGTGTGACTCGTTAAATTGGGCATAAGAAAAATGGTCTTGTGGTGGCTCACACCTATAATCCTAGCACTCTGGGAGGCCAAGGAGGGAGGATTGCTCGAGGTCAGAAGTTCGAGACCAGCCTGACCAAGAGCGAGACCCTATCTCTACTAAAAAAAAATTAGAAAGAAGTTATCTGGACAACTAAAAATATATATAGAAAAAATTAGCTGGGCATGGTGTCACATGCCTGTAGTCCCAGCTACTTGGGAGGCTGAGGCAGAAGGATTGCTTGAGCCCAGGAGTTTGAGGTTGCTGTGAGCTAAGCTGACACCAAAGCACTCACACCAGGGCAACAGAGCAAGACTGTCTCAAAAAAAGAAAAGAAAAATGGTCTTTTAGTGGTAATATCAGGCAAGATAATAAGGAAAGGCAATTTAAATGTCTTAATTGTGTTTCATGGGGCATGAGAAAATACACAAGACACATTTGAGGGGACTGGGAGAAAATGATTTCTTCAAGAGAAACAAGCAGGTGACAAAGGGGCTAGTCAGTGATTAGGCTGAGAACATAGAGTAGTGTGATGATCATGAAAGAGAAACTCTAAACAAAAGCATTCAGGAAGGAGTAAATCAGTGGAGTATTTTGTTTAGATAGTGTAGAAATTTGTATCATACATAAATCATGAAACACAAGTATAAGAGCTTATTAGATTTAGCTGACAGGTAGCATTCCCAATAATAAATGGGTAATCAATATGAATTCTAACAATTCTGCTATGTCCAGCAAAATATTCCTAGAAGTTGTGTTGGTATGAAAGTGGCTTTTTTATGAGGACTTTCAGGGTGAGAAAGGGATAGGACTGTATAAAAAACCTGGGTAACAGGTAAGGGTAGATGCATTATCTATTACCTTTCAACCTGATAGACTGGTACAGAAGGATGGAAGAGGTTAGCTGGGTTCACTTAACCAGTGGACATTTTTTAATACCTACTTCAAGCTAGGCCCTGTGTAAGCACTGAAAAAGCAGCTGTCAACAAAACCAAGAGAAGATCATTATCTTTTCAACCTAGGAAAAAAAGAGTCAAAATATATTATAAAGATGGAAATATATGCTATGAAGAAAAAGATAAAACAGTAACGAGGATAGATATTGACAAGGTTGGTAGAAAGTTGATATATCTTAGGATGTGGTTATAGAAAGCATCCAACCCCTTCCTGGTTACCACCATGTGTATTTCCAAAAGGGACATCTGAACACAGAGAGATTTAAAGCATGTCAGAGGTAAATCACAATGATATGTACCAGAGTGGCCCAAGCAGGGAAAAACATCAGGTGCAAATTTCCAGAAAGTGAAGGATTCCTGGAATGTTCAAGAAACAGAGTCCAGGGTAGCTGAAGCAAAGTGCATGAAAGTGGGAGTGGGAGAAATTAGGGTCAGAACAACAGGAGATTAGGGTTAAATAGTAAGGTGATATTAAGTTAATATAAGGATTTTAGATTTTACTGTAAGATTGGAAATTGCTGGGGTGTTTGACCAGATAAATAGTATTTTTTCATTTAAAAGGAAGGCTCTGACTCTGTGGTGATATTGGGCTCTTGGGGAGCAAACTTGGAATCAGGGAGACCAAAACCAATAATAATCTAGGAAAGAAATTATAGTCATGGACCAAGGTGTAATGGTGGAGGTGGTTAGAAGTGGTGGGAGACTGGATGTATTGCAAAGGTACAACCAACAAGATATCCCTCCTGTATGTGAGAAAAAAGAAAGGAGTCAGGAAAGATACCAAGGTTTTGGCTTAAGCAACTGCAAGAATGGCTAGACAAGGTATCTTTTCTATATAATTCTTTTGGTTGCCCTGGCATTCTTTTGGAATGGCTACTATTTTTTTTTATATCTAATCAAATGTCCTCAGTTCTAATAAAAGTTGTTGATGGATTGATTGTCTAACTTTTAGTTATTAATAGTAAGGAAAAATGCTACAAGCAAGAAAAATTGTAATTAGCTATAAAGGAAACTCAAATTGAGAAAAAATTAATTCTGATTCCATGCTTTAAACATTATAACTTTCCCCATTTGAAAAAGCTGATCAAATTCCCTCATCTAAACAACACGGAAATCAGAACTAGAATTAGAGTCAAAGATATATTGCTGGCAATGAGTGGAGCTGCTAGAACCAGATTGCCAGCATCCTATTTTTTAGCCTGGGCACCCTTCCAGTTTACCATGTTCTCAAAAAAATCCATTTTCCATCACATATAACAATACAATATAGAAATGGTTTGTCTTTATGTCATGACAGCAAAGAAAGGCAAGCTTCAAGACTCTTCTGATGCTTGTTTAATTCATGTGGAATCCGTCTATCTACCTTCTTTACCTTGACCATTAGTTTTAAATGGTACAATATTGTTGAAATAGACTGTCAAACCTTGTTGCTAATTCAAGAGTAGGTTGAGATAGATTTGACTGCTCTACAGCTTTCAGCTAATAATTATTCACCATAGTCTTCAGGTTACCCACATGGTTCATTTTCAAGATTAAAATCACCAGAATGGAACTTCTGAAATCATAGACATACTGTGTGTTCATTAGCCACATCCTTCTCATACATTTTGTTCATATTTCAAGCTATCTGTGCTGCCTTCATTCCACGATGGAATGCATATTGGAAAATAACACGAATTTTTTACTTATCCATGGTTTCACCAAAATTGCTCTAAAAAGGTATTTGAAAGACAAAACATGTGCATTTAAAAGAATGAGGATGTACCTTCTCAAAAAAAAAAAATGTCAGAGATATTAACTGTCAAACTTAGCACTTAAGGAAATTGGACATTCCATGCTTAATAACCTCATAGGATTACCAAAAGTCCAAAACACTACTGGTCTTTGATCACCTGTGGTAAAGGACAGATATTCTGCAAAATGTTTAAGAGAAGTTCTGTTCTAGAATTAAAGAAATTGTGTGTATTGCCGTGAATAAACCCTAAGGTACTTTCAGATGCTGTGAAAACTGTGGCATCTGGATTATGCTCTCTGACTTATCAACCACCCACACCAAGTACTGAGCAATTTGCCTCTAGCTTGGAACCTGGAGGTCCAGACTTGGCAGAAATCACCCTCTAGGTCAGCTGTTCTGTTCTGGATCCTGTGAGGTACAGATGGCCCATTCTAGCCACCAATTTGAGCTCCTTGGGAAAGGTGAGGAAAATTGAAAGACTCAGAATTTCTGGCTGTTGTGTGGTCCTCAAGCCTCTGCCACAGCTGTTATAATTAGTCAAAATGAAAGGGTTGGGAAATGAACTTTCCAGTTTTCTATTTGACATTTCTTCCTTGTTCAAAATATTGTCTCATACTATTTGTACATCTCCAAATTTTTCATAAGAATTATGGTTGTTTTGGCATTTTTTCAGCTTTATTGAGGTATAATTGACAAATAGGAATTGTATTTATTTAAGGTGGGCAGCATGTTTTGATATATGTATATAGTGTGAAATGATTACCACAATAAAGCTAATTAACATATATGTTACCTCACGTCGTTACCATTTATATGTGTGTGTGTGAGATGAGAGCACTTCAGATATACTTAGCAAATTTCAAGTATAAAGCACATTAATTGTAGTATCCATGCTGTATAGTAAGTCTCTAAAACTTATTTATCTTATAACTGAAAGTTTGTACTCTTTGACCCACATTTGTTCATTTCCCCCACCACCTGGTTCTTGGTAATCATTCTTCTACTCTCAGTTTCTATGAGTTTGACATTTTTAGATTACACATATAAATGAAATCATGCAGTACTTGTCTTTCTTTATCTAGTTTATTTCATTTAGCGTAATGCACTTTAACTTAATCCATGTTGTCTCAAATAACAGGATTTCCTTTTCTTTAAGGTTGAATAATATTCGATTATATATATATTATATATATATATATATATATATATAGAGAGAGAGAGAGAGAGAGAGAGAGAGAGATTGAAAAGGAGTGATATTAATTTTTTAAATGTTTGGTAGAATTTACCAGTGTGGCCATGTATCTTGAAATTGTTTTTGTTGTTGGGAGATTTTTGATTACTCAATCTCCTTACTTGTTATTAGTCTGTTCAGATTTTCTATTTCCTTATAGTTTATTCTTGCTAGGCTGTATTTTCTAAGAATTTACCTATTTTATCCAATCTGTTGGTGTATAGTGGTTCATAATAGTTTTTAGTAATCTTTTGCATTTATGTGGTATCAGTTATAATGTCTTCATGTTTTATTTATTTGAGTCTTTTCTCTTTTTTCTTAGTCTAACTAAAGGTTACCATTTTTATGAAATACTTTTTTCTATCCCCTCACTTTAAGCTTATGTGTACCTCAAAGTTAAAATGTGACTCTAGTAGGTGGCATATTGTTGGATCTTGTTTTTTAATGCATTCAGCCTCTTTATGTCTTTTGATTGTATAATTTAAGTAATTTACATTTAAAATAATTATTCATAGGTAAGTATTTATTGCCATTTTGTTAATTGTGTTCTGTCTATGTTGTATGTCTCTTGTTTGTCTCTTCGTCTCTTGCTTCTTTCTTTCTGATTTGATGATTTTTTTGTAGTATCATGCTTTGATTCTTTTCTCTTTATCTTTGTGCATCTACTACAGGGCTTTTCTTTGTAATTACTATGAGATTTACATAAACCATCTTATAGTTATAACAGGCTATTTTAAGCTTATAAATTAACTTCAATCACATACAAAAACATCTATGATTTTACTTTGCTGTCCCCATTTTATGTTGTTGATATCAAAGTTTACATATTTTTAAATTGTATATACACTAACAAATTATTGTAGTCATAGTTGTTAATTTTTACTTTCAAGTTAACAGTGAGTGATTTACCCACCACCATTACAGTATTAAAATATTCTGAATTTGACTATATACTATCTTTATCAGTGATTTTTGCACCTTCATATGTTCTCATGTTGCTGATTAGTTTCCTTTTGAAAAATTCCTTGTAGCATTCCTCATAAAGCAGTTCTAGTGGTGATGAACTACATCAGCTTTTGTTTGTCTGGGAAAGTCTTTATCGCTCCTTCAGTTTTGATGGTCAGTTTTGCCAGGTATACCATTCTTGGCTGACAGTTATTTTCTTTTAGCACTTTAGCTATATTGTCCCATGCTCATCTGGCCTGCAAGGTTCTGATGACAAATCCTGTGATAGGCTCATGGAGGTTTCCTTGTATGTAAGGAGTCTTTTTTCTCTTGCTTCTCACAAAATTCTCTGTAGTCTTTAATTTTTGACACTTTGATTATAATGTGTTTGGTAAAATCTGCTTTAAGTCAGACCTTTAAGCTTCATGCACCTGGTTTACCATTATCTCTCAGCTGATTTAAGTTTTCAGCTATTACTTTTGAAATAAGCTTTCTGCTCTTTTCTATCTTTCTTCTCTTTCTTAAAATCTCATATTGCTCGTCCCATCCCTAAGATTGGGTCCCCCCCCGGGGGGGGCATAACTGTAACCCTTCTTAGGGAGAGGCAAAGATATACAATGTAACCAAAATGTTAAACAAAACAAAACAAAACAAAAAAACTTTCTAGCAGGTGGTGGGCAGGCAGGAGTGGGGAGGAGGAAAGGGATGTATGTTTCCATAACTTGTACGATGCACATTACCAGGGGATTGGACATTTTGGGGGGAGGGAGGGGGCTGGAGCAATATTTGTAACCCTAACAATATTTGTACCTCCATAATATGATGAAATAAAAATCATGTTCTAATAAAAAAAAAAGAAAAAAATATAGAGATTTGACAAAAAAAAAATCTCATATTGCGAAAATGAGCTCTCTTGATGGCATCCCATAAGTTCTGTAGGATTTTTAATTCCTTTTCATTCTTTTTATTCTCTGGCTGGAATATTTTAAGTTGTCTGTCTTTGAGTTCATAGATTCTTTCTTTTGCTTGATCAAGTCTGCTACTGATGACATTGCATTTCTCATTTCATTAATTATATTCTTCAACTTCAAAGTTTATGTTTGGTTCTTTTTTGTGATATCTGTCTTTATTGAATCCCTGGGGGGGGGTTGTATTGTTTTTTCTGATTTCATTGAGTTATCTGTGTTCTCTTGTAGCTCCCTGAGATTCCCTGAAACAATCATTTTGAATTAGTTGTCATGCAGTTCATAGGTCTCCATTCTTTTTGTTTTTGTTTTCTGTTTTTGATTTTCATTTATTTTTTTATTTTATTTTTGAGATAGTGTCTTGCTCTGTTTCCTGGGCTAGAGTGTAGTGGTGTCATTATAGCTCACTGCCACCTCAAACTCCTAGGCTCAAGTGATTCACCTGCCTCAGCCTCCCAAGTAGCTGGGACTACAGGTATGTGGCAACACACTTGGCTAATTTTTCTAGACTTTTTTTTTTTTTTTTTTTGTAGAGACAGGATCTAACTATATTGGTCAGGCTGTCTTAAACTCCTGGCCTCAGGTAATCCTCCCACCTTGGCCCCCAGTGTGGTAGGATTACAGGTGTAAGCCACTGAACCTGGATCCATTCCTTTTGGATTGGTTACTGAAATATTATTGGGTTCTTTTTGTGATGTCGTATTTACTTGGCTTTTCATGATCCTTGAAGTCTTGCACTGCTGTCTTCGTGTATGACAAAGTTATCTCTTCTAATCTTTATTGACTGGCTTTAGGAGAGAAATACTTTCACCAGTTAGACTGGCTAAGTATTCCGAGGCCCTTTAAGATGTTTTCTATGAATGCACCTGCTCCACATTTCTTGTTCCCTTGGGGGACAAGGATGAGGATTGTGCCCCTTCTCTCTATCCTGAAAAGCCAGGCAGGGTGCTGAGAGCCTCTCATTTGTTTTTCCTAGGGTGGTACCCTGAAATGCTTGTTTGTGTGCCTTCTCTCAATCCTAGAAATTCCAGTTGTGGTATGTGTGATATGCTTGCACTCACCATCTGTGGGGTGCAGTTGGGGAGGGAGGTAAGGCACATGGAGCATTTGGGGTACTTGTGGGACAAATGGGGGGTGGTCCATAAATAAGATGTCCCAAGGGGTTGGTGAGCAGGTTTCTTTATGGAGTCTATGGAATATAAGTAGAGTCCATGGCCTCTCTTCTCTGTTCTCAGTCCCTCCCAACTATTCAACTTTGCTGATTACCTCAGTAACCTGGATGAGGCAAGAAAGAATTAGATCTCCTGGGCAGTATCCCACAATCATTATGTTCTCACTTTCTCCCATGGGATAAATTACAGGCTGAAGGGGTCTCTCTTGGCACTGTGCTACGCTACTTTGGGAAGGGGTGAAACAATTCTTCTTACCTTCTTCAACTTATCCTCATATTTTTTGCTGCAACAATGTGTGATAACTTCTCCACTGGACTTTCAGACTCCCACAAAGGAAGTCTGCACCCAACTACACCCCATAGATGGTGAGGGCAAGCATATCACACATACAATAACTAGAATTTCTAGGATTGAGAGAAGGCACACAAACAAGCATTTCAGGGTACCACCCTAGGAAAAACAAATGAGAGGCTCTCAGCACCCTGCCTGGCTTTTCAGGATAGAGAGAAGGGGCACAATCCTCATACATGTTCATAGATAGCTGTCAAAAATCTATGCTTTTGAGGAAATGGTAGTAGAAAGCTCTTATTCTACCATCTCACTAATGTTATATCCTTATTTGGGCATTTTGAAGCCAGTAATCCTATATTAGGATTCAAGCACCTGTATAAGTTTCCAAGCACTTCTATTGACATTTTCATTGTCAATAGACAGAGAATATTTTATTAGCACATTAATTAATATTTAGTGGTTTAAAATAATACATTAGACTTATAATATAACTTTATTCACTAATCATTAGAAAAGGGTCTAATTTAATAAACCATTGTGTTTTTATTAAAAAAATAGAACATTGAGGGTTACATCTTAGAGCTATCATATACTTCTACCTTCAATTAAAATATTAAGAATTAGCAGTGTGATGTTCTTCATGAAGCTGGGATGCAATCTTTTAAAGGCTCAAACGAAACAAAAATTGATATACAAAGATGCCATCACAGTTTTATGTTTTTATTTATTTTACATTTTTAAGTGTTAAGATCAAGTTTCAGATACATTGAACTACTTATCCAAGATTACACATAAGCAAGTGAGAGACCTAGGATTCAAAATGAAGAACTCTTGAGTCTCAGAAGTCTGAATGCTTCCTCATCCTACCTTATCTTTCGGCTCTCTGGTTGGGAGTTTGCAGAGTATATATGACAAACACTTCTTGTCCCTTTCACAAAACACACTACAAATCCATACTGTGTGTTATATCACTCATTCATGCAGCCAATATCTATACTATTGATTCTTTGGCTCAAAAGACATGAAACTAGTAAATGTTCATCTACCAATTATAATTTAAAAAAGAAATGCCAAGAAGGATAAGAAGACATGTCTTGGTATGCATGCAAAATGAATTCTAGGTAACAATATGTTGTTCTTCATAAAAAGTTATTATTAGAAATAATATTACATGATATATTGTTGTGATAAAGCTGCAACCTTAACTCATCTGTAATATGGGCAATAGTTACAATAACATGATCTGATTGATACATCCAGATTCCTTCTTATTATTGGAAAGCAAGGAGACTTCTTGAAACTCATCAGCCCATCAATAGTTCTGGTGGATGTGTGGAAAGATTACTAAAAAGATTTCCTGTTACTCCTAGCTAGCCTTTGAACAATGGCTGGCATTCTGACACTGGGAATAATAAACCTGGTGAAATTGCTCCTGATCTTTCTGGCAGTCCTAATCAGTGTAATATAGTTAGAAACAAGAAAAAAATACATTGATAATTTGATTCATGATATGAAAATAAAATTGGGCCTAGAGTTTTTTTAAAAATATATTTTGTATCATTTTAGATGATATTAAAATGAAAGCATCACATCAACTCAAATCCTATGACCTGAAGAAATAGCCATCAATATAAGGAGAATATTTGATGCCTATCACTATGCAGATGAATAAATAGGAAGACAGATAAAGATTAGGTTGGAAAAGTGCACTAAATTTAGCTTTACTCTAATTAAGAAGAACAAAAATTGTTGCTAATGTAAAAGTAAAGTGATCACTAAACTTGAGATATATGTCACTTAAAAGAAATGTGTTTTTACCTGATGTTCTAAAGCTAATGGGAAAAAATAATTTTGTAGAATATCATTGTTTTAATCACATGATTGAATTTGAAAGAATATCTATTAACTGCCTTGCATGAAATATCAAAAAAATTAGCATTGTTATCCTAACTTCTACCTTCTCTATACTATTATTCAAAACATTTAGTAAATCATTATTCCCTTCATTTTCATGATTGATAACCAAACATTCTGTTTTGTAGACATAATCTCTTGGTTGTTTAGTTTAGCCTTAGTTCCATAACTGTTGACCTACATATTTACCACAACTTCTTCAATTTTAATTTTTAAAAATTCCTCATAAAGTACTTTTTCTTCATGAAACAGTCATATATGCAGTTATTTGTAATTCATTATTAGAGAACATGGCTCAACTGCCAACATGTATGCAAAGGACAACTCTGCTGGAAATTTTTATCTTGGATCATATTTCTTTGCCTCCAAAATTTGTGGACAGGGTAAAATTTTACTATTCTCTTCTGGGACTGAATGTTTGAAAAAACTGAATGTTTGAAAAAAATGTTTTAAAAAACTCAAATGCTAGCTTGACTTACTCCCCCAGCAAATCACTGGATTTTTTTTTTCTCCCATTATTTGCATATTATTTTAATACTTGGAATACTATAACCTAAGTAGTATATTTTTTCTTATCTACAATTCTTAATCATATGTTCTTTTCTGGAAAAATAATATTCTTGAATTATAGAATCAACACTTTTTTCTTTTCAAGAGTATTCTATTCTATCTTCCCTTTTATTTTTCTGTTACATTTTTTTAAATTTTTTTAAAATTTTTTAAAAATTTTTTAATTTTTTTTTTAAATTTCAGAGTTAATTATCTTAAAATTTGATAGTCTTGCTCCCCACATCTCTTATGTCATATCTTTACTGATTTCAAATTATTTGCTTCTGCATTCAGTATATATATCTCAGTCATTTATTGTAATTCAAATTTCAATAGCATCCCTTCTGAATTATCTATTTGTATACTTTTTCCAGTCAAGTTTTTCTGCTTTCTGTCTTTTAGAGTAATGATTGTCTTTTTGCCAGGTCATCTTTTTGCTTTGGCTGCTGTTGCTGAGTCTTTTTCAAGATGTTTCTCTTTCAGATCTTCGTGAGAGCTGAACCCCACTGAGGGAAGCCTTCATAATTTGATTCATGATATGAAAATAAAATTGGGCCTAGAGTTTTTATTTTATTTTATATTTTATATCATTTTAGATGATATTAAAATGAAAGCATCACATCAACTCGAATCCTATGACTTGAAGAAATAGCCATCAATATAAGGAGAATATTTGATGCCTATCACTATGCAGATGAATAGATAGGAAGACAGATAGAGCTATTTCCACCACAGGCACTCTCCATAGATTAACCATTTGTTCTTCTAATACTTCTCAGTACCTTTTCGTACATGTGCTATTATTAAACAATGAATTAATTATTATACTTATTATCTCTGTCCTTCCCACATCTGGCACCTTTAATATTTAACCTTAAATCCCTTAATGGAGTAAATTGCTTTATCAATGACGTGTACAAAATAGGTGCTTAATAATTTTGGTGTTGTTGAATTATTGACTGAAATCCCATAGAAATAAAAGAGAATATAGTATTTGGTATCTTCTAGGAATTGAACGTTATTCCAAATTTTGTTTTTTCATCCAATTCTCCAATCATTACATTTACCTTATGTGTCAACTATCAGTCTACACCTATTACATAGAGGCTAAAATATTTGTCCAAATTCACACAATTAATAAGTATCATATTGGTGATTCAAAATAAAATCTGTATAATTCAAAAGTATTTTTGTTAATATATATACTGAGCTATACATATTTATAGATAGAAAGATAATAATAAAATAAAATTTTCAAATGACCTTTTGATTTTATATATCAAACCAATTTGTTATATTTGTCCTATGGAAAAAAGGTGTTTAGAGTATCTGTCAAATTAGAAAAAAATATGCAATCCTGTCTATTTTTTATAATTGGATAATGAAATAAAGAAAGCAAAAAAATTAAAAGCTGGCTTTTAATGAATAACTATTATTATAATAAGAAAATGGCAAATCTACAGTAAAATAGCATAGATGCATAAATATATAAACAATATTAAAAAAACTTAGAAATATATTTTTAGACTTAAAAACCTTGTGAGAAATAACATATTCCACAGTACGAATATTCAACATTATTAAAATATTATTATCTCCACCACATTTTATAACTTTGATATATTTTCAATCAGAGTATCAAGTAACTTATGGGAAGTCATCAATAACTATAAATTTTGTCTATGTTAATAAAAATGAATTCTAAAACCTGTAAAAAAATCCTTCACAACATTCTCACAGGTAATAGAAAATGAAATGTTTTAATATAAAATATGACATCCAAAGTAAGAGGAAAAATAACTAGATATTTCTTTCCTTTTTCTTTCTAGACAGCCTATTAAGTATCTCTTAAAGCAAAACACAAAAACATAAAAATATATACCTTTTGCTATAGGAAATTTAATTTTTATGCTTGAAATAGCTGTAAGTAAAATGACAAACTGGAGAAATATTTACAAAATGCGCCTACTAATATATGGGAAGACTTCATAAATTAATTTAAAAATGTGAACATCTTAATAAAGACATTTCAAAGAAACGGTATTTAAACAAATTTTATAAAGAGAAAAATAAAATGGTTAACATATGAGAGACTATTAAAATTCAATGATAAAGAAATGAGAACTAAAATAATTTTTCCTAAAGTTAGTAAATAATGACAATTTTCAGTGATTGGATGTGAATTCAAGAAATCAGGCAATATGTCTTAAAAATTAATTATTAAAAATAGTATCATCCAGCTGGGCATGATGGCTCACGCCTGTAATCCTAGCACTCTGGGAGGCTGAGGAGGGAGGATGGTTTGAGCTCAGGAGTTCGAGACCAGCCTGAGCAAGAGTGAGACCCCATCTCTACTAAAAAATAGAAAGAAATTAGCTGGACAATTCAATATATATATATATATATATTAGCCAGTCTAATTTGGAGCCTGGTGGCGCATGCCTGTAGTCCCAGCTACTCGGGAGGCTGAGGCAGGAAGATTGCTCGAGGCCAGGTATTTAAGGTTGCTGTGAGCTAGGCTAAAGGTGGTGGCACTCTAGCCCAGGCAACAGAGTGAGACTTTGTCTCAAAAAAATAATAGTATCATCCTTTTATTTATGCTAGGAGTTTTTCCCAACCAATAAGTATACAAATGCCTAAAGACATATGATGTGTGTGTGTATACATGTATAAAACATGGCCACTGCATTGTTTTACTATTGCTAAAACATTTTAACTAAACTAATGTATGAACTCTGGGGAGCTTATTTAATTAGAACATATTCTATTAATGGAATTCCATGTAGCTGTTCAAAATATTTTTTATACATCGATTTAGGGAAATATTAAGGCCTCCATACTATGAGGTTATTTACAAAGCTTGTGATAAAACTCCTAAATTCGTAATATTTCTGTCTGAACTGTAATGCTAGCGTTTTGCTTATATCCAGGTTTAAATTTGTCAAGAAAACTATTTTTTATGAAATAAAAAAGGAAAAAGAAAAGATGTATACATGTTTGAATTTTCTTTCCCCTAATCTAAACCTCAGGCTTTTAAATAGTTCTCAGAAATATTTGGATTGGATTTAGCTTTGCTCTTTTCCTCTCGTGATATACTTTTACTTATGTGCTTTTTTTCTTCTTTTTGCCTTTTAAAGACATCTATCTCCACATGTGTCATTAGGATAAATGACTTAGTTTATATATTTTCTCACCATTCATTAAAGTATAAATTAAAAAAATTAGAACAATAATAATAATTGGGGCAATGGGTCTCCTTATATTAATTCTTAAGTGTATTTATGATAAACTTTTGATTATATTTATTTTCTTTTATAGGTTATATTTTCAATATATTTATTGCGTGGGTTTGCATTTAACAAACTGCATTTTTCCTAGAGTATTCATGTTGAAGGATGCAGATAAAATTAGTTTAAATCATTTTGCAGTGCTTTTCCTTAAGCAGCTGTTTTCTGTATTCTTCAGTCTCCATTAATAACCCTCTCTGTTTCATCAGATGCAAAGCATTTTCCTTTTGTGGCTTTTTAAAAACAATTTCCAAATACACACTAACATTATGCCACAAAAGCATTTTATAATGAATGGCCCATGTTTTACAAGGTTTAGCATTTTCTTCTGTTGTGTATTTACAATGGCTACAGTAATTTACAAAGATTCCTCAAACACATCTGTGAAAAACTGCTTTGTTAATGTATACCCACATTGCAAGCAATTTCCTCTCTATCATGTCAGCATTGTTGGAAACATGTGTTAGAGGTTGGCTCACAGGTCATCACTCATTCAGTTGGACTATGGAGAGGAGAAAAAAAAAAGAAAGACTATAAGGCCCATGATATAAGAGGGGCTGTACTTGGCCTCAATATAAAGTTAGCTTAAAGTAGTTTTTAAAAGTTATGAAAAGCCCTGCTAACCTGTTTTCCAGAGTGGCTGTATCGTTTTACATTCACATCAGTAATGTATGGGTGATCAGTTTCTTTGCATCCTCTCCAACTTTCAATGTTTTCACTATCTTTTCGTTTTAGCCATTCTATTGACATGTGACTTGACAGGTTCTTACAAAACTAAACAAGTGATTATCATACATCCAGCAATTGCATTCTTAGGCATTTATCTCTGACAATTGGAAATAGATGCTCACATAAAGATCTGTATGAGAATGTTCATGGCAGCTTTGTAAGAGTCAAAACCTAGAAATAACCCGGATGCTCTTCAATGGGTAAGTGGTTAAACAAATTGAGATACATCCACTCGGTGGTGAAATAGTACTCAGGAATAAAAAGGAATGAACTATTGATGTATGCAACCACTTGGATGAATATAAAGGGAATTAGACTGAGTGAAAAAAAAAAAAGCTATACCTAAAAGGTTACCTACTATATGATTTCATTTGAATACCATTCTTGAAATGGCAAAATCATAAAAATGGAGAACATATTAGTGGTTGCCAAGGATTAAAGGAGAAGATGGGCAGGGGAGGGAAGTGGGTGTGGTTAAAAAAGGGCAACATGAAGAATCCTTGTGGTGATGGAAATATGGTATATCGTGACTACGTTGTTAGATACATAAATATAAACGTGTGATAACATTTCATAGGAGTGAACACCATGCAGATGCACACAAAAAGTAAATCTGGGGAAATCTGAACAAGATCAGAGAATTGTGTCAATGTCCAAATCCTGGTCATAATACTGTACTGTAGTTTTGCAAGATGTTATTATTAAGGGAAAGTGGATAAAGTACAATAAGATCTTTCTGTATAGTGTCTTAAAAATGCATATGAATCTGAAATAATATAAAAATGAAGAGTTTAATTTTACAAAAAAAGTTTAAAACACAGTGACCACTCAATCATAATAAGTAGCTGATAAGGAGAGTGTGCGTAAATTGTCAGATGTCCTGTCCTATGTCACTGGTCCCCAACCTTTTTAGCAACAGGGACCAGTTTCATGGAAGACGATCTTTCCGTGAACGGGGGTGGGGTGGGGCATGGTTTCAGGATGATTCAAACACATTACATTAATTGTGTAATTAATTTCTATTATTATTACATTGTAATATATAGTGAAATAATTATACAACTCACCACAATGCAAAATCAGTGGGATCCCTGAGGTTGTTTTCCTGCAACTAGAGTCTAGCTTAATTGTCATTTGCCGCTCACTGATTGGGTTTTGAGATCAGTCTGCAAGCAATTCATTTATTATGGTCTCTGTGCAGTCAAACCTTTCTGCTAATGATAATTTGTATTTGCAGCTACCTTCCAGCGCTAGCATCACCGCCCCAGCTCCACCTCAGACTTTCAGGCATTAGATTCTCATAAGGAGTACGCAACCTAGGTCCCTACAATGCACGGTTTACAGTAGGGTTCACGCTCCTGCGAGAATCTAATGCTGCTGCTGATCTGGCAGGAGGCTGAGCTCAGGTGGTGATGTGAGTAGTGGGGAGTGGCTGTACATACAGATCAAGCTTTTCTCCCTCGCTTGCTGTTCACCTCCTGATATGGGCCCAGGTCTGAACAGGCCACTGAGGGACCTGGTCTTCAGCCCTGGGTTTGGGGACCTTTCAGTGCTTTTCCATGATTTTGTACATCATCTTTACAAGAATGGTCAATTTTAAACTCTCAGTGAAGCAGAAGATAAACTATGACCCAGAAACTCTGTTCAGCTTACCTCTTTCTTTGCTTATCTAGATTTGCATTTGCTATTAGGTTTTATATTAATTACTTTATGAGACAGAATCTAATTAGAGAAAATAATAAAAATAAAACAAAGTTCCCAGTGTTTTGAAATTTTACTAAAGGGAACTGACTACCTAGTTATTAAAAGACATGGGAAGGAAAAAGAAGAGGGTGCTAGAAGAGAATAATAAAACAAACAAAAAAAAGCTGACACCTAGCGATTAGTAACTTCAGAAAACCACTGCTGTTCCCAGAACTGGGAAAGGCAGGTAAACAAAGGATCCTGGGCCTTTGGTTCTGCACCACTGTGTGCTCTGCTCAGCCAGCCCTGGAAAGGAGCAGGCAGGGCCACCCTGCTAAGTTTCAGTTGCAGTGGAATTCTTCGTATGAACTACCAGAAAGGATGACGTGATTTAAATGGCAAAAATGGAAGGGAGGCAACGACTTTCAAAGGTGCCTCTAGAAGCAAGGAGAAGAAAGAGAAACTAGCTTTTATTCTCTTTCTACTTTCTTATTTACCACGATTGCTTCCTACTGATGGAGTCAAACAGGTAACTAGCTGTCCAGTGAGCCCAGGCCAACTAGTTTGCAGAGTATTAGCCCAGGGTTATAGGCAAAGCTTGGTAGAGATCAGTGCATGTCAAGTTGAGAAAGAACAGGAAAAAAATAGACAAGATCACCTTTTATGTATATTTATATATAAATAAATATTGATATCATAAAGAAATATTTAATTATTCATAAAAAGAAGAAATGAGACAAACCAAAAAATGATTTGTCAGGTTTCAGGCTCCATGAAATTTTCACACTATTAATACCACCATGGGGCTAACATCAGTACGTATGTTTTTTTCATACTGTTGAATATGACTTACATATACCTCCTTTTCTGAAAAAGGCATATCTTCAGCAGTTATCTTCAAGCACTGGGATATAAGCCCTTAGGGAAACACAAAGATGTTGTAAGAGTGCTATTAGCATGGGTTATTTCAAGACTATCAATTTGCAGATCTTTAATTTCAATATGTATCTTTCCTTAAAATTGAGGTGTTTGAGAATGCTCATTCTGGAATTATCTAAAGCTAGTTCTCATCTTTCTTTTCACCATCATGCTTTTACCAGTGTCCAAAACACAGGCAAACCTTACCTAATTTTTATTGTGGTGCATTACTGCTCATATTATAGGATTAGGATTTGGGTTGTGGACAGGCTTTCTAATTCTGACAAATCTACAACTATTAATTATTTTCAACCGTGAATTAAAGTTATCTATGTGTGTAATCATTAACAGGTGTCACACTCATTATTTCTTGTTATATCTGTTTAAAACACTTCTAGTTTACTTACAAAAATGAAATTGGGCAGAAACTACAATATTTCCAATTTCATATGGTCATTTTGGCCACAACTTCACCTACTTTCGATTCTGTTTATAAGATTTCTCTAAGTGGAAAATTGTGTTCCTTTGATAAGTTTCATTTAAGCCATAGTGTATTAATTTCTAGAAAATGTGAAAAAATAACTTATGACTATCACAAATATTTCTGCAAAACTATAAATTTTCAATACTTTGCTTTCAATACATTGACTAGCTAGAGATCACCTAATTGAGTTATTTGCTAATTAAAATATTTTTGATGATATATCACTATGTAATATGTGATTTATAATTCAGAAGGACGTTAGAGAATTGAGTGACATTGCTTTTTCAAATCCCATCCAAATCCAAACATGTATACAAATTTTCTCACTTTTAAAATCTATAAAAAAATGAAAATGGGAATAATTGTTAGTGAACTCTTTACCATTCTACAAGTACTTTTGATGGTTTTAATTATATACTAATACAGAAAGAATACTTATTGCCTGTGATTACAGAAAATTATAAAAAATTTTTAATTTAAAAAGATTTTGTTGGAGATATCCATGATGAAAGATCAATAAAAAGCTTTAAAGAATAAAAATATTTTATTTTAGGATACAATTTCAATAACCTCATTCTCCACTGATCCTTCAGAATTATGGGTGGTGACAACTTTGTTGAGACCAGCTCCAAGTTCCTTGAGGTCCTTCTATCTCCATGCATAATTTTTTAATTAATATTTGGTAAATATGCTATCCTTAAATTCTAGTGATTGTACCTAGGTTTTATATCTAAGATTCTGATTTAGATAATATAAAACTGAAAATAAGTGAAAGACTAATAATTTTTCAATATTCATTGATGGGACATGATAACAAAGTAGACAAAGAAACACAAAACTGCTGAAATAAATACTTTGAGAATAAATATGTAATAGAATAATAGATATGGAAATGGCTTTAGAAATTATCTACTATACCAACTATAATACTACTCCACCTATAATCCCGAGTGAAATCTTCTCTTCACCTAAAACTTATGTTCAACAAAGTGAACTAGGAAGTATTGTCTAGGTGCCATTAGTTGGAATTGCACTTTTTGCATCATCAACATTATCAATTCAAGAAAAATCCTATGTTTCTTTATGCCAAGTAAACCTAAGTGGTCAAAAATATAAAACAGAATAAAATTAAAATGCTGTGCAAAATGACTATATTTAAAATTTTAAGAGACTATATGGGTATATTATTTTTTTTATTTGAGAATATTGCGGGGTTACAAATATTTAGGTTACATATGTTGCCTTTGCTCTGCCCCAGAGCTACAAGCATGCTCATCCCCGAAATACCACGCACCACACCCATTAGGTGTCAATATGCCCATCTCCTCCTGCCCCTTCCCACCTGCCTGACACCCAATTAATGTTACTTCCATGTGTACATGTAATGTTGATCAATTAGTACCAGTTTTATGGTGGGTACATGTGGTACTTGTTTTTCCATTCTTGTGATACTTCACTTAGTAGAATGGGCTCCAGCTCCATCCAGGATAATACAAGAGGTGCTAGTTCACCATTGTTTTTTGTGGCTGAGTAGAACTCCATGGAATACATATATCACAAGAGAGGAAAGATCAGAGTTGCACTGGGACTGAATGATACCTTACTCCATGGTGCTTTGAATTTTCTTCAAAGCATCCCTTGAAACTTAGCCTTCCTTTATGTAAGAAGGAGGTGGAAAACAGGATGAAGTTTTCAAAACTGCTGTTTTAAAAAAAATTAAATATTGGTAACTGCTTTAGAAACCTAGTGATTGCCTTAGATTTTGTGAGCACTTGCCACCCATTTATTTCGACTATGAGACTAGCTGCATAAAACTCTAAGATAGGAGGAAACATCACTTCTGGCACCCTGTTACATGCATGAATTATACACTGTTCTTTTTTTAGGAGAAGAGACTTGTATGCAAGAGCATGTCAAAATCCTACCTTCATTGTGAAATATAAAATCTCCAATTTAAGTGATTTGACTTCCTGAAAGCCTTCCCTAACACAGAGGAGAGAAAAAGACCAATAAACAAAATGGTCAGATGAACTGTATGAATGTTCCATTTTATATTTAAAACAAACGACAAAGATGTAGAGTTTTTTTGTTACAACCGTATTGCGGTATAATTTATACACAGTTGACCCTTGAAGAACAACGAATTTGAACTGCGCAGGCCTACTACACGCTAATTCTTTTCAACCACGTGGATCAAAATGACAGTATTCACGGGATGAGAAACCTGTGTATACTGCAGGCCGAATTTTGTATAGACAGGGTGAGTATGCACCGATTTGGGTATATGGAATGGTGGTGGTGTGGGTTCCAGGACCAACATTCTGTGCATACCAATGAAGGACTGTACTTAAATTGTTTATTTTATATAAAGTATACAATTCAATGGTTTGTTTTTTTTGTTTGTTTGTTTTGTTTTTTTTTGAGACAGAGTCTCACTTTGTTGCCTAGGCTAGAGTGAGTGCCGTGGCGTCAGCCTAGCTCACAGCAACCTCAAACTCCTGGCTCAAGCAATCCTTCTGCCTCAGCCTCCCAAGTAGCCGGGACTACAGGCATGCACCACCATGCCCGGCTAAATTCAATGGTTTTTAATGTTCACAGAATTATGCAACCATCACCCCAGTAATTTCAAAATATTTCAGTCACACCCAAAGGTGTTTTTAAAGATATATTAATAGACTGTAGCATGTATCACTACTGTATTCTTTTGTCACCTAATTATATTCTATCTTATACCATGTTTTATTTATCCCTTCAAAAGTTGATGGCCATTTGGGTTATGTCCAGTTTGGGGTATGAATGATGATGCAGTGAACATTATGCACATGTTTTTTGTGGCCACATGTTACACTTCCCTTGGCTATATATCTATGAGTGGAAAAGGGCAACTCTGTATTTGACATTTCAAGATATTGAAATAATATTTTCTACCACTTTACATTTCTGCCAGACAATGATGTCTTTTAATATATTAATATGGTTTATTTTATTGTTTGATTTTAAATGCTAAATTAACTTTGTGTTCCTGGGGTAAATCCCATGGTACATAATACTTTTTACAATTTGCTAGATTTGGTGTACTAGTATTCTGTAATTTGAGAATTTTTGCACTAGCATTTATAAGAGAGATAGGTCTGCAGACTTATTTTTTTATATCCTTGTCAAATTTTGATATCAGGGTAATAGTGGTCTCATGGAATGAGTTGAAATTGGTTGCTTCTCTTCTGTATTTTTGGAAGAATTTGTGAACAATTGATATTAATTTATTTTTAAATGTTGGTAAGAATTCAACTGTGGTGCTATCTGGACCTTGGCTTTTCTATATGAGAACTTTTAAGTAACTAATATAAAAATTTTACTACTTGTGAATCTATTCATAGTCTCTGCTTCTTTTAAAATAAGGTTCAGTAGGTTGTGTCTGTCTATGAATTTCTCCATTTTATCTAACTTATCTAATTTGTTGATATACATTTGTTCATAATATTACTTTATAATCCTTTTTGTTTATCTAAGGTCAGTAGTGATAGTCCCTTCTTTGCTTCTTAATTTTAGTAATTTGACTTTTTTTCTTTTTCTTAGTCTAGCTAAATATTTGTCAACATTTTTGGTTTTTACATAGAACTTTTTGTTTTGTGAATTTTCTCTCTTATTTTTCTTTTTTCTATGTCATTAATTTTTTTTATAACTTTTCAGGTCATTTATTTATGCTTATATTTTTTATGCAAGATGAGTCAGAAAGATGGAAGACAACACCCAGAAGAAGGTTACTTTCACCATAAATTATTACATATTAATTTCATGTATCATTACAAATACAACTTTCTGACTTTATTATAAAAAGGTTTGGAATACTTTGCAAATGATTTTTAACTGAGTCTCTTTCTCAATTACATACACACATTTGATTAGAGGTCCATTAGAGGAAGGTGATTGTTTATGATAGGTACTTTACACTCTAGTCTTGGTTTTGAATCAGAACCATACTAATAAATCTCATTACACTTTATGAGAAAATAAAAAATATATGGCAATTAAAAAAATACACTTCTAAGTAACCAGCGAGTCAAGGGAGAAATTGCAAGGCAAATCAAGTCAAATTGCTTGAAGATTAATGAAAATAAAACACATCACACCAAAACACATGGAGTACAAAGAAGTTACTATAGAGAAATAGCTATAAGCCTATTATTTATAGCTATAAGCCTATATTGAAAAAGAAGAGAGATTTCAAATCAACAATGTACTCTTCCATCTTAACCCACTGGAAGAAGAATAAATATAAATTAAAGCAAGCAGAAAGAAGGAAACAGTAAAGATAAGAGTTGAAAATTAATGACATATCATACATATGATATACATATGATTAATGAAATTAATAACATCCATATGATATGTCATTAATTTTCAACTCTCATCTTTACTGTGACATATGTCATTAATTTCTCTATAGTTTCTCTATAGTAACTTCTTTGACTGTACTCTATATGCTTTGGTGTGATATGTTTTATTTTCATTAATCTTCAAGCAATTTGACTTGATTTGCCTTGCAATTTCTTCCTTTACTCACTGGTTACTTAGAAATGTATTTTTAAATTTCCATATATTTTTTATTTTCTCAAAAGGAGTTTTGACACTGAGTTGCAATTATGTTCCAATTTGGAGAACATACTTCATATTAACTCAATCTCTATAAATTATTAAGGCCTGTTTTACAGCACGGGGAGAATGTTCCATGTGTACTTGAGAAAAATGTGTATTCTGATATTTTAGTCGAGTGCTCAATTCATGCATGTTTAGTCAAGTAGGTATATAGTGTTGTTCAAGCCTTATATTTCCTTGTTCTTTTGCCTAGTTGTCAGTTACTACTAAAAGTGGAATATGGAGTCACTAACTATTATTGTTAAATTATCTATTTCTTCCTTTAGTTTTATTTCATAGTTTAGAAGTCTGTTTGCAGGTGTATATTTTCATAATTGTTATATATTCTGGATGGGTTGAAATTTTTATCAATATGGAATATTCTTCTTTATACCTAGTAATTTTTTTATTTAAAGGTGTATTTTATCTAATGTTAATTTAGATGAATCATCCCTTTTATGATTGCAGTCTTCATGGTATATTTTTCCATCCTTCTATCTTCAACCTATTTATTTCTTTGAACCTAAATGTATCTCCCATAGATACCAAATAAGTGGGTGTTATTTTTTAATAGAGTCTGACAATCTGGGCATTTTGATTGGATTGATTAATTCATATCATTTAATGTTATTGCTGATATAGTTGGATTTACCTCTGCCATGTTATTTTTTTCTGTTTCTTTCATGTCTTTCTTGTTCCTTTGTCTCATTTTTATTTCTTTTTAAATCATTCATTGAATATTTATTTCTACTGTGACATTTTTTATTTTAATTAATGATTATTTCTACTATATTTTTGTTATTTTATTAGTAATTACTCTAGGGTTTATTATATATCTCTTAATTTATCAGACCCTACTTCAAATTTATACTAACTTAATTCCAATGAAATAGAATTCCTATATACCATTTTTAATATATGATCTCCTCCCCCTTTGTTCTATTTATACATATTACTTATATATACTTATGTATAATACAAAATTAACAATACATTGACATAATTATTGTTTCATAAAATTTTCTGCCTTAAAGGAAACTGAGGGAAAAAAGAAGAACATGTATATATTGGCAGTATTTATTTATAGAGTTACATTAGCCATATTATTCTTTCTGGTTCTGTCCATGCATTCCTTTGGATTCAAGGTACCACCTGGTGTTATTTCTTTTCCTCCACAGAACTTTGATCCCAACTAACCCTTTCTGATGTTATTGTCAAATATATTACATTTCCATATGCAAAAGTGCCAGCAATGCAATTATGTATATTTCATTTTGTACATTTGATTTTTTTAATGGAGTAAAGGAAGAAAGAAGTAGAAATACGCAATTATACTATCTTTTATAATTACATATGTAAGTATCTTTACTGGCACTCTTTTTTCATGCAAATTAAAATTACTCTTTGGGGTAACCCACTTTCAGCCTGAAGAATTTTATTTAGTGTTTAGCAGTATCTTATAAAGTGGCTCTGACAGCAAAAATAATTTCTCAGTTTCTTATTTGTTTGGGTTTTTTTTGGTCTTTTTTTAATTTTTTTTTTGCTTGGGAATATATGTATTTCACATACATTTTGGCTGGATGTAGAATTCTTGGTTGGGTTTCTTTTTCTTTCAGCCCTTTGAATATATTAGATATTCTCTTTCTCACCTTTTGGCTTCCAGTATTTCTGGAAATGAGTTTTCATTATCATCAGGGATCCCTATTTTGTGACAAGTCATTTTTCTCTTGCTACTTTTTTTTTTTCTTTCAGAATATCATGGGGGTCCAAATGTTCAGGTTACATAAATTGCCTTTGCACTGCCCGAGTCAGAGCTACAAGCATGCCCGTCCCCCAGACAGTGCACACTGTACCCATTAGGTATGAATACACCCATCCCCTCCTGCCACTCCCACCCATCCAACACCCAATGAATGTTACTTCCACATGGGCACATAAATTTTGATCAATTAGTACCAATTTGATGGCGAGTACATGTGGTGCTTGTTTTTCCATTCTTATGATACTTCACTTAGTAGAATGGGCTCTAGCTCTATCCAGGGTAATACAAGAGGTGTTAGTTCACCATTGTATTTTGTGCCTGAGTAGAATTTTAAATAGGGCATTTTTTTTTTGACACCAACCCAGTTGCTTTATCGCAACTTAATTCTGGCACTAACCTCCAGGAATTAGTGCAGATTCTACAAATGAAAAGGCATCATCCTCAGCAAGACTCCCCCTACTTTAGGTGCCATCCACAAGTGGCGTCCCCTGTCCACCCACGTATCTAACTGGCTACATAACTGAGGGAGTCACATGACTTCCCTCAGGTTTGACAATTTACTAGAATGATTCAAAGAACTCAGAAAAGTGCTTTACTTATTATTACAGTTTTATTATAAAGGATACAAACCAAGGATAGCCAAATAAAGAAACATAGGGTGATGTCTGGGAAGGTTCCAAATGCAGAGATTCCATGCCTTCTCCCAGTGGAATCTGGTGTGTCACCCTCCTGGTCCATTGTGTGTTCACCAACTAGAAAGTGCCGCCAAGCTCTGGTGCCCAGAAATTTTACTGGAATTTCACTGCCTATTTCTTGACCATACCACAAAGGGAAAGTGTAACTCATGATTCATACCTAAATACAATATTACCTTTAGTGTGTAAATGTCTACATATGCATTCATTCATCTAAGATTTTTTCCCCTGATGCATCTATTAGCGTAGATGTGGGGGTGAGCTATCCAGATCCCTACTTCAAGGTTGAACTACTCATTTCCGCAGATGGTGGGAGTGTTCACTGATGATGACAACTACTACTTCCCTTCCAAAGGACTGTCATCTGCTCAAGGTTGCTGCCTCACTCAAGGTTAGAAAGTTTCTCTATGGGCAGCCATTATCCAGTGACTGGTAATGTTTGAATAAAATGTACTGGACCTTTCGTTCAATTGGGAACAAATTTAAAAGGACATTCTGGCTTTACTATTACCTGAGCATCAACTGAGGGAATCAGAGGTCTGTTGCAACTAAGTCATGTGTCACTTAATGATGGGGATATGTTCTGATAAATACGTTGTTAGGTGATTTTGTCATTATGTAAACATCATAGAGTGTACTTACAAAACCTGGCTAGTACAGCCTACTGCACACCTGGGCTATATGCTATAACCTAATGCTCCCAGACTATAAACCTGTACAAAATGTTACTGTACTGAATACCATAGGCAACAGTAAAACAATGGTAAGTATTTGTGAATCTAAACATCAAAAAGGTACAGAAAAAATAAGAAATAAAAGATTTAAAAAAATGGTAAACCTGGATAGGGTACTTACTATGAACAAAGCTTGTAGGACTGAAAGTTGCCTTAGGTGAGTCAGGGAGAGGGTGGTGAGTGAATATGAATGTCTAGGACATTACTGTACCCTACCGAAGACTTTATAAACACTCTATTCTTAGGCTATACTAAATTTATAGAAAAAATTTTTCTGGAATAATAAGTTCAATTTAGCTTACTATAACTCTTTTATGTCTTAAGCTTTATTTTTTTTTAACTTTTTGACTCTTATAGTAATGCTTAGCTTAAAACACAACTACAGCTGTACAGTTGTACAAAATATTTCCTTTCTTTGTATTCTTATCTTTTAAGCTCTTTTTATTTTTAAAATTTTTATTTATTTATTTATTTTTACTTTTTACACTTTTTTGTTAAAAACTAAGATACAAACACCCACATTCACCCAGGGTCAGGATCATCAATATCACTATCTTCCACTTCCACATTTTGTCCCACTGGAAGTTCACCTGGGGCAATAACAAGCATAAAGCTGTCACCTCCTATGATAGGAATGCAGCCTGCTGGAATACCTCCTGAGGAACCTGCCTGAGGCTGTTTCATAGTTAACTTTTTTTTTTAATAAGTAAAGGAGTAGAATCTGAAATAACAATAAAAAGTATAACATAGTAAATACATAAACCAGTAACATAGTCATTTATTATCAAGTGTTAGGTACTGTACTTAGTTATATGTGCTAGATTTATGTGACTGGCAATGCAGTAGCTTTGTTTACAGCAACGTCATCACAAACAGTAACACAGTGTGCTCTGAAATTAGGATGGCTATAACCTCACTAGGCGATAGAAATTTCTCAGGGCCATTATACTCGTCTAGGACCACATACATGGTCCATCAATGATTGAAACATCCTTATATGACACATGACTATACATTATAGTTAAACTTCTCTCTGTGCTCAATATGTTTTCTTTACAGGTGTTATTCTTCCATGCACTCCTAAATAATCCTCTCCTGTCCCAAACAAATTCTGTCTACAAATATATGAGCCTAAGGTATTTCTCCCCAGCAGACCCCATTACTCTGATAGGTGGAATACTAGTAGTCTCTGGCACGGCTAAGGCAGGACAATTATTACAATGCTTCTGGTGGTGAATTAGGTCGGGTTATTCATTGAAGGATTACACTGGCTGATTCAATATCTCAGTGATTTGAGAACTACAAGAGAAATAGTAAGTATAAATACTATGGAAGGGGATATATATTGATAGGTGCAATCAATGCATCGGAGAAATACAAGGCTAAGTGTTATTAATGAAAAATATAGAACGTTTATAGCAGCACAATTTACAATTGTAAAGATATGGAGGCAACCCAAATGCCCATCAATACATGAGTGGATTAATAAAATGTGGTATATGTATAGTATACCATGGAATACTACTCAACTACAAAAAACAATGGTGACCTAGCACCTCTTATGTTATCCTGGATAGAGATTGAGCCCATCCTTTGAAGTGAAGTATCACAAGGATGGAAAAACATGCACCACATGTACTCACCATCAAACTGGTACTAACTGATCAACACTAAGGTGCTCACATGGTACTAATACTCACTGGATGCCAGTCAGGTAAGGGGGGTGGGAGGTAGGGGCTAGAGAGGGTGGGGTGAGTTAACCCACAACTAATGCAGGTGAGGCACACTGTATAGGGGAAGGACATGTTTGTGGCCCTGGCTTGAGTGAGGCAAATGCATTTCATAAAGCTAAAATGTTTGTACCCCCATAATATCCTGAATTAAAAAAAAATAAAAAATAAATAAAGCAAAGTGTTAAATTTAGGGGGCGTATTTGGCAGTGTATAAAGAGAATCTTACCTGCAGTATGAGGGCAGATAAAGCTGAACATCAGGCCACAACTTAAGTATAAAAGTTACAAAACATCTGAAAAACCTGTAATATTTACTCTGGGAAGTTTGTTACACCAAAGGCCAGATCCCAAACAGGAAAGGAGTGGGATCCTAAGACTTTACATTGGGTCATCTGGGTTGATACATTTGAGAACCTTGAAACTGCAGAACACCCAGGATGCACGAAGTCTTCAGAAGTGTGCAGTATTCCTATTTAACAGCTACAGCTGCCCTCCCATAACTTGAAGACTCTACAAAGGTTAACGCCTTGAAAAGAACGCAAGTGCTTTCCTCAGGATCTACTCACAACTCCCTTGCTGGTTTCCAGATGCATATTCAGAGTTAAACTTCAGCAAAAATTACCTAAAGGAAGTTCTGAGTCATCTAAGAGAAGAAAGGGCCTATACATCAAGGGCACTGTAGGGCCAAGACAACATGAGTGAAACAGAGTGCTGAATCAAGGGAGAAGGACATAAAGTTGGTGAGTGATGATTTATTGCTATGGAAACCCTATTTCAAGTCACAACAATAGACAATCTGCCAAGGACCCGGAGAGACCATTCTAGTATGGTGCTAGAATAACCCTTCAGTGTTTGGAAATGTGGTAAACCACACTAAATAAGGCAGAAAATCTAGATCCTCCATGGCATATGGGAAAGGAAACAAAAAGAAGATTCACAATTTTGCAAATTAAGAGCAAATTCAGAGTGGTAGCCAAACAAGTTTCACCTATAGAAAGCTACAGGGCTGTTTCCTAGAAGTGTGATAAATGGATGGCCAATGAGGATGTTACTTAATCTATACAATAAAAAGCAAATAATGTATAATCAGTGGAATTAGGGCAAATGCATCAGTGAACATTAGGATCCATTGCCCAGTTTCCAAACACCCAAATCTCAGACCTAGAAACCATTCCCTGAAGGACAGTCTGGGTCACAGTGTGATACCATGGAAAATATATTTGATAATAATATCCTCAGATCTTTTTTCAATAGGACCTATGGCCATTTACTTGGGAAAACTGGAGAAAGAGACCTATGTAAACATTTTGAGGACAATTGCACATAATGTCAAAGTTCGCATTGATACCCAGCTGCCCAAATCATAATTAGCAGTTGAGGAACAGGAAGAGGAAGATGAAGAATGCAGAAAGTAAGCATTGGCAAGAATGTGCAGAATTGGAATCCTTACATGTTGCTAATGGGAATACAAAATGATTTAGCCATTGTGGAAAACATTTCGATGATGCCTTAAAGAGTTAAACATAGAATTATCATCTGATTCTAGAATTCCACTTCTAGGTACACACAAAAAATTGAAACAGGCCCTCAGACACAAATATATGTACATTCGTGGTCATGGCAGCACTATTTACAATAGCCAAAAGCTGAAAACAACCCAAACATCTATCATAGTTTGAATAGATAAACAAATATACAGACAATAGAATATTAGACATAGAAATGAATGGAATACCATTACATGTTATAATGTGTATGAACCTCAAACAATTATGCAAAATGGAACAAGCTAGAAAAAAAGGTTGTATATTGTATGATTCCATTTATATACAATATCTGGTAAAGGAAAATCCATAGAGCCAGAAAATAGATTGGTGTTTGCTGGGGGTTGGGAGTTAGGGGTTAGGGAGAAGGAGGTAACTGCTTAATGGGTACACGTTCTTTTTTGAGAATGATGACAATGTTTGGAACTAGTTAGAGTTGTCGTTGCAAAGCATTGTGAATGTAATAAGTGCCACTGAATTGTTTGCTTTTAAATAGTTAATTTTATTTTATGTAAATTTTCCTTACCAGAGAAAACCAATCCCTACGTGCACTGTACAGTGAGGGTACTGGTAGGGACAGTGCGTCAAGTACCTATAAAGCCAAAATTCCTCATTATATGCTGGAACCTTTTACCACCAACAAACTCCCATTTTCAAGTGGGACCACAAGGAATGTATATGTGAGATGGGAACGGTAGCTTCAAGATTGAACACAAGCAGGTTCAGGAGGCACAAATAAGCTCCATTTGCATGCGTTCTTGACATGCAACCACCACTACTGTATTTGTGCTTCTCCTGTAGCCATATGAAGGTCTCTACAATCAGGTGAAAGGGAGGAGAAAAGACAAATCTTGCTTGTGGGTGAATCAACTCAATGTGTGGGTACAAGTCAAAAATGAATGACTGCTGCCCTGCAACCCTACTCAAGGGTGGCCCTGAAGAAAACAGCGAGGAGAAATCCTCCAAGTGGGTTGGAGCTTTAGATGGTATACATGGTCATGCACTTTGTGTAAATAGAGAAGTGATACATACTGTATTACCATGTCTTTTATTTTCTGTATTGTGATGCTTTTGCATACTGGGGTTTTGCTGACCTTGGAGGGTCTAGCCAATTCCTGGAGATAGTAAACATCTTGCTAATGGAGATGCTTTTCATTGCAAACCAACCAGTCCAGAGCTCACACCCTCAGCCACCTTCTTTATAGAGCTTTCACGCTCTGGGCCACCATCTCCCTGCCCTACTAACCTCAGGGACAGGTATAAGACAACTAAGGTCATACCCTATGCCCCAGAGCACTGAAATTTTTATAACTAGCTAATCCTAAGCCTTCTTACCTTGCCTTGTCTATTCCTTCCTGGGGAAACCATAATTAAGGTCTTTTGCCCACAGTTCCTTCCACTTCTTCTGCCTCCTGACTAACCCTGGTGTTTTCCCATGTTGCCCCCCATGAAGAGACATAGCATGTCCTCTTCTCATGGGGACCACAAGTAACAAACTGTCTTTTCAGGGGAAATTATCTCCTGCCCTTTTGACTTCACTGTACCTCAAATTTCCCATTAATATACTATATTTTTGAACATATACAAATTAAGAGCATACACAGACTCATTGGCAGTGGTGAACTGTTTGGAAGGGAAAGTCTAGAAGATAGAAGGCTCCTAAGTCTTGGAAAAGTTATGTGACTACACCTGTAGGAGGAATGCTCACAAAGTTTGAAGGTGATTGTACTGTATTCTAATTTCTACCATCCTTTAGGGAAGAAGTACTAAACAACAAAGCAAACAGAAGGCCTTAACCAGTTGATGCCAGCCTCTACCATTGACTCCTCCAGTGTTGGCATGATATGCTCATCAGTGGGGTAGCAAGGATGGAGGCAATGCATGCGTCTAACAGGGTTGTCTCCCTTTCCAAGATGATACAGCTACTTTTATAGCTGAATGTGCAATCTGCTAGAAACAATGACCAAAATGTCTCCCCATATGGCACTATCCCTTGAGAAGACCAGTCAAATACCTGATGGAAAGTTTACTATATTGGGCACCTTCCATGTGGGGAAGATCAACCATTTTTCTTGATTAGGTTGCAAACACATTAAAGTTGTGAGTTTGCCTATTTTGCATAAAGGGCTATAGCTAATTTCAATATTTGAGGGCTAACTGGAGATTTTAGCCACCAATATGGAATTCCATATTATATTGTCTTAGATCAAGGGACCATCTTAGCAGCAAAGGCAATGTATTAGGTGGGATTTATTTATCTCACTACATACTGCACCATCCTAAAGTTGCTGACCAGCTAGAGCAATCAAACAGCTTCATAGTGATGTAGCTAATCCACTATCCTGGAGAAAACGCACTATTCTGGAGAAAGGGACCTATGTAAACATTTTGAGGACAATAGCACATAAGATCAAAGTTACGAGGTCAAAAAAGGGGGTCTCATCCTCCAGGATGCAGTATGTATGCTATATCTGGAATTATAATATATTGCTGCATCCTCATTAAGTGGAAATCATGGGCCTGAGACACAAGGGGTGGAAATATGAGAGGCTTGCTTTCCTTATCATATTTACAGTCACCCACTTAGGTAATTTTTTTATTCCCATTCCTGCAAATTTACTCTGTAGGTCTAGAAATTTTGCTTGTAAGCAAGGGATGGGGGAAGGCTTTCACCAGAAAAGAGTAAGAGTCCCCTGCTGCAAGTTGCTTTAGGCTTCTTGTTTGAATAGACAATAAATATACTTGTCTTGGATAGAAAATATACTCTCCATTTCAGAGTATTTTCATTTTATGCTAATTGTATTGGTAATGATTGAAGTTTCAAACTAGGTACACGTGTTGCCACATTTATTTTTTTAGAGTAATTTTTTTGCTTCTTTGTGAGAATGCAACAGGAAAGAGGCAACAGTGTACGTGGAGACAACCTATAGGAAGCGGTCACCTCAACCTAGGGCAGGGATTATGTTATGGGGTGAACCAAATGACAGAATTGGTGAGTTAGAAGAAGAGATTTTTAGATCACAGGTATTCATAGAATTGAGCGGATGTGTAGACTCTATATCTACTGTCAAAATTGATAGTCTGTTGAAAAAAATTAAAGACGTAAATAAATAGAAAGATAACTCAAGTTCACGGATTGAAAAAACTAACTCTTGGTATGATGGGGATACTCCTCCACTGTGATCTATGGATTCACTGTAATCCCTAACAAAAATTCAGCTGACTTGCTTACAGAAATTAATATGCTGATTGGATGACAACTATGTATATGTTGGCATATGCACAATTGTTGGTGTCCCGTGGTCTCTTAGCAACTGTTTACTTTCCTTTATTCTTATTATTTTTCATTCCTCAAACTCAATAACTAGATCTATCTTCAAATGTATTGATTTTTTTCTTCTGCAAAGTCAAAACTGTTGCTGATCTTCTCTGGAAATTTTTTTTTTTGTTTCAGTTATAATTTTCTACTCCAGAATTCCTATTTGGTTTATTTTTATCATTTATTTCTTTTACTTATACATTTCCTCTGTCACTTAACAACAGGAATATATTCTGAAAAATGCATTGTTAGGCAATGTCATAACTGTGCAAACATCATAGCGTGTACTTACACAATGTAGACAGTTGAGCCTACTACACACTTAGGCAGTGGTGGTATAGCCACTTCTACCAGGCTACAAACCTGCACAGCATGTTTCTGTACTGAATATTATAAGCAATTATAACACAATGGTAAGTATTGCATATCTAAACATGTCTAAACATTGAAGAGGTACAGTAAGAATATGGTATTATCATCTTACAGGACCAGAATCATGTATGTGGTCCATCACTGACTGAAACTTTATTATGCAGCGCATGACTGTATTCTCTATTTGGTGACACTTCATTCTCATGCTTTCCTTTAGTTATTTGGAAATGTTTTCCTTTAGATCTTTGAACATATTTAAAATAGCTGATTTAAGGCGTTTGTCAAGTAAGCCCAAGGTCTTTGCTTAAGTCCAATGTCTGTGCTTTCCATGGACTGCTTCCTGTTTGTGCAGCACTGCCAGTTCTGCCAAAGGGGAATGGTTAGGGCTTCTGAGTTACTCACATGCATTCACATCACCACCCTGGGCATGTGTATGGTTTTCCAGATTCCCACAAATATGTACTGTGTTTTCCAATCCTAAAGCATTTCATTCCTCAGCTCTTCCTTCCAAGCTTCTTGGTTACTCTGTAGTATTCATAGGGTATTATCTATTGCCTTAGGCTGCAGTAGCTAAACATTTGTCTATAAATATTTGTGACAAATGCCTCTCAGGTAGCAATGTTAGCACTGGGTGAGTTCTGAGTTAGAAATAAAGGAAAAGACTTTTTGAGCACCTCTTACAAAATGCCACCAGATAGGTCAACACGAGTAACTATAATTCCTTGCAAATGAAGTCCCTTTTTTCCCCTCCAATGCTGTTACTAGGAATCTGGGCTATTATTTTCAAGGTTATGGCTGAGCTGGGTTGAGCCTACCAGCACTGAGTGGTACTAGGGTAAGTTAAAATAGCACTAAGCTTGCCGCTCTTACTGAGACTCAGCTACTTTTCTTGAGTAAGAATTCCCTTGATTGTTTCGAGCTTTTGTTAGTTTTCAGATTTCTATTAGTTTGTCTTACAAGTTTTTGTCAGTTTTCATTCCTTTTATGGATGGGCAGATTTTGGAGTTCCTTCCTCTACTATTTTCACTGATGTCATTCTGATCATATTTTATAAGCATTTTTTTGACTACAGCAAACATGATACACAATGGCCACAAGGAAATGCATATTGCATTATATTCCTATCACATCATGATTCATTTACATTTTTAAACAATATACATTTTTAAATTAGGCAGTACAATTTGAATAGGCAAAGAAAGATAAAGTACTTTATAAAATATAATGTATTTCAGATGAAATGAGGGTGATGGACAACGTGTTGCATTATATTTTCATCAAAGATATTTACCTTTTATAGCACTATGCCTGTAAAGAACATAGCAGAAAAGAGAGTTCTATAGAAAGTTTATGATAGCAGTTTTATATTTTTTAAGAGATACTATCTGATTAACGTTTGAGATTAACGGTAAATTGATATTGATTCGGTGCAATCTATCCATTTATAATTATGAATTCAAGGCCATATTTCAAATGATAATGTTGGAAAGAATAATATCTCATAGAAAGATCAATAAATTAAATATTTAATTCCTATGTTTGAATCTTCTGCTCTTCAGGAAGTTAGGTTAGGCTCAAGAAAAGCATCTGTAAAGGCGAGGTTATTTTAGCCACTAGTAAGAAGACAACATTGAAGACCCTGAATCACTGTGCAAGAGCATCTGCAGAACACTAAATTTCCATTCCTCCTGTTTCGTATTTTATTCTTGTGAATGATGCAACTTCAGTGCAAACTCAAAGGGATGTTTTATTAAGAGGATAAAGGGCTTGTGCTGGCCGTTAGCCTGTCTGCTCTCACATGCCACCCTGCCCTCTATCACAGGGAACGGTATTTCCCAAATTCCTTGCAAGAGGCCTATCTTTTATCTATTAAAATTATTTCTATGTTTCCATAGTTGCTATTTCAGGTAACTTTTAGAACCACTTTGTCAATTTCTTATAAAATCCATTTGGGGATTTGACTAATGTTGAATTAAATTTATAGACTACTTTTTCCAAAAAATTGATGCATTTAAAAATATTGTCATCCCATTAACATAGTTTATCTTTTCATTTTCTTTCATATGATTTTATGGTTTTTTAGTAGAGTTTTATAATTTTCTTTGCCATCTTTTTACACATATTTTGTTTGGTAGTTTGCAGTCATTTCTTTCTTTCTTCCTTCCTTCCCTCCTTTCCGTCCCTTCTTTTCCCTTCCCTTTCCTTTCCTTTCATGTTGCTCTCACATTCTCTCTTTCACATTCTTTGCCTTTGTTAATAGAATCTTATTTTCTTTCATTTTCTAAATTTATTGATAGCAATTGATTATGCTTTATTGTATATGGCAGCTTATTGCTCCTTTATGTTAGTTTTAGCACTTTGTTGTTTACCTATACTTCTATGAAGATAATAATGTCTTTCTCATCTCTATAATCCTCCCTTCCTCATTTTGTTATCTCTATTCAATATTCAAGACATCATTGAATGAAATAGTGATACTATGCTGGACATTCTTATCTCATTTTTTTATTTTATAGAGAAGGCATCTAATTTCAAAATACACTATAATGTTTGTTAAAGCTTTCTTTCATATATGTATTTTCTCATATAAACATACTTTCAATCAAGATGAAGAATTCTACACTGACCTTGAGGTTTTCAATTATCTTAAACATGAATTTGTGTAATGGTTTCAACATTAAATAACTATATACGTTTTTACACTTATTCCTCACATCCATTGAAACATATTAATGCTATTTTATTGTTGAACAATTCTTAATTCTCTTAAATAAATCTTAGCTGTTCATACAATTACATTCTTTTAATATATTTCTCTGTTTAGTGTTTTATTTTTAGTATTTTTGTATCTTTGCTCACAAGTGAGATTCATTTATAATTTCTTAATCCTGTGTGTTTTTGTCCAATTTGAGCACTAGAGTTATATGAGCTCTGGAAAATGTGTTGGATCATATTCCATGGCTGGTGAGAAGGTTAGGAGCTGTTTGCAGTGAGACCCTCGCCTGGCTCCTTGGGCTGCAAGTGCTCCAATGAATGGGCCTTCATCTGAGCTCCTTCTTCCTCCTATGTCCAGTTTCCTTTTATGCAGATCTTTGTTTTTCCTCTCATATTTTTCAAAAGTCCATTGCATTTCCATTTTGTCACAATTCCTAACATGGATTTGCTACATCCACTACTTTGTTTTTCAGGGAACCATCACAATTTCTGGTACTTCATGCTTTCTCATTCTTATTTTTAAACAGTTTTGCAGTCATTCATTCAAGGCTGTTTTCCATCATTATGAGCATTTACTTTGGAATAGATTTCAATCACATTTGAAATAAAACAGAATTCTCAGAGTTGGCTTCAGGGCCACATGTAATCTGGCTCTGTCTAGATTTCCAACCTCATCCTCAAAACTTTCTTATTACTCATTCAGTTCTGCCTACACTGTCTTCCTTTCTATTTCTCAACAACCTAAACATGGTCCATGTGAGAGCATTTGCATTTGTGAATGTCTCTGCCTGTAATGTTCTTGTACCTTATCTGTTTTATGTTCTTGGTTTAAAGGTCACCTCCTCAGAGAGAACCATCCCTAAACGGTCCATCTAAAATAGTAACCTTTATGACCATCCATTTTCCTATTGTTTTATCTATCTTTATTGCACTTATTATCAATAGACACTATGAAAAATAAATATATTCATTTGCATATTTCCTGTCTCTTTTACTAAAAGGCAGAGAATTTGTTTGCCCTATTAATTCGCTGATTTTTGTTGTATTCATTTTACAATGTCCACATGCATGAACTCGACTACATTATGACACTATCAAAGAGCTCAAAATAGACCACATGAATTTAGGGAAGATATAGTGAACAAATAAAAGAAGATAAAGGAAACACAATGAGATAGTATATTACATATTGCAAGCAGTAAATAAACTTTCCTAAATAAATAAAGTGAGAGAAAGCTTCAGTTTATGCCTATATTTTATTTTACAACAGAATAAAAATCCAAGATTATAAAAGTAAGCGATGAAATAACTCAAAGAACAAGAAGATACACTTTAAAATTCGTAGGCATACTCGGTAAAAGTATCAGTTATTATGGAATGGCTCTAACGGTCTAATATTATCTTAAATACACAAAGTAGGAAAACTGAGAATGAACTTTTTGTCTAAAAGCATTGAAATCATTCATTCAATTAAAATATTTAAACTTCCTGCTGACTCAGATGGTATTTGGTGTAGAATTGACTTCTAGGCTGCTAGTTTACAATATCCATTTGCTTGTCATATAAAGAACTTACAAGAAATAATCACTTATTTTCTAATATTTATTTCAGTTATATTAGCATTCATGACATGATCACAAAAACAGACATGGTATAACTTATGAACACAAATAAAGCTGGTAGAAAAACAAAACAACAATTGCAGCCTGCCTACTTACCTTTTAATGTGGTGACAATTCTGTGTGACTTTTTGAGATTCTGTCAAAAGAATGTTTTCTAAAAATGTGATTTAGAATATATTATATGGCTTCAAGATTGTAATAGATAATGTTCTAATATTATTTAACTTCTGCAACTGGAAAAATGTAGAAGAATAATGAAAAGGTATAAATAATGCTAAACCTGGAACCAACCATGTCATGAGTCCACTTAAGGGGCCAGATTTACCATAACATTAGATAAATACACAAACCTCTTTTCACTATGTATTCCAACAAATTGCTTTCAATTTAACAAGAATTTATTAAGAACCCATTCTGTGCTCTGCACTTTGTCTTCTATATCCACGGACCCAAAAGGTCACTGCAGATCATTTCTTAGTTCCTCTGTGTCCTCATTTGTTAGACCCAATAAATCAAAAATTCTTGTCAAACATGTGCCATTCACACTTCCGGAGCATTTTGTCTTTACCCCATTGTTATTGCCTTTGTTGTAGGTCCCCCTTCTCTCTAGTCTGATGTGGGTAATCACAACTGGTCCTGCTGCTTCTGGTTTTTTTGCATCTCTAGAACAAAGCTCACCTTGTCACCAGATCTATATGACTTTTGCTTATCTGAGAAGTGGTGGGGCAAAGGCAATATATGTAACCTAAACATTTGTACCCTCCTAATATGCTGAAATAAAAAAAAAAATTAAAGAAAAAAAAGAACTGTAAGACAATATGGAACCATCCTACATTCTTTCTCTATTTATTTTTACTAAAAACTGCTTGATCTTATTCAATGAATACTATAACTCTTCAATTAAGATGATGAGGATCTTATTTATTACAATATTAGTGAAGTTATGTGTCTAATGTAGTTTTTCTCCAACTTAAACATGCATCCAAATCTCCTAGAGAGCTTGATAAACTACACATTACTGAGTGCTACTGAATAGAACAAAAGGGGCAGTTTCTGATTTAGTTGTTCTAGGTAGACTAATGCCTCTGCTGTATTTCCCAAGGACTGTGAATAAAGTTATACCTTGTACTTAAAAAACTTTTAAAGTAAAAATATTTGTCTTGGTTAGTTATAAGTTAGTTTAGTTAGTTAATTATATGTTTAATAGTTTTTCTTCTTTATAGTCCCAACTTCTATACATTTGGCAGAAACTCTTCTTCTCTGGCATTTTGAAGTCAATTTTTTTCAGTTTATTATTGATACAGATTTTTCTTTTTTATGATTATTGGTAACTTCAGATCAAATTGGTAGGCAGGGAGGAGAGGTTCACTACTGAAATTTTAACAAAGGCTTATAACATATATGTGATGGTAAATTTTATGTGTCAACTTGACTTGAGCAGGGGAAGCCCAGATATATGGTTAAACATTACTCTTGGGTGTGTCCATAAAGGTGTCTCTGGATGAGATTATTGTTTGAATTGGTGACCTCACTAAAGTAGGTGCCCCTCTTCAATGCAGGTGGACATTATCCAGTCCATGGAGGGCCTCAGTAGAACAAAAGATGCAGGGAAAAAATAATGCCTCCCCCTCCCCTTTTATTTTTCCTGCTTCAATTCTGGAACTGAGATATCTAATATCATATTCTTCTAATGACAGAATAGGATTTACACCATCTTCTACACCATGAACTAGGATTTACACTCTGGTTTTCAGGCCTTGGAACTCAGGGTGAATTATACCATTGATTTCCTGGACTTTCTTCAGCTTGCAGACAGCAGATTTTTTTCAGGCTCCATAATTATGTAAGCCAAATTCCTCACAATATATGTGTGTATATATTTCCTATGGAAAACACTGATTGGCATGGTATTTTACTTTGACTATTTTGTTATTACATTAAGTGATTGTTTTCAGTTGAGAATAGTATTACTCACATGTTAGAGGTAATAGTTTATAAAGACTGTTGTACAGTATGTTTGACTCTGCTGTCAGCAAGAAAAGTACAGTCTATCAAAATGCTGTATGTATAGGTTCCAAGGTTAATTATCACCAGCTGTTTTCATTTGCCTTTCAAAGAGAGAAACCTGTCTTAGTTTACATATTTTTGAAAATGATGTGGTGCAGGAATGGGCACTGGGAAGTGGCGCATGGTTTAATTGCAAAATGTGTAAAAAAGCTGAAGCAAAATAGGCTCTGATTATGTGACTCCCAGTATTAAGTGTCCTTATACTCACAGTGTCAACTAATATTGTTCATTCAGTACCTGTAATACGCAGTACATCTTAAGAAGTTCTTAGAAATTACTTTGGCTTATGAATGTGGAATTTGTGTAAACTTGATTATTGTAAATGGCTATTGAATGTCACTCTGTACTGCAGTGACAGTATTTTAGATGGAATTAATTTAGAAGGATATTGAACAAAATTGAATTTTGATGGACTACTTTTGAAATAACTTATAAAAATTCAATAATAGGGATGACTGGCATCTTTCATAGAAAAATTGAAAACATAAAATGTTTAAAACTATTGAGAAAATTATTCTTTGGTCCTTCCTTTTGATAAGTAAATTGTCATTTTTCTCCTTTTTCTCTTTGTATTAACTAACAGATAATGAGACAATGCAACCGGCAAACCCATATTCAAATACTAAAAATTAGTTCTCATTCTTAGACCTCAGTTCTTGATTATCAGACTGAGTAATAATAATAAAAGCAAACATTTACATGGAGCTTACTTAGCCTATCACTGTTTTAAGCACTTTACAAATATTTAATTTCTATAATAACTACACATTTTTGGTACTATATTACAGATGAGGAAGTCAAGGCACAAAAGTTGTAAGTACCTGCCCAGTGATCACACAGATGCTAGTGGTGGAGCTGGAGTTCAACCCAGGGGATCTGGCTGCGGAGTAAATCCTCTTAGCCAGAAGGAAATCAGGGCTTAAGACATTGACATGTGTTCAGATCACAGGTATCCTTGTCACTTTTAAAATACCTCCATTTTTGTTGCAAACAGCCATCACCCTGTTTTTCAATTAATCTAATTTAAAACTTTCAAAAAAAAAAATAGTAATCAACACCAAGTAAACCAGCAAAATGAGAACACATCCAAGTGTTACAGAAGGGAGAAAGATGGATAAGAAATGTTTTCTCTGCTTATGTCTCCACCTCTGATTTTTTTCTTTCTATTTTTAACAAAGCCACAATTTTCAATATTTCACTGACAGTTGTATTTCTTTATTTACCTGCTTCAAACTAGCTCTATAAATTTCTTTTCATGAAAGTGAGGAATCTTTTAAAAAATTCCATTTTCCTTTGTCCCATAATCTATCTGACAATTTTTTTGTTAAGGTTATAATTATATTCACCTTACTTTTGTCTTAAAGACTTCCAAATATATCTAAATTTATATTTCTTAATATTAAAAGACAACTTTAGGTGGTATTTTCTGGCTCCATCTATGAAAACAATTCTTGCAGTTCCCATTCACCTCTCCCAGCATCCCGAGAGTGACAGTTAGACAATCATCAGACCAAAGTCTAAACACATATATTCTCTTTGTTAATAATAACAATTTTCAATGTTGTATCTATTAATTGATTCTAAAAAGTGGAAAACCCATAAGCAGCATTATTTTTATCTACAAATTTATTCAATTTTAAAAAGAAGTGTTTTAGAGTAACGTCTTTATTATTTTTCACATAGGGTAAATAAATGGAATATAAAATATTTTTTCCTCTTATCATCACAGTTGAGGCACAGAATTCTGAATTTAACTTTTTTTTCTTACCACATGGGAGGCATTCCTCCATGATAGCCTATCGCAATCTTGCTGGCCAAAGCCTAATGTCAGTTTGATTCTCATTGCTCTGTTCATAAGCATATTATACTGAGTTCTCTATCTCAGATTTTATAGGAATTCTAAAAATTTTTCTAAGTGCGGGCCAATTTTTGTTAATTTTAGTCAATAATTTGTGAGCTTTTAAAAGTAAGAATTGTATCATTTGTAGTTCTTAAAGGTCATTTTCAAAATGTAATTATTTCTTCCTTTTTTTTTATTCTTATTCGTTTATTCTAAATCTCCTTTGAGAAGGATGCTGAGTGGCCTGAATCTCTCCTCCATCTCCCTGTACTTCTTTTATCTATGACTTTCGATCTGTTAGTTTTAATCTTTATTTGTAGTTAAAATTTTTTTGGGGGGGTTATTTTCTGACATATATGAGAAAACAAAGCGCTTCCATTTACAAAAATGGTGGTGTTTTCCCTACTATTTTCCTTTTAATAAACTTTTAATTTTTAAATAACTTTAAATTTACAAAAGCATTACTAAAAATTTTTATAAAAAATTGTCATATACTTTGTCCAGTTTCCCCCATGTTAACATCTCACGTAACAATGATTTATTTGTTATAAATAAGAAATTAACATCCATATAGGAGACAAAAAAAGATGGCAGACCGGAAGCATCCTGTGAGAATGCCCATCTCAAGAAAAGAAGTGTGAATTGCAGGCAGATGCCTACCTACAGATGGCTCTTCTTGGAAGAACACTGAAATCACAGAGGAGGAACATGCTGGATGGACCGGGGACCTGGCTAGAGTCTGTGCAGCCATTGCATCAGACAGCAGGCGTGGTCGGGATCGGGTGGCAGCCAGTCCTGGGTTTCTGCCGCTGAAGACTTCCTGTGCTGTCAGGTGCACAGCGCCAGGTTGGCACAGGACTCAGCTCTGCAGCGGTGGCTTTCACATCACCCCCACCAGGCTGGGGAGGGGCCAACTAAGTGGAGACTCCTCTGAGCCTGTGTCAACATCATTAATCATCAGAGAAATGGAAATTAAAACTACAATGAGATATCTCCTTACTCCTCTTAGAATGAATTTTATTAAAAAGTGCAATAATAGATGCTGGCACATAGCCAGAGAGGAAGGAACGCTTGTACACTGCTAGTGGAACTGTAAATCAGTACAACTCCTCTGAAAAATAGTATTGAGATTCCTCAAAGAACTAAAGTAGACCTAACATTCAATCTAACAATCCCACTACTGGGTATCTAACCAAAAGAAAAGAAGTCATTTTATCAAAAAGACACCTGCACTCAAATGTTTACTGGAGCACAATTCACAATTGCAAAGATCTGGGATCAGCCCAAATGTCCATCAATTCATGAGTGGATTAACAAAACGTGGTTTATGAATACCATAGAGTATTACTCAGCTAGAAAAAATGATGAATTAATGCCTTTTTAAGTAATTTGGGTGGAACTAGAGACCATTCTCCTAAGCAAAGTGTCTTAAGAATGGATAAACAAACACTACATGTACTCTCTAATAAATTGGAACTAACTGATGAGCACAGAAGTGCACACAGGGAATTCAAAGTCATTTGAAATCAAGCAGGAGAGAAGGGGAAGGAAGGGAGGTGCAAAATGCACCTAACAGGTACAATGAACACTACTCAGGAGATGGGCACATTTTTAGCCCTGACTCAAGCCATGGAACAAAAATATTGGTATCCCTTTATATATTGAAATTTAATTTGCATTTCCCTGATGATTAGAGATGTTGAGCACTTTTGTTGTATGTTTGTTGGCCATTAGTCTATCTTCTTTTGAAAATTTTCTGTGCATGTCCTTTGCCCACTTTTCATTGGGGGTGTTTGATTTTTCTTGCGGATTTTCATGAGTCCAATATAAATTCTAGTTATCAGCCCTTTATTAGATGTGTATCATGAGAATATTTTCTCCCATTCTGTAAGTTGTCTGTTTGCTTTTGTGATAGTTTCCTTGGCTGTGCAGAAGCTTTTTAATTTGATCAGATCCCGTATAAAACCACAATGAGATATCACTTATCTCTAGTGAGAATGGCTTTTATCAACAAGTTCCAAAACAATAAATGTTGGCATGGATGTGGAAAGATAGGAACACTCATACACTGCTGGTGGGACTGCAAACTACCGTGTTTCCCCGAAAATAAGACCTACCCATAAAATACGCCCTCACAGGTTTTCTAAGCATTTGCACAATATAAGCCCTAACCCAAAAATAAGACTTAGTGATGGGCATGGCTATGCAGCGTATCTGCACAACCCATGCATTTCATGGCACAGCAGTAAAGAAGATGAACAGCCCTTCTCATCTGCCCCATCATGATAGCTACTATTCCACAGGTGACTGGAAAGGTACAGGCAGCCCCACCAACAAGATCGGCTCCCCCTGTCAGGTCCTGGCCATCCTGTGTGTGCTGCAAGCTGAGGCTTTGAGGGGAAAGTCTCCTCAGCAAAGTGAGGAGCGAAACATTCCACTTTAGGTATTGTATGTCCCCAGGGGGAAGAAGGAAAGCGGTGGCTGCCATTTTACTCAGCACTGTGGGCCTCTCTCACCCTCCACAAACACCAGGGGATAGGGGAAAAGCTTCAGCAAGCAGTGTCCTACTGAGCCTAGAGAGAATAACACATCCCCTGAAAATAAGCCCTAGGGTGTCTTCTTGAGGAAAAATAAATATAAGACCCTGTCTTACTTTACGGGAAACATGGTAGTACAACCTCTGTGGAAAGTAATATGGAGATACTTCAAAGAGCTACAAGTAGAACTACCATTTGATCCAGCAATCCCATTACTGGGCATCTACCCAAAAGAAAGAAAGACATTCTATGAAAAGGACATCTACACTAGAATGTTTATAGCAGTACGATTCACAATTGCAAAGATGTGGAAACAACCCAAGTGCCCATCAATACATGCGTGGGTTATGTATACCATGGAGTTCTACTCAGCCACAAAAAAACAATGGTGATCTAGCACCTCTTGCATTATCCTGGGTAGAGCTGGAGCCTATTCTACTAAATGAAGTACCCCAAGAATGGAAAAACAAACACCACATGTACTAACCATCAAATTGGTTTGAACTGATCAACACTTATGTGCACATATGGTAGTAACATTCATCAGGTGTCGGGCAGGTGGAAGGTGGGGGAGAGGATGGGTATATTCACACCTGATGTGTATGGTGTACACTATCTGGGGGACAGGCATGCTTGAAACTCTGACTCTGGTTGGGCCAAGGCAAAATATGTAATCTAAACATTTGTGCCCTCATAATATACTGAAATAAAAACTTTAAAATTAAAAAAAGACTACTATAATAATTAACAAATATTTGGGAGGAGATAGCTTGAGGCTATGTATGTCTCCTTAAAATTTTTCCCCTTAATTTTAGCACTCATTAGTAGGTTTTGCATGATGCAATTATTTCTCTGATGGTCTAATGCTAATTTTCTATTTTTAAAATTTCTATTGTATGGCTATATTGTACTTCACTTATCCATTTATCTGTTAACAGACATTTGGACTGTTTCAATATTTGATGTTTATGAATGATACTGTAATTAACATTTTTGTAAAAGTTTTGTGTGTTAACTTATGTTTCCTTTGTTCTTAGATAAATACCTGAGACCATAATCTCTGACTCTTAAGAAAGGTGTATTCTTTATAATAAACAGCTAATCTTCCAAAGAGGGGACACCATTTAACATTCCCATCATCAGCATGTGAGATTTCTAGTTGCTCTATATCCTCAATACTTTGGTAGTGCCAATCTTTTTAATTTTAGTCATTCTAATGAATTATATCTCACTTTGATTTCCATTTATATTCCTTAATGATTAATTCTTGTGGGCTCTTTTCATTAGACATTTATAAATCTTTTTTTGTAAAGTGTCTGTTAAAGTCTCTTGCCAATTTTTATTGGATTTTTGTATCTTTATTATTGCCTTTTAAGAGCTCTTCATATATTTGGATATATGTATTAGGAAAAAGTTTTTTCAATTTATGGTTTAACTTTTCATTTCCTTGGTGATGTGCTTTTAAGACTATATGTATTTTTTAATGTCGGCGAAGTCCAAATTATGATTTATTCCCTTAACTTTAGTGCATTCTGTGTCTAGAGAATAAAAACTTTGCCTGCCCAAATGTCTAAAATCTTTTCCTCTCATTTTTTAAAGAAATTTTTATCACTTTACTTTTTATGTTTAGTTATATCATGCACTTCAAATTAATTTTAGGTTATGGTGTAATAAAAGGGTCATGGTTTAAACTTATATTCTTTCCAAATAGATATCTTATTATTCCAGAAAGAATTTCGAAAAGACAGTTTCTTTCCTTTCAATAATGTTAGCCACATTATTAAAAATAAGTCTATCATAAAAGCGTAGGTCTATTTCTGGACTCTGCTTTATTTCATTGAACTACAGTTAACCCTTGAACTTCACAGGTTTGAATTGCACGGGTCCACTCATACGTGAATTTTCTTCTGCCTCTGCCACCCCTGAGACAGCAAGAACAACTCCTTCTCTTCTCTTCCTCCTCAGCCTACTCAGTGTAAAAACAAAGATGAAGAACTTTATGCTGATCCACTTCCTTTTAATGAATAGTAAATATATTTTCTCTTCCTTATGATTTTCTTAATGACATTTTCTTATCTCTATCTTACTTTATTATAAACATATGGTATATAATACACATAACATACAAAATATGTGTTAATTGACTGTTTATCTTATTAATAAAGCTTCAAGTTGATGGTAGACTATTAGTAGGTAAGTTTGGGGGGAGTCAAAAGTTATATGTGGATTTTTGAATATTTGGGAGTCGGTGCCCAACCCCTACATTGTTCAAGGGTCAACTGTATCCTAACACTGTGTTGTTTATTTTGGCATTATAAAAAGTCTTAACCAAGTTTTTTTTTAAAATATTTTTATGATTGGGCATTTTGTAAAAAGTACGTTTTACATTTTCCTACCCATTTTAATATAAACTATCATTTAGCATGAAAAGCCTGCTAAAATATTGAATAGCAGTATTGAATGTAAAAATCAGTTCGGGGAAAGTGGATATCTGTATTTCTAAAAACTTCTACTGAGATATAATTGACATAAAAGAGATTATATATTTACAGTGTAAAATTTGGTAAGTTTTTACATAAATACGTACAGAAGAAAACATTATTACAATCAAGATAATGACTATTTCTATCACCCACAAAATTTTCCTCATTTCCTGTCTTAATATCTCCCTCTACAGCCTCTCTCCTCCAAGGGTCCTAAGGCAACCACGATCTGCTTTCTGTCACTATTGGTTAGTTTGCATTTTCTAGAATTTGAGGTAAATGACGTGATACCTTCTGTATTCTATTTTTCTTCTAGTTTCTTTCATTTATAATTAATTTGAGATCAATCTATGTTGTTGCCTTTATTAATAATTCACTCCTTTTTATTGCTCAGTAGTGTTTCCTTTTATGGATAAACAACACTTTATTATGCATCAACCTGTTGATATGAATTTGGTTTGATTTTACTTTTTGGCTATTGCAAATGAAGCTACTGTGGACATTTGTGTGAAGAAGTCTTTGTGCAAATATATGCTTTTGTTACTGTTGGATAAATGCCTAGAACTGGAATGTCAGGATCATGTAGTGGATATACATTTAACTTTTAAGAAAACTATCGTACTGATTTTCTAAGTGATTGTATCACTTCACTTTTCTTCCAAGTAGTGTATGGGCATTCCAGTTTTTCCACATCCTTGCCAATCATTGATTTGGTCAGTATTTTTTATTTTACTCATTCTAGTAGGTATGTAGTGGCAGCTCATTGTAGTTTTATTTTATTTTTTTAATAATGATGTTGACATATTTTCAGGTATATTTAATTGACATCTGTACATCTTCTTTGGTGAGATTTAGTCAAAATTGTTCATTTTTAAAAATTGAATTACTTGGTTTTTTTATTATTGAATTTTGAGAGTTTTAAGTAAATATTCTGGGTAAAAGTCTTTTCTTAGATCTATGATTTGAAAATATTTTCTCCCAGTTATTTATTTATTTATTACTATGTCATGAAGATTCTAAACTTTGCAATTCTTGACTTTTCAGTTAGCTCAATAGTCTACTTTGAATTGATTTTTTTATTTATGGATATCCAATTGTTGCAGTGCCATTTGTTGAAAAGTCTGTTATTTTCCCACTGACATGTTTTGGCACATTTCTAAAAAATCAATTTACAAAACATGAGTGAGTCTATTTCTGAATTCTCTATTCCATTCCATTGTCAATATGTCTATTCTTACACAAGTACTACATTTTCTGATTACTGTATCTTTTTAGTTAACTTTGAAATCAGGAAATAAGTCCTCCAACTTAGTTCTTCTTTTCAACATTATTTTGACCATTCTTGTTTCTTTGGATTTTTGTATAAATTTTCTGATATCTTTGTTAATTTCTCCAAATAAACCTTCTAAGATTTCCTCAAATATTTGTCAGCTTTTAGATGTTCATCTTTGAATTTACAATTAACTCTCTTTGAGTGCTAACCCCATTTCAGTCACTCTGGGAGAGATGAGAGACTTCTGCCTGGCCAGTGCTGGTACTCTGTGCATGGGAACCTCAAACCCAGACCACTGCTTCTCTGACTCAAGAGCACATTCTGACATCTCTTGTTTACGTGACTGGGTGGAGGAGTTGGGGTCTGGCATCTCTTTGGCACACTGCATGAGTTACCAGGGCAGGGGTTACATGTGTGGCTTATCTCTGTTATATGCTCTATTAGTTGTCAGTATTCAACTCCATGTTTCTGTTTTAAATTTTCATGGAGTCCTTTCTGTGAGTTTCTTCTACAGTATTTTGGCATATGTTCTCTGTCTTTTGGAAACTACTGATAATATTTCACCTAACGGACATGCTTATTTTATATTCCAGTATGATCTGGAATTCATTTATTGTTAAATATTTTTTCTTTTCATTTATAGGGAGAGTTGAAGTCAGGTGAGGTGGCACATGCCTATATTTTCAGCTACTTGGGAGACTGAGGCAAGAGGATCCCTTGAGCCACAAAGTTTGAATCCAGCCTGGGCAACATTGGGAGACCTTGTCACACACACAAAAAAACAATTAAATTCCATTTCTGGAGAGTTGAGAATGGAGAAAGAGGATACAACATGTGATCATGCCACCATTTTGGTCTAAGTCAACTACACATAGTTTTTTTTCCCTTTTGGCACATTCATGGACATGTAAATAGACAAAAGATTACCTTTAGTTTTGAATTAATTTGATATAAATGTGACTATATTGTTTTTATTCTGTTCTTTTCTTGTTTTGCTTGCTCTTTTTATTTGTTTAACAGTTAACAGTGAGTTTTGAAGAGCTTTCCACATCAACCTCTGTACATCTACATTATTTCTTCCTGCTAAAGAGTATTTTATATCATGGAAATATCATCATTTCTTTACCTAATGCCACATTGACAAACAATTACATCACTTGTTTTTTCTTCACATACTATAAACAATTTTGTGTCTATATAATAGTATTTCTGTAGATTACATATTAAAGAAATAAAATAACTTGGTCAAATGTTTGTTCTGTACAATTTTTGGAAAATATTGCCAAATTATTTTTTAAAAATTATAGTAATTTTCTTTCTGGAAAGTATATGTGAGAGTTTATATTATCCTATATTCTCATCAACAGTTTTTCTTTATCCATTCAAACACATAATTTAGTGAATATTTTGTATAGTTCAGACATTATGCTAAGCCCTGAGAATTAGCTGGCCAAGAAGACAGTTATTAATTTTGATAGTTCTTATAAATATAAAACTTGATTGCATTGTTACGTGCCACCGTTGGGCTGAAGAAGCATAGGCCTAATTTAATCACATGAACTCATTTAAAGCCAAGAATTCTCTCTGACTGGTGGCAAGAGGCATGTGATGGGGAAGGCAGAAAGGGAAGACGAAAGGGGGAGATAGAAGAGAAAATTAGTGACTCTAGAACAAGAAGGTCTTGAGGCATCATTTCTGATTTGAAGATGGAGATGGTCACATGAGAAGGAACGTGGGTGGCCGCTAAGAGCAGAGAACATCCTGCGGCCAGCAACCAGCATGGCGATCTGAGCTTCAGTTCTATAATGATGTGGAACTGAATTTTGCCAACAACCTGAATGAGCTTGCAGGTAGATTCTCCTACTGGATGGATTCTACAACATCTTGAAATCCTGAGCAGAGAGCCCAGCTGAGTCACTTAGAATTCTGACCTATTAAATTGTAAGATAATTGTTTTTTTTAGGTATTTTTTTCAGCTTTATTGAGGTATAATTGACAAATAGGAATTGTATATATTTAAGGTGTGCAACTTGATGTTTTGATGTAGTATACATTGTGGAATGATCACCCCAATCAAGATAATTAACATGTTCATCACCTCACATAATTACCTTTATTTTATTTGTTTATTTATTTATTTGTGGTTAGAACACTGAAGATCTACTCTCATTGTAAATGTCAGGTATACAGTACAGTATTGTTGACTATAGTCACCAAGATGTGCTTTAGATCTCCACAACTCATTTATCTTGCACAACTGAAACTTTATACCTTCTCATCAACTCCTCATTTCCCCCTCCTTCTGCCCCAGCAATTACTATTCTATTCATTGCTTCTAAGTTTCACAGTTTTACATTCCAAATATAAGTGAACTCATGTGTTATTTGTCTTTCTATATTTGGCTTATTTCACTTAGCATGATGCCCTCCAGATTCATCCAAGTCATTATAAATGACAGGATTTCCATCATTTATAAGGCTGAATAATATTCATTTGTGTCCATGTGTGTGTGTGTTTACCACATTTTCTTTACCTATTCTTTCATTGACAGACATTTAGGTTGTTTTCATATTTTGGCTATTGTAATACTGCAATGAATATGGTAGTGCAAATATTTCTTTGAGCTCCAGATTTCATTTCTTTTGTATATATACCCAGAAGTGGGATTGTTGTATTATATGTTAGTTCTATTTTTAACTTTTTGAGGAAGCACCATACTGTTTCCCAAAATGGCTCCACCAATCTACATTTCTACCAACAGAGTTCAAGGGTTTTCTTCTATACACACCCTGGACAACACTTATTATCTCTTATCTATTTACTGATAGCTATTCTCACAGATTTGTGGTGATATATCAATGTGGTTTTGATTTGGATTTCCCTAATAATTAGTGATGTTGAGCATCTTTTCATATACCTATTGGCTATTTGTACCTCTTCTTTTTGTTTTTCTTTTCTTTTTTTTATTTCAGCATATTATGGGGGTACAAATGTTAAGGTTACATACATTGCCCTTGTCTCCCCTCCCCCCTCAGGTCAGAGCTTCAGGTGTATCTCTTCTTTTAAGAAGTGTCTTTTCAGATCTTTTGCCCATATTTTAATTGAGTTTTGGTGGTGTTGTTGCTGTTGTTATTGTAACTTTGCTATTGAGTTGTATTAGTTCCCTATATAATGTATTGGGGCAGTAACCCTTCTTCAGATACACAATTTGCAAAAACTGTTCTCTTATTCCGTAGGCTGACTTTTCATTCTGTTGATTGTTTTCTTTGTTGTGCAGAAGCTTTTTAGTTTAATGTAATTGTAATTGTCTATGTTTGCTTTTGTTGCCTGTGCTTTTGGTATTATGACCAAAAAATAGTTGACAAGACCAATGTCAAGAAGGTTTTCCCTGCATTTTCTTCTAGTAGTTTTATGTATATTTAAGTTTTTAATCAGTGTGTAGTTAATTATTTACACAGAGATAGAAAACTTACATAAAGTGATGTATTTTTATTAGTACCTATTCCCTTATCCATTTCGGATATTTTTGGTTATTATTCTTAAATAATGATGATAAGATTTAATATATTTACATCACTCTCAACTAATTATCTTCCATCTTCCCAATGCAGGCAAATATTATTCTCTTTATCCCTAGTGGTCTATCCCTCAGCTGTTAATGGCATGTATAAGCATCCATGCTTTGTTCCATCACTCATAGAGAGAGTGTTATTCAAAGAATTATTTTAGTTTATCTGTTCTATTTTCCAGCTTTGTTTCTTTCCTTATTTCTCTCATTTCACATATTAGGAGGTTAACATACTTTCAACTTTATAACTATAATTAAGTCTTTTGTTTCTTTTTTTATTGCTAGATTCTAAAATTTGGAAAGTAATAAAGAATATTGCTTATTCCTCTGTGAAACATATTTACTGCAGAGCCAAGAAGTATATTTGCATATAATTCCTTTACTAAGGACTCAAAAATGCCATGATTTCTGACTACTACAGGGAAATATTTCCAAATTCAATTATGAATTTGTACTCTTCTTTTACCATATACCAGATGCCTGTCCCTCTCTCTTCATACATACACACACACGCACACACACACATACTTCCATGCCTCAAATTTCTTCCAAGATCTATTCTGGGTGTTCTATTAATTCCCCTTATTCATGAAAAATGTACTCCTTTCCACTCTGTCTGCCTGAATCAATCTGAGCAGCCTGTTCTCTAAGGCTGTTGTATAGCTATTTCTATTAATAGTTACAGACCATCTCTCAACTACAGACATGAATGTACTCTTTTCCAGATATAATATTTCATTTTTCATTAAATATTTTGCTTTATTGGTGTGTATGTGTGTGTATATGTATGTATTTATGTATATATAAATTTAAGTAACATTCGTGTATATATAAATTTAAGTAACATTCTGAGGCTTTATGTGGTGGTAATGTCTTTGTTCTGTCCAGACCAAACTGAAAATTGGCTGGATATTTAATATTTTATTAGGAAAATTATTTTTTCACATAATGTTTTCTGTCCGTTTGTTGAAATAGGAAATTTGGAAAGTCTTTTATCCACAGAATAAACACATATTGCATAAAATACACAGCTGTATTACTAAGCTAAAAGGGAGAGGAATATCAAAGAGATCAAAGCTATTGATCTGAAAACAGAACTGAAAAAATTACACATGAAATTTCTCCAGTGGCAAGTCCAGTGACTGATTGTAAAACTCAGATATTTCTGATTACTGTAAGAAACTGATACAGACATAACTGCTGCTCCCTGATTCCAGGTATAAGCACATTAATATCCACTCAGAATGTTAATTCTTCAATTTAGGGCTGAGTTATTTCTACATAGTAAGATTAATCAAACATAAGTGCACAGTAAAAGATGCCACACAAGCAAAGAATCCACCACTGGTGACAGCCAACAGGGGGGGAAAAGATGTAGACCTTCCTAAGAAAATCATATATTTATCAGACAGGGAAATTGTAACTATGTATTAAATGTTTAACACATAAAACATGGAGTCACAGATATAGAGTATCTAAAAATAACCAGGCTAATTTAAGGGAAATTAATTTTAGAAATGGAAACTAAATGAAATATAAAAATTTGTTAATGGATTGCAGCCTCTAGTCAGAATGTAGAAGAATACAAAAGATATTCACTCCCATGAAAACAATCAGAAAATTTGGAAGAAATAAAATGTTATTTATTTTTGGATTCTATTTTATCTCCTCTTTTGGAATTTTTTTAACAAAATTAAATGTGTTTTTCTTTTTTTTTTAGACAGAGTCTCGCTTTGTTGTCCAGGCTAGAGTGAGTGCCGTGGCGTCAGCCTAGCTCACAGCAACCTCAAACTCCTGGGCTCGAGTGATCCTTCTGCCTCAGCCTCCCAAGTAGCTGGGACTACAGGCATGTGCCACCATGCCCGGCTAATTTTTTATATATATATATCAGTTGGCCAATTGATTTCTTTCTATTTATAGTAGAGACAGGGTCTCGCTCTTGCTCAGGCTGGTTTTGAACTCCTGACCTTGAGCAATCCGCCCGCCTCGGCCTCCCAAGAGCTAGGATTACAGGCGTGAGCCACAGCGCCCGGCTGTGTTTTTCTTAAATATATCAAAATCCTGTGGGAAGTAGCCAGAGCTGGATGGATGTAGACTCCATGCTCATAAGGTGGAAACTCTACCTATCTTGAAGACAGCATAGCAATGATAACATGTGACCTCTATTTCCTGTGCTCTAGCATTGCCCTTTTGGCCACATTCCAGTAGCAAGGAGGAGGAAAAGTGAAGGACCTTTCCTAGATTCCCTGTGTCACTGACCATACCTAATAGCAAAGTATGCTGGGAAATGTCATTCTTACTCCACAAAGGCATAAAGTCAATTGAATGGGAAGAAAAAAACGTCTTTCTCACAAATTATGCTAAAACAATAGGATTAATAAACTTTAACTTTTTCCTTATACTATAGACAAAAATTAATTAGTGATGGCTCATAGACTAAAAAATAAAATCTAAACTATAAAGTTTCTGAAAGGCAACAAGGGAGAATCTCATCAAGACCTTTGTTGGCCAAAGGCTTCATAGATTAAGACATAAAAATCACTAGGCATAAAAAGAAAAGAGAAAGACAAATTTGACTTGATTCAAATTAAAAATGCTTGCTCATAAAAATACACTGTTAAAAAAAACAAATAGGCAACATGTGGATCAGGATAATATATTTGAAATATATGCTTGTGTTGACAAAAGAATAAATAAAAACAAAACAAAAACCAGTGTACTAAATTGTTGAGCTCATAAATGTACCTACACCTAAATGGGAAATGGGCTTAACATAAATTTGAATTTATAAGTTAGTCAAAATATCCGGGAACATTCACTGAATTATTCAGGGATAAATCGTATTTATATCGAAGAGAAATTAGACCTCTAATTCTCGATTTTTCCTGAAATAAAAGTTGCTGTTTGACTTTATCCCTTTCTTTTCATTGTTGTTATTCCTATCACTGCAGGTTAGAGAGAAGATTAATGCATATGCTCCATCTACCATTTAAACTAGATGTTTTAGTTTATTCTTCCTGTGGCGTCATTACATTCTATCAAATTGGCATGCTAATTTTCATCGGAACTATTTTTAATAAACATTTAAGTAGTGGTCAGGCTTTTTCTATTATAAGCAATGCTTTCGTAAACATCCTATACAATGTTTAGTCTTTGTCAACAGATATATCAATAGACATGTAGAAAAAATCCCTAGAAACAAAGTTGCAGAATCAAATGAATTTGTCTTTAAGCATTTGAATTACCAGTCACTCCATTTTTCAACAATATCACCAAAAATTTGTTATCAATTCTTGATGCTGACCAATGTTTGACCTGATAATTGGATTCTCATTGAATTTTTTAATGAAAACAAATATTATCTAATTTTATCTTCTTCATTTGTGAACTGCTATTATGTGAACTGAGCTGGGTATTTTCTCTTTGTTCCTCCAAATGAATTTTCTTCCTTTTTCCTCCATGCTCAGTGTCCTGAGTACGTTTGGATTTCACCCCCCCCAAAAAAAAATGGCAGAAGATTGGAAGATAAATGGTCCAGATATTTATTCCCAGAGCTCCCATCCTCAGGCGATGACTTGGGCTGGCTGACTCTCTCTGCCAGAGACTAAAGCTACTGTCAGGGTGCTCTCTCCACATGGCTACTCTGTCTGGGTGCCAGTTACTGCACCCTCCTCTGGCCCCTGCAGTCCTAGAGGTGGTAATGAATTCCAGCTGTTGCTGGTGCTACAATTTTTGGTTTCCGTAAAACTTCTACACGTTTGTAAATAGTCTCTTTATACTAAATATACCATATGAGAGTTTCTTTTCTTTACCATCAAGTTGCTCACATATTTAAAATACATAGTTAATCTCTATCTCAGGAAGTATTATTGATCCGATCCTTCCCTTCCCTTCCCTTCCCTTCCCTTCCCTTCCCTTCCCTTCCCTTCCCTTCCCTTCCCTTCCCTTCCCTTGGATTGTGTCTCCAGAGAAGTATGTTGCAATCCTAACCCCTGATACCTGTGAAGGCCACGTTATTAGAAAATAAGGTCTTTTTAGATGTCATCAAGTTAAGGTAAAGTCTTTAGGGTGGGCCCTAATCCAGTATGATTGGTGTCTGTATAAGAAGAAGTTGCCATCTAAAGACAGAAATGTGGGGAAAATGCCTTGTGATGACAAAGGCAGAAGTTGGAGTAACACAGCAGCAGCCAAGAAACGCAAAGGGTTGACGGTCATCACCAGACCTGTAAGAGGCAAGACAGGATCCTACCCAGAGTCTCTCAGGTAGCATGGCCCTGATGAGATTTTGATTTCAGGATTCTAGTCTCCAAAATCGTGAGAAAATAAAATTTCAGTTGTTTTAAGCCACTCAGTTTGTGGTACCTTTTTCCTGCAGCGGTAGGAAACTAACACAGGGTGAGAGGGGTACAGGTTGGTACCCTAGTAATCTTTGCCATGTGACGGCATCATATACACGTTATTACAACATTGGCTTAGGTGAATTCAGATTAGTGAATATAGATTGGAAGTCTTTAGGAAAGACTGTGGCAAGAAACTGTGGCACTTAGGCATACTGATAGCTATAGTCTTTCTAAAAATATGTGTGATCCTTTAGAAGTTGTTGGCTGTGGCTGTTATACTTAGAACATAAGTGGAAACTACTTTTTGGAAGTTTTGTAGAAGTCACTTATTTCTTACAATCCCTGGAAAATATGCTCTAAGCTTGGTAGTAAAAGTTGCAGAGTTATGCCCTCAACTTTGCAAAGACTCTTCTTCTAAGATAAAAGAAGTGGTGGAGAAAGAGGTGACCTCTGAGATATGAGAAGGGATATTTGTAAAGGATTAAAACTTGGGTGATGCAAGACAGGCACCGAGGTTGCAAATTTTAAGGAGGCATTCACTCCCTGTTGCCGGCACTGCCCTTGCATGATACCGAGGGTAAGTGCTTCTTTAAATTTTAGCAAATTATAAAACTCAGAGGAAAACAATACAAATCTTGGCCAACTTTCCAAAATGTAGCCAACTTAACGCTACAGATCTCATGGTCAAAAGACTCACTACCACTCCCATCCCTGTAGCTTCTTGGGATAATTGCAACTCTATTTCTTACAGTTAAGCATGGTCTTGACCTCCAGCACTCTGGAGGTTCATGACCCTCAATATTAGATGCATAGATACTATTGCAGTATTTCCATAGTAATTTCCAGCTTAAAGAGGACAACACCACAGACAGCATGAGAATATTATGTCTTATAAACTCCCACCAAAAGACATCCCTATGAGTAACACACTCAAAAACCAGGTGGACAAAGTCAATTGATTAAGCAAACCCAAAGCAGCTACAGCTCTTGGAATTGCTAGGTTGGTTTGCCACATGTCCACAGATCTCACTAGTAAGGAGACAAGCCCAAATGGAATTAGTTTAGTATTTGTGGCACAGCACACTGTGTGAGTTTCATGTTTGCATTGGTTTTCTTGGCCCCCAAGTCCCAGTGAGTTGATTCAGAGGAAGGTACAGATGGGTCCTATGTAGAGAGTGGACCTGTGTTATAGCTGAAATACAATGAGCTTAGAAAACCCCTAATCTTCTAAGGACAGTGCTAGAAAACTCAACCAATCTTTATCCCCAAGGGAAGACATTGTCTTTATTATCCTGACCAGTAAACAAATCTACCCTCTAACCCAGAGGGAGACACTAGCTCTAACTGAAAAAGATAAACCTATATATGTAGAAACACTACAGAGAAATATCTTCCAATAGACAACATCGCTCACCCTATGGATATAGATAAGACTTTCCCCTAGCCACAGAAGTGCTTGTTTAATGAAAAAATGTCCATGATGGCAAGTGTGGTAGCTGTGCAAGGACCCTGCAATCCAAATTTACAAAGACTGATTTGATTACTAAAACCGCTGTGTCCCACTTGTGAAAGTGGAGGCCAACACTAAGCATCCCTCTCAACCCTGTATGAGAACATTTCCTAGGGGAACTAGCTGGCAGGTTGATGACATTAAACCCCTTCCATCATGGAGATGATAGTGATATTCCCTCATAGGAACACATATTTTATATATATATATATATATATATATATATATATATATATATATATATATGTATATATATATGTGTGTGTGTGTGTATATATACATATGCCTTCCCTGACTACAGAGCATGTACCAGTATCCCTGCCTTGTATTTCCAGAAAGCTTTATCCATTTCCATGGTGTTTTACACAACATTGCGTCTGTGACATACAAATGTAGCTCATAAGCACAGAATTCGCTAGTGTTACCTTGTACCCCATTAGAAAGAAACAGCTGGATTGATACATCTTAGTCGTAGCTCTAGTTGGTACATAAAACCTGCAGTGTTGGAATCTTCCTGAATAATGAAGTCTATACCTTAAATAGGCATCCAATTATTTGTAGCTAACTGCTGCATAGTCAGGATATACAGATCCAAATGGACATGGTTATGTTAACTAAACAGTCCACCAAAGAAATTTTTAGTTCCTGTAATCAACCTTGGGATCAATGGGTTTGGAAGTCCTTATGTGCCCAGGAGAAGAATGCTTCCATTAGGAAAAGTAGTTATGGGTATAATTGGAAGTTGAAAGTACTCCCTGGGCATTTAAGGTTCATCATGTTGCTGAATCAATAGGCATGAAAAGGAAATTACTCCAGGGACCAGGGTGATTAGTCCTGATTACCAGGTGTAATAATCAACGGGTGCAAGGATGATTCAGCACGGAGCCCAGAGGATTTATACACACCTCTACATATTTCCTTGCCTGGCAATCTTGATCAATGGTAAACTACAGCAATCCAGTAAATATGGATGCAGTAAAGACTCAGATTCAGCAGGAACAAAGTTTTGGTAAAGAATTACTTCCCACCAAAGTTCTGGCAGAAGTAAGGGTGTCATGAAATTCCCTTGAAGAAGGAAGCTACAGTTGTCAGTCTAAGTCTCATGACTAGCTACAGACAGAAGACAACAGAAGCCATCCATTATTATTCATGTTTTTCTCATTTTTGTCTTGAGCATCTTATGTTAAGAACACCAGCCGTGATTGCTATTTCAAGTTCCAAGCAGCACTATGACAGAATGGGTAACACACCAGGATGATGTGATAACTGACCCGTCCTTAAATGCATTCTTTTGTCAGATGATATGAGTTTTTATTCTTGACAAAAGAAATAGTGTATACTGAGAGGAATATTATGAAATATTGCTAGGTTTCTTCAGTTTTTTCCCTTCTAGATTCACTTTCCACTAATATCTACCTCGCTGTGGACAACGTTATAAATCTCCTTTGCCTTTTATCTCATGGCTGAGTTTGGCCAGTAGGAGGCGCCAGCAGTAGTATACAGCAGTGGGAAGCCAATTTCTTAAGCTGGGATGCAAGCTCAAGAGTTTTACCACATCAATGCTGGTAGGGCATTCCCTGGGAGTCTGCTGACAGGGCTTTATAATCCCTCTGGAGGTGTTCTTGTTTTTTTTTACTCCTAGATAGAATTATGCCATGATTTTGGAGTCAAAAGGGGAGTTGTGGGCTTTAATCCTGGTCAGTTCATTCAGTATCTATATGGAATTTTGCAGACTATTGAACTATGTATTATCTGTTAACCAGTGGTAGTAAAATATACTTCATATGGCTTTTGTAAAGAGAAAATGAGATCACCCTTGTAAACATCCTGGTTGATTGCCTGGTACCATAAACGCTTAAGGAACATTCGCTATTGTTAGTGTTCTTGATATATGACCTCTTATATCACAGTTTTCTCCTTTGAATAGCAAAGGGTTTTTTGTTAGGTTTGAATAACATAAGTAAGGATTGAGGTACGATCCAAGGTGCATTGTGCAAAACAGAAGAATCAGATAAATATATTGCCCATCTGTCTCCCACGAAGTATCCCAAAGACGTATCTTTCTCCAATCTAGAGCTGCCTAATATGATTGATTGCTAATTTTTCTCCTTTTTCCCCTTATTCCTGGAATATATTCAAATCAGCTAAAATATTTTAATTTTATTATTATAGTCACCCTACTGTGTAATAGCAGCTGTCTCCAACCTGTTTAGCACCAGAGACTGGTTTCATGGAAGACAATTTTTCCACAGACGAGGTGAGGGGGTGGTTTCAGGATGATTCAAGTGCATGACACTTATTATGCAGACAAACCTTTCTGCTAATGATAATCTGTATTTGCAGCCACTCCCCAGTGCTAGCATTAGCACCTCAACTCCACCTCCGATCATCAGGCATTAGATGCTCATTAGGAGTGTACAACTTAGATTCCTCGCATGTGCAGTTTACAGTAGGGTTCGTGTTCCTATGAGAAGCTAACGTTGCAGCTGATCTGACAGGAGGTGAAGCTCAGGCAGTCATGTGAGTGATGGAGAGCGGCTATAACTGAAGATGAAGCTTCCTCATTGGCCCACGGCATACTTCTAGCTGTGCAGCCTGGTTCCTAACAGGCCACGGACCAGTACCAATCTGCAACCCAGGGGTTGAGGGTTGCAGTGTAATAGAACACCAGACCTTGTCCTTCCTGTCTAACGTTGTACCTGTGAATCAACCTCCCCCATTCCCCTCTACCTTCCACTTTTCCCAGCTTCTGGTAGCCACTATTCTACTCTTTCCTTCTATGAAATCAACTTTTTTAGATTCTATACATGAGTGAGATCATGTGGCATTTGTCTTTCTGCATCTGGCTTATTTAACTCAACATAATGTTCTCCAGTTCATTCATGTTGCTGCAAAAGACAAGATTTCATTCTGTTTTACAGCTGAATAGTATCCTACTGTGTATACATACCATATTTTCTTTATCCATTCATTCGTAGATGGGCATTTAGGTTGATCTCATATCTTGGCTACTGTAAATAGTGCTGGAATAAACATGGATATCTCTTCAATATCCTTTTTTAAAATTTCTGTTGGATATACACCCAGTGATGAGATTGCTGGGTCATATGGTAGTTCTATTTTTAATTTTTTGAGGAACCTCTGTACTGTTTTCCATAATGGCTATAGTACTAATAATTTACACTCCCACCAAGAGTGCATAAGAGTTCCCTTTTCTCCACACACTCACCAATATTTGTTATATTTTGTCTTTTTGTGATAAAAGCCATTCTAACAGGAGTGAGAAGATACCTCATTGCATTTTGGATTTGCATTTCCCTGCAAATACAATGCAGTATGTATTTCAAGATAGCAAGAAGAGAAGATTTTTGAATGTCAATACTACAAATAAATGTTCAAATTATTCATGTATTAGTTAACCTGATTTGATCACTATACAATGTATAAATGCATTGAAATATCACTCTGTACCCCATAAATATATATAATTATTATATTTAAATTAGAAATTAAAAACCAATTTAAGAAAGTAATTATGGTCCCAGTCTCACTTTTCTTATAATTCTTTATATACAGCAGGAATCATTAAATTTCCTTGGTCAGCTTTCTAAACATGTGATCCAAAAGACTGATTGGGCCGGGCGCGGTGGCTCACGCCTGTAATCCTAGCACTCTGGGAGGCCGAGGCGGGCGGATTGCTTGAGGTTGAGAGTTCGAAACCATCCTGAGCGAGACCCCGTCTCTACTAAAAATAGAAAGAAATTAATTGACCAACTAAAAATATATATACAAAAAATTAGCCGGGCATGGTGGCACATGCCTGTAGTCCCAGCTACTTGGGAGGCTGAGGCAGGAGGATCGCTTGAGCCCAGGAGTTTGAGGTTGCTGTGAGCTAGGCTGACGCCACGGCACTCACTCTAGCCTGGACAACAAAAGTGAGACTCTGTCTCAAAAAAAAAAAAAAACAAAAAACAAAAAAAACCAAAAGACTGATTGATTGATTCCTACTATTCTTCTACAATGAAGAATGGCAAGTTTGTGGTCTATACTTTCTCCTGGAAGTCAGTGTTTCAGCTTTGCACAAATAACATAAAGAAATTGGTCTTCTTTATTCTTTATGAACATTTTCATCATCACCAAAATATATCGGATATGACTTTCAATTGTGTCTATTTATCATTCCAATTAATAATGGCATTCAATTATTATGGGAAGAAATGTGATGCAAAATTGTGGATTTTGTACCTGAGAAAAATTTAGAATGTTGTAGTTTATCTTTTCTTGTGAGGGAGAAAGGGTTATGAGGATTTTGTGTAGGTAACTGTATCCATTAACCTTTCTCTCAGCCTTTGTCTTTTAACAGTGTTCTGATTTCTAGAAAACAAGGCAAAGGTGACTGAAAAAATAAATATCATTTTAACATTTTATGAACAGATATGTTGGGGGGGAAATGAAAAAGAAAAAATAGACTAATTACTGAAATAATTCAGGGGTTAGAAAACAACATCATGAAGTAGAGAAATTGTCATTGCTTTGTGAGCCAGACAACACCAGAGTAAATCATGGTTTTATTAATATCGAGTTGTACAATCTTGACTTTTTGAAACGTCTTGATACCTTTGTTTTTTCATCTAGCAAAACAAGCCTGTGCAAGACGACATATGACATCCCTCTTAGGCCAGAGATTATTTTCTTTTTTTCACAACTATTTTTTATTATTACATTGTTCCAGGCAACCTGCCTGGAATATTAGGAATTTGAGAAGATTATAATCCTGCTAACAAAGAAGATGACTATCTAATGGAAAAGCCAACCATGGAAAAGAAAGTGATAAGTTATGAAAAATAATTAAAACACCGTGTAATATGGAAAGGACAAAAGATGGCAGATTACAAGAAGAGTCAGAAAGGTCTTCATGAGAGTTGGAAAGGCGAATGTGAGCCCCTGTTGAAGAGAGGAGAGAAGGCCTTGCAAGCATAGGAAGCAGCAAGTTCTTGTCTATGGGGCTGGGAAGGGATATGAGGTGTTTGGGATGGCAGGCGCTTTGGAGACACTCAATAAAGATCTATGTAATAAATTCTGGAAAATACAGGGAGTGTGCAAAGAAGGCAGGAATTGAGTCTGTTCAGAAAGACATAGGCCTAATCGTGAATTTTCCATATGTCAAGCTATATATTTTTAACTTCATCTTATGAGCAGAAATAGCCAGATAAGTAAACACGATTGGATTTGAGTTTCAGAAGTTTTCTGTTGGCAGTTATCTGCAGTCTGCTTTGGAGTGAAGTAATTTGGATCAGGTAGCAGAATATTGCAAATTTTTTAAAACAAAAGTTAAAAGAGTATATATATATATATATATATATATATTAGGATTAGGTATAGTTCCAATAACAAGAATATACAAAATAACCATATTGATCAAGACAAAAAAAATATTTTTCCCTCATGTTTGTCAAGTCCCCAGCTTGTCAGCAGAGGGACAAAATGTCCCTTCACGTTGTCAGGGCCACAGGCTTTCTCCCTTTTGTGATCTACTTCGGACAACTGTAATTCTCAGGGTCATCTCTTGTGCTATGATGTCAGCTGTAGCTCTAGCTATTTGGTCACATTTTAACCAGAGAGAAGAGTAAAAAGAAGGAAAATAGCACTCACCTCAAAGACTGTCTTCTATGTGGTCACGCTACTCCCCCAGGAGCCAGAATGTTATCACATGGCCATCGGGAGCTACTAAAAAGGTGTAAGGATATAAAGATTTTATTCTGAAGATCATCAGTCTAGCTAATATTGAAGATTCTAGTACCTTGTGGCACAACAAGCTTCCTCTAATATAAGTCTTGAACCAGGAAAAACCAGCAAAAAGAGTAGAGAAGAGCCAACACATTTGATGATTAATTTAAAGAAATGGTTAACAAGACTTGGTGAATCGAATGTGAAAGGCGAGTGTGAGGAATTGGTGAGATTTGGTGATGATGCCATCTTGCCTCATTGTGCGGTGAGAGGTACCAACTGATCTGAGCTTACAATGAAGAGTAGGATGGGAGGGGCTGGGTTTATACTTTGTATGAAAATATAGTAATGTATAGATGCCATGCAGCCATCCAACCAAATAAGATATAAAAGAGCTTGAAATGGAGATTAAGAAGATATTGCGGGTAGGCATGGTGTTTATTCAAGGTAGAAGGCTCAGAATAAAGTTTTTACTTACTCGCACACAATGCAATAGAATATGTTATGAGAGCTAATTTATGTTTCTTAGCATTATTATCCAGCTTTTCCCACCCACACAAGTACTATGCATCCTATTCATTCCAAGACACATTTAGGTTTTCACTCATTGTGATTGCTAACAAACACCATGGTCATTCTGGCATATCTTCTCATTTGGCTGACATCATCTGTGAATAATGTTACGTCTTATTTAAAATGTAGGCTAATCATTCCCATATTCTAAATGTTACTTTTGTTTAATGGAAATCATTAATTTTAAATAAATGCTTGCAGCAGTTAGCATTTTTATTTGATTTACTGGCAAAGTAATTTGGCTCCATCCTGGTACTATTTATATTGCAAATACAACATTCTGTTTAATTCTTTGAGTGTGTGTGTGTGCATGTGTGTGTTTTTCTTCATAGAATCACCTGCAAAATATGCCCTGACTTTTTTAGAAAGCTTCCACATTAGGATAAATAAGGTTTAAGTGCACCAATTAGAGAAGCTATTATGGACTTCATGTCAGAACCTTCACAATTATGCTTGCGAGTCCATGTTTATTTTTTTTTATCCACTTTTGAAGTGACAAATGTGAGAACTCACAATTGGTACTTCAATCAGAAAACAATCAAGATAACAAATGAGTTTTGTGGAACCTCATTTTTTTTTATTATAGATTACACTAAGTTGTAGTGGTAGCATTTGAATGTGCTGTATTCTTTTCCAGTAAATTTACTGTGTGTGATTTCATATGGCATCCAACACTTTTAATTTTAAAGGTATAGGAGATAAGAAAAAATGTTCTATATGTTTGCTAATTATTCTAGGCTACACAATACTTACCCACTGAATGTATTTTGATTCTATATGGTTGCAAACACAAGAAGATTTTGGATGTGTAGGAGGAATATTTATAGCACAGAGAAATAGAAAGTAACTTAGGATATCAACTCTGATTACATTAAAAGTCATGAAAAGATACTTAAGCAAACAGAAATTGGAAAGAATATGTGAAATCTGTCTTTAGTGAGTACGGTCTAGTATGATCAATTGTCATATTCTTCCCAAGCTAGAATAGGTTAGCATTTGATAAGTGTGGAAAACATTTTTACAAATTGTCCTGAATTGGTCTATGTATAACAATGGATCTCAGACTTCAGTGTACCTCAGAATCACCCTGTTAAAGGACTTGTTACTACACAGATTGCTATGGCCTATGCTCAGAATTTCTGATTTAGTAAGTCTGAGATGGGGCCTGAGAATGAGCAATCCAAGAAGTTCCTAGGTGGTGCTTATGCTGCTGGTCTGGGAACCACTTTGAGTAGCATTTCTCTATCATGAGCCACACATACAATGGACAATATGCAAGTAACTGGTCTTGAAAGAAGGCTACTTTGTTTTGCTCCCATTAATGCTAATTTAAGATAATACATTGTATTTGATGCTGCATTAACCATCCTATTAAATATTATAGTGAAAAATTTTTTCTCAATAATTTTTTAGGTTTTTTTTTTTGAGACAGAGTCTCTCTGTCACCTGGGCTAGAGTGCTGTGGCATCAGTCTAGCTCACCACAACCTCAAACTCCTGGGCTCAACCAACACTCTGCCTCAGTCTCCCAAGTAGCTGGGACTATAGGTAGGTGCCAACACACCAAGCTGATTTTTCTATTTTTAGTAGAGACAGGGTCTCACTTTTGCTCAGGCTGATCTTGAACTCCTGAGCTCAAGCAATCCTCCCGCCTCAGCCTCCCAGAGTGCTAAGATTACAGGTGTGAGCCACTGAACCCAGCCAAATTTTTAGATTTTTTCTAAGAGACAGAACCTCTGGAGATGTTTCTTTTAAACTTGGATGATGTAATCAATATAGTCTATTCTCTGATTAGAGTAAAATAAATTAATGACATTATTTCCCCTAAACACCACGTAGGAATATAAAAATCTTAAGCATTGTTTTAAGTTTTTGGAATAAATAAATGCTGGATTTTTAAAGAAATATTTGATTTGTCTTAGATAAATTTAGTTTTTTCGTTACAATTTTTTGGCAAAACTAATGCTTAAATGTAATTATCTCCTTTTTGCCCCTTATGATAATGATTTTTACTCTTTATTATGAAAAAAGGTTGTTCATAATAGTAGAATCAAAATTTCAAGGGAATTATAGAAAATCTCATATTTCAGAGAAAGGAGTCTGGCCTTTCGCCTTAAGGCCAGACTCCTTTCACTTAAGATATGGTTAAGTGAATATTCTAATTTCCCCTCATTCTTAACTCCTAATACCTTAAAATATGTTTTAAAAAACACCTTTGTTACTTCTAGGGTAAGCCTGCATTTACAATATAATTTAAATCAAATTAGAAGAGGACTTGAGGCACTGATAATAAATTTTGTCATTGGTTTCATACTTTTTGTGCATATTGAATTATGAAATTATAAAAGTCCTCAGATAATATAGTTTATGCAAGCAACCTCTTTTAAAAATAGGTGAAAATATAATGAATTTAATATCAAGGATTTAAGTTGCATTTGTTATTAAAGAGAAATAATGCACTTGGAGTTCATTTTCTTACTAATCTTTTAAGCATAGTGGCACATGGGAAGAAACTTTTCATTCATCCAAACAAAATATTTAATAAGCACCTACAATATCCCATCATTTTTCTAAGCTGTAAAGATAAAGCAGAGAACAAAAACTTTAAGCCACTGTCCTTATAGAATGTACATTCTAGTGAGTTCTGAGGAAGACCATGAGGGAAGACATGCATGAAAATAAAGATGAGGATATCACAAGGCCTACCTGTCACAGAAATTAGGTAATAGGATAGAAGGTGCTATCTAGAAAGAATGCTATCAATACATCCTCATCACCGATAAAACTTGACCCATAAAAGAGAGAAAGCAAAGACAAGGGACAAGCATTCCAGATACAGGGGACAACTAATTCAATAGTCTTAAGGTTTGAGATCTTTATACTTATAAAGAAGTCCAGCAAGTCTGGACCATAGTGAATACTACAAATAGTGTGGGCGATGGAGCTTTGGAGAATTACAGGTATCAAGTCACCTAGGGCATTGTAGGCCAAGATAAGAGGATTGGATTTAATTGGAAATAAAATGAAAATTACTAGATTTTTCTTTTAAACAGAAAGATATGATAAGATTCACGCTGTTAAAGACCACCGTAAGAGGAACAAGAGAGAAAAGAATCATGCAGCCTGGTAAAGAGGCTACTTATGTCATTTGAAGGCATATCTCAGGATATAGCAGAAGAAAGAAGAAACATATAATATATTTAAGAATAAAGAATCTTTCAAAGTAAAGTAGTATTAGCTGATTTTAATAAGCCAAAATTCGATTTAAGTAACATTTTAGTAATTATCATTATAACAATAGTAATTATGTTCATTGCTTCCCACCAATATCTCATTTGACTTTGGTATTGGAAACTAATTGCAGACTGATAAGAGAAGAGCGTTCTGTCTTTGTGTAAGTGAATTCTTAATTAATCTCTTATGATAAGCAATGGTCAGTGCAAAGTAATAAAATTATATACATATTGCCATAATTTTTTGTATTTTTGCCATTGGTTAAAGACATTGTTCATAGTAGGTACAATGAACTTTGACCAATTTAGCAACATTTTTTTCCAATATGTAGAATTAATTATTTAAGAATTCACTAGCTGATTAATGATCAATAAGCTAATCTCAGCTTAAACCCATCTGTAACATTTAATGATCCTTAGCCATATTTCACTGAAAACTCCAAAATGAAATAAAGACCTCTATTATGAAGTTGATTTAGTCCTTGTCTATTCCAAACTCTCCAGTGAAAAATGATGGTGATACACAGTGTTCTCCTAGTGTATCTTAGAAACAGGAATAAAAGTGCTTCCTAAACAAGAATGAGTTATGGGATTTAATTCTAGCTCTGGCAATGATTCATTGGATAACCTTGGGAAAGTTACTTCAACACTCTCTCGTAGTTTCCTTGTTGTAAATGGGGATATTAACCATTTGCCACTGAATTCTTAAGCCTGACTTATGGGATAGCAGTTGCTTACTAAGAATTTTAAAATACAATTGCAAACTTTGTGGTAAGCTAGGTATTCTATTATAAATACAAATAAACAAACTAAAATATATAGGAAAACTGGCAACATGTTAACAAGATTTTACATTCCAGTTACTAGGTTATGTGCAGGATAGCAAGATGAGTACAACACAGTTGATCTCAAGGACATTGTTTTCAAGCCAAAGAGACAGGTTCAGGTAAAAAAGTAAATTTATAAGCATTGCATGTGCTACTGAGAATGACTGACCACTAGACTATAAGAGTCACGAGAGAGGGGACCTTATCTGTCTTGTTCAGTATTTTCAACCCAACATTTGGAACAGTGTCTGGTCCTTTGGTCATTCAATATTCATTTATTAAGTGAATATTTATTGGATCTCTACCATGTACTAGGCACAGTTCCAGAGCTGGGGATGTTAGCATGGACAAGATAACACCCCTGACCTCAGACACTTTATATTGTAGTGAGGGAGATAGCCAATAAAAAAAAATAAACAAAATATATGGTGTGATATCAAGTAGTGTTAAGTATGGTAAAGAAGTACGGTGTATAGAATGAGATTGATTGTCAAAGTTTGCTTCTTTAGCTATTTGATCAGCAAAGATTTTTTTTAGGAGGTCGCAATTGAAAAATGGCTTGAAAAATATGAGTGACTAAAACATGAGAATATATAGGGAAAATGTAGTCCAGCAAGTACAAAGGGACTGAGGTGGGAAAGACCTTGATATATTTGAGGAATGACACAGTCTTGTAGTTTATGATAAGAGCTGAATTTTGTCAAAGTGCAATGGAAAAATACTGGAGAGTTTTGAGCAAGGGTGTGGCATGGTCTGACTTAGGTATTTAAAAGGTCATTCTGGCTTATCTGTAGAGAACAAACCTGAGGTAAGGATAATGGAATAGTGAGGTCTGTTAAAATGCATCCAGAGGGATCCAGGCAAGAGGCCCCTGTGGTCCATGTGTAAGCCATTGAGGTGGTGAAAAGTGCTCAGTTTTGCCATTTATATTTGACACATACCTTGAAATTAGAGCTAGTAGGGTTTCTACAGATTTGATGCAAGATACCCCAAAGAATGAAAAGCCAGATAGGGCCCAGCTTTATGTCCTGAGCAACTGGATGGGGGGACTGCCATTTTGGGGAGGATCAGATTTGGGTGGAAAAAGAAATGAAAGAACAAAAGTCACTCTATGAAAAGGACACCTGCACTTGAATGTTTATAGCAGCACAATTCACAATTGCAAAGATGTGGAAACAATCAAAGTGCCCATCAATACATGAGTGGATTACTAAAATGTGGTATATGTATACCATGGAGTACTATTCAGCTATAAGAAACAGCGGTGATATAGCACCTCTTGTATTTTCCTGGTTAGAGCTGGAGCCCATTCTACTAAGTGAAGTATCACAAGAATGGAAAAATAAGCACCACATATACTCACCAGCAAATTGGTCTCACTGATCAACACCTAAGTGCACATATAGGCAGGTGGGAGGGGGGAGGACGGGATGGGTATATACATACATATTAAGTGCAATGTCCACCATCTGGGGGATGGACATGCTTGAAGCTCTGACTGGGGAGGGGGCAAGGGCAACATACGTAATCTAAACACTTGTACCCCCATAATATGCTGAAATAAATAATAATAATAATAAAATAAAATGTTGAGCTTTAAAATTAGATACAATACTTAAGATTTCAAAAATATTGGGGGGGGGATGTGGGGAGAAGCAGGGAACAACTATGACGAATGCTGGCGAGAGGTCACCCATCAGAATTGGCAATGTGAAGTTCTGAGGTTGGTGAAAGAAATAGTTTCTTTGGAAATGTCTGAAAAAAACCTGGTTTTATTTGGGTGCAGAAGCCACAAGAACACAGAGACAGTAGGGTTTCCTTTTTGGGGAATCTATATATTAAAAGGGGCAGAGAAATAGTGATAATCTCTGGTGAGATGTGTTTTGTTTCATTTTTATTGGGTAAAGATATTTAATTAAAAAGGGGGCTTTACAACTTGTTTATATGCTAATGGGAATAAACTTGAAAAGAGAGAGGGAGGAAGAGGGGCAACTGCTAGAGCTAGTTCCTTGGATTGACAAAATGAGATAAAATAGGATCGTGTTCATGGTGGGGTGCAAGTGTTGGCTCACCTCTCCCACCCTGGTCTAATTCATCAACATCTTTTGCCTAAAGTACTTCAGCAATCTCAGAATTTATCACCTTATTTCTTCCTTTGTTTACCATAGTCTTATCCCAACACAGCAGCCAGAGTGATCAACGGTAAAACATAAATTTTGACTTCAACTCCACAATAGCTTTTCTTCTCAGTGGGATTAAATCCAAAACTCTTGTAACTGCCTACATGTCTTTCCAGGGTCTGGGCCCAATCACCCTGCTGATTTCTTCTCTTGTCCCCCATCAAGTCTCCTCTCACTCAGGCAGTGTCAGCCTCACTAGTTTTCCTGTGGAACTTTGCACTTGCCAGACATACCTAACTCTTGGCCGGGTGCTGGCTCTGTCCTTGTTCTTCACTCTCTCCCTGGATGTCCATACAGGTCACTCCCATGTCCTCGTTCAGGGCTTTGCTTGGATGTCACCTTCTCAGGGAGACTTTGTAGGATTATCTTATTTGAATCTGCACTGCTGCTACCATGGCCTCACAATCCCAATTCCCTGCCCCTACACTATAGAAGTTCATTACCCTTTAAAAGTTGAACCTAAACTCTACAGATTCATTTGAACTTTGGGGTCGGTCATACATTTTAGGTGCAATTGGTCAGCATGTTTGTGTGTTTTTCTCTAGCTATATTCAGGAATGGAGAGGGCAAAAAATGAATATATCCAGGATTAGGGTTTGGCAGAAAATAAGTAGGGATATGGCAAAGGAGTAAGGCTGAAAACAATGAAGTGACTGTAACTGTGAACTATCTAAACCAAATTATGTTGGGGAGGAGAGTATTAGATAGTGGGGGAGGTGAGTATAGAGGTCGTGGTGGAAGTTATTGGTCCTGGAGACTGAATAAATAGAAGAGAACATGGTGAGAACCTGGGGTATTTTATGCTGGATCAATTAATACAGTTATTAATTGATAATGGTAAGTTCTAAGGTTTGACATCACGGCTGAAATTGGAGGAGAGGACTGGAGCATTCAAAGGGTGGAGGCCCAAGACAGAGAGATCAGGGAGTTGGGTGAATTATATGTGTGATGTTAAAATAACCAGGGAGTCAGCAGGAGGTAGTGGTGGCTAGCGAGAGAGAGTAAACCTGGTATGAAACAGGGTGTGGGAAAGAAAGAGTCACATATTAAGGGGACTGCCGAAGAAAGAGAGACTTCAGGGAGCATCCAGATTCTGAAAGAACAATGGAGCAAAGAAGCGTTTAGAGAAGAGTACGAGGATATGGGGAAGGTTTTCTAATGAACAGACTCTTTTCCAGCAAGCTCTGTGAGAGGTCTGACATTGGCCCAAGGTCCCCAGGGATGGAGGCTGACATAGGAGGCTTGGGCTCCCCACCAAGTCTAAGCGCTCCAGCGCTGTGAGACATAATGGGATTTGTCCTGAGACACTTTTAGGGGGAGGCAGAAGCTCTCTTCTTCTATTTGAAACCTCTTCTTGCCCTGAGCTTCCTAGTAGTTCACAACCATAAGAAAGGGTCTGCTGGAGAATGGGTGGGAGCATGAGGGATCTTGTAGACCCCACTTCCAATTCTAACAAAAGCCAGGATAGCTCTGTGCTCAACCATATTCCTTCTTGGGAACAAAATATACTAATAACTTATATGGAGAGAAGTGAAAAGAGGAAAATAAAGAGTTAAAAAAAAAAGAGAAAGTATATATTTAAAATAGCCAAATCTTATCCAGCCACAGTGGTTGGCAGATATTCACAATATTCACTAGTAAGATGCTGAGGCCACTATTAAAACCCGGACCTCCTGACTCATGTTTGGTTTGATGACTATTATCCTTATGGGTAAATGTGTTCTCGAAGTACTCTAACTATCATTCAATTAAATAAGAAAGGGTTAAACATCAATTGGCAAATACAAAATATTTCAAGGCTTCTTCAGAAGACACATCTATAAACACTGAAATTATCTTGAAATGACTGACTTACAGGTATTATTTTCAAAGTGCATGATTATTTATATAGCAATGTTCTGGCAGAGGAACACGACGCCACCTGTTTTCTTCTCCCGACAAACAGGGCCAAAATACTGACGTTAGTTTGTAATTAACCACTTTGATATACTTCTGGCAATGCATTCTTCATCATCTTGGTATTATAATACAAGTAGCACCTCTGAATTGAAGGTATTTAACTAAAGAAAAGAACATAAACACTTACACACAGAGGGACCAGTAGCAAATTAGAGCAAATCAGCAAGCAAACTATAAGAGGCTGCTTTGGAGCATTGAAATACAACTTGGCTCGGATTAGTTCATCTAAATTTCCTTTACACAACAGCTTAATCCACACTTGCTTTAGTCTGAATTTCTAAGTGATGTTAGGTGATTCTGCTCATCACTAGCTGATGCTTTGATGAATACCACAAGCACAAGCTGATGGCTAAACATAATTAATAACCATATGCAGTATCTTTGTGAGCCAACAGGAAAAATAAAATGTAGAAAAGAAGAAAATCAGAAATCAGCCATTTTATTAAATCAAGGGTAGAGGCAAAAGTAAAGGTGGGATAAAAACCTCCCCTGTTGACTAAAATCAGGTCTGTCTGGAGAAAATAATTGAAGTCACGAAACAAGGCACTTATTTCTACAATTCTGTTTTTAAAATGCAATTCTGCAATACCAGATAATATAAGAAAATGGCATCTAAAATCTAGCCTTTCCAGTTCATTTTGCTACACTGGGGAAAAGAATCCCTTTTCAATAAATGGTGCTGGGAAAACTGGATAGCCACCTGTAGAAGGCTAAAGCAGGACCCACACCTTTCACCTCTCACAAAAATCAACTCACGCTGGTTAACAGACTTAAACCTAAGATATGAAACTATTAGAATTCAGGAGAAAATGTTGGAAACACTCTCCTAGACATTGGCCTAGGCAAAGAGTTTATGAAGAAGTCTCCAAAGGCAATCAAAGCAGCAACAAAAATAAATAAATGGGACATGATCAAACTAAAAAGCTTCTTCTGCACAGCCAAAGAAACAGTCATGAAAGTAAACAGACAACCTACAGAATGGGAGAAAATTTTTGCATCCTACACATCTGATAAGGGGCTGATAACTAGAATATACTTAGAACTCACGAAAATCAGGAAGAAAAAAATCAAATAACCCCATTAAAAAGTGGGCAAAGGACTTGAACAGAAATTTTCTAAAGAAGACAGAAGAATGGCCAACAAACATATGAAAAAATGCTCAACATCTCTAATCATCAGGGAAATGCAAATCAAAACCACAATGAGATATCACTTAACTCCAGTGAGAATGGCCTTTATCAAAAGTCTCCAAACAATAAATGCTGGCGTGGATGTGGAGAGAGAGGAACACTCCTACACTGCTGGTGGGACTGCAAACTAGTTCAACCTCTGTGGAAAGCAATACGGAGATACCTTAAAGCGATACAAGTGAATCTACCATTTGATCCAGCAATCTTATTACTGGGCATCTACCCAAAAGATCCAATGACACTCTACAAAAAAGACACCTGCACTCGAATGTTTATAGCAGCACAATTCATAATTGCAAGGCTGTGGAAACAGCCCAAGTGCCCATCAATCCAAGAATGGATTAATAATATGTGGTATATGTATACCATGGAGTACTATTCAGCTCTAAGAAACAACGGTGATATAGCACATCTTATATTTTCCTGGTTAGAGCTGGAACCCATACTACTAAGTAAAGTATCCCAAGAATGGAAAAACAAGCACCATATATACTCACCAGCAAACTGGTATTAACTGAGTAGCACCTAAGTGGACACATAGGTCCTACAGTAATAGGGTATTGGGCAGGTGGGAGGGGGAGGGGGCTGGTATATACATACATAATGAGTGAGATGTGCACCATTTGGGGGATGGTCATGCTGGAAACTCAGACTTGTGGGGGGAGGGGGAAAGAGCATTTATTGAAACCTTACAATTTGTACTCCCATAATATGCTGAAATAAAAAAATAAAATAAAATAAGAATGAATAGGAGCATGATGGTCTTTAAATTATGGCATTGAAAACATAAAATATACATGTATATTAAATATATAGTATAGGTACTAGTATGTAGTATAATGTATATATTATATATACATACTATATTATATTTTATATCATAAGGTATAGACAAACAATAAATAAGAGAAAACCCATCACAAAAGCCATGTTCATTGTGACCGAAATTGACAGGCTCACTCCTAAATAAAAATGTCTTTTGTTGACCTTGAATTCTATCAAGACATAGGAAAATTTGAATAAGGGCATCACTTCTCATAAACTCTAAACGCTATGATAGAAGACCCCTTGGTGATCAGAGAGGATTTATGTGGAAATGTCTAGTGAGGGTTTTGGAAACCTGAATGACACCGGAAGCTTCCTGAGATATGGTTATGGTTGTGTTAGTGACAGGTGCTCAGGTTTGGGGAGCTGTCATGACTTTCTAAAAATTTATATGAAATATCCTGTTAGGAACCCGGCTGCACAGCAGGAGGTGAGCGGCAGGTGAGAGAGGGAAGCTTCCTGTGTATTTACATCTGTCCCCATAGCTCACATCACCGCATAAGCCGCCTCCTGCCAGATGAGTGGCAACATCAGCTTCTCATAGGAGCAGGAAATCTACTGTAAACTGTGCATGCGAGGGATCTAGGTTGCAGCTCCTTATGAGAAGCTAACACCTGATGATCTGAGATGGAGCTGAGGCGGTGATGCTAGCGCTGGGGAACCACTGCAAATACAGAGTACCATCAGCAGAGAGGTTTGACTGCACAATAAATGTAATGTGCTTGAATCATCCCGAAACCAACCCCCTTCCCCCAGTCCTTGGACAATTATCTTCCATGAAACTGATCCCTCGTGCCAAAAAGGTTGTGCTATTCCAGATGATGGTTCATTTAAAAATAATATTTGACCCCTTCCTACCATCATTCTCCTACCACACACACTGCTTCCACTCATGCACTGGCCTTTTAAAAACTGCAGTCTTATAGCTCTACGGGATTCAGTTAGATTCTTCTGATCTTAGTGTTTCTTTCTCCTCTATTAATTTGGAATTGAGAAAGTGCTCTTCAGTGATAAAGTTTACATTATGTTTTTCATAGTTTGTGTGACAATTAATAATTCTTTTGATTCGTTTTCAATAGTGATTAATTTGGGAAACATTTGTGTGAGAGTTTTGCAGAGGCATATGGAGAATCTGTGCATATCCAGGGAGATCAGAACCAAGGTAAAATTAATTTTAACTGAATTTGTTGTCTGGTGAGATTGCTTTTCTATCTCAGGACTCCATTTCTACTTGTCCAGTGTCTTCCTTTTGTTTTCCTTGCTACCTGGGATGCTGCCTTAATAAATTTCTTTCCCTTTTTCACATCAAAAATTAATTGACATATTTGTTATTGAGAAAATACTGTAAATTTTTCATTAAAAATAATGTTAAACATACTGTTTCTTAATTGACATTTCCATTTTGTCTTTAAGAATGCATAGTCATATATCTCACCTATCTTTTTTTTTTTTTTTTTGAGACAGAGTCTCGCTTTGTTGCCCAGGCTAGAGTGAGTGCCGTGGCGTCCTAGCTCACAGCAACCTCAAACTCCTGGGCTCGAGTGATCCTTCTGCCTCAGCCTCCCGGGTAGCTGGGACTACAGGCATGCGCCACCATGCCCGGCTAATTATCACCTATCTTTTAAGTAATATATTCCAATCAATTTATAAAAATATCTAATATAATTTCCAATTTCATCTTTCCCCTACCTCCCTGGTTCACACACATAAAAATATAATCCCTCAGTTCTCTGGAGCAGAAATAAACACTTTCAAGAACTTGGTGTTTGCCACTACAGTGCTGCTTTTTTGTGCAATTATACCTGTGTTCATATACGTATAATCTTTATTTCTCTCACACAAATGGTATTAAACAGTTCTCTCCACCTCATAATATGTTTTGGAGGATGAAATGTTTATATTACTGGTACTTCTTTGAAATGCAGGTTGTTTGCACATTTATTTAGGTTTTACTTTGTCCTTTAGCAATGTTTTAAAGTTTTCTATTTATGCATTTTTTTTCTTATGTTCCTAGCTACTATCATTTTGGTTCTAGAAAGAAGTGATTAATTTCCATTACATTTTCTTATTGATTATTGTCATTACCTTGGCTTTTTCTTCCAATTGATTTACAAATATTCTTTATACATTAAGGTAATAAACTGTTTTGGGAATATTGCAATGAGTTTGCCTAAAACTTTTAATTTTAACTTTGAATATCATTTCTATTTTATATAAGGATTTTTAATTCATAAATGTTCTAAACTTCCCTTTATATTTATTCTATATTTTTATTAATATTGAAGTATAACATGCATAAGCAAAGTGAACAAATCCTAGAGATACACATTTATGACTTTTCACAATAAGCCTATCCATGTGACCAGCCCCAGAGCAAGAAATAGAGCATTACTGGAATTTGAGAAGATTTCTTCCTGTATCCTCCCTGACACTTCTTTTTCTCAAAAAATAAATGTTATTTAAAGTTCTAAATTCATAAATTATTTGTAACTGTGTTTGAACATTATAGAAGTAAATTTTTGTTGCATACACTGTTGTGATACATCCATACCATAGAACTACTCATTAATAAAAAGGAGTGAGCTGTTGATACATGCAAAAGTTGAGTCAATATTTTTGTAAGCTGATTTGAGTCACCACACTCATGATAGCCTGAAGCCTTGATTGACCTCCATGGACCCTGCCGCCACCATGCTGGGTAAGAGGACACCAAAATGTTTTGCTCAAAGACAGGAGAGCAACAGAGGTAACTTATGTAAATACTAATATTGCCAATAGGGGAGATAATGAATATTTGACATTATAATATCCTGCCTTTGCTGAGTTGATTGACTTTTCTTTGTAAAATTTTACATGTAGTAAAAAATACATAAATATTTACAATACTATATCATAACTATTTCTAATATCCTGGGAACTCACATTTTAATTTTAGCACATATGGATTTGTGTTTATATTTTCTCAATATGTAGAGGCAGTCAGGATCCATGTCATCTAACCAAATAGAAAACAAACGAAAAACCTCACCACATTTTAATTTCCCTTCTCCTACACATTTCTCAACAGGAAATTTATACCTTTTCTTATTCTCATGAGGATATTAATCATTGCTTTTATAAATCTTCTGTGTGTTCCACTAAATCTGTTTCTTTGGATGTTATGATGATTAATGATGTATTTTAACTTATTTCTAACATTGTAATTTTTGCTTTGTGCTTGCCCACTCTCTCGTGATGAAATAATAACTCTTCCTTTCTACATTCTTTGTCAAAAATTATTGAGCCAACTAAAATCAATACTATTGTTTTGTCTCTCTACCCATTTTGTGTCTCATAAATTTGTATTTCCGAACACTTTTTCTAGTTTGTAAGAATTTTTTTTAATAAAACATAACAGAGAGGACCTAAATGCAAAAACGGTTTTTAAATGTCCTAAAAATATCTTTACTTTGATCCCAAATTTCAATGCTGGCTTAGCTGCAGAAAACTCTAGATCCAAAATGATTTTACTTAAAAAACTTTGAGTTTTTCTTCCCTTGTCTTCTATAATTTTTTCTAATTTTCTATATAGTGCTGATAAGATATCTAAAGCCAATGTGATTTTAATATCCTTCTAAACTGTAATCTTTTTTGTCTTTGGGGGATTTTAGAATTTTCTTCTTATCTTTGGAATTCTAAAATACCATGCAGCTTTTTTCAGTGTTAAGTCATTTTATTCATTTATCTCAGAAAACAGTTGAACTCTTCAAAACATGTTTTTCTTAATTGATGGAGAATTTTTCTTCTGCTTTTGGATAATTTAATTTTCTCCTTTCTCTATATACATACATTTCTAACTTCAAACTCTTATTAGAAAAGTATTTTTCCTTCTTTGTCCTTCCTGTCTCTTCATTTTTATCACTTTCCATTTTTAAGCGATACATAATAATTGTACATATTTATGGGGTACATGTGATGTTTTGATACATGCATGCAATGATCAAATCAAAGTAATGGGATATCAATCACCTCAAGTATTTTTCATCTCTTTGTGTTGGGAACAGTCCAAATCTTTTCTAGTAATTTCAAACTATATAATAAATTATTGTCGCTTTCTATTTTTGTCCTATTAGTTCATACTTCCAGGTCTATAACTTCTTTCAATTGATCGCATTATAATTTTGATCTAATATGATGGCTTTAAAATATGTAACAATCATATTTTAATTCATAAGGTCATATATATTATTCTTTTCTCATATCAACATGTTCTTTATTATGGTTATGATTTCCTTTCTTTTTTCTATATCAGTCATCCTTGTTTTATATCCTCCCTTTTGTGAACTAAGTCTGGTTCATTGGTGCTATTAAGATTATGACATATACCTTCTTGTTTTTATTTATGTATTTTCAAATACTTTTAGATTTACAGAAAATATGGGGAAATGTTAAAATGAATTCCCATTATCCTTCAGTATTCTAATGTTAATATCTGACATAGCTATAATACGCTTATCAATACTGGGATATCATCACAATAATGATACAATGCTGTTAATCACAGACTGTATTCAAATTTTGCTTATTTTATTGCTAATACCCCTTTTCTTTTTTAATATCCAATCTGGTATAGCACATTGCATTTAATTGTCATGTCTCTAATCTCCTTCAATCTATGGCAGTTCCTCAGTTGTGTCATATATATTTTCTGCACTCGTTCAGATGACTATGTGCTGCTTTTCTTGTGATGATTTTGTCTGGTTTTGGTATCAGGTTAATATTGGCCTCATAAAATGAATTGAGAAGTGTTCTTTCCGTATTTTTGGAAGAGTTTATAAAGAATTAGTATTAATTTCTCTTTGAATGTTTGGTAGAATGAGGCGGTGAAGTTATCTGGGTCTGTATTTTTATTTTTAGATAGTCTTTTGATTACTGATCCAATCTCTTCATTTGTTATACGTCTGTTCAGATGGTCTACTTGAGTCAATTTTGGTAGATTGTGTCTTTTAGAAATTTATCCATTTCATCTAAGTTATCTAGTTTGTTGGCATACAATTATTTATATTGTTCCTTTATAATCCTTTTTATTTCTGTAAGGTCTATAGTAATGCCTACTGTTTCATTTCTGCTTGTATTAATTTGGGTCTTATATCTTTTTTTCTTGGTCATATAGCACAAGACTTGCTAATTTGGTTAATCTTTATCAAAAAACAGATTTTGATTTTAATTTCTCTATTTTTTTCTATTCTCCAGTTCAATAACGTCCACTCTAATCTTTATTAATTTCCTTCATTCTGTCTGCTTTAGGTTTAGTTTGGCCTTGTTTTTCCATTGCATAAGGTAGAAGGTTAGTTTAAGGATTTGAGATTTTTTTTTCTTTTTGAACTCAGGCCTTTAAAGCTATAAATTTCCCCCTCAGCATGGCTGTGGTAGCATTCCATAAGTCTTGATGTCATGTCTTGATATTTATTCTTCTCAAAATAGTTTCTAATTTCCCTTTGACTTCTTTCTTTTGACCTGTTTATTATTTGGGAGTGTTTCATTAATTTCTGCATTTGTGAGCTTCTCATTTGCCTTGCTATTGATTGCTAATTTTATGCCATTGCAATTGCAGAACATATTTGCATTATTTCTGTCCTTGTAAATGTATTGAGGTTTATGTCCCAGCCTATGCTCCATCATAGAGAATATTCTCTTTGTGTGTAGGAAGAATTTATATTCTGTTGTTCATCTAAGATGGAACGTTCTTTGGATGTCAGTTAGGTTTAATAGTTTATAGAGCCTCTTAAGTCTTCTATTTTGTTTGTGATCTTGCCGTATGGTTGTGTATTCTTCATTGAAGGTGAGGTATTGATGCAACAACCTGTTATTATTATTTTTTTTTTTTTTGAGACAGAGTCTCACTTTGTTGCCCAGGATAGAGTGAGTGCCGTGGCGTCAGCCTGGCTCACAGCAACCTCAATCTCCAGGGCTCAGTGATCCTACTGACTCAGCCTCCCGAGTAGCTGGGACTACAGGCATGCGCCACCATGCCCGGCTAATTTTTTTGTATATATATTTTTAGTTGGTCGATTAATTTATTTCTATTTTTGGTAGAGACGGGGTCTCGCTCAGGCTGGTTTCGAACTCCTGACCTTGAGCAATCCGCCCGCCTCGGCCTCCCAAAGTGCTAGGATTACAGGCGTGAGCCACCACGCCTGGCCGGCAACCTATTATTTTTGAACTGTCTATTTCTTGCTGAATATATTTTGGTACTGTGAGATTGAATGCATATGTGTTTATAGATGTTATATCTTCCTAATGAATTGAACTTTTTTTGTTATAAAATTTCAGTCGTTATCTCTAGTAAACATTTTTGTTAAAGTGTATTTTATCTGATGTTAGTATAGCTACTCCTTATCTCCTGTGATTGCTATTGACCTGGGATATCTTTTTTCCAGCCTTTTAGTTTTAGTTTTGAACTGTTTGTGTCTTTGAGTTTAAAGTTTATTTCCTATTGACAATTTATAGTTGGATCTTGTTTTTAATCAATCTTACTAGCTCTGCTTCTTGATTGACTTATTCATTCACATTTAGTGCTATTGATATAGTTGAATTTACATCTCCCATCTTTTTTGTTTGTTTTCCATTTGTCCTTATTTGTTTTGTTTTTCTAGTCTGCCTTTACTGCTTTTGTTTGCATTGAGTGAATATTTTGTAACAAAGCATTTTATTTCATTAGTCAATTTTTCACTGTATTTTTGGTTTTTTAATGGTTGCCATTTAATGGTTGCTAGGATTTACCATTTATGTCTTACTTAACTCATCAAAATAAGCAGATTCATGCTATCTTCAGTAACATATAGAAATATTATTTTTATGTAGCTCCATTTCTTTTAATCTCCTTTTGTGGTATTATTGTTCTATGTATTACAATTTTCCTAATTATTACTTCATTATTGGCCATCATCACCTTAGCCTATTATGACTTTGCTCAGACCCATCTGCTTTGTGCTATTATTCACAAATATATTATACATATATTGCATTTCCATATGTTATGAGCCTCAAAATGTATTATATACATATGATTTTATTTAATTGCTTATTTTGTAAGTTAATAGAAAAAAGGAAAAAATATGTATCAATTGTGCTTATTATAATGCATTATTAATTAATAATAATTACCTTTATCAAAGCTTTTGTTTTTTATGTGAATTCAGATGACTATCTATGATCACTTGTTTTCAGCCTGAAGAACTAACTTCCTTTACTATTTTTGTAAGGTAGATCTGCTAGCAACACAGGCTCTGTTTTATTTACCTGGGAATGTCTCTATTTCACCTACATTTTTGAACAATAGCTTTGCTTAATATAGAGCTCTTGATTGATACTTTTTTTTTGAGCATTTTGAATTTGTTATTCTCTTTGGGCATCCACTGTTTTTGTTGGGAAGTCAGCCAGCCATTAATTTTATCAGGGAAACTTCATAACTAACATTATTTTCCTCTTGCTGTTTTAAAGATCTCCTTGTCTTTGACTTTCAGCATTTTTACTATAATGTGTCTGTGGGTTCCTATATGTTTATCCTACTTAGAGTTTGTTGAGATACCTAGATTTATTTACATTATTTATTTATATGATCTATATTATTTATTAACTATTAAAATACTTCAGTGTGTTGATTTTTTAATAAATTTGGGAAGTTTTTAGCCATTTTTTTCTTGTTTCTCTCTTGTCCTCTGTCAATCCCATTATTTGTTTGTGGGTGTGCTTAATGGTTCCCATATTTCCTATATTTCTCTGAGGTTGTCTTCATTTTCTTCATTATTTTTTTCTCTGTGCTATTCAGCTTGCTTAATTTTTATTGATCTAGCTTCAAGCTTGCTAATTCTCTCTTTTTCTAGTTCATAGTTATTTAAACAGACACTCTAGTATCTGTTTAAAATTTTAGTTATTGTATTTTCACTCTTTTTTAGAGCTTTTTAATTTTTATATGTTTTTAATTTTTAAATTTAATAGTAAATTGACAGATTATAGTTGTATTATTTATGGTATACAAATATGTTATGATTTATAAGTACAACATAGAATAATTAAATCTAGCTAATTAACATACTAATTAACTTACATACTTATCATTTTTGTGTTAAGAAGAGTTGAAATTTACTATTAGAGACTTTGACATGTACAATACATTGTTATTTACTGTATTCACCATGCGGTAAACTAGATCTCAAAGTAAAAACAAAACAAAAAATAAAACTTATTCATTCTATATAATTGAGGGTTTGTACCCTTTGACCATCATTCTGCCATTTCTCCCCCACCCCCACCAACCTCTGTTAACCACTATTCTACACTCCTTCTTTGAGTTTGATTATTTAGATTATGCATATAAGTGAGAATACGTGGTATTTTTTGTTCTGTCTCTGGCTTATCTCACTTAGTATAATGTTCTCCAATTTCATCCATGTTAACCACGTTGCCATAAAAGACAAAATTTCTTTTTAAGGGTAAATGGTATTCCGTATTGGATATATACCACCTTTTCTTTTCTTTTTTTTCTTTTTTTTTTTTTTTTTTTTTGAGACAGAGTTTCACACTCTGTTGCCTGAGCTAGAGTGCCTTCGCATCAGCCTAGCACACGGCAACCTCAGACTCCTGGGCTGAAGCGATCCTCTTGCCTCAGCCTCCCAGGTAGCTGGGACTAAAGACACATGCTACCAGCTTATTTTTTCTATTTTTAGTTGTTTGGCTAATTGTTTTCTATTTATAGTAGAGACGGGGTCTCACTCTTGCTCAGTCTGGTCTCGAACTCCTGAGCTCAAGCGATCCTCCCACCTCCCAGAGTGTTAGGATTATAGCCGTGAGCCACTGCGTCCAGCCATACCACCTTTTCTTTATCCATTCATCTGCTGATGGATGGATGCTTCCATACACTGCTTCCATAACTTGGCCATTGTGATATACAGTATATACATAGTATATAGTATAGACATACAGTACTGCAAAGAGCATACAAGTACAGACAACACTTTGATCCACTGATTTAAATCTTTTGGGCAAATATACAGAGTTAGGATAGTATGGTAATTCTATTTTTAGTTTTTTGAGGAACATCCAAATACTTCTCCATAATGACTGTACTAATTTACATTCCTACCAACAGTGTACAAATGTTCCCTTTTCTCTATATCCTTGCCAACACTTGTTATGCTTTGTCTTTTTGATAATATCCATTTTGACATGTGAGACGTGATATCTCACTATGATTTTAATTTGCATTTCCCTAGTGATTTGTGATATTCAACATTTTTTCATATATCTGATGGCCATTTGTATGTTTTCTTTTGAGAAATGTCTATTTAGGTCTCTTGTCTATTTTTAATTGGGTTATTTGTTTCCTTTCTATAGAGTTGTTTGAGTTCCTTATGTATTGTACTTTTTCTATCTATTTATTGATATTTTCTACATTGATGTGACATTGTAATCATACCTTCATTTAATTCTTTAATCAAGCTTCCTTTTAGTTCTGTAAACATAATTACAGGTAACTACTTTGAAATCTTTTCCTGTTAAATGCAACATTCAGTTGCTCTCACAGGCAATTTCTGTTGTCTACTTTTATTCCAGTGTATGGGTCATATTTCCCTATTTGCATGTTTCCTAATTTTGGGGGGGGGACATTGTACATTTTAGGTAATGTAGCAACTCTGGGTACATTACCCTCCCACCCACCCCAGGCTTGTTATTGTTATTAGTTTTCTAATTTTTCAGTGACTGGCTGAATTATTTTAGTAAAATTAATTCCCTCCATAGTATGAAGTCTCCGATGTTATTCCCCAAAAATGTGCACTTTGAGTATACCCACAACTACCTTGTGGTGACAGCTGTAGGGCTTTCCTGCCCTCTTTCCCTGACCATACTTAGCTGCTAAGCTCTACTAATTATGGGCCAATTGCTTTATTGTTTCCAACATTGTCCTGGAGTACAAACTCCTCTATGACAAGCCTATTCAAATTGTGGCCCTTTCCAAGGAATCTTTTGAGGGAGTCAGTGTTTGATATTTGTTCTTGTCTCAGAAGAACTCTTCCTAGATGTCTGACTCTTTCCTAAAAAGTGGCTGCCTACATTCTAGGCTGTATCTTTATTAGATCCATGAATCTCCTTCCAATTTTCTTCATCATAACTTCCATTGTTTTTTTTTTTTTTTTGTAGGTTTAATCCACACTCCGTTGCAAATGAAATCTCTTCCTTAAAAAAAAGATTAGGAGCTATCTGTTTTATGGCTTGCTTCTCCCTCTACCCCAGGCAAAATCTCTGAAGCAGGGTTTTGTAAGGAAGAGTGAGATTGGGGACAATGGCAAGCATCTTTTATAGTGACACCCCATTCTTGTAGCTGGGCACTTAGAATTAGATTCCTCTTGGTTTGCTTCTTTTGGCTTGCAACCACTGCCTTGGGAGCTGTGGGAAGGCCTTTGTTATCCCAGTGTTCTCTGGGAACCAAGCCCAAAGTAGAGCCTCTGTTCCATGAGCATGGGCTGGGCGGAAGAGAACTGCCACCACTTATCCACCCTCACACAGGGCTTAGCCTCAGTGAAAGGCAGGTAGGCACAGATGAGAAATGCTGAAGCCCTGCTTCTGAGAGCTGGTTGTAGAAGAAGCCTTGTGTTTTTGGTTGTAGCAGTCTGGAGTTTATTTTGCTGCCACCCTGAGTTGGGATGCGGGAGAGAAAGAGAGGTCTTCATTCAAATACCACAGACTCATATTTCTTACAAAATTTTCATAGATTTTCTTGAACAGATGTTTCTTCATTTGCTATTTTCCCTTAGGACCATTTCCATACTCATTTATTTATTTACTTTAAAAAATTAATAATTTTGACCAGTTTCTCTGGGGACTGAATCAGCAGATTGTTCTGCAGGAACATTGTTCTGCAGGAAGCTAGTCTAGGGGAATTGATTTTTAATGGTATTTTTATATCCTGACATCTTACATAGTTCTTTTATCATTTGAGTTTGTGTTTTTATTGTAGGGCTTCCAGGTGTACTATTATTCTTTAATATTAAAGATAGCTTTACTCATTCTTTATCATTCTTATGCATCTAATTTATCTTGTCTAATTGCATTAGCTATTAGTTTTGGTACAATTTTGAAGGGTAGCAAGGATTGTAGGCATCCTTACATTGTTTCTGATGATGGAAATGACTCTAGTATTTCCCCATTAAGTAAGATGTTGGGTTTGTAATGACTGTATATATTGTTTATCACTTTTGAAATATATAATTTCACATTGAATTTCCCAAATATTAGAGATGATGATGATGCCAGTGATGTTGATGATGATTTATTGACTGGTTACTTTTTCGTGTAATTCTATTATGATCATATAATATATCCTGTGTGATTTGAACACATTGACATTTATTGAGATGTGTTTAATAGACTTTCTTTATGGTGCATCTTGGTAAATGCTTAGTATGTATTTGAAAAGAATGTGTTTTCTGCTGTTGCAAGGTAGAATGTCATATTTATAAAACATTCAACTTGAGTTGAATATATAAAACTTCAACATATAAAATATATATAAAACTTGAGTTTGTCCAGTTGATTGATTGTGTTCTGTTTTTTGTAATATATTCTCACTTATATTCAGTCTAATTTTCTGTGAATTATTGAGCTTTGATATTTGCACATCATATTACAATAATGAATTTTTCTATTTCTATTTTCCATTTAACAGTGTTTGCTTCATGTACACTTTGTTTTCAGATTCAAAAAGACTTAGAGTTATTGTGTCTACTGTTGAATTGACTATTTTATTATTTACAAAATGGCTCTCTTTTTTCCTGACGGTTTTCTTGTTCTGCAATTTACTTTGTCATACATTAATATAGCCACTTCAGTTTTGTTTTGATTTGTGTTATAGCATGGTATTGTTTTCTTTTTTCACATTCCTTTACCTTTAATCTGTTTGTGTCTTTACATTGTCTTATACATAGCATATAGTAGTGTGTTGTTTTTTGATATTAATATAATCTGTCAAAATTTGCCTTTTAAATTAGGTATTTAGATCATTAATATTTAATGTGGTTGTTGATATAGTTGGATTTAAATCCACCACAATGCTATTTGTTCTCTACTTTTACAGTTTGTCTTTGCTCTGTTTTCCTATTTTTTTTTGCTAAATTATACCATCTCTATTTTTAAAATACATTAATTTTATTATCACTATTGCCACTGCCACCAACCTGTACACAAAAAGGGCAACCTATCTTATGTAATCTTTATTAGCCTTCTAACATGTTTAGATAATCTCTCTTAGTGTGTTTATTATCATCTCTGCTTCCAATCTTGCTTACCAAAACTTTTACTCTATGCATAGCCATAAATCTCATTACTTCACTCACTTAGCCAAATTGTTGCATGGCCTTCCACTATAATCAAATTGGAAGAGCTTATTTAGTCTAATAGGTCATATATACCTTTGCCTTTATCTTGACAACTTGTTTTCCTACAAATATAGTCAATATCCCTGGAGAATTTGTTCTAGGATCTCTTGCTATGCCAAAATCCATACATACTCAGGTGCTTGATATAAAATGGTATATTATTTGCATATAATCTGTGCACATCCTGTATACTATAAATGATCTCTAGATTACTTATAATACCTAATACAATGTAATGCTATGTAAGCAGTTGTGATACTCTATTGTTTAGGGAATAATAAGGAAAAAATGTGTGCATGTTCAGTACAGATGCAATTTTTATTTTTGAATTTATGATTGGTTGAACCCATTGATGCAGAACCCACAGATTATGAGGGCCAACTCTTGTCTTATTCATTCTGTTTCAACCACATTCTCTGTCTTCCCTTTCATCACACACTACAAAAATTTAAATGATTGAATTTCAAGTTTTATGCTCACAATTCCTTCTGCCTTCCTTCAGATATTTCCCTTGTTTGCTTACTTATTTTGTTTATATATTTGCTCCTTCTTCAGGAAACCTTTTCCTGATCATTCTATCTAGGCCACCTTACCCTGGCTTACATTCCATCCTTCAGTTTTATTTTAGTGTAGAAAAACAGCAGTGCCTCAGACTGACCTCATATTGTATACTTGTTTATTATCTGTCTCTCCTACTAGGAAGTAAGCTTCTAAAGGCTTCGATTACATCCGTTATAGTTACTGTGGTATCTCCTAGAACTAGATGAGTGCCGGGCACATCGTCAACACTCAGAAAACAAAACTCATGAAATGAGTGAATAAAGGAATGCAGGCTTTCTCCATATAACCGACAAGATGGCTACTTGCAGATCTGTAGTCAAAGGGTTCTAAATCAGTAAACCTAATGTAAATATGGTATCCGTTTCCCAACTTTCCAAGGTTCTGATTGGCCATTTTTGCATCACGTATCTATTCCCTGAACTCATTATTCTGAGTTGTGATTGACACATCCTGTGTTAGTTCTTTACCCCCTAACCAAAAGGATTGAACATATGCATCACCCTGAGTGGGAGAGTGGAGACTCCAGTGTAGGCATGTTGCACCCCCTACACATAAAGAGCCACTCTCTTTATATGCTCTATTTCTTTAGCAATTCATGTTTTCTTCTCACACTTTTTATTGAATAGAGATTTATACAAGGGTATTTTCCCCCAAACTCAATGAATATATACTCTTTTTATTTTCTCATTATAAAGATAGACTCTGTCAGAATATTTTGCTCAGATTTTCAGCTATAGGGCTGTTTGCTATAAATTTCAATCACTCGTTCAGTGTGATCCAGCAGCCTGGTATCTGAGCAGTCTCAGCAGGTGAACTATATCTCAGCATAGTTACTTATTTTGCTTAGCGAAGTCTCTACGTGAAATACGAGATTTCAGTGTTTAATTTTCTGCTTATTCCGATCGCCAGCCACCACTCCACGTGAAGCATGGACATATTATGGACGCTTTCTACAGTTATCTGAATGTCCGTATGATATACCTCTCAGTAATGTTGAGCTTCCATGGGCAGCTGATTCTATAATCAGTTGATTCACAGAGAAGAAAAGATTTTCAATTTAAGTGAAATGTTCCACTTCCGTGGAAGCTTTTTCTCTTTCCAAAGAAAGACAGTTGCAGTGTGGTATTGGCATGAACTTGGGGGTCAGATTGTCCAGGTCCATATACCAATTTTAGTATTTATTAATACTGCCTCTGTGAATATAGTCAACTTGATTAACCTCTCTGTGTCTCAATTTCCTTAATTGCAAGAGGAAATTATAGAATAAGACAGTTATGTACTCCTTAATGATGGGGGTAGGTTCTGAGAAATGCATCCTTGGGGGATTTTTGTCTTTGTGTGAACATCATAGATTGTACTTATACAAACATGGATGATATAGCCTACTATATACCTAGGCTACATGGGATAGCCTAATGCTCATAGGCTACAACCCTGAACAGCATGTCACTGCACTAAATATTGCAGGCAATTGTAACTTAATGGTAATTATTTCTGTATCTAAACATATCTAAACACAGATAAAGGTACAGTAAAAATATGGTATAAAAAATTTAAAATGATATATCAATATAGGTAATCAATATTGCATATCAATATAGGACACTTACCATGAATAGAGTTTACAGGATTAGAAGTTCCTCTGGGTGAGTGAGTGAGAGAGGGTGAGTGAAAGTGAAAGTCTAGGACATTACGGGCCGGGCGCGGTGGCTCACGCCTGTAATCCTAGCACTTTGGGAGGCCGAGGTGGGCGGATTGCTCAAGGTAAGGAGTTCGAAACCAGCCTGAGCGAGACCCCGTCTCTACCAAAAATAGAAAGAAATTAATTGACCAACTAAAAATATATATACAAAAAATTGGCCGGGCATGGTGGCGCATGCCTATAGTCCCAGCTACTCGGGAGGCTGAGGCAGGAGGATTGCTTGAGCCCAGGAGATTGAGGTTGCTATGAGCGAGGCTGACGCCACGGCACTCACTCTAGCCTGGGCAACAAAGTGAGACTCTGTCTCAAAAAAAAAAAAAAAGAAGAAAAGAAAGTCTAGGACATTACTGTACATTACTGTAGACTTCATAAACACTGTACATTTAGGCTACACTAAATTTATAAATAAATATTTTTTCTTTCTTTAATAATAAATTAACTTTAACTTATGGTAATAATAAATTTTAATGTTTTTAAACTTTTGACTATTTTGGAATAACATTTATCTTAAAACACATTGCATTGTACAGCTGTACATTTCTGCATTTTCTTTATATCCTTATTCCATAAGGTTTTTCCATCTTTTTAATTTTTTTTAACTTTTTAAACTATTTTGCTAAAAACTAAGACACAAACACACACATTAGCCTAGGCTTACACAGGATCAGGATAATCAATATTACTGTCTTCCACTCCACATCTTGTCCCACTGGAAGGTCTTCAGGGGCATAACACATATGAGTTGGCATCTCCTATAATAACAATGCCTTTTTCTGTAATATCTCCTGAAAGACTTGCCTGAGACTGATAGTTAATATTTTTTTAATAAGTAGAAGGAGTACACTCTAAAATAAGGATAAAAAGTACAATATAGTAAATACATATAGTATAGTATAGTTATTATCATATCAAATATTATGTACTGTACATATTTATATGTGCTGCTCTTTTATATGACTGGAATGGCAACAGGTTTGTTTACAGCAACTCACCACAAAAACGTGGGTAATGCCTTGAGCTATGACAATATGATGGCTGTGATGTCACTAGGCAATAGGAATTTTTCAGCTCTCTTATAATCTTATGGGGCCACCATTATATATACAGTTCGTTGTTGATTGAAATGTCATTATGTGGTGCACGACTATACTTATATCATACAAAAGAGAACATCATGGGAAAAGAACAGCAGCCTCCTTATAACCATACATATTTAGATTCTACCTTGTACCAGTTACTATTCTGAATGCTTTACAAATAAAATAATTTAGCCTTATTATCAGTTCTATGAGGTAGCTATTAGTAAGCCTTTACACCAAGTATTTAATATTCTCTACCTATTAGAGTATATTGCCAAAAAAATTTCAGCACATTAATACAATAAAAGTTTGTATATCACATTTATCATCTAATGAAAGTGGGCAGAGGGACTCTATTCCATATAGTCATGCAAGCACCAAAATGCCATCTGTCTAGAGCCAGGGTCCTCAAACTACGGCCCATGGGCCACATGTGGCCCGCCGAGGACATTTATCTGGCCTGCCGGGTGTTGCCTGTCCTGCTTAGCAGCCAACTCTTCCTGGGTCCACAGTGCACATGTGTGGAATGTGCGCCATACTCTTCAACGGCCCTCCAACAATCTGAGGGACAGTGAACTGGCCCACTGTTTAAAAAGTTTGAGGACCGCTGGTCTAGAGTAAGGTTTCTAGTAACAACAACATTGGTACTACTGACACTTGGGGTTGAATAATTTTTTTATTGTGGGCAACTGTCCTGTGCATGTAGAATGTTCATGAGCATCCCAAGCTTGTACCCACTAGAGTCCAGTACCATCATCCTAGTTTTGACAAATAAAATGTCTTCAAATTTTGTCAAGTATTTGCTGGGTCAGGGAGGGAAATTACCTCATTGGGAATCACTGGTATTGAGACTGTGTCATGCCCTACAGTCCTAAAGACTTCAGTGTTTTGGTTTTGCTTTGTTTTGCTCTGTTTTGTTTTGTTTTATCTGTCTGGCATATCATGGAAGAAATAAATCATAGAATATTATATAAGACAGGTTAAGGGCCAAGTTCAGAATTGATGAGCATCAATAATACACTCATTCTGTTGTCTGGGACATAGTAAAATGGCCCTACCCATCCAGGAAATGTGGTGATTGTAGTTTTCCTATGTTCCAAGGAGAATGAAACAGGGTTTGATAAACAAATAGCATTTTAGGGGGTTCATAATCTACCCTTCTTGTCTTCACTACCCTTCACTCTTTTCTCCCTGTACATTAAACTTGTACTATTTCTGTTTACAAAGTTAAAACTGTGCTATTTCTGTTTACAAAGAAAATAATCAAAAGTTTCATTACTATCTGCAGCCAGGTCCGGTTCTGGCTCTCTTGGTAATACACACGATTCTGCATCAGGTACAGAAGTGGCTTCATGGCCCGGTGACCTTGGAGTTCAAAAGACATTTCTTGCTCTGCCCACCCTCCCCCAGCGGTATACATACAGTACTGGAACAGAGACAGCTTAATTACAATAAATCCTTCATTTGAAAAAGAGATGGATGGGAAATAGATCAGTGATTGTCCCACTGAACAGTGAATGAGGCAAGGAAAATTCCTTGATTAGACTTGTCCATTATTCTATATGTCTATGGAATTTAAGTTCTGTGACTCTTCCCTGTCTGCCATGTTCCTCAGCCACATCTAAAGTGCCATGGCTTGGTGTGCTATCTTTTGGTGTTGCCCAGTCTTCCCACATTCCTTCTTTGCAGAAGCTCATCAAAGAGAAGCTTGTTAAACATGTTCCTTATTTCTTTGGCATTGAAATTCCCTCCAAAGGCTCAGTAGGATTCTTGTCTCTTTACTTCTCATTAGTTTTATGTACCATTAATCATACACACACTATTCTTTTAAGAAAAAAAATCTCAAATTTGGTTAATATCTCTGATTATTTGCCTCCATGCTTCATTACATATTGTGAAACTTTTCCAAATCGTAAGTTATTTGCCTTGGGCAGGACTTACCTTTAATTTACTCTTTCACTTTGCATAACTTTAAAAATTCAGAAAGCAGTGAAAGAAAACACAATATATTAAGAATTGACAATGATCATACACACATATACACACACAAAAATTATCAGAAGATTACCAATGAAGTAGGCAAGATGTAATTTTAGTAGAAACATCAAATGTGCATACTTTAGGCTTATAATTTAAAATGGCAAAATTAAATAAAAACTAAGAATCAATGCTAGTACTTGCAAAGTAAGTGAATGACCTACAAACAATATGAAGGAGATTTGGTAGATACAGATATGATATTAGATGGTTGATAGAAGATAAAACTAGTTAAACTGAAACTCAATTACTAAAAATCAATAAGCAAAGATGGCAGAGACAGCCCTACTTGCTTAGCAATAGGGCTATGTTAAGAGGGTACTGAATATATTTGGACTCCACCTTTACAAGAAAGAAAAAAAATATTTTAAATAAATTATAAACACTGAGTGCATTTCCACTTTGACTATGGAAATGATTACCTAGAAAAGGAATAAACAGACGTGTTTGCTGTGCTATTTTTTTAAAGAAAGACAATGATGGATTGGTGAGATAGTACCTATGGAGTGGTTCTCTCAGAGTAAGTGTAGTGAAAAACAGTTTTGTTTTTATGAAATCTATTTTGCCACAAATGGATATTTTTATAAAATTCAAAGAATTATTAAAATTAAAATAAAAAGATATTCAAAGTATAACTTTATTTTTATGTTTTATTTATTCAGAAGACATAAAATTACTGTCATATTGCTGAATGCTTTATAAATGCTTATTCCTACTTGCTGCACTTATCTTCCTGTGTACCAGGAATGGATTTTTTGGAATGGCATTGGTCTGTAATCTACTCCACTTTAGAAAAAAATAAGTTTGGTAATATTTATTGCTTCCAGAGTCTGGTTGATATCATTTGGCTATATTCTATCCCATTTTTGCAAGGGGAAGTTATATTGTACACTACAAAAATGTTATTTACTGATTCCCTTACAAAGTACAGGAAGATTATAACCTAAGGATGTTGCAAATTAGCTGTCATTAAAAGTGCCCCCCAAATTAATAAACAAATATCAGAATTACTGGAGAGGGTAGCACTAAATAGTTGGTGAATGTTAAAGCACAGTAAGACGATACAATAGACAGCTCTAAGCATATACTTCATCAACTTAAATGGAAAAAACAATTTTCTGGAAATCAAAAATACCATAACATATCCATGATAAAATAAATAACCTGAATCAGCCTATAACTGTTAAAAAAATTAAATTTCTAATATAAACATTCCAAAACAGAAATCTCCTTGCCTGCAGAAATAACACAAACTTTACAAAAATCTCTCCCAGAAAATAGTAGATAAATATCTCCCAACTCATTTATAAGACTTGATAGCAAAACCAGACAAATATGTTACAGCAAAAAATCAATTGCAGCAACATATAAAAAACACCAAGTGGAGATTATTCTGGGAATGTAAGCCTGGTTCTATATTTAAAAATCAATTAATACAATCTGCTATATCAACACTCTAAAGAAGAAAAATCGTGATCACATCAATTGACACAGGAAAAGAATTTGGCAAAATCCAACATTGATTTCATGTAAAACTGGGAAATTTGCAAACTGGGAATAGAAGACAACTTTCTCAACCTGAAGAGGGGTGTCTAAAAAGTTTTACAGCTAGTATCCTACTTAATGGTGAAAGATTGAATGTTTTACCCCTGAAACAGGGAACAAGGCCAGGATGCCACTCTCACCACTCCTATTCAACATTGTACTCGAAAGTGTAGCCAGTGGATTAAAGGAAGAAAAAGAATCAAAAACACACATGAATCAGAAGAAAATAAATAAAACCATTTTTATTTGTAGATAATATGACTGCCTATTGAGAAAATTTCCAGGAATTTTCAAATTCCTTGAACTAAGAGGTGAGTTTAGCAATGCAAAGGCAACACATGAAAATCAATTATGCTTCTGTATATTAACAATGAAAAATTACAAATGGAATCTAAGAAAAAATACAATTTGGGAGAGAGTTCTGTGAAAGAGTTATTTAGTTATAAACCTAATGAATCATGCACAGGATCTATATACTAAAAACTACAATATGCAAATGAAAGAAGTTTTCATGGATCAAAAGTGCACATTTTAATTTATTTTTAAAATAAAAGATAAACAAATGGAGAAATACATCATATTCATGGATTGGAAGACTTAATGTAGTAAACGTATTAATATTTTTCAAATTGATATATACATTTAACAAAATTCCAATCAAAATACAAGGAAAACTTTTTGTACATATGGATAAGGTGATACTAAAATTTATATGAGAACACAAAAGAACCTAAACATCCAAAAGAAATTTTAAGAAGAGTAAAATTGGAAAAAATCCCATTACCTGATTTTAACATTTGCTATAAGGCTACAATAATGAAGACAGTATGGTTTTAGTGAAGCAAAGGACAAATAGAAAAATGGAACAGCATATAAATTCCAGAAATAAAACTATATCAATATGGCTAATTATTTTTAATAAAGGTACAAAGGCAAATGGATAAAGGAAGGATATTCTTTTTAATAAATAGTGTATGATCAATCAATCATCCATATAAAAAAGGAACAAAATCTACCTCTTCTATCTTATACAAATATTAACTCAAAATGTAACATAGATATTAGTATAAAACATAAAACTATAAAACTTGCATAAGAAAATATTCATGTATTAGAGCTGGGCAAAAAGGTTTCAGACATGATATCAAAAGCATAATCCATAAAAATGATAAATTTGACATTTAAAATTTTTGTTACACAAAAGACACTATTAAGAGAATGAAAAATTTAACTACAGATGGGAGAAAATACTTGCAAATCATATATCTAACATAGAATCTGTTTTTAGTATATATACATATATGTATATATATACACACACACATACACATTTCAGATACAAAGAACTATCAAAATTCAACAGTACAAAAACAATTAAATTAAAAAACAGGCCAAAAAATTAATACTTTACTAAAAATGATATATTAATAATTATCAAAATCTGTAAATAACTCAGGTCCTTCAGCGGCTTACAGGATAAGGAAACGTGGTACAACCAACAGTGGAATACTATTAAGCAACAAACAGAATGAAATGTTGACACATTCAGGAATTTGGATCAATCTTGCTATGGTTTGAATGTGCACCTCTTCCATGTTGAAATTTAATATGCACTGTGGTGGTATTAGGATGTGAGGCATTTTGGGAAGTGATAAATTCATGAGGCCTCCACTATCATGAATAGGTTATAAAAGGTCTAGCGAGAACTAGCATAGGCACTTTTTGCCTTGCTTTCTCTTCCACCATGTGAGTGCACAGTATTCCTTCTCTCTGGAGCATGCAACAATAAGGCACCATCTTTGAAGCAGAGATAGACTCTCACCAGACAGCAACACTGTCAATGCCTTGATCTTGGACTTCCCAGCCTGAAGAACTGTGAGAAATAAATTTCTATTTTTTATAGATTACCCGGCCTCAGACATTCTGTTTATAGCAGTACTGATGGATTAGGACAAATCTCAAATACATTTTGTTGAGTGACAAAAGTCAGTCTCAAATGGTTATCTTCCGTATGATTCCATTTGCATGACATTTTCAGATAGACAAAATAGAGTGGTAGAGAAGAGAGCAGTGGTTGCCAGGGATTGTGGGAGGTTGTGACTACAGAGGATTCTCACAAGGCAGATTTTTTTGGATGATGGAAAAGTTCTAAGCTAATTGTGGTGGTATGTGGTGGTAATCTACAAATGTGTTAAAACTCATAGAATTATATCACGCCTCCCCCAAAAATAAGGAGAGAAAAAGTCAATTTTAGTGTGTTTTACTATGAAAAATAAAATTTAAAAAATGACCCTCAATTATCAAAGCTGTTGTGGTATATTGAAGTCTAACTTGGATAGCTACAATTTTTGACAAAAGATAATTAGTATTTTCTATTATAGAATGATAGCATAGTTGGGATATGTGATTCACAGTCCTCTAATGTTATTAGATGCAGTCCAATACAGAGACCCCCTGTAAAAGGCTAGAAGGGATGACACCTTATACAACTTTTGAGGCTTTTTGAGTTTTTTAGAGACAGAGAAGATCTTTGGGCATATATCTGCTTTTTAATGTCAAAAGATGGGGTAGTTGCAAGCTAGGTGGTGCCCTGAGCACTAATGAACAGCCACAAAATTTTTATGTTAGCTTATGCTCCTGAGTGTCATGTAAATGATTGGCAATTCAATCCACACCATAGATTCATATAATACTTTGCCTGAAGCCATCTTATCTGGGGAAAAATGCTTAAGTCTTCAGAGGGACTCTAAAGTTGGGGATTTAAGGTTTTTATCGGTAAATAGATCTGCGTCAGATTGTCCTTTGGCTTTCTTGAGCCACATTATATGTTTCTTGTGCATAATAAATACTGACCTTTTGGACAGTGTACAATTGAGCTCATCTAGAAGCATCTTATTAAAAAGGATCAAAATTTAATACAGCAGGATTTCACTTCCAAATTACGTACTGCCTGATTGCTAATAGTCCCAAATGTTAGTCAGCAAGTTTTTAAAATTGAAAAGTCTATGCCAGCTTAAAAATAAAATGCATTCAACATTTTAAAGCCTTTATTTTAGAACATTTAATTTTAAAAGATCTGACTACATATTGTTTCAAGATAATAAGGATTCCTATTGTTTTTAAGAAACATTGCTTCATTACTATTGTAAAATTAACGTGTTTATTATAAGGTCAAACACAGCAGAAAACTTCAAAGGAAAAATAAGAACCCCATCCAAGCTACCATCATGTGTGTGTGTTTGTGTATTTCCACTCAGACAGGATACTGGAGGGACTATACAGAGCAATCCACACAGAAGAGTAAAGTCCAGTTTAATCCAAGACTCGATTCAGGTGATCTTCCCACAGATACTAACTGACTGCATAAGAGAGAGCTCCTCATAAAATGTAGAAATATCAACAAAGATAAAAAGAAATAAGCTATAACTCAACAATGTGAGTTATGAATTAGGGAATATCCAAACAGAGCCTGCAACCAACAAAAGGATAATGAAGAGATACCACATACAAAAGGGGTGATATAGCACATCTTATATTTTCCTGGTTAGAGCTGGAACCCATACTACTAAGTGAAGTATCCCAAGAATGGAAAAACAAGCACCAGATATATTCTCCAGCAAACTGGTATTAACTGAGTAGCACCTAAGTGGACACATAGGTACTACAGTAATAGGGTATTGGGCAGGTGGGAGGGGGGAGGGGGGCGGGTATATACATACATAATGAGTGAGATGTGCACCATCTGGGGGATGGTCATGATGGAGACTCAGACTTTTGGGGGGAGGAGGGGAAATGGGCATTTATTGAAACCTTAAAATCTGTACCCCCATAATATGCCGAAATAAAAAAAAATTACACTTAAAAATTCAACAACTTAAAAGAATTTAATTCCTTAGGAAAACATGGTTATCAAAAGTCAGCCAAGATGATATAATGTGAATAGTCCTATAACTATTAAAGAAATTGAATGTTTAATTAAAGAGCTCCAGAAAATAAAATCTTTATGCCCAGATAGTTTTATTATATAAGTTTATCAAACATATAAGGAAGAAATTAATAGTAATTTTATACAATCTTTTCTATAAAATAGAGAAAGAGTGTACTTCCCAACTCATTTTATGAGATCAGTATTACCCTAATACAAAAACCAAAGTCAGTATAAAAAACAAACAAACAAAATTTCTCATGAATTTAGACACAAAAAAAACTCTAACAAAATTTTAGAAAATTGAATCTCACAATGTGTAAAAACAATAATACACTATAACCATATTGGGTCATTTATTACAGGTATGTATGCAAGGCTGGTTCTAAATTCAATAATCAATAATGCAACCCACCATTACTACAGGTCCAAGTAGAAAAGTCAATTAAACCAAAAAAGGCATTTCACAAAATTCAATACTCATTTATGATTAAAAATGTTCCTTATACTGGAATAGAGAGGAACTTAATGGTGAAAGACTGAGTACATTTTGCCAAGATCAGAAGCAGGGCATGGGGATTCTTTCTCATCACTATTTTTGGCATAGTACTTGAAATTATAGACACCTAAATAAGACAAAAATAAAATGTATGCAGGTTTTTAAGAAATAAATAAAAGGATTTCCATTGGCAGACGATATGATTATCTATGTAGGAAACCTCAATGAATCTACAAAAGTGAAAAACACTTAAACTTAAGAAGTGAGTTACACCTGATCAACAGAAGTCAATTGTATTTTTAGATACCAACAATGAACAAGTGTAAACAAAAATGAAACACAATACCATTTACAGTTTTTCTAAAGAAAATTATACACTATGTATGTCTTACAAAGCATGTACAGGTTCTGTATTATGAAAATTACGAAGTGCTAATGAAAAAAAAATCAAAGACTTAACTGTTACTTGGAGAGACATACCATGTTTGTAGTTTGGAAGATTCAACATAGAACAGTTATCAAATTTCCCTAAATTAATCTATGGGTTATGCAATTACAAAATCTCAGCATGTTTATTGTAGACATAGACAATCTTATCCTAAGAATTTATATAGAAAGGCAAAGCCCCAAAATAGCCAAAACAATTTGACTTTAATAAATGTCACTAAGCAAAAATGGATCACAGATTAAAATGTAAAGCATAAAACTATAGAATTTGTAGAAAAAATAATAGAAAATATTTGGGACCTAAAACTCAGCAAAGAATTCTTAGACTCCACACCAAAACCAACATCCATTAGTGGAATAACTGATAAATTGGAACTTACCAAAATTAAACCTTTTTTCTCTGAGAAAAAGATGATAAGCTGCATGGTGAAGGAAATACTTTCTAGTCACACATCCAACAATAATGTCATATGTATAACATATAAAAGACCCTTAAAACTCAAAAGTTAAACAAACGATCCAATGAGAAAGTGAGCAAAAGACAGAACAGAGACTTTACTGAAGAAGATATGGCAAATGAAATAATGAAAAGAAAGACATTTAACCCCTTTAGCAGTTAAGAAATGCAAGTTAAAATCATAATGAGAAATGATTAAAAACCTATCAAAATGGCAAAAATAAAAAATAATAACACCAAATGATGGTGAGGACTTGGAGCAAGTGGATCACTCTATATTGCTTTTGGGAATATAAAATGGTACAGTCACTCTGGAAAAATAGCCTGAAATTTCCTTTTGAAACTACAAATAGACTTACTATACAACCTAGCAATTGCACTCTTGGGCATTTGTTGCAAAGAAATGAAAAATAATTTTCACACAGGGGCTCATACACAAATTTTCTTAGCAGCTTTATTCGTAATAGCTGTAAACAGGAAACTCTCCAAATGTCCTTCAGGGGCAAATGCTTAATCAAACTATGACACATCCATACATACCATGGGATGATATAAAAAATAAATACAATAAAAGGAACGGGCTATTCATACACATAACCACCTTGGGTAAACCTCAAGGAAATTATGCTTAGAGAATAAAAGAAGCTAATCTTGAAAGAATGCATACTGCATGGCTCCATTTTTGCAACATTTGTGAAATAGCATAAGTATAGAGAAGAAGAACTGATCAGGTTGTTAAGTGTGAAGGATGGTGTGGGAGGGGACATGTGTGTTTACAAAGGGGTAACATGAGTGACCCTTGTGGCAATGGGTGGTTGAAAATCTTGTTTAGAGGATGGTGATACACAAGGCTATACATGTGATAAATTGTATATATGAAAGCACACACATACACACAAGTACATACACTGGGAAAATCTGAATAAGCATGAAGGATTACACCAATATTGTTTTATAGGTTTTAATAATATACAGTTGTATAGCTGTATAAAATATTAACATTGGGGAAGACTGGATAAGTTTTACGTGCGACTTCCATATACATCTTTATACAATGTCCTATGAATCTATAATTATTTCAAAATAAAAATTAAAGAGTAAACAAATAATTTTACTGTAGAAATTATCAAGTATCAGAACCTTAATTTTTACCTCTTATAGTGCACCTGAGCTTATCAGCAGCCTCAAGCCCCTTTTGTTGTCATCTAATGTGTATTCATAGTGCTGAACCAATGGCCGACCATGGGACATGGAATGTTCTTGACCCTAATAATTCTCACTCAACACTCATTTAACAAATTTGGTGAACGTTGGCATAGTCTTCTAGGTTCGTTCAACACTCATTTAACAAATTTGGTGAGCGTTGGCATAGTCTTCAGGTTCATATGTACCAGGCTGCCCCCTGGGAGAGTGGTAGACAATAACACACTGTGGCATGGTCTCCCAAAACTCCTGTCGTCCAGGTCTGCTGTTCACATGGCCCTCCAAGCGAGGTACCGTGACATCTCAAAAGTATAAAAATTGTATAGTTTTATGCTTAAAAGTTGCACTGGGGAAGACTGGTTGAAAGTGCAAGGAATGTCCTTGGACATTCATTTACACTCTGTTGTATATCCCTGTAAAACATCTTGTGAATCTATAATTATTTCAAAATAAAAATCTAATACAAGAACAAAACCAAAAGCATATTTTCTTATATAAAGTATCTTACGTGTTGATATTCAGAGTTTTAATCAGACACAGCTAGATTCTAATTTGGGACAGGATATGGAGGAGATGCTCCTCAGAACTCAATCTAGTTATTCAATCTTTCTAAAACTCATTTCTAAAATAAAAATAATTACATTTAGCTTACAGGGTTGATATCAAACTTAAATGAGATAATGCGTGTGAAACATTTACAAGAGGTCTGTGACGTAGTAAGTGCTAAATAAACCAAACTTGCTATAATTTATATTATGTGCTGACTTGGCTCTGAAGCCCCTTGCTATCTAAACCTAAATCAGGGATTAGCAGATGTTTTCTACAAAGGGCCAGACAATAAATATTTTAAGCTTTTTACACCATTCTGCAATAACTACTCGACTCTGCCGTTGCAGTGCGATTGCAGTCATAGATAATACGTAAGTGACTGAGCATGACTGTTGGTCCAATAAAACTTTATTTGTAGCCATCTGGCTTGCCTGCCTTACAAAAGCAGGCAATGAAAACAGAATGGTGGGGCAGTGAGAGGAAGGTGAGATAAAGCTGTGTGTGAAAGTATAAAGTAAAAACAGTTCTATATCATGTATAACTAAAGCACAAGGCAGAGAATGGCAAAAAAAAATAGAAGCTGCAAAAGTGGTCAGGGGCCAGCTTGTGGAAGATTTTATGCGCTATGTTAAATTTAGAATTTATCCTGTAATAAGTGATGAGGAGCCGTTAAAAGGTTTTAAGGTTGCTGAGTAAGCCTGGATCTAACGAGACAGTTAAGGGATCTTCAGAATGGGAACACTCCTCATTACGCTCTGCTTCTAGTGTAAGGTGACATTTGAATAAAACAGAGGAGAAAGTCATTAGATTCTCTATAAAACAAACAGAGATTGCCAAATTCCTAAGGCAGAAAATTTCCTAGTGTGATCGAAGAATAGCAGCCTAGTCAGGTCAGAAGGAACAAGTCAGAGGTTATGAGAGTTACAGTAGTGTAGTGTAATAGGATATGAGATAGTGACAGTCAGTTCTAAGACCTCATAAGCCATGGAAAGGTCTTTCAGTTGTTAGTAAGTGTGGTAGAATACCTTTAAGTATTGAGCATGGAAGTGTCTGCTCTGATCTATAAATTTTAAAGATCATGTTGACTAGTGTGGGCAAAAACATAGAAAGGGGAGACTAATTAGGAAGCTATTTCAGTAATCCAAATAAGAGATAATGACATCCAGGTGTAAGAAGTTGAGGAGGGAGCGGAGGAAGATAGCCGAATAGAAACCTCCAATGATCATCCCTCTGCACGAACATCAAATTCAACAATTATCCCCACAAGCAAGCACTTTCAGAAGAATAAAAATCAGGTGAGCTATCATACTACCTGATTTTAACATTATATCCAGGAAGGAGGCACTGAAGGGGCCATAAAGGACAATCTGGGACCGCCTATGTCACCCTCTCCCACCTGTCTCCCTCCCTGAGAAATGCAGCACCAGCACACTGAGACAGGGAGAGTGAAGTGACAGTGGGACTTTGCATTGAAACTCAGGACTGCCTTGGCACAGGGAACACAGCACAGGGCAGAATATTGCAAAGTCAGGCCACAAAGGCTGCAGTCCTTGGACAATTCCTGCAGCTGTTCTGGCTCAGATCTAGTGGACTTGGGGTGCACATGACCCATTGAGACAATCACAGTGACAGCAAAGCCAGTGCCTGTGTCACCCCTTCCCCAACTATAGGCAGCAAGGCTCAGGGAAGGTCTTCCTCCACTTGGGGAAAGTAAAGGGAAGAGGCCAGAGGATATTGTTTGGTATCTTGAGTACCAACTCATCTACAGTAACATAAAGTACTGAACAGACTTTGGACTCACACTAAGCCTCTGAGGCCAGGCTTTAGTTCCTGGATGGCATTTCTGGACCCACCCTCTCCAGAAGGAAACATAGTGCCCTGAAGGGAAGGACTCAGGCAGGATTCACAACCTACTAACTAAAGTGCCTTTAGCCTTTGAATAAACATCAGAGGTAGCCAGACAATAGTCAAGTGAGATTGGGCTAGCTTCAAGTGTGACCTGGTACTAGTGGCCATGGAGGAGTGCCCACATCACTCCTCCCCCAACTCCAGTAGCCCAGCACAGAGAATGAGTAAAGAGAGTGAGAAACTTTGGCTGGTAATTCAAGGACTTCTCCATTACCTTACCTAAGTCTATCAAGGTAGTACTACCAGGAGTCTGCAAGAGTCACAGCATTACTGGGCTTATGTCAACCCCAGTGCTGTTATGGCTGCAGTGACCAAAGATTTAGATCATAATACTCAATTCCCTTTGAATATCTGGAAAGCCTTCTCAAGAAAAATGCGTTCAAACAAGTTGAGACTGTGAAGATTAAAATAAATACCTAATTCTTCCATGCCCAGACATTGACAAACATCTGTAGGCATCAAGAACATCCAGGCAAACATGACCTCACCAAACAAACTAAAGAAGATGCCAGTGACCATCCAAGAGTAATTGAGACATGTGACCTTTCAGACAAATAATTTAAAATAGCTGCCCTGAAGAAGGTCAGTGAACTTCAAGACAACACAGAGAAGAAATTCAGAAGCCTATCAGAAAAATTTAACAAAGAGATTAAAATAACTAAAAAAAAAAAAATTCTGCAGCTTAAGAATTCAATTGACAAACTGAGAAATACATCAGAGTCTCTCAATAGCAGAAATGACCAAGTAAACGAAAGAATTAGTGAGATTGAAGGCAGGTTATTTGAAAATATAGTCAGAAGAGAAAAAAGAAAAAAGAACAAATAAGAATGAAGCAAACATACAAGATCTAGAAAATAGCCTCAAAAGGGAAAATTTAAGAGTTATTGGCCTTAAAGAAGAGGTAGAGAGAGAAAGAATTAGGTAGGGAGTTTACTCAAAGATATAATAACAGAGAATTTTCTAAAAATATATCAATATTCAGGTACAAGAAGGTCATAGAACAACAAATAGATTTAATATAAACAAGACTACCTCAAGGCGTTTAATAATCAATCTCCTAAAGGTCATAAAGAAAAGATCCTAAGGGAAGCAAGGAAAAACAAAAAAAAAAACAACATATAAATAAGCAATATGTCTGGCAGCATACTTCTCAGTGGAAATTTTATAGGCTGGAGGAATGTGGCATGATATATTCAAAGTGCTAAAGGGGAAAAACCTTAACTCTAGACTATTATATCCTGCAAAAATATCCTTCAAACATGAAGGAGAAATAAAGACTTTCTCAGACAAACAAAATCTGAAGGATTTCATCAATACCAGATCTGTCCTATAAGAAATGCTAAAAGGCCTTCTTCAATCTGAAAGAAAAGGGTGTTAATGAATAATAAATCATCTGAAAGTATACAACCCACTAATAACAGCAAGTACGTAAATACAGAATGTTCTATTGCTTTAATTTTGGTATATAAACAAACCACTTATATCTTGAGGAGGAAGATTAAAAGATAAACCTATCAAAAATAACTACCACTTTTTGAGATACAGATAATATAAAAAAATATGGATGGAAACAATAAAAGATTAAAAAGTGAGGAGCCATGGGGTAAAAGGGTGAAATTTCTATTAGATTTCTCTTTGTTTGTTTGTTTGTTTGTAAGCAGAACTGTCATATGTTTAAAATAATTGGTTATAAAATGTTTTTAGCAATTCTCTTGGTAACCTCAAATCAAAAAATCTACAATAGATAGACAAAAAATAACAAGCAAAAAATTAAAACCCATTACCAGTGAAAATCACTCTTAACAAAGAAAGACAGGAAGGAAGGAAAAAAGAGAGGACCACAAAACAAACAGAAAAATAAAAACATGGCAGTAATAAGTTCTTATCAATCAATAATAACATTGAGTGTGAATGAACTAAACTCTCCAATCAAAAGACATAGAATGATAGACAACCTACAGAATGGGAGAAAATATTTGCATGCAATACATCCAATAAAGGGCTAATAACCAGAATCTACAAAGAACTCAAGCAAATAAGCAAGAAAACATCTAACAACCCCATTAAAAAGTGGGCAAAAGACAAGAACATAAACTTTTCAAAAAAAGATAGATGCATGGCCAATGAACATATGAAAAAATACTCCATGTCTCTAATCATCAGGGAAATGCATATTAAAATCATAATGAGATATCACCTAATCCCAGTGAGAATGGCTTTTATCAAAAAGTCCCCAAACATAGATGCTGGCATGGATGTGGAGAAAAAGGAACACTTAGACACTGTTGGTGGGACTGCAAACTAGTACAACCTCAATGGAAAGTAGTATGGAGATACCTCAAAGAACTAAATGTAGACCTACCATTTGACCCAGCAATCCCACTACTGGATATTTACCTGAAGGTAAAAAAGGTATTTTATTTTTAAAAAGATACTTGCACTAGAATGTTTATTGCAGCATAATTCATAATTGCAATGATGTGGAATCAACCCAAGTGCCTATCAATACACGAGTGGATTAATAAAATATTGTATATGTATACCATGGAATATAATTGAGCCATAAAAAATGATGAAATAATACTTTTTGTGATAACCTGGATGTAACTGGAAGCCATCCTTTAAGTGAAGTATTGCAAGAATGGAAAAACAAACACCACATGTATGCACTACTAAATTGGAACTAATTGACCAACACTCATGTACACATATGATAGTAAAATTCAACAGAAATCAAGTAGGGAGAAGGGGAAGGAGAAGGAGAAGTTGGGTAAATTCACACTTAATGGGTACAATGCGCACTATGTGGGTGATGGGCACACTTAAAACTTTGACTCAAACTGTACAAAAGCAATTCACATAACCAAAACGTTTGTAACCCCCTAATATTCTGAAATTAAAAAAAAAAGATGCAGAGTGGCAGAATGGGTAAAAAAAAAAAAATAAGAGCCAACTATATGTTGTCTCCAAGAAACCCATTTCAGCTATAAAGGCACACATACACTGAACATAAACAGATGGAAAAAGATATTCCATGCAAATGGAAACCAAAAAAGCAGGAGTTGCTATACTTCTATAAGATAAAATAGATGTTAAGACAAAAACTGTAAAAAGATATCAAGAAGGTCATTATATAATAATAAAGGGGTCAATCAGCAAGAGGAAGTAACAATTCTAAATATATATGCACCTAACACTGGAGACCCAGATGTATAAAGCAAATATTATCAGAGCTAAAGAGAAAGATAGACCCCAATACCATAATCACTGGAGAACTCAACACTCCTTTTTCAGTATTGGAGAGGTCATCCATACAGAAAATTAATGGATTAACATTGGACTTAATCTGCACTATAGAGCAAATGGACCTAATAGATATTTACAGAACATTTCATCCAACAGCAGCAGAATACTCATTCTTCTCCTCAGTTCATGGATTATTCTCAAGGATAGAACATATGCTAGGTCACAAGACAAGTCTTAAAAAAATAATTGAAATCATATCAAGTATTTTCTCTGATCACAATTGAATAAAGCTAGAAATCAATAACAAGAGGAACATTGAAAACTATACAAACACATGGAAATTAAACAATGTGCTCCTAAATGACCAGTGGGTCAATAAAGAGATTAAGAAGTATATTTAAAAATTTCTTGAAACAAATGAAAATGCAACATATCAAAACCTATGGGGTACAACAAAAGCAGTAACAAGAGGAAAAATTATAACAATAAGTGTGTACATCAAAAAAGTAGAAAAGCTTCAAATAAACAACATAAGGATTCATCTCCAAGAACTACAAAAAGAAGAGCAAACCCAGCCCAAAATTAGTAGAAGAAAAGAAATAATAAAAATAAGTGCAAAAATCAATGAAATTGAAATAAAAAAATTCAAAAATCAACAAAACAAAAAAGTTGGTTTTTTGAAAATATAAACAAAATTGACACACTTTTTAAACTAGACTAACTAAAAAAAGAGAGAAGATTCAAGTAAATAAAATCAGAGGTGAAAAAAAGACATTACAACTGATACTGTGGAAGTCCAAAGGATCATTAGAGACAACTATGATCAACTATATGCTAATAAATTGGAAAACCTAGAAGAAATGAATGAATAAACTCCTATATACATACAATCTACCAAGATTGAACCACAAAGAAAGTCCAAAACCTGAATAAACCAATAACAAGTAACTAGAAGCAGTAATGAAGTCTAACAACAAAGAAAAGCCCAGGACCTGTTGACTTCACTGCTGAATTTAACATGCATTCAAAGAAGAACTAATAAAATCCTATTTAAACTATTCCAAAAAAATTGAGGAGGATGTACTACTTCCAAACTTATACTATGATGCCTCTATCACCCTGATACTAAAATCAGACAAAAACCTACCAACAAAGAAAATAATAGCCCAATATCTCTAATGAACATGGATCTAAAGTCCTCAACAAAATACTAGCAAACTAAATTCAATAACACATTAGAAAGGTTATTCATCTTTTTATTATTCATCTATTCATGTGATTCATCACAAGGATGCAAGGATGGTTCAATATATGCAAATTGATCAATGTAATGCATCATATCAACAGAACGAAAGACAAAAACATATGATTATTTCAATTGATGCTAAAAAAGCATTTGATAAAATTCAATATCTCTTCATAATAAAAACTCTCAAAAAACTGGGTATAAAAGGAACTTAGCACAATAAAAGCCATATATGACAGAACTACAGCTAGTATCATACTGAATGGAGAAAAACTGAAAGCTTTTCCTCTGAGATCTGGAAAAAGCTAAGGATGCTCATTTTCCCAATTGTTATTCAATATAATACTGGAAGTTGTTGGAAAGGAAGAAGTCAAATTATTCTCATTTGCAGACAATATGATCTTATATCTAGAGAAACCTAGAGACTATTAAAAATTATTAGAATGGATAAACAAATTCGGTAAAGTTGCAGGATACAAAATCAACATACAAAAAATCAGTATCATTTCTGTATACCAATAGCAAACAATCTTAAAAAGAAACCAACATAGTAATCACATTTCCAATAGCTACAAATAAAATAAAATACCTAGGAATAACTTAACCAATGAGGTGAAAGATATCTATAATGAAAACTAGAAAACTTTGATGAAAGAAACTGAACAAGACACACAAAAAAATAGAAAGATATTCCATGCTCATGGATTGGAAGAATCAATATTGTTAAAATGTCCATACTACCCAAGGCAATCTACATAATCAATGAAATCCTCATCAAAATACTAATGACATTCTTCACAGAAATAGAAAAAATAATCTTAAAATTTTTATGGAACCAAAAAAGACCCAGAATAGCCAATGCTATCCTGAGCAAAAAGAACAAAATACAGCAATCATATTACCTGACTTCAAATTATACTACAGAGTTATAGTAACCAAAACAGCATGATACTGGCATAAAAACAGACACATAGACCAATGGGAACCCAGAAATAAATCCACACATCTATAATGAAGTTATCTTTGACAAAGTTGCCAAAAACATACAGCGGGAAAAGGACAGTCTCTTCTGGGAAAACTGAATGTCTATATGGAGAAGAACAAAACTAGACCTTTATATCTAACCATATACAAAAATCAAATCAAAATGGATTAAAGACTTAAATCTAAGACCTGAAATTATGAAACTACTAAAAGAAAACATTGGGGAAACACTTCAGGACTTTGATGTGGGCAAGCACTTCTTCACTAATACCCACAGCCAAAGCAAAATTGGACAAATGGGGTCACATCAAGCTAAAAAGCTTCTGCACATCAAAGGAAACAATCAACAAAGTGAAGAGACAACCCACAGAATGGGAGGAAATGTTTGCACACTACCTATCTGACAAGCGATTAATAACTAGGATACATGAGGAGCTCCAACAACTCAAAAGGAAAAAAACAAACCCTATTAAAACATGGGCAAAGGGTCTGAATAGACATTTCTCAAAAGAAGAAATATGAAGGGCCAACAGGTATATGAAAATATGCTCAACATCATTAGTCATCAGAGAAATGCAAATCAAAACCATAATGAGATATCATCTCACTCTAGTTAAAATGGCTTTTATCAAAAACACAAGCTGCTGAATGCTGGTGTGGGTGTGAAAATGAGGAACCCTTGTACACTGTTGGTGGCAATGTAAATTAGTGCAACCACTATGCAAAGCAGTATAGAGGTTCCTCAAAGAACTAAAAATAGAACTACCATATGACCCAGCCTTTCCACTGCTAGGTATATATCCAAAGGTTGGAAATTCAGTATTTTGAAAAGGTATCTGCATTCCCATGTCTATTGCAACAGTGTTCAAATAGCCAAGATTTGGAATTGACCTAAGTATCCATAAATGGGTGAATGCATAAAGAAATTGTGCTACATACACACAATGGAATAGTATATAGCCATAAAAAGGGAGATCCTGCAATTTGCAAGAACATGGATGGAACTGAAGAATACTATGCTAAGCGAAATGAGGAGGGTACAGAAAAACAAATCTCACAAGTTCTGATTCATATACTGGAGCTAAATATTAAAAACAATTGATGTCATGGAGACAGAGAGTTGACAGATGGTTACCAAAGACTGGGAAGGGGAGCAGGTGTGGGAGATAAAGTGGAGGTGGTTAATGAGTGCAAAATTATAGTTAGACAGATAGAATGAACAATATTTGACAGCACCACAAAGTGATCATAATAAACAATAAGTTAGGAAATACTTTAAAACAACCAAAAGAGTGGAATTGGAATATTTCTAACACAAAGAAATGACAAACACCTGATTTGATTAATTCACATTGTACACCTGTATGAAAACATCACATGTACCATATAAATATATGCAACTATTATGTACTCATAATGATTAAAAATAAAGTTTTTAAAAAGCAATGGAGAAATTAGGGCTTTCTGAGACAAACAAAGAAATAGGAAAATTTGTTCACAAGTGCACCTGCCTTGAAAGAACTGTTACAACAAATTCCTCACAAAAAAGAAAAATGATAAAGAAAAGTATATTATTAGAAAAGCAATAAATGAAGGTAAAAAAATTAGGTTTTTAAAATTTTTAATCTGATAAATGACAGGCTGTTCAAAATACAAAAAGCAATAATGTATTTGGTAATTATAGCTTAAGCATAAGTGATATATATGTCAGCAAGTTATTAATACAAAGGACATGGAGTGAGACATTGAAAATAATTTTTCATGAGGTACTTGCACAACCTGTGAAGTAGTATAGTGTTACTCAAAAGAGGACTTGAGTCAGTTGTTAATGTGTACTGCAAACTGAAAGGCAATCACTAAAACTATTTTAAAAATCCATAGAATTGATATGCTAAAAGGAGAGAAAAAATGAAATCAGGTTAAGATTCATAATAAAATCAGAGATGGTAGAAAAAGAATGCAAGATGGGAAAGAAAGAAAAACAAAGAAAAGAAGAAAGATATTAACCCAACTAAATCAATGGTTACATAAAATGTCAATGGTCTAAATAGAAAAATTGGAAGACAAGCACTGTCATAGTGAATTTAAAAAATAACATGTAATATGTGTTGTCAAATAGGAACCCACTTTAAACAAACAAAAATACATTAAAAACAAAGGAATGAAGAAAGATATACCATGCTAATACTAACAAAAAGAAAGCTTACATAGCTATATATTAATTTCATACAAAGCTGACTTCACAGCATGGAAATCTCAGTTATACAGAGGCACTACATAATTATAAAGTGGTCAATTCACTGAGAAGACTAGGCAATCCATAGTGTGTACATGCATATAAACAATGTGGCAACATAATGAGGGAAAACTCATAGAACTGCAAGGAGAAATACATGGATCCACTAGTATAGTTGGAGACTTCAACACGCCTCTATCTGTAATAGGAGATCCAGCAGGCAGGAAATCAGCAAAAACATAGTTGAATTGAACAACATCATTAAACCATATACTTAATTGAAAAACAGAATACCTCAACCAGCAACAACAGAAAATATATTCTTCTCAAGTTCACATGGAACATTCACCAAGGTAGCCCACATTCTGGAACATGAAACACATTTTAACAAATATGAAAGAATCACAGTAATACAAAATACGCTCTCAGGCCACCATGGCATCAATCCAAAAATGATTAACAGAAAGAGAGCTTGAAAACACACAAATACTTGGAGATTAAACAGCACAGATTGAACACATTATTCTGAATAGTATATGGATCAGAAAGTCCCAAGAAATATTAAAGATTATTTTGAATTAAATGAAAATAAAATATATCAAAATCTGTGGAATACGGTAGAAGATTATAGGAAAATTTATACTACTGAACCCATACATCACAAAAGGATCTATAATCAATAATACGTGTCTACTTAGAAAACTAAAAGTAAGAGGAGCCAATTAAACTCAAAGTATGCATAAGACAATACATAACAAAGAGAAGAAGTGAATAAATTATGGGATATCAATAGAGAAAAGTCAGTAGAAGGAAAACTTGGTCTTGTGAAAAGAACAATAAAATTGACAAAGATCTACTCAAGGTAACAGAGACAAACAGAGAAGACAAAAGTTATCATGAAAAGTGAAAAAGAGGCAATTAAAAATATGAAAGCATTTGAGAAAATCCAACATCCATTTATGATAGCAAACTAGGAATAGAGGGAAACTTCCTCTTCTTGAGAAATATCTGCAAGAAACCTGCAGTTACCATAGTGAATGGCGAACAACTAGATGTTTTCCTGGTAACATGAGCAACAAGGCAAGGAAATCTCCTCTCACCATTTCTATTTAAAATTTTACTGGAAGTCCTAGCTAATGCAATAATACAGTAAAAGGAAATAAAAGCTATACAGAATGAAAAGAAAGAAATAATACTGTCTTTGTTGCATATGACATCATTGTTTATATAGAAAATCTCAGAATGTTCACGACAACAAAGAAAACTCTCAGAACTAATAAGAGAATATAGCAAAATTGAAGTACACAAGATTAATATATAAAAGAGAGGAATTGGCATGTTCCTAACATGAAGAAATAATAAATGCCTGAGGTGATGGTTACCCCAAATACTCTGATTTGATAAATTCAGATTGTATGTTTGTATCAAAACATCACATGTACCCTGTAAAGCTATACAACTATTATGCATCCATAATAATTAAAAATAAAGAAATAGAAATGTAAGAAGTTATGAGAACATAGTGTAGTAATTTTCCATTGATGAGACTTTTTAAAATAATTTTGATAAGTATAATTGTTTTCAGAAATCCACTTGGATTCTCATATATGCTAAATACTTGTCTTAACTTCAAGTGTTAGGATATTTTTCCCCATTTGAAAATTTCTATTGCCATCTTCATAGGAAATTTAATGTTGTAATGTTAACAGTTGATCTCCTTTTACGCCATTATTTCCCTACTCTCTTTCTCTCTATATAAATCAATTTCACTCATATTTTTCCTATAAGATTATATTTGCTATGTGGCATGTAGCTGGAGTTCTTATGTCTCCACCAAATGTAGGCTCCCATTTGGAAATTACCACCAAGCAATTGGTATCATTAAAATAATAATTACACCTGCATTTGGCTAATTTGAGGAGTAATTGCCCAATTTCAGCTACAATTAGTCACTTGGCTCTATTTTTCATTATCATGAGAAACAAACAAACAAAAATCTATGGTAGCTGCTCCTTTTACAGTTTGCCTACCAATGAGCCTGCCTTCAGAACACACTTTCTTCACTTGAGTACTAAAGTACTTGGAGTACCCTAGGGAAACTTTTGGATTGGTATAAGAAATTTCCCCATGTTCGAAGGTTTTAAAATGTTTTATGAATAGCTGTAGTCCATTTAAATATACATTTTTCAGGCAGTTACATTGTGGATAGGAAGAAATTCGTGAATCTTTTGATTCTGAAAATATCAGAATGTCTGTTGGTAATTAATCATCAGATCGGTTCATGTATCCACCTCACCAAAACAAATGATTAGAGAATTCAACAGTCAATACTTAAACGTGTCTTTGATCCACAAGACATTACATATTAATTGACAATTTGGGGCTTTACCTTATCTCCATGTTCTTGGAAATCAGAAACAGTTGAGAAATATCTACCTCCCCAATCTTTTTGTACTTAGAAACTAGCTAATCACTGCAAAGAGGCCATCTTCCCCTTATAAATTCCAAGGTAAAATCTGTTTCCATTTTTTTCATGACTTCTACAAGACTGGCGACTGCATCTCTTACATACCTACCTCCATTAAGTCCCAAGTCTCCTTCCTTTTCTTTCAGATGGTTCTCATTAGTGAATATTCACTTTATTGCAATAGCCTGAATAAAATCTTCTCAATTGTTTGGTGCATTTGTTTTTCACATAACAAATTGAGGTCTGTTCCTAAACCTAGATAACTAGGGAATAAAAATGTATTTTACTATTATTTAATAGAATAGAAGCATTGGTGCTTACAGACTTACATGGACTATTAAATCTGTGAAAGGGCATATTTAATGGTGGCATTTATTAGTAAAATATACATCCACCTGTATTCTGTATAGAATTATTATTAGGGGTGTTTTGAATAAGGAGAAAGTCAGATTATAGTAATAGTATTTTCTTTCTTATGATGAAAAGCTTGTTTTTAATAGGTTAAAAAAACAGAATTATTTGGTTCAGTGTTAAAATTTTTAATGAAGTGTTAATTTTTAATGTTTCTATGAAAACATAGCAAAACTATGAATATCTATAATGGGAAGTAATGAGGAAAATATAGAATAAAAATTCAATATAATTGGCAACCAAAAATTAAAAATGTCCATACGCATTTATACAAATAAACATGTTAAGCTAAAGTAAAAAGACAAACCATAACCTGTGGGAAATACTTACAAACATGTAATACTCACTAGTGTCAATATTCTTTATAAAAATAAATCCTTCTACCTATAACTGGGGACCAATCAGTGACCAAAATAATAAAAGAAAAAAAATGAGGGAAAATTTTAAATGGCTAATTAATATATTGAGCATGCTCAAAGGAAACATAAATTTAAATAATAATGAAACATTTCCCACTCTTTAAATTGCTGATTCCTCCCACCCCAAATTTGGGAGACTAAATTAGAAAAACTTCCTCAACAACAATTTTTAAGTACATTATAAAATTTTAGAGTTCTTAATATTTGATCTACTGAAACAACACTAAAAGTCTACTCTGAAAAAAAATCATAACTAAAGAAAAATTTTATGTAAAATCAACTCAGTGTAATTTATAATAGAGAAAAATTGAAAAACAAGCTAAAATATCCAACAAAGGTATAAAGAAGCTAAATAAATTTTACTCTCTTTATACGGATACAACATCAAGTTTTAACAGTCAATGAATAATTAATGTGGAAAAAATATTTCAAAATGTTGATTTTTGGTGAATTTGTTATGTTTTTATTTTATATATTTCCAAATATTCAGAACTCAATGGCTAGAATAAAACTGTCAAATAATGCAGTCCCCAATTCTTCAGAAGCCTTTATCCTTTACTACTAGAAATTATATGAATTCAGGAATGAAAAGAAATGCTTAGATCTCTTGCAAGAGGGCTACCATAAGTGAAAATTGAAAATGTGTAAGATAAGATATAACATAATTATTTCCTAAAAGTGAGATAGCTATGTTATAGAACTGATTTTTGATTTTTCTGTGAAAAAAGAAAAAAAAAAAACGAGTCCCGAGTCAAAATTTTCAGATGAAGTTTCTAGACTCTGTTTTTATAAAACTTAATTCTAATCTGATTTAGTAGATTTATCATTTATTTCACTTTCTAGTGATGAAATGTTAAGAAACATAATACATAGAATACCTAGTTTTGATGTTGATCGAAATGAAGAATTTGAGCTTGAACACGCCTCTGTGGGCTTTCTTCAAGCAATTCTGATTAAATGCAGCATAATAGTCATGGGAGGACAAAATTGTGCTTGTTAAATGCAGTCCCCGTTTAACTGTCAAATAAGAGAGTAGAAAAGGAAAAAAAAAAAATCACCATTGTCAGCCATGGAGTTATTTTCAGACAATCACAATGATCTGCATTACAATATTCTCTCCTGTGAAAAGGGGACCATAATACCGCTCACAAGCAACACTTCAATGATAACCACTCAGATTTGATGCCTTAAATGTGAACATCTGTTTCTGTCATTAAAGCTATCAGAGTGCTGTTAATTACTTGTCTTCATCTATTTTTAGTCTCTGTAAATATATACTCAAAATCTAGAAAAGTAACTCCTATTATTTAAACAATTAATTCCAGTATCTAATGATACTATGGGTATCATATGTGCACACTGGTGGCTAATTCCTTCTCATACACACACATGCACATAACTAATATACAAAATCTGTTTTTCATTTAACATTCCTGCACTTCTCACATTCTTTTTCAGTTTATACAAACATCATATATATAGATACATAACATGCATAAACACACCAAGATACATACAAACGGGCACATGCACACAGAGATATATGGTAAAAGGCAAGTACATATTTGAGTATGCATCAATCAGAAACTATTATAATTTAACTCATTAAAAATTCATTGAGTTTAAAACAAAGAGCCTAGGACCCTTGAATATATGCCGTTTTTCTCATTTATTTATTATATACATGCATAGAAAGAGAATTCACAATTTTCTGTATTTGAGTATGGGTACTATGTTAAATATGTTTTAAAGATCTAGGCAGTGTTTATAAGTTTCTGATGTGTCCTGACTCTATGCCAATGTTATATAATTTACTTTGTGGTTGGAGTAGCATGATTTCTGTAGTAGCTGAAAAATTACTAAGATATAATACAACTCTCCAATATTTCTGTATTATTGGTTGTTAACTCAAGCTAGCATAGGATAAAAAGGGGAGAGAAATGAAAAAAGGGGAAAGAAGACTTGAATAAGTATTAGAATAAGCAGCCTCAACATTTGGAATTTTTGCATTTTTCCTGTAGAATTTTAGTAATTTATTTAATAACTCAGCTATCAAAAACCAACAATTGCTCTGTCTTTCAAACATTCAGAATTATGTGAGGAGATAAAGGCTAAGGTCTCCATGGAGTATTACACAGCAGTGACATGACCAAGATGAACCAATCCAAGATGTTTCCACTGTATTAATCACCTTGTTTTGACAGGACAAACCCTATCCTTTCCATACAAGTGATACCTAAATCTGACAAGATGCAATAACATCATGTAGAATTGACATCACCTCCATAATACTTAGTTTCATAGGTAGCTGTTCTCCCTGAGGATGAGTTAGAGGCAGTGTGTGTGGTTCATACAAAGATCACAATAAGAACAGTCTTTATGGAGGTGTCTGTCTCTCAGTATTATTAATCTTCCCAATCTGCACCTGTGCAGTCACAATGGACCCCACACTTTGAAGGGTCCCACACTTTGTTCAATGCTTTGGGATCACTTTGTTGAAATTCTTAATAATTTTTGAATAAGTGGCCCGATATTTCCATTTTGCACTGGGTCCAACAAGTCATGTAGCCACTCCTACCAAGAATTATGGAAGGCACATTGTTTTCAAGCACATTTATATCTGTTCTTACACTCTGATGTTTCACTTGCCTATTATTGAAGCTCATATTTATGTGCATTAGAATACATAGAAGTAGAGAATCTTCGCCTCTCTCCCTGGAGATTCCAATTTGTCTGAATTTCATGCCCAGGAATCTGCATTTCTCATAGTCACCCTGAATAATTACTGGATTTCCCTATTGGGACATTCCCCCTTTAAGAAACCAAATGTATGTGAGCCAACATAGAACTTAATTGCAAAATATATTGTTGGACGTGTAGCAGTATATACTAACCAAAGCTTAACAGGTGCATAGACTCACTGAGAATTTAACATGATGAGTAGGGTAAAGAGTAAAATGAGGATTTGCTTCCTACTCATTCACTTCTTCCAGGGGACAAATGAGAAATGAGTGTTTGTGTCTCTCAGGTCTGGGACATTCCCACAGTCATGTTCTGTTATCCAAGACGAGAAATGTAAGAGTGATTTTATGTCTGCTATTTTCAAGAGAGCATGCCAGGGGCCTAAAGAGAAAAGGGGGAGGGAAAACTAAAAACGTTTTGAATTTGTGATTACTGACTATGACAGCCTCGCTAGGTTTCAGTGGAGTGGAGTACATTGGCTCTAAGAGAGGCCCCAGGTGGTGCAGAGCTCGCCATCCTATGCAGAGTGAAACCTCAGCTGAGGCTGAGAAACTTCATTTCCTGTATGGCCTCCAGGTGAGCAGGCATGGTATCCACGTATCTTTCTGTACCCACAGAAACGTGATCTTGTCTGTCCTTGCCTGCTAGTCATCTCATCATATAGCCTGAGACATGAGCTTCACTAAAACTTTAAGTCAGTTTGTAAGATTTCAAAGACAGTTGAGCACTTTACCTGGTATAAAAGGGAATCTTAATTGCCACTATTATAGAGACAGACTAGAGCCTATGGAATCACTCCTAACTAGGTGGAAAGGCCACATCTTGTTTAAACTGCATCTCTATATAAGCTAGATGTTTCGTGAACATAGTAACACCTCCATGGTATACCCAATTATATCTCTATTGCCTCCTAGCGATCATGTTAGAAAACTGATAATAGCAAATCCGTACAAGGAAATGGAGATCGAGCCATATTTTGTGAGTAATGCAGAAAAACACTAGCTGTTTTGGGGGGAGAAAGAAAATGGTAAGGTAATGGTTCCCAGCAATAACTTTGTATCAGAAACTCCGGAGAAGTTTTTAAAAGTTAGAATGAATGAACCTGGAAGGCATTATGTTAGGTGAAATAAGTCTGACACAGAAAGATAAATACCGCATGATCTCACTAATATGTGGAATCTAGAAGTGGATCTCATAGAAGTAGAGAGAAGAACAATGGTTACCAGAGACTGGAAAAGGAAATGGAAAGAGATTGGCCAACAGGCACCAAGTTACAGTTAGGTGAGAGTAAGTTCTAACGTCCTATTGCATCCATAACATATGTACACAGGATCAAATACAAAAGTAAGTCTTCCTCCTATTTTATACTCCAGTTTACCTTGATTTCCCCTCTCCAGAGACAGTGTATGTTCTATTGCTTGTGATACTTTTAGGTGCTAAAATAAATTGTTTAAAATTTTGAAATATAGCAAGAAGATGTCTGCATGTCTTTTCAAAGTCATACTGAGATATTATATTACAGGCTCACCCAGGATTCATTAATACTCCAGGGCAATGTTTCTCAAACCCTGGGGCATCTCCAAGATCAAAATAACAATACTGTGATGTTATTTGCTTCTTTACTATGTTGACATTTGCAATGATGGCATGCTATTAATAGTAGGGTGATTATAATTAACAATATTAAATATTTCAAAAAAGCTAGAAGACAGGATTTTGAATGTTCTCACTATAAAGAAATAGGAAATGCTGAGGTGATGGATTGGCTAATGATGCTGATTTGATCATTACACAATGTATACACATATTGAAACATCACATTATACCCCATAAATATGTACAATTGTGTCAATAATATAAAATTTAAAAACTTAACTTAAAAGATTATAAAGAGCTAGCTCCTACCCTAGATATTTGGTTTTAATCGGTGTAAGAAGGACCTGAATTTTTATAATTTTGTCAGATATTCACAGGTGATTGTGATGTGCATGCAGGGTAATAATTACTGTGGTAAAGACTATAAAAGCAAATCTAGATGCATTGGAGGGACATGAAGTACGAACCTTTATGCACTAAAAACTCTGTGTAGCTTGTGTAACTTCAAATACAGCACTCAAGATAATTTAACATGAAAGTATAATTCCTAAAGAACTGGGGTAGGAGAGATGTTTACAATCTAGTCTTTCATGAAATAGACTTTCTTAAACAAGCAAAGTTATTTTATTGCTGGAATTAGTTAGGGATGCCTCTGTGCTCAGAGGCACTCTCTCCTGGTCCTCATTTCTTCATCCTCTACGATTTCGAGCAGGTGCAATGCACCGTGGATGGTTCTGATAATGGAGTGAAAGAACAATGAACAAACCAAAAAAGACCCTACCTTCTTTTGGGGAGGACAGACAATAAGCAAGTAAACAAGTAAGTAGATTGCATGTTGGCGAGTGCTTGGAAGAACAAAACACAGAACAGCTTCAGAGAAGACTTCAGGTTCAAGAAGGAAGGTTCCAGAAGGCCACACAGGTGAGGTGATCGTGGAGCTGACAACTGAAGGAAGGAAAGGTGTGATGAAGGGAGCCTCAGGGCTTGTCTAAGCATTTTTTAGTTTCTTATAATTTATCATTCTTAAAGTTTTAGAATTTTAATCACATTTTTCATACACAAGATTTGTTTCCTAATTTTTTCATATTGATCTTAAAAATGCAAAGTCTTTCTAAATCCTAATACAAATACCAATTAGAGTTTTTTCTTATGCTTTATTCTGTTTCTGAGCCTAAAATAATTCCAAATGGACTTTATTTAAATCCGCATTAGATCCCCCTTTTACTCCCTAACTGTATCACGTGTGGTGCTTTTACTCAGTTTTCCCAAATGTAAGTGGAAACTGGGAAAGCTGTTGTTCACTGTAGTTTTATTTGTCCAGTCTCTGGTTGTTCTAGATGGCTTTGGGTTGCTTAGAGGGGTACATACACCTGGGAGGACACGGCTTTGCTAGTCATGTCTGAGTTAGTGGAGGAGCTGTTCCTCTTTTTTAAGCCTTTCTTAGGAGTTGATCATAGCAATCTTCAAGGCCTGCTCACCTACTTATTTGTGTTAAAAGAATAATTGGTATGTGTGCCAGGGTATTGTTGTTGATGTGGTACAGTGAGGAACTGTTCAACTTATTCAAGTTACCCTCAGGTCATGACCTCCAAGTGTCCCATGATTCTCAGCCCCTGTTGCTTCCAATTTATTTCTCTGTGCTTGTTTCTGTGAGTGCAGATCCACGGGGAATTCGTTAATTTCCCATCCACATGATCTTGTTCTGTGTTATGTAAGGCAGTGGCTTACCATTCACCACTAAATTCCTGAGTTTGGACCATATTTTTTGATGTCTAAATCCTTTCATTATTACCAGTACATCTGTTTCCACGTTTAGTTCATGTTTTTTACTTATTTCACATGCAGATTGGATTAAAAAAAAAAGAGTAAAATAAATGAGCTCAAACTACCTTACTGAAAGGAGGTAAATGGCACATTCATACCCAAACTTTTTATCACTGCTCGCTAGTCAAGCAAAAAGACCCTTGGTTGCCTATGTACCTACCTCATCAAAGTTTCTGAGCTCATTGTTCTGTGGGACTGACTCTAGTGTCAGCATCTTTTTAAATTTTTATTTCAGCATATTATGTGGGTACAAATTTTAAGGTTTCAAATAATGCCCTTGCCCTCCCTCCCTCCACAAGTCTGAGCTTCAAGCGTGACCATCCCCCAGACGGTGCACGTCTCACTTATTATGTATGTATATACCCACCCCCCCACCCAATACCCAATTACTGTAGTTCCTATGTGTCCATTTAGGTGCTGCTCAGTTAATACCAGTCCCAAAACAATAGATATTGGCGTGGATGTGGAGAGAGAGGAACACTCCTACACTGCTGGTAGGACTGCAAACTAGTCGAACCTCTATGGAAAGCAATATGGAGATACCTTAAAGCGATACAAGTGAATCTACCATTTGATCCAGCAATCCCATTACTGGGCATCTACCCAAAAGATCAAATGACACTCTACAAAAAAGATACCTGTACTCGAATGTTTATAGCAGCACAATTCATAATTGCAAAGCTATGGAAACAACCCAAGTGCCCATCAATTCATGAGTGGATTAATAAAAATGTGGTATATGTATACCATGGAGTACTATTCAGCTCTAAGAAACAAGGATGATATAGCACCTCTTGTATTTTCCTGGATGGAGCTGGAACCCATTCTACTAAGTGAAGTATCCCAAGAATGGAAAAACAAGCACCACATATACTCACCTTAAGCATGCAGTGCTCTTAGAGATTTGGAGGTAGAGACACTGCAAGCCTCAATAATTACCACATATTTCTTGTGAAATAACAAGATACCCAAAATGCTGACTTCCCAGACCCATATTGCCTAGGATATGCATGGAATGGGCATGACAATGAAAACAAGCAAGTCTTTATTAATACAGTTATAACATTGGAAATGTTCTTGCTGCTTTTTCAAAATTTTTGCATCCTCTCAGCTCACTTATAAAATATATAGGTGAGAAATTACTTTTTGAGTTAGGATCCTGGTCGACTTTTGTCATGTATCTTAAGAACCCTTTCAGGAATTATGCAAAATGAGTGTCATTCAGTTACCTTGTGAATATGAAATTTAGCTAATCAATTTCTTATACATCAAGAGAGAGCAAATGTATAACACTTCATCATTGCCCAGTGAAACATTTAATTTAATATCTGGATTTATACACCATTTATCTGAGTCTGCAGCCTCACATTACTCTTTTTTATTTAATTTACTCTACCATATATGTGTGTAACAAATTTCCATTCTCCACAGTGAATTTTAATGTCTGCAGCAGAATACAAGTGGGTAGATATGGATTTTGTCAAGTTGAGATATTGATAGTTTAGTTATATTCCTGATTCAGCAAATACTATGGCTCTGACATATTTAACCCCACAAAAGAATATGAACCTCAAAATAATGTTCTAGAATGAATTGAATCTATGAGCCATGTTCAAGTGCTAAAACATGTTTGAAAAGAGTAGTAATGTATGAATTCTCAACCTCCTTTTTAATCAGTCTGGAATGATGTTTTTCCATAAACCAGAAACTTAGTAAGTCAAGAAACTACAACTTTAGGAAGAAAATAAATGAAATAGCTTTTCATTTATTTGGCTGCTAATCAGCAAAATGGCTGCTAATCGCTTCCCATTTCCTACTGAATAAGATCAAAATTCCAGTCTCCATAATTGGTGCCCATTCTCTCTCTTTGCAGGCTCATCCTAAGTCTGCCCTACACATGTGAAATAAAACCAACAAAAAATTATTTTTCAGCCACACCCGATTCTTTCCTTAGTTTTATCCCTGACTCTAGATCTGATGTTTATGCTAACTAGATGCCTTCTCCTAATTGTCCAGATGGTAAACTCTTCTTTTTCTTTTAAAATCTAGCTCAAACATCATCTGTCCTGTGAGTTGCCCTTACCTTAGCTTCTTCAATTTTATAGCACATTTTATTTCCTTCTGTGTGTTCTTGCACCACTTTCTAACTTTCTACACACCTGAGTGCTTGGAAGTAATTCATGTAGATGGTCTTAAGCTTCTTAGGGACAGAGACTGTCTTTAACTCATCTCTCAATCCTCAGCAACTGAAGACATGTTTGACTCAGAGTGGGCACTGAAGATGCCCTTTGAAGTGGGCATTCAACCGAATAACAGCATTAAACTGCAATGGTTAAATTTAGAATTATCACACACTGGGATAGTGGTAAAAATATTTCCTTGTAATTTCATGAACATTATTAGTTTATTGAAAATTTGCAACATCACCATTTTCTCTGGAATGTCAGCCACCGAATTTCAGCAGAAGATTCAGCAAAAATAAATTCTAAAGGAACAAAACTATACTCCTGAAATTTTAACCAGGAGCCATTCATGTACTGGCTCATTTTGTAAATGTTTGGGGAGCACCAACTAGATCCTCCACTTTGTGTGAGAAACTCGTGATGCCACAATGAGCAACACAGACCAGTTGCCTGTCCTCAAGCTATCAAAAAATGATCAATTTTTAAAAGTACAGTTAGTATTATGGTGATGAAAGTACAGAGTGTGTGGGAAAACATAATACATGGTCTGGAGAGAGAATACATGTTGCGGGCTGTGAAGCACAGCCTCAGGCAGAAGCCAAGAGCTAGCACTTGGGACAGAGGGGTAAAGGGAACAGGAATTAATGCTGAGTGGGGTGGCAGAATATGCATATTTAATAAGCTGTAGAAGTGACGAATATTTATGAAAGGAGAAACATGCGCATGCTCAATTGAACTTCATGCCATTTCATGGGTCCCATGTTTAAAAAATGTTAGCTTTAGCATGATCCCGGGTGGTGTTTCCAACCCTCTGACAATAAACAGTGAAGCAGGGGGCAGGAACCCCCTCTGTGTGCAGCAGTCACAGGCAGGCTGGGCCAGTCGTGGGTAGTCGGTGGTCTCTTATCAGGAAGGAAAGCAGGTCAGTTGTGTCAAAACCACAAAAGGGAGGAGCAGCATTGGCAGCTGGTTGAAATTGGCAATTACAGCAAGTCTCTTGAAAAGGCTACTTTCTGTTAATCCCTTGGGGGAGAAAGGCTAATGGTGGTTAGCATGGAGCGGGTATAACAAGGCATATCTGACCTCCCATCTGATCATGGCTGGGATTTCAGTTTTTAAGACTTTGCTGGGATCCCCTTGGCCAAGAAGCAGTCCTTAATCAGCTGGAGGTTGGGGTTTAGGATTTTATTTTAATTACTCAGGCCTTTTTTTTTTTTTTTTTTGGAATGCATTATATTGCAAAGGCTTGTGCACATGCTTTTGTACCCAAGGAACCCACAATTATCAAGAGCTGAGACTGAGCTTTCTCTTTTATTCTCATCAACTGGTAGCATGTCTGGCACATCACAGGTGCTCAATAAATGTTTGTTAAATAAGTGAATTAACAAATTTCTTTCACATAATAGTCACACTTCTAATTTTATTAAAACAAATTTTTAGCCTAAACATAATGGGAATGGCATCGAAAAATGCCTTTTATTAAAAAAAAAAACATAGGATCAGAGTGGTAATCACATTTCTCGGTTCATCTATCATTGGTACAACAAAGGCTGCTCTCCCTTTATTTCTAATCTCTCTCTTACATCCATTCCCCATATGACTCCCCCCTACCCCGCCATCCCAGGGATTGCTATATATTTAATATTCATTCCTGAATTGTAACTATGTTTGTCAAATGTGAAGAATTCTTATTATTGTCATTGCTTTTTTTTTTTTAAAGTATAAAATTTTTGTAGAACTTGGTTTCATTTTTGGTTCATGCAGCCATATGTTTTAAATATAAATCTATGTCACTGAGTATACATCTAAGTCATTGCTACTAACTGCTGCACACACACACACACACACACACACACACATACACACACACACTCACACACACACACACACACACACACACACACACACCCTACTTATCTATAGCTGCCGCATAGTTGATTCTCAAGTTGTCATTAAATCCCAGTCATCTTAAACAACACTTTGGGGAACAACCTATACATATGGCCTTATGAACTGGTTCTAGAATATCCCTGGACCATATATCCAAAAGTGGTATTTCTAAGTAATAGCTTCTGCTTGTATCCAATCTGCTTAGGTGCTTTAAATTTTGCCTTTCAAATGAGGTGCCAGTCTGCACTCCATCATCAGTTTGCAAGATTTTCTGTTTGCCCAAAGCCCTGACAAGGTTTGTGTATAATAAAAAATGTTGCTGGCCTTTACCCTCCATTCCAGGGAGGTAACATCTATATCTTTGGAATTTCCTGAGCAATAAGATGTCTTGGTATTCATGGCGGGCCCCTGGTCCACACCTGATAGTTTATGCTAACTGGGTGACCCGGGCTGGGGAGTAGATATGCTAGAAAGACCATCCTGAGACTAGAAGACTGGGGTTTTGGGCTGTGTGATGTCAGCCCCACCTCCAGAAAGGGAAGTGGGGGCTGGAGATTGTGTTCAGTCATGTGGCCAATTAATCAATTAACCATGCTTATTTAATGAAGCCTCAATGAAGCTCTGAATTCAAGGGCTCAAAGGAGGTTCTCTGGCTGGCAATACTCTCCTTATTGGCACACATCATACGCTGGGAGGGGAATGTGTCCCTGAGGACAGTGGCAGCATCTGGAACTCCCCCAGACCAGACGACACCCTGTCTTTCTCTTTGGCAGTTCTGATTTACATCCTTTTCCCATAATAAAACTGCAATTATAAGTGTAGAACTTCATCAGAGCTCTGTGGGCTGTTGTAGAAAATTAGTGAATCTGGGTGAGTCCATGCAGAATCTTAGATTTGTAGTCAGTTGGAGAGAAGTGAGGGTGGGCCTGGGAACTCCTGAACTTGTGACCAGTGTGTGAGTATGGAGGACTGTTACTCCTTTCTTTACCTGTGCAGTTTGGACTAAGACCAGGTAACTTGGCATTATCAGATTTTACAATTTTGCCAGTTAGATATTCCATTGTTATTATAATTTGAATTTATTTTACTGTAAATGAATATATCTCTTCAAATGCTTGCAAATGTAAGAGTTTTTTTTTTTAATTTATTTATCATTGTGCTGCCTTATTCCCAACTTTTACCTATTTTTATTGGGTTCTCTTGTTTTGTTTTGGGTGTTTTGTAAGATTTTTTAAAAAATATTCTAGACATTGTTTATCTGCCGTCTCTCATTAACTTTTTCTATTGGCCTTGGTTGAGCAAAAATATTCAATTCTGATATAATAAAAAATATATATAAGGAAGATCTTATTTAAGAACTTCTGGGCTGTGATCCCATCTCTAATCCCAGCACTTTGGTAGGCTGAGGCAGGAGGAGCACTTGAGGCCAGGAGTTTGAGACCAGCCTGGGCAATATAGCAAGACCCTGTCTCTACAAAAATACAAATTAAAAAAAATAGCTGGGCATGGTCACATGCACCTGTAGTCCCAGCTACTCATGAGGCTGAAGCAGGAGGATTGCCTGGCATTTGAGGTTGCAGTCAGCTATTAATATGATTATGATCACACAAATACACTCTAGCCTGGGAGACAGAGTGAGAGATCTTGTCTCTAAAAAATAAAAATTAGAAAAGGAAAAGAAAGGTTCTTTCCCAACACAAATTCATAAAAATATTATCCTATGTGACTTCTATTCAACTTATATTTATGTATTTGTTTAGTTTTATAAGAAACTGCCCAACTATGTTCTAAAGTGGCTATATTATTTTGCATTCCCACTAACAGTGAATGAGAGTTCATTTTTAAAAATAATATCTTTACCTGATTTTGAATTTAAGGTTGCATTTATCCTATTGAATGAATTGGACACATTTTTGGTGTGTTGCTTTTCAGAACAAGTTGAAAGGAATTTGCCGATGGAATCATCATGGTCTGAAATTTTAGCAAAGATATTGTTAACACTAAACAGTCTTTAAAACATAGAGATCAGTGTAAGTTTCCAATGTCAATTTGGACAATTTTTTACAAAATATATTTTTCTAGAAATGTAATTATTTCATTTACATTTTTATACTTGTATTATACAGTATAACCATCATAATATTCCTCTATCATCAGGATGTTTTTAATGTTGTGATCCAGTGGTCTTCAACCTTTCTGGCATCAGAGACTGGTTTCCTGGAAGATAATTTTTCCACCAACCATGGGGGTGGGGAGGCAGGGATGGTTTCAGGATGATTCGAGTCTATTACATTTATTGTCCAATCAAACCTCTCTGCTAATGATAATCTGTATTTGCAGCCGCTCCCCAGCGCTAGCATCACTGCCTCAGCTCCACCTCAGACCATCAGGCATTAGCGTCTCATAAGGAGCTGCAACCGAGATCCCTCACATGGGCAGTTTACAGTAGGATTCATGCTCTTAGGAAAATCTAATGCCACTGCCTATCTGACAGGAGGCGGAGCTCAGGCAGTTATGCAAGCACTGGGGAGTGGCTGTAAATGCAGATGAAGCTTGCTTGCTGGCCTGCTGCTCACCTCCTGCTGTGCAGCCCAGTTCCCAACAGGCCAGACACCATTACTGGTCCAAGGCCCTGGGGCTGAGGACCGCAGTTATTGTCTGTCTTCTCTTTCTTTTTTTGTTTTCTTTATCTCTTCTGCTGGAGTCTATATAACTCCTGTTTAAATTAACAGGCCTTGGTTCAATTTTTCTATTGTTTTCCTCTGTATCATTAATTTATACAGTTTCTTCTTGTTTCTTTTAATTTCTTCTGAATTTGAGTTTCCTTGACCTTTATTCTGTTACATATTTAAATTTTCAACCAGTTTGCAATTAGTCCTTCTCGTTTCTTTATGAATGTGTTTCATTTTCTTTCTAAATACTGTTTTAATATGGGTATCTTATAAATTTATATATAAGTATATTTATATAATTGTTATTTATGGTTAAATAATTTATAATTTTTAACTATTTATTATTTATTTGTAGTTATTTAAGTGTTATTTAGTAGCTCATTGTTTACTTTCATTTATATAGAATTGTAAAAGGCATTCCTTTATTATTGTTTCAGACTTTCATTTCATTATAGGCCTAGAACATAGTCTTATCATGTTAATGGAATTCATTCTAGCATACTTTGGAATTCATTCTAGCATACTTGCTTGGCTAATTTGTGATTGATCCATTTGCGCTTCTAAAGAATGTTATTTCTCTGTTTAGAGAAATTATTTTTGATAGTGCAATAGATACTCCTTTTGCTCATGGATATGGCCATATACATGGGATAATCTATGAAGGTTTTTATCCCACTTTCATGAAAGATTAATAGATAATTTCCTCATTTATCAGGAGGAATAAAAAGCATTATGATTTTAAAGGTCTGATATAAGGAGTAAATTAGTTCATGTTAAGTATTCACAGATAATGTTACTTATTATTACTATGAAATATATTACTATGCTTTAATAGAAACTAGCTTTTAGTATATCTGAGAGTATGTAAGTAATTTACTTTCTTGCCTTTCTTGAAAACAAAAGGTGAAAAAAGGTGAAAACAAAAGGTGATTTTTTTCATTGTGGTGCACAAAATTAGATAATTAAAATAGTCATTAATCCTTGGGTCTTTCCCTTATTGTTACCCATGCACTGCTTTATTTTGTTTTCTTATATCTGTGTACTTCTCTTATATCTTATATCTATGTACTTTTAAGAAAATAATATTTATTTTGGAAGTTCTGTGTCTGTACTTATACATCATTTAAGCTCTCTCTCCCAGGTAAATATTGAGGATTTCCATTCTAATTTTTTTGTATTATATACCATTGGCTACCATACTAAATTGTTGTGCATATTTTTGATTAGTCCCTTAGGGTGAATTTCTCTGAGTAAAATGGAATGAACATTTTCAGAACTTTTGATAAATATTTCTAAATTGAACTAAAGTAAGTTTCCAGCAATTAACATGCCTGTCAGCAGTGATTGAATGTGCTCATTTCTCCTCACCTTCCACCTAGTGAATTAGGTTTTTAAAATTCTTTTCAAATTCAATAGGCAAAAAATTGGTTTGCATTCATGCTAAAATTGCATTTTTTGATTGCTAGTGAGTTTGAATATTTATGCCTATGTCCATTTGCCATTGGTATTTATTTTAGTAAATGGCCTATTATAGGCTTTGTTAATAATTCCAGTTGTGTTTTCGTTTTCTGATTAGTAATTTTAAGAGTACTTTATAAATACCCCATCATCTGTTTTATTTATTTAGAGTTTTTCATTTTATATTTGTCTGTGCTAAGTTTTGAAGTACGGACTATTTTAAAAAATTAGAGTAGTCAGATTTATCAATATTATCTTAATATTTTCTGTTTTTCCTCTAATGTTTAGATGTGCTTCTGCTGATGTTATGAATTAAATATGTTCTGATCCACTTTTGTAGGGCTTTAAACATAACATTTCTAATAATTTACTTCTTATAGTCTCCATATATTTCCTATTACATTATAACTATGTATTTTATATTTTTGTTTTAATAAAATTATGTAACTTTTAGTAAAAGCATCCTCCAGAATAAACTAATTGATTTTTACTAGATTAAATAAAACCTATTGATTTTCTAAAATATATACATTTTAGCACATTATCATTTAAAATCTCCCAGGTTTCTAGGGAAGTCTCAATTTATTTTATTGGTCTATTGCCTATATTATTATATGTTTCATATATAATGAACATTGAGTCAACTTATTTAAAAATTATAATTTTTTAAATGTCATTTTTATGTTGTAGAATAAGAGTTGAAACTCTGTCAACGTATTAAAATTTTTCTTAAATTTTTGAAAAACATGGAGATATACAGAGGACAACCACAGAAACTCTGATTCATTGGTTCCAGTATGGTGGTACAAAAGCCTCTTAAATTTTTGATGCTCCCCTTTAAAAGGTATTAGACTCAACCTTCCAAAACAGTATTATAAAATAGAACTCTCTGGCTGGTCGCAGTAGCTTACATCTGTAATCCTAGCCCTTTGGGAGGCAGAGGCAAGAGGATCACTTGAGTCAAGGAGTTGGAGGCTGCAGTGAGCTATTATGATACCACTGCACTCTAACCAGGGCAACAAAGTGAGACCCTCTCTCAAAAAAAATCAAAAATCAAAAAAATAAATAGAACTTTCTTTATTCCTGAATTGAGTTAAATTACTTTTACTTCACCATTAACAGAATGCTATGGAATGCCTTATGTAACTTGATTATTTAAATAAAGCTGGCAACGTTTTTAAATAAAGTTTTACTCAAATAGAAATATTTGTGGTTAATTATGTGGTTAGTAGTAGCATATGCAACCTTTCTCATCTTTCAACTAAAATATTTATTAATAAAAAATAGAAGGCACAAATAAAGAGAAATAAGACCTATCAACAAATAAACTACTATAAGAATCTATATGAAATCATCAAGTGCTATAAATTGTAACAAGATTGAATTTTTTTTTTTTTTTTTGGTGAAGTTCCACTGAGTTAAATAGAAAGTACATCAAAATACAGGATGTAGGAGAAAAGTGAAACAAGATGGAGAATTGATACCTACATCCCTTCCAACCCAAAATGCCTAAAAATCCTATATTTAAAAAGAGGTAAAAGGAAAATATTCCTGAAATATTAAAAATTATCAGTTGCTTCCACTGAACTTGAAAGGAATATATGGATTTTTATCTCTACTCTGTGATTAATCTGACCAAGATAATTACCTTTGTTTTCAGTAACAAAAAATGTTATAACAGGCATCTCTTCCTATTAATATTTATACTTAGTATCTTCTGACAGTCAAGGAAGAGGCTTTGGCACTGAGATATTTTTCTCTCAAATATTTCTAGGATAACATAGCTTAATTATTTTCATTAAAATCCCATCACTGGACAGCTTTTCAGTCTCTGATACACTTATACATTACAACATTTTAAACACATAAAATGAAATTTCTATTACACTGAAATGTAATTATGTTCCAGATAATGACTACTAAATAGTCAGACTGGCTTGATGGATTTGAGATTTGATCAAACTGTTTCACAACAGGGAGATGATTAGAGCCAAGGCTATGATTTTTGGTTCAATTTCTGAGAGTTTCTTTTCTATGCTATGCAGGTGTTATTTTGAAGAACATGGTCTTTGCCCTTCAAATATCAGAAGGGGAGCTTATGTCCCATTGTGTTTCTACAGATTGAGTGGTTTATCATTCTCTTTCAAATGCTTTTTCTCCTTTGGTGATCAAAGCAATCTGTTCGTTGGCATATTATTACAATATGATCACTTTTAATGACAAAAAATAGATATATAGGAAGGTTAGTGATATCATCAGGTCAAATAAAATTGCAAAATTAAAGGGAAGTCATTTTGTTCAACTTCCTAAATTATTACATACAAATGGAAGAGCTGGTGACTCGAAGAACAGAAATGATTTGTTCAGGTCACTTCAACCAAACACAGAAGCAGAGACTGGATCTCACCCAGCCCATTTCCACCACTGAACTGTGCCTCCTGCGTGGAAACAGGCCACAAAATGGGAGCAAAAACCACATTCTGGATCTGGTAACCATTATTCGTGGCATAATATGGAATGCCGTAATCCATACTACTCAGATAAAATAATTTATTCCTTCCTTCTCTTTCAATTGTGTCCCCAACCACTGAACTCCCCTATCTCTGACCTTGAATTTGTTTTTCTGACTTGACATCTTAATGGGAAAAACTATCCCTCTACTCTTTGTGGACTTTTATGTGTATAATATTCTTACTGATCACATATTATCAAGTATGAAACTTTTCAGGTAAAGCACAATATTTGGATAATGCAGAGATGGAAATTAGATATGGGCAGTGGAAAGATGGTGGATATGTCAGCAAACAGATATGACTGCCACATGGCTGAAAATTTGCTGATTGTACAACTTTAAATATGGATCTTTTCTGCTCTAAAATAATTTTCAAGAACCTGAGGGAATCAAGATAATGTGTGAGCAATAATTTACATACAATATGTGGTCAATAAATGTTTATTCTTTTTGCTTTCTGGTACATCTAACTGTGTTGTTCAATGATACATAACCTCCTATGTAATTTAGTTTAATAAGAGAGCTTCAAGGTAATTATCTTCATTATTTTATTGATAATGGTAGGAGATAATATTTTTCAGAATCTTTACTATATTCAAGTTCTTTGTATAAACTAAATTAATAATTATCCATTGAAAACATCTAAGCTATAGATACTTTCTAACTCACAGATATGGAAATTACAGTTCTAATATGAAATTTATATAAACTGAAGAAATATCTGGAAATACATGGCTTACATAAACTGCATCAAAAGAAATAAGAAACAGGGATAGCTCACTGTACATTAAGTTTTAATTCATATTTCAGACACAATGCACACACACACAAAAACACAAATACAGGGACTTGGTGGTTAAATCGAAGATTGCTATCAAATACTAAAAATAAAAAGAATAACTTCAAAACAGTTTTTTTCAGAAAAATAGAAGAAAGAATATTCTTAAATAACATAACAAACATGTCAAAAGATATTTACCCATATCTTAGAAGTCCTATATATTAACATTACAAAACCAATTCATGTTGTAAAAATGCCATAAAACTGAGGGAAATAAAATCCAAGATTATAATTTCTATTATGTTATATTATTTATTTCATGCTCTATTTTCCTTTTTATGTGATTATAACTGTGTAGTGTCCAGAAAGAAAAGGTAAGATAGTGATATTTATTGAGTACCTTTCATGCTTCTAATACAGTAACAGGCTTTTGAAATTCAGTTTTCATTTATTTAACAAAATTCCTATTCTAATGTGAGTGTCATTATGTCCTTTAATGATACATATTTTAATGTTTTTAATGTGTGAAGTATCATAAAACTATTCAAAGTATTAATAATAATCCATATAAATTTCATGCACATCAACACAATTTAATTCTGTAATAAAATGATCTTGAGCACCTATAAGAGGGAAGTTCAAAATGGAAAATAATTCTTTACAGAAACTACACATACAATAGGCCTTAGCACAAAGAAAAATTTAAGTGGGAGAAAAAGTAGATTTAGATTTGTTAAAGAGCAGGCTGCTGCTTCCCGCATTACTGAATTAAATTGAATGTTCTTTAATCAATGCTAGCAATATATTTAGAAAGAGAGTGAAGTATGTTGCCCATTAGGTAGCAGAAAATCTCTGCAAAACATACACCCACAGATTAAATAAAACAACAGCAAAAATCAAGCACTTATTGCATCCACATCAATTTTCCGCCTTGTTTATTAAACAATCATTGTGATTTTCCAATAAGCTATGCTAAAATCACAAAAGCAGAACTGAAGTTTTATATAGAAAAGTAAATCACTTGTTTTTTTTTTTAATGGATTAGGAGTTTGATATACATAAGCAATGTAAAGAACTGACAGAGGTAAATTTGTCTCATATCTTCTATCTCAAATTTCTGAGTCACTTGGTTCACAAAGACTGATCATCATTAAACATTGCTGTGAGCACCAGAGCTAAGACTTTCAAACCTCATTAAAAACAATTATTTCAATCTTGCTAAATTACTGCAAATGTATAAATTTTAAATGACATGTGAAGTAGAATTTTTGTTTAAGTAGCTTATTAGCAGATGGTAAAATCAGCTTTATTTATAATTTTTAGGGGAAAAAATAGAAGACACAAATGTAAAAAAAAAAAATTTCATCCAATTTTACACCATCTATTCTTAGGTACAGCCAATGTCCTGACACTGCAATAGGTTCTGGGGTTTTGTTTCTGGATGGGAGAATGAGATTTTTATTATTTTCTTTAGTTTTTTTTCATTAGACATCACAATTGAACATATTAACATTCAAAAAAAAATCTTTTGGGTTAGAGTTCACTCTGCTGGAACCTTGTAAAGATCAACCATTTAAGACTTCTCATCTTGATTTTTTTAAGTGTTGTATTCAACCCAAATCTCCATTCATTATAACTTTTTCTTCAGAGAAGAATATTTTCATTGCCTCATTCTGTGGGAGGAAACTCAGAAGCATCTCTAAAAGAAAATGAGAAATGCAGGAACTTATAACTAATTGGAAAAATTTATGAATAGACATTTGAATGTCTAAGATTACAGATAATTAAAGTATTCTAAGGTTTTTACCTTTATAAATGGGATCAGTAACAGAGTATAGTAATTTAACCATTTTGCTATATTGAGAAAATATTCTATGACAGTATTTTATATTTTATTAGAGATAAAGCTAGGACAAACATTTCTATTCACAAACACCATTATTTTTTAAGTTATTCTGCTATACATTTTAAGGAGTAGTATTATTAATAAGTAAAAATATAAATACTTTGTAATTATTAAAATGTATTATTAAATTGTTTTCCAAATTGCTTATTACAGTTTAGACACTGAAAATATGTAAAATTGCATCACTTTCCCTAAGATTCTGTTATTCTGCTTTTTCTTTTGTTTTTGAATTAGTTAATATTTACCATAATATTTTAACTAGTATTTTTCGATGGCTGGAAAAGTTGAATCTCTTTCCATTTGTTTGGTTTTGCATTTGTTTTTCATACATTAAAGGTGCATTTATTATTAGCAAATTAGAACATTCAATCTTTTGCTCTCATGTTTCTTTCTTTAGAATATGTATACTGAATTTATATGTCTATGTATGCCTATATATTCATAAAATTAAGAACAATAATACTTTCATGACTTCTGGAGTTATTTAGGGTTCCAATCTTTAGTCCATAAATTCTATGGTGGCAAAAAAATGGGTGTGTTTACTACGTGTCGACTGTATCTTGAATGAAATCAGATACATAAGAGGTGCTCAAAAAACTAACTTACATGTTCACTATTTCATTATCACTTAAGTAAAAATACTTAAAAGAGAAAAAAATTTAAAAGTTGTCAGATTTTACTGACTTAATACAGACAAAAAGTGTTGGATGTGAGGAAATTTGAATTTCTGGTGGAGTCACTGATGAGAGGAAAAACACAATTGGTTTAGTTGGGAAGAGGAGCAAGTGAGAATTAAGAAGGAAATAAAAATTCAGAAAGAGTAAAAAAATATATGGAAAAGATACAAGATAGATAGATATTTGTGGGGCTTTTAAATAGAGGATCAAAAATAAGAGTTTCAGCTTTTATTGGGTCATCTAACCCATTGTAACTGTTGTGATACCTGCCCAAAAATTACAGTCAGCTTAAATTGTTGCCACTTAGAAAGAGAACTTATCTAAACCTTTTAGGATCAGATCAGATATGCCCTAATAAAATATGGAGGACCATATTCCTGAGGAGGAATCTGTGTAAGATAGCACCTCTGCTGTATAAAGTTACATCCAAGATAATAACTGAAAAATAATAAACTAAAGATCCACTTCAAAAAATTAGATAGATTTCTGCTTCCACTTAGGAAACATAGAAAGGAAACTTCACTACCAGCCTACTTACAAAAACAACTGGATAATCTAAAAAATTACAGTAATTTAAAACCCATCAGATATTTGTAGTCACAAAGGAACCTCAAATCCAAGGGGAGATAAGACTCTACTCAGAGAGACAGGCAGGACACACAGGTGCTTTCATCCTTGGCAGAGCAGCAGGAAGAAGAGACAGATGCCATAGACATGCAGAAATGATGACACATTTTTAAGCTCTAGGTGTGGGCTGGCATGGTAGTTTAGAAGGTCCCAGAACTCCAGACAAAAGGAATCCTTGCACACAACCACAGACTCTTTTTTCACAAGCCTTCATCTAGTACTCGTGAGAAAGACTGGATTTGGGAAAGAAGAACTGAGGCAGAGCCCCTCTGCAGCGGCATGGGTGCAGCGCCGGAGACCCATGGAAACTCTCTTGTACCTGGGGCCTTGTACTGAGGAGGAGTCCGTGGCCATCCACTGTTCATGGAGTGACAGGAGGTGGGACAGAGGCCCTTCTGATGTACAGGCACACCGGGTATTATGGACTGAGACATCCTGTACCCCAAAATTCCTATGTTGAAATCCCAATCCCCAATGTGGTGATATTAGGGGAGGGGGTGTCTGGAAGGTTATTTAGTTCATGGCTGCAGAGCCCTCATAAATGAGATCAGTGCCCTTATGAAAAGAGGCCAGAGAGCTAGCGAGGTCTCTTTCTGCCATGTGAGGACACAATGAGTCAGCAGTCTACAATGTAGAGGGCCCTCACCAGAATCGACCAGGCTGGCACCCTGATTTGGACTTCCAGCCCCCAGACTGTGAGAAATAAATTTCTGTTGTTGATAAGCCACCCGGTCTGTGGTACTTTGTTAGAGCAGCCCAGACTGAACAAGACGCCAGGACTTCTATAGTCTCAGAAAAGAGCAAGAGAGTAGAGAGAAACCTCACACCAAGTGGCAGGCAGCAGATACCTTCTGAAGAGGGTGGGGCAGGCAGAGCTAAGTGAGAAGACTTCTGAGGTCCAGCGGCTCCAGGCCTGCTGTGCTCCAAGGGTGCAGCTGGACAGTGACCTTCAGGCACTCAGATGCCAGCCTTGCTAAGCAAAATTGTCAAGTAATTAGAAGGCTCTGGTGAACTGAATGTAGCCGAAGCAGCAAGAAAGCCCAGCTTCATATCAACTGCAGATTAGATTCTTCTCGATCCCCCTATGTGGGCCACATACTATTGTCTGATTAAAAAAAAGAAAAGTGTTTTTTATCTGAGCATAAATACTATTTACCTCAATATCTGCTACTTTTTCTATATACATTGTCTAGCAATTCAATAAAAATTTCATGACACATAGAAAAGAAATTCAAGAAAATATGAGTCATCATTAAGCATACATCAATAGAATCAGGAATTAGCATGGATACTGATATTCTCACACAAAGAGAAATTAAAATTATTAAGATAATTGTATGAAAACAGTGAGAAACATACATGAACAAATGGGGAGAATTTCAGCAGAGATATGGAAAGTAAACAAAAAATAGAAATACCAGAAATGAAAATGCAAGGAGATAGGGAGTTTTTTGTTTTGATTTTTGATGGGATAATCACTAAAATGGACATAGCAGAGGAAAGAATTATAAACCTTGAAAACAGGTCAGTAGTGACAAAAAATACAATAGAATGTCAGCGATCAGTGGAACCATATGGTTTTAAAGAAGTGTTTATCTATCCCAGAAGAAGCAAGAGAAAATGGGGAAGAGACAATCATTTGAGAGAGATAACCCATACTAATTTTCCAGAATTAAAGAAAGATATCAAACCACAGAACCAAGAGACTCAGGGGACCTCCAGTAGGAAAAATATAAATTTTAAAAAGCACCAGAAACATCACACTCAAACAAAAAAAAAGATAAAAAAGCAAACATAAAACATCTAAAAATAAGACAGAGGAAAAAAAGACAAAATTATATCATATCTACATGTGACACTGTTTACTAACAGGTGTGTTATAGGAGATTTATTGCAAAAGAAATGATTCTGCCTTTATAGTTACGATGTAAATCAAGTGCAGATCCATACGTTTAGGTTGCTTTAATTGGGTTAGAATATGTTTTTTTTTTCTTTAGAAAAAGACTCAAACTATATACTAGAATGTTTATGGTGGTTATCACCGAAAATAGTAGTTATACTGTAATTAATGAAGACACTATTATGTCTTCACTTTCCAAATTTTTTAATAAAGAACATACATTTATTGCACCATAGTTCAAACACACAAAGAAGAAAATTTAAATCCTAATTGGTTTTTTCAAACACCAAAACCTGAGCCATTTAGCTTATCATTACTAAAAAGAACCATAAGCCACCTAACTTTAGAAAAATTCTCATCCTTTTATGAGTGATTAACTTCTCTCAAGTATTCAGCTTCACAGGGAGAAATGTGCTAGCACAGAGTGACGGGCCCAGTGATCCATACATACTTTCTGTGGCACACCATCATTACATTGTCTGTAAGTCAGAAAGAGGTCAGTTATAACGGGCGAACTATTTTCTGATTATAATTACTCGATTCACATTAGCTGTTCAAGAAATATTTGCTGAATGGATGCCTATATCCAGGCATTGTGATTGGTAAAATATTAATAAATGAAAATTAGATAAGATACATTCCTAAGCTTATATATTTTTAATGCACACAGAACACACTAAATAGTTGTGTAAATAATAGCCCCCTGGTACAGAAGAGGGATTTAAGAGTTTTGACAGAGGTTGTGAAGGGGCAGAGGGAAAAAAAAAATCAAAGATTTTGTTATAGAGAGAATTATTTCACTAAATTTTGAAACATGCATTAATTCACCTTTTAACAAACACAATAAAGGATAAGAACACGAAAGCATATGGCACTGTTCTGGAAGAGTATAAAGTATGAAGAATATAAAACGAAGATCAAAACAGACATGTTACCTGACCTCATGGAACTTAGAGTATAATAAGAGAGACTGGGAGTAATACAATAATCACCCAAATACATAATTATAAAATATGAAATAAAGCTAGGGTGAAGGTACAGAAATTGGGAAAGTTCAATGCGTCTTTCAGAGAAAATAACTTATCTGCCAAGTGTAAAAGGTGAAGAAAATGTGATGTGAATTCTGTATTTGCTATCAAGCGTCAGGTTCACGGAGATGAGTGGTGGAGAAGCTGTTGGAGAGAGAGGCAGAAGTTGGATCCTAACTTGTCATATATTCCATTTAATTTAGAAATGAGAACAACTTGAACTATTTCAAACCTTAAAGAAGTTATGAAATTTTTGAAGAAACCAACAGATCATGAGCAATATTTAGGCATTTGGACTAAGCAACCTTAAAACTTTCCTCCCTTGCACAGATTCCATGACTCTATGTAAACTAAACTTGCAGCCAAGAAGTAAAGAGTAAGATAGGCTTTATTTAAGGTTGTCAGTGGTAAAAATAAGGCAGCAAAGTACATGAGACAGGTCCTATATAAAGAGGGTAGAAATGTTCTCATTGGATTTGATACCAAGTGTGATGTATAGCCTAGACTGGGAAACAGTACCTAGAATATGTTTGTAAAGCAGTAAGGACATGGAAAAATTTTTAGAAAGCTGTTTGCAGTAAATGTAAGCAGCTTTGTTTTTTCCTTATTTATTTATTTTTTTATATGAGCTGGTCGTGGTCTCTAAGGATCAAAAGTAAACTCTGTTTTAGTTTCATACCTAATTTCAAAAAATTACAGGACTGCAATATTTAATTGGATAAACACAGTTCTAAGAATTTGCTGAATATTATTGTTATTTATAGAATTGCAAAATGTTTCAACTAGAATATTAGTGTAATATAAGTTTTTCTTGTTGAAGAAACTGAGGCACAGAGAGTAGCAGTAATTTACTTATGGTCCATCAAGGAAATTATGGTATCTGAAATATAATTTGGACCTCTTTACGCCTAAACTGCCTCGGGTAACATTGGATCATGAAAAACAAATCAAACCAAACCAAACCAAATATACAAACAACAACAACAACAACAAAAAGGTATTATCCTTATTGTAGGAACATACATTTGTTCAATTTCCAAGGAGCATAATTTTAAAAGAATATCTCTTATAAAGAAATGACTTGGTAAATGGAGAGGTTTGGGTTCAGGAACCACAAGATTTTTGGTCTTTTCTTGTCATAGTCCCTGTGGCCTTGTAATATTAGGAAAACTGTTTCATATGAGATCCAGTTCAGTCTCTTTAAATGGTGGGTATGAACCATGATGGAAAAGGAGAGAAGGGATATTTATTATTAAATATATGCAGTTCTCATACTCAGCACGGTTTTTAGGGTGCTTCTATCCAATTAACCATGCATCTATTTATATTCATTGAACTTTCACAAAATATCCTGGCAAACGAGGCAGACGCAATGCCAATGAAAGATTTTAAGCTGAGGAGTGGCATGATCCCATTGAAGACCAAAAGTACCATGTAGTGTAGTGTGTTGATGACAGGCTCTGTGTGTGTTAGGGTAGGGGCTAGAAAATGTGCAAGCAAAGTGATGACTTAGGAGGACTGTGCAGGAATCCAACAGACAAATAATGGTGCTTAGACCAGCAAGGCAAAATAGAGGCGATGCAAAATCGCTGAGGGGTTGGAATTTGGACGCTTTGCAAACAGTGCTGACAGGGTCAGGTGACAGATTGGCAGTAAGTCCTTGCAGAGTATGTCTCTATTCTAATCCCCTGGGAGCTGTGGTAGAATGAAACTTGTGGGACTGAAGTCCAACCTCCCTGCTTCAAGGCCAGGCTCCACCACTCTCTCTCTCTCTCTCTCTTTTTTTTTTTTTGGTGAAAACTTGAGTTACTTAGTATCACCAGTGTTCAGTTATTTCGTATGTAAAATTCAAAAGATAACTCCTATATCACAAAGCTGCTTGTGAATCAAATGAGATTATGTATAACAAGTGCTTTAAGCCTTTTTTATACATAGCAAATCATATATAATATTCATTCAGTGGTTAGCGTACACCAGGTAGTATACAGGTGCTTTACATAGATTAAATCCTCACGCTATCCAAGAAAATTTCTTCAATTATCTCTTATTTTATTCACAAGGCTTCAAGATTTTAATTAACTTGTCTAAGACCCTATAAATTATATATGGTGTAACTACAGACATATAACACTCTGCACACGGTATGCAGAGAATCAGCGCCTTAAATATACCATAGAGATTTTCCTCTACAACAAGTCTTTCTTCAAAATGCCATATGGTGTAACCAATATTCTGAGCTAAATTTAAACAGCTGCCAACAAAAGGGGAATACTCTAAACTGAGGGTTTCAGATCTTGGGCAAACAAACCAACCAATAGTTTTTTGGGTTTTTTTTCCCCATCCATCCTTATGATGGAAAGCTTGACAAGAATGGGAAGGAATGAATAATGATAAATTTAGAATGTATAATTGTGTGTATGTGTGTATGCATACACAGACATACATATTATACATTTAGGTGTGTGTATATAATTATTATACATATGCATGAATACCTAATCAAGCTATGTTTTTATCTCAGTTGTGGGATTTATTCATAATTCACAGCATATTTTGTGTGCAAATATATCACGTTTCACTGAACAATTATATTCATTTTAAGAAAAGTGACTTTGCTGTAGTCTAAGGATAAACTTTTTGTTTTCTTATAACATAAGTAATTGAAAGCTTTGCTTGAAACAAGTGTTTTTTACGTCAGTGGCTATCATCTCAAACTATGTGGGCTTTCTGATGGTGCAGAAAAATGAAAAAACATAGATAAAGGAGATGCAAACAAAATATCTCCAGACACTACAAAAATAATCATTATAACAAAAAACAATAAAAAGTTTTAAAAAACTTCCAATAATCCTAATAGCAGATCCTAACGGTAAATTGAACAGATATGATTTCATTAGTTCTGACATTGAAAACATTATCAGCATTATATAAATTGTACAAATTTCATTTATAAACAAAGTAAAATTGGAAATTGAAACCACTTTTGGACACTTTATACTATGGCCAATTTTAATAAGTACAGGAAAAATTAAAAGAAACACTTATTTGCCATTATCTCCTGTCTTACATTATGAGGGTAGGTGCTGGGAAATACTTATTTGTATGTTCATCGAACAGCCCACTAGCAGGTACCTGAGAAAGAGCCACACTGCCGATAGATCCCATGCTGCCTGTTCACCCTCCAAATGCAGTTCTGTCTGCCGCACAAGCAAGTCTAGGCCTGAGCAGGAAAGTTGCTGAGAGCATTCCCAGATTCCAGGGAGTGGGAGACACTGGGGAAAACAGGGGTACCTTCTCCCTCTCACCAAGTCTTCAGGGCAAAAGCCTCAAAGCCTCACCACGAAGAAACATGGAGAAAGCCTGAAAGAAACACTTATATATCCTGTTTTGTTGTTTGGATATTTTCCCAAAAATATACTTATTTTTACAATTGAGATATTTCTTAAATACAGGCAGACCAGTAGATGCAGTTATCCTAGTTGGACACATGTGATATTTGTTACAGAATTGTTTTCTTTTCCCCTTCAAATAAAACTTGTAAATATTCTCATAAATTCCGCATAAATATTATAATTTGGATGGATCATCGTTTTCTCCAAAATCTTGTTGAAACGATTAAAGGATATATAAAATACGAAACTTTTTATCAGACAAGGATCTAGTCACCATAGACATCTTGCAAATTTCAAGGCATTTTGATGTAACAAGCGAATAATCACTGATTAATAAAGGAACGCTCAGCTACTCAATGCAAGGGAAGGAGTTCTTTCCCTGAGAAGAAGGAAGAGACTACCTTCCACAGATACACCCCCACAGTGCCTAATTTGGTGTGGGCCCAGTTATCTTTACTTCCTGGTGTTCACACCCTGTGTGATCTCCTCCCCCTGAGTGTGGGTTGTACCTCTGACTTGCAAAGGTGAAAAGATGTATGTGCAAGATTACATGATCGTATTACATAAGATTGCAGCACCTGTCTTGCTGGAAGCACTCTCTTTCTGTCCCTTACTGGCAAGAAGCCATGCTACAGAATTCCACATGGCAGAGGAAACATAGGTGACTTCGAGGAGCTGGAGGGTGACCTCCAGCTGACAGCCATGGAGAAACTGAAGCTCTCAGACCTACAATCATTAGGAAGTGAATGCGGCCAACAACAGTACAACAAGGGGGCCGGGCGTGGTGGCTCACGCCTGTAATCCTAGCACTTTGGGAGGCCGAGGCGGGCGGATTGCTCAAGGTCAGGAGTTCGAAACCAGCCTGAGAGAGACCCTGTCTCTACCAAAAATAGAAAGAAATTAATTGACCATCTAAAAATATATATACAAAAAATTGGCTGGGCATGGTGGCGCATGCCTGTAGTCCCAGCTACTCGGGAGGCTGAGGCAGGAGGATCGCTTGAGCCCAGGAGATTGAGGTTGTTGTGAGCGAGGCTGACACCATGGCACTCACTCTAGCCTGGGCAATAAAGTGAGATTCTGTCTCAAAAAACAAACAACAACAAAAAAAAAACAGTACAACAAGGGAAGCAGTTCCTTCCCCAGTTAAACCTCCCGATGGGAACTCCACCCTCACCTACAATTTGAGAGCAGTTTTGTGAGACCCTAAGCACAGGAACCAGCTAAGCTATGAAGCAAATATGACCTATGAAGCAATTTGAGATAATAAATGTATGTTGTTTTAAGCTGCTAATTTTGTGATAGCTTTGATACACAGTAATATATAACTAATATTAGGTCATTAAATATGAATGTTCTATTTCAAATAAAAAGTGTAGTTTATTATATCTCAAACAAGAAGCAGTACAATGAATCAAAGTATTCACCTAAACTATCGACACAGTTTTGCCATCTTAAGAGTAGTTTGTTTATGCCAGCAGTGAAGAAGCCTGAAGAGCAAGTGGCAATGAAATTGCAAAAGGCCTTTTCCACAGCTTGTTGAGAATTCAGTATTTTTCCTTGCAAGAAGTGGTCCAAAGCCTGAAAGAAGTTGTCGTCAGTTGGTGCAAGGTCTGGTGAATGCTGTGGGTGACAAAGAGTTTCCAAGTCCAGCCTCTGTAGTTTGAGCAGCATTGTTTGTGCAACATTGGTCAAGCCTTGTCTTCCAAAAGAATTGGTCTGTCTCTATTGACCAATCTCGACTGCATAACTGCAAGCATCCTCATCATTTTGTCCAAGTGTTTGCTGTAGACATCCGCTGTAATCGATTAACCAGGTTTCATGAAGCTGTAATGGATAATACCGGCGCTGGACCACTGAACAGTCATCATTAGTTTTTTTCAATAAATATTCAGTTTTGGACTGTGTTTCGACATTTCCTCTTTATCCAACTATTGTGATGAACGCTTGTGATTTTCAAAAAGCATCCATTTTTCATCACCTGTAACAATACGGTGTAGAAATGGTTCACGTTTATGTTGTGATAGCAATGAAAGGCAAGTGTTGAGATGATTTCTCTTCTGATGCTCATTTAATTCATGTGGAACCCATTATCCAGCTTCTTGAACCTTGCCCATTTGTGTCAAATGGTCCAATATTGTTGAAATACTAATGTCAAATCTTGTTGCTAACTCCCACATAGGTTGAGATGGATTTGCTTCCACAACAGTTTTCAGCTCCTCATTATCCACCTTGCTCTCAGGTTGCCCACGTGTTCATTTCCAAGATTAAAATCACCGGAATGAAACTTCTCCAACCATCGATGTACTGTGCGCTCATTAGTCACATCCTTCCCAAACACTTTGTTGATTTCTAGCTGTCTGCACTGCATTGGTTCCACAATGAAACTCATATTCAAAAATAACACAAATTTTTGACTTATCACTGGTTTTACAAAAATTGTTCTAAAAACATTGAAAGATAATTGCAAGCCAAACTATGCATTTGAAAGACTGAGGATGTACCTTCACAATAAAAATAAAACTCAAAGTGTCAAAGTGAAATGTCAAAGATATCAGCTGTCAAACTTAGTTCTTAAGGAAATCAGAAATTTCATACTTAATCTAAATACAACACAGGAGCAGATGAAAGTAAGAGCCTTGTAGCTAGGAACTCACAAGGCAGAAGGATGAGAGCAAAACCATCTTCCCTTGGGATGCAACTTGCTAGACAAATAAGCTATGGAAAAGAAGTTCTTAGCACAGAAGAAAAGGTCTCTGTAGCCACTGCCTCTAACCTTAGCCCGATTTGCTTATGATTGTAGACCCTCCTATGTAAATAAATGCCTACTTTTTATTTCTGACATTATCAGATCATAAAAGATAATATATCATGAACATATGAGATATCCAGCAGAAGCCTCTCTGTTTACAATAATAGGAAACTTCTGGCTTCCTTCTCTTCAAAAGAAGTAAACAAACAAAAACGTATTTGAACACTGTAAAGATAAAACAACTTAGAAAAAGAGTCCAGTCTGTGACCCTATGAAAATTCCCTATGAAATACCACAAGAAGGAAGAAAATGATGTTAGCTAATTGCTAATTTTAATCTCAACAAGATTAAAAGAATGTAGCACTAATGAAACTAGTTTAGACAGGCATAAGAAATGAACAGTTTAAAATTTTTGTCAGACTTCATAGAAAAAGACACAATTGAGAAATTAAAAGCTATAAATGGCTTTGAAATGACATGAAAATTTGTTTAGCATGTACTGATAAATTTAAAAGTTTATATGATAATTTTAATATGATATATGGTATGATATCATATTTAATATTATATATGATATAATATCATATATAATATTATATGATATATTTTAATTTTAATATGATAAATTTAAAAGTTTTAATATGAATAGAAAGATTTGGGGAATATAAATACTAACAATTGACAATGTTTCTCTCTGAGACAGAAATATATGTGATTTTTCATTAACTTTTATATTTTTATCAAATTAGAAGACACATATGATTAGGTTTCCCTGCAGGTTTCTCAACTTCCTGAATAATTTTACACACAGTTAAATTCCCTCTTTGTGATGTATAGTTCCATAGGTTTTGACAAATGCCTATAATCATGAATTATACAGAGCAGTTCCATTTGCCCTAAAATTCTCTTCTTTTGTCTCCTGTATTGAAGCCATTCCCACGTCAAACCCCGGCAGCCACTCGTCTGTTTCCATCTCGGTAATTTCTGTTTTGTCTCAGTGCCACAAAGACGCCATTGGAATCTGGCTTCCTTAACTTAGAAAAATTCCTTGGCATTTCATTTCCGTTGTTCTATGAATAAATAGATTGCTCCATTTTTATTCCTGAGTAGCAGTCTATTGTACAGGTATAACGCAGTTTGTTTATCCATCCTCCCAATGGAGGGTGTCTGAGTGTATTTTAGTTTCATAATGCAGCAGTAATAAATTACGACAAACTTAGTGGCTTAAAACAACACGAATTTATTATCTTTGGGTTCTAAAGGCCAGAGGTAACAAAATGGGTCTCACTGGGCTAACTTCAATGTGTCAGCAGTGCAGTATTGCTCTCTGGAGACTCTGGGGAGAATCCATTTTCTTGTGCTTTCAAGCTTCTTGAGGCCACCTGCTTCCCCCCGCTTGTGGCCCCCTCCTTCCCTCCCACAGTGATGTCCGCTGAGCTCTCTCACACTACCCTCTCTCCAGTGTTGCTTTCCAATTTCTTTTCCATTTTTAAGGATCATTGTGATTACAATGGGCCCACCTAGATATTCCAGGATAGGTTCCTTATTTTAAGATCTGCTGATTAGAAACCTTAATTCCATTTAAAACGTTAATTTCCCTCTGCCATGTAAATGACCATATTCACAGATTCCAAAAATGAGGATACAGACACTTTTGGGAGATCATCATTCTGTTCACCAAGGGTTGTTTTCACTTTCTGGTGATTATAAATAAAGCTATATGAAATACCTTTATCCATCATTTTAATCAATCAATGTCTTTATATTTTCAGTTTTGAGGTTCTTTTTTTCAAGATAGCATATACTTATGTCTTGATTTTTATTTATTTATTTATTTACTTCAGAATATTACAGGGAAATAAATGTTTTGGTTACATGCATTGCTTTTGTACTGCTTGAGTCAAAGTTATAAGTGTGCCCATCACCCAGATAGTGTACATTGTACCTGTTAGGTATAACTTCGCCTATCCCCTCTTCCCCCCTCATACCTGCTTGATTTCCATTTTTTTTTAATTCCAGAGTATTACAGGGGTATATATGCTTTGGTTACATATATTGCCTTTGCGCTGTCCAAGATAGAGCTACAAGCATGGCCATCCCACAGACAGTGTGCACTGCATCCTTTAGGTGTAAATTTATACATTAACCCCTCCCTCCCCCAACTGCCTGACACCCAATGTATGTTGCTTTCATATGTGCACATAAGTGTTGATCAATTAGTATAAATTTAATGGTGAGTACATGTGGTGTTCGTTTTTCCATTCTTGTGACATTCACTTATGTCACTTATGATGGGCTTATTCACTTATGATGAGCTCAAGATCCATCCAGGATAATACAATAGGTAGTTCACCATTTTCTATGGATGAGTAATACTAAAAGGTATACAAATACCACATTTTATTAATGTACTCAAGTGTTGATGGGCACTTGGGTTGTATCCACATCTTTGCAGTTGTGAATTGTGCTACTATAAATATTCAAATGTAGATGTCTTTTTTATAGAATTCCTTTTTCCCTTTGAGTAGATACCCAGTGGATCAAATGGTAGTTCTACTCTTAGCATCATGATACTACCACAAGAAAAGAGACATAAACCAATGGAATGGAACTGAGAACCCAGATATAAAATCATCCTCATATACCCATCTGATCTTTGACAATACAGACAAAAAAATACTGGGGAAAAGAATACTTATTCAATGTATGGTGCTGGGAAAATGGGATAGCCACATGTAGGAGACTGAAGCAGTCACCTCACAAAAATCAACTCACGGTGGATAACAAATTTAAAACTAAGGCATGAAACTATAAGAATTCTAGAAGAAAATGTTGGAAAAACTCTTACAGACATTGGCCTAGACAAAGAATTTATGAAGAAGACCCAAAGGCAATCACAGCAACCACAAAAATAAAGAAATGGGACTGGATCAAATTAAAAAGTTTCTGCACAGCCAGGGAAACTATCATGAGAGCAAACAGACAACCTACAGAATGGGCGAAAATATTCACATACTACATAACCTATAAAGAGCTGATAACTAGAATCTATATAGAAATCAAGAAAACCAGGAAGAAAAAATCAAACAACCCTATCAAAAGTGGGCAGAGGACACGAACAGAAACTTTTCAAAAGAAGATAGACTACTGACCAGGAAACATGAAAAAATGCTCAACATCTCTAATCATCAGGGAAATGCAAATCAAAACCACAGTGAGATATCACTTACCTCCATTGAGAATGGCTCTTATCAAAAAGTCCCAGAACAATAAATGTTGGCATGGTTGTGCAGAGATAGGAACACTCATATATTGGTGGGACTGCAAACTAATAGAACCTCTGTGGAAAGTAATATGTAGATACTTCAAAAAGCTACAAATAGAACTACCATTTGATACAGCAATCCCATTACTGGGCATCTACCCAAAGGAAAAAAAGACATTCTGTAAAAAAGACATCTGCACTAGAATGTTTATAGCAGCACAATTCACAATTGCAAATATGTGGAAACAATCCAAGTGCCATCAACACATGAATGGATTAATAAAATGTAGTATATGTATACCATGGAGTTCTACTCAACCACGAAAAATAATGGTGATCTAGCACCTCTTGTATTATCCTGGATGGAGCTGGAGCCCATTCTACTAAGTGAAGTATCACAGGAATAGAAAAACAAGGACCACAAATTGGAATATCAAATTGGTATCAACAGTTATGTGTACACATAGTAGTTACATTCTTTGGGTGTTAGGCAGATGGGTGGGGGAAGAATGGGTATACACACACCTAATGAGTGCAGTGTGCACCATCTGGGGGATGGACATACTTGAAGCTCTGACTCAGGTTGGGCAAAGGCAATACATATAACCTAAACATTTGTACTCCCATAATATGCTGAAATAAAAAAAAAAAAAGAAAACCAATGCAAAAATCTTAAACAAAATATTAGCAAATAGAACCTAGATAACACATCAAATGATTGTTATGTCACACTTCACAGAGATTTAAAAACCCTCTCTTCACAACTAAGTAGTGATATTTTATTACTACTAAAGGGGGTTTTCCGATAGGACTTATAAGTTCCTTGATATTAATAAATTTAATATAGCTTATCATATTAGTTTAAAAAATGGGCAAAAACTGTGTGCTCATCTCCATAAATGCCAAAAAAGTACTGATGTTAAAATTCAATATTAACTTCCTAATTAAAAGGAGGAATAAAATAAAAAAAAAATAAATACCATAAAAGAATGCATGAATGACTGAGCAAGAAGTGTAATACTTGTAAAAGCACAATTTACCTCTTAAATGCTTATGGAGAAACTCCTCAGAGATTTAAAAGGGATGCTGAGACCCAAGAATAATGAGATCCAATTCACAACAGCACAAGGACTCCCAGATTTTAAAGAATATTCTGAGATGCAACTCACTGACTCTAATTATTATTATTTTTTGTTCTATTGCTAACATCACAGTAGGCAATGTATAATAGAACTAAGATTTCTTATTCCCCAGATTTTTTTTTGCAAATACTTTAAGGAAAAATATCTATTTAAAATGAAACATTTAGTATATAATAAAATAATATTATCAAAATGTAACTTCAATGATTGAAAGTTTAATTGGACAGCATATATGTTAGAATAAAAATGAGACCAATCAAGAACATTTGAACAAGGTTCATAGGTTAGGTAGGAATTGATATAGGTCTTGGTGAAAAATCATTTGACTATGAAGAGAATAAAAATGTGTCCATAATAATACAGAAAGGATTGAGGATATTTCAAATAGAGGAAAGGAATTGACTGAGCACCAATTCTTTGCCAAGGCACTGGGATATAATTGGCAGTTCGATATTCAAGCAAAAATAGAAGCATAACCCAAACAGTGAAGTAAACAATTTTACCTCCATTTTACAGGGAAAACAACTTTCCAAGTTACTCAGTAATTTGCACTAAGATCATAAGACAAAATAGCAGAAAATTTGGTGTTTTAACTTAGTTAAGTAATTTTAAAGCATGCTCTTTAGCTACATGGTATTAGCAGACTGTTCTAAAATGGATAAAATAAATTCACTTCTTAATTTGATTTTGCCATTGCTAAATGAGGAAGCATATTCATGCCTATATTACTCTATAGAAACTGCGACTGAGAAACATCTCAAGGTTATGTGTTTGCAGGCTCAAGTTAGCACAGTGACTGTCACACTGACACCTTCCTACCTCACATGTGTGCATTATTCATCTTTATTTATGTCATGCTTGTGCTTTGATGCCAAAGGCATTTTAAGTCCTTCATGTCAGGTAGGAGAACCACTATATTCTAAACTGGCCAAATTGTATTTCTCACATATTTCCTTTGCCATAAGCCAAAGGAAGAATGCATTTTGAATAGATTTTAACAGATTTTCAATTTTGTGAGAATGTGTTTCAGAAGCTCCACCTTGATTGCCCAGATGGAAAACCTTAACAAGTATATTCAGTAATTAAGGATTGAAACTGAGTATAGTACACTGCTAAAATAATCACAATAAGTATAAAAACTGAAAAAGTTACTTCACTGACTCAGTTTGAATCTTTTCTTTGGCTGTCTGTGGAAATCAGCCGTTGCTTCCATTCCTGGTGTTGGGGACTGGCTAAGGAGAGTGTAACTGCATAGTGAGGGCAGCTCAACGGGCCCAGGGTTAAATTCCAGGAAGAAGTCCATACAGTGTCCAGGAACTCGCATTCTAGAACATCATGCATTTTAAAAGCATCAGTGTCACTCCAGTTGCCAAGCTTATTAAAATCATCTGTGTAATGTTCCCTCACTTCCAATATTTCAACCAAATGCAAACATTTATTTCAAATTTTTCAGTTCCTAAGGTGTATATCTGGGACTTGGATAATGAATGGAAAATTCTGAAATGGTGCTGGCCAGCATGTTTGTGGGACCCTCATCAATGGTTTCATAGACTGTTTTATATGTTAGTGCAACAGAATGACAAAGGACTCAGCTTCTGATTACAGTTTTCATTAGCTTTGTTACTATGTTTGTGTTTCATAACTTTTTGAATTTTCCTTTTCTTTACAACCAATGCTTGTCTTAGTTATTTATTGCCACAATAATGCTGGGTAAAAATCACCAAATTTCAGGTTCACACATTAATAAACATTTATTTTTATTCATCAGTTGTGAAATCATCTTGGCCGTTTGGGCAATAGGAACTGGTGTTGACACGGCTTGCCCATACATCCGTGGTCAGCTGCGTGTCAGTTGCAGGCTGGCTTTGATGCTCTTGGCTGGGTACTCTCAGGAGTTCAGAGCCTCGGGTGGAACCACAGAGCTTACTTACTCTGTTCTGCTCCATGGTGTCTCATGTTTCAGCAGTCAACTTCAGGCATGTTCTGTTGTCAGAGGGATCCAAGAGAGAATGGGAGTAGAAGGCCCTTTGAGGCCTAGGCTCAATATGAACACAGTGTCACTTCTATCACATTCTATTAACAAATGTAAGTTACAAGTTTACCCCAAGTTCAAGGTGTAGGGAGATAGATGCTATAGCTCCTCAAGAGTACCTGCAACATCACATTAGAAAGTTTGTGGAAGTAATGACAGACAGATACTTGAGGCTGTTTTTGTAATTAAGGGGTGATGACAAGGATGATGACAGGAGTACTGGTAATGAATGTGAGCTAGATTTTAATGTCTTAAATAAATAAGAGGTAGCAACCAGTAGACTGGTTTAGAGAGACATGAAGATAATAGTTTTGAGGGAGGAGAAAGAGAAATAATATAGATGGAACAATGAAAAGTGAGAAGAAAACCTATTCTACCTCGAGGCCTTTTCACATGTTGAAAAGAACAAAACAGCCAGAGATTGGGAGAATTACCTCTATCAAGGCCCTCAGGGGATAGTGAGAATTCACTTAGAACAAAAAATGAAGGAAAGCTTCAGAGAAGATACACAATCTTGAATAAGTATAGAAATAAATCTTATTCTCAAAATGAAAGGAAAAATATATTGTTTCTATTTTTTGTTTATTTCACCATATTACAGGAGGTACAAATGTTTAGGATACATATATTGCCTTGGCCCAACCCAAGTCACAGCTTCAAGTGTGTCCATCCCCCAGATGGTGCACATCGCACCTATTAGGTGTGTTTATACTCATCTTCTCCTCCCTCCGCCCACCTACCCAACACCTGATGAATGTTACTACTATTTGTGCACATAAGTGTGGATCAGTTAATACCAATTTGATGGTGAATACTCATGGTGCTTGTTTTTCCATTATTGTGATACTTCACTTAGTAGAATAGGCTCCAGCTCTACCCAGGATAATACAAGAGGTGCTAGATCACCATTGTTTTTTGTACCTGAGTAGAATTCCATTGTATACATATACCACATTTTATTAATCCATTCACGTACTGATGGTCACTTGGGTTGTTTCCACATTGTTGCAATTGTGAATTGTGCTGCTATAAAAATTCTAGCACAGATGTCTTTTTTACAGAATGTCTTTTTTTCCTTTGGGTAGATGCCCAGTAATGGGATCACTGTATCAAATGGTAGTTCTACTTTTAGTTCTTTGAAGTATCTACATATTACTTTCCACAGAGGTTCTATTAGTTTGCAGTCCCACCAATATATGAGTGTTCCTATCTCTGCACAACCATGCCAACATTTATTGTTCTGGGACTTTTTGATAAGAGCCATTCTCAATGGAGGTAAGTGATATCTCATTGTGGTTTTGGTTTGCATTTCCCAGATGATTAGAGATGTTGAGCATTTTTTCATGTTTTTTGCCATTTGTCTATCTTCTTTTGAAAAGTTTCTGTTCATGTCCTCTGCCCACTTTTGATAGGGTTGTTTGATTTTTTCTTCCTGGTTTTCTTGAGTTCTCTATAGATTCTAGTTATCAGCCCTTTATAGGTTATGTAGTATGTGAATATTTTCTCCCATTCTGTAGGTTGTCTGTTTGCTCTTATGATAGTTTCTTTGGCTGTGCAGAAGCTTTTTAATTTGATCCAGTCCCATTTCTTTATTTTTCTGGTTGCTGTGATCACCCTTGGGGTCTTCTTCATAAATTCTTTGTCTAGGCCAATGTCTGTAAGAGTTTTTCCAACATTTTCTTCTAGAATTCTTATAGTTTCATGCCATAGGTTTAAGTTTGTTATCCACCATGAGTTGATTTTTGTAACAGGTGAGAAATGCAGATCTTGCTTCAGTCTCCTGCATGTGGCTATCCCATTTTCCCAGTACCATTTATTGAATAAGGATTCTTTTTCCCAGTGTAAGTTTTTGTCTGCTTTGTCAAAGATGAGCGTCTCTATGAGGATGATTTTATATCTGGGTACTCAGTTCTATTCCACTGGTCTATGTCTGTGATCTTGTGCCAGTGTAAGCTGTTTTAGTTACTATAGCCTTGTAGTATAGCTTGAAGTCTGATAAATTAATGCCTTCCAATTTGTTCTTTTGCTTAAGATTCCTTTTGCTACACAGGGTCTTCTCAGGTTCCATATAAAGCATAGATTTATTTTTTCTTGATCTGTTGAAAAATGATGTTTGCATTTCAACAGGCATTGCTTTGAATCTGTAAATCACTATGGGTAGTATAGACATTTTAACAATGTTGATTTTTCCAACCCATGTGCGTGGTATGGTTTTCCACTTGTTTATGGCCTCTGCTATTTCCTTCCTTAGTGTTGCATAGTTCTCCCTATAGAGATTTTACCTCCTTAGTTAAACATATTCCTAGGTATTTTATTTTCTTTGTTGCAATTGTGAAGAGTATTGAGTCTTTGATTTGGTTTTCATTCTGTTGTTGGTGTATAAGAACACTACTGATTTCTGTGCATTGATTTTGTAACCTGAGATTTTGCTGAATTTTATTTATCAATTCCAGTAGTCTTATAGCAGAACCTTTGGGGTTTTCTAGATGTAAGATCATATAGTCAGCAAAGATCAATATTTTGACCTCTTCTGTCCCCATTTGGATGCCCTTGATTTCCTTCTCTTGTCTGATTTCTCTGCCTAAGACTTTAAGCACTATATTGAATAGAAGTGGTTATAGAGGGCAATGTTGTCTGGTTCCAGTTCTAAGTGGGAATGCTTTCAATTTTTCCCTGTTCAGTATGATGTTGACTATGAGTTTGTCATATATGGCTTGTATCATTTTTAGGTAAGTTCCATCTATGCCTATTTTGTTAAGCATTCTTGTCATAAAAGGATGTTGAATTTTGTGGAATGCTTTTTCTGCATCTATTGAGAGGATCATCTGGCCTTTTTTTTTTGTTTCCAATTATGTTTTGAATTACCTTTATAGATTTTTGTATGTTGAACCATCCTCCATCTCTGGGATGAAGCCCACCTAGTCATGATGGATTATTTTTTTTTGATAAGCACCTAAATTTGGTTTGCTAGGATTTTGTTGAGAATTTTTGCCTCTATATTCATAAGGGATAATGGTCTTTAGTTTTCTTTTTTTTGTTGTATCTTTTCCTGGTTTTTGGTATTAGGGTGATGTTTGCTTCATAAAATGTGTTGTGGAGGGTTACTTCCTTCTCAATGTTGTGGAATAAGTTCTGCAGAATATGCATCAGTTTTTCTTTTTAGGTCTGGTAAAATTTGGTTGTGAAACCAACTGGTCCAGGATGGGAGTGATGGCTCACATCTGTAATCCTAGCACTCTAGGAGGCCAAAACAGGAGCAACACTGAAGGTCAGAAGATTAAGATAGTAAAAATATTAATTACAAATTAATTATAATTGCAAACTGAATGCAATTGTAAATCCAACCCAAGGGTATACTGCATATAAACTAATAAATATTTAAGAATTGACAAAAACTTTAGAAAAAGGTTCAACTAACAGCCTGAATCACAATATTATTATCCTTATTTTATAGATGGGAAAGGTTTGATTTAGAGATGCTAACCTGTCCAATTTAATATACTTAGGAAATGACAAAGTCAGTTATACGTTATATCTGTAAAACTCTAAAATCTATGCTTTCCTTCTTTTTTTTTTTTTTACCAGATCATAGTTTCTTCTGATGACATCTAATGAGATTGAATAACACATAGGAATTTTCTTTCTAAGTACCTTGGTTTAACTGGTAGAAGTAAACATTGTGGCATAAAATTAGGGATGCTCTTCCTGGACTATAAAATGCATGCTGCTTTCTTTCAAGTATAAAAAGAAGCATAAGGAATAAAATATGTAGAGCTACCTTTCTAATGTGACAGCTGTTGACTGTTCAGCTAGTGAACAGGAAGCGTTGGGGGTAATCTTTTTGCAGGGTAGATCTATAATGGTATCCTCTGCATCTAAAAGATGTATTTAGGATTGACTCTGAGTCACAGTGTAAAGTAATCCCCAAAAGTGAAGAATTAAGAGGACTCTGAGGATAAAGCTTTACACATTTGAGAAATAGTTAGAGTTAAGAAATTGTGCAGTGTGTGGTTAAAATGTTTCGTGAGAGAACTCAATTCATTGCCAAATAATATAAAGGAAAAGTAGCATGTTGAGATTTGTCAAGTAAATTAATGATTTGCTTTAAAGGGGAAAAGTATAGACAAAGTGAAAGTATTGGGAGAGGTCATATATGTACATCAAACAACAGCTTTCTTTACAATAAACTGATGACTCAGATAACCTGTTCCCAAGACTCTTCTGTGATACCGAAAAGCACAGGAGAATACTAATGCAATTAAGGCCACCAGGGCATTGAAATTTTATTTTTAAAGTTAGTCAACTGATGGTGGATGCAGTGAAGTCTCAAAGGAGGCAACTGGTTCTGTTGTATGACCACTGAATTTTGTGAGTTACAAAAAAAAGAATGGGTGTGCACTCAAACCAGAGAAGATATTTATGGTCAGTATTTTTACTGATGATGTACATGGTTCAATAAGATATCCAAAGCAGAAACAAACACTATCAAGGAAAGATAAAAATATTAATGGAAAGTGGTAAGCAGGAAATAAGATAACAAACAGTATCAATATAATTAGATGTCTCATAATAAATTTTTATTCTCATATGCTGGCCTTATTTTTTGCCATATTGTTAGTTCTTAGAAAAATTCCTAGCACATTGTAGGTAGAAAAATATTCAATAAATGTATATCAAATGAATGACTTGTGTCCTACCTAGAAAAAGGCTAGGCGAGGATGAGAAGGGTATTAGTGTTCAAATTTAAAATATTTGCTTTGACAGCCATATAAATTCCACCAAGGTCATGGGAGAATTTCTACATTCAAGGCAGATATTGGTAGAATCAATTATAGATAGGTATAACATCTATATTTAGATAAAAACAACAGTTTAACTAGATTTTTGGACTCCAGTCTTACTCATTTCAATTTATTCTCTATAAATTGGCCACTTCCCAGCATGTTTAATGATCTCTCTAACACATAACATTTGCCATGTTACTCCTTTGCTCAAAGTCACTCCCTGACTGGCCTCAGAGTAATATCCAGACTGTGCAGTTTGTCACAGGAATACTTTTGCTTTTGCCTCTGTTTGCAACTCTCTCCTTAATTACCATAATAATCCTACAGGCTAGAGCAAACCTAGCTAAATTGGTAGCCTTTTCTTATAACCACCATTGGGTTTTGTTTTCCACCCCCAAATTTCTATCTTTCCACTGAAATCCCACACCACTGCTTGGATTTATAATGTGGCCTAGAGTGTGTGTGTGTGTGTGTGTGTGTGTGTGTGTGTGTGTGTGTGTGTGTGTGTGTGTAATGTTTTTGTTTTGTTTTTTTTTAAGCTTAAGGCTCCCAATTTGTTACTTGCAGTCCACTACTCCACATTCTTTCATGCCTCAAGCACATTATTTTCTCTATGTACACTTTTTTCAGTCTCCTTGACTGCCTAATTCTTTTATAACCTTTTAGACTTTGGTCATGCTCTTGAAAGCCTTTCATAAACCTACTAAACTAAGCTTGGATTAATGGCCTATATCTGTGCTCCCAAAGGGCCCTAAGTTTACCTCTAGCCCTAATACTAACTCATCTTCCAGGTAGCTTAGTCTTTGCTCAACATCTCATTCATGGAAGTGAAATCCAGCAACTTTATTAAGGTCTCTGCTCAAAAGTCTTCTAATTCCAGATGGTTTACCTGATTACCTTTGCATAAAAGAGTACCCCCTCCCTTCCTCACTACTCCCTTAGTCTGCTTTATTTCCACTGTTACACTCGAACCAATCTAAAATATTATTTAACTACCTATTCATTTTCAGATCACTTGTTTATCCTATGTAAATGCCAGGGTAGAGTGAGGTCTTTGCCTATTTTGTTTATTGCTCTATCCTCCTTGACTTGAAAGGTGCCAACCATAAAACATGCACTCAGTCAATAGTAGGTGAACAAGTAAATAAAATTGGAATTAGAATCTTTATTTGTGACTCTCTGGGAACATAAATTGGTTCAAATTTATAACTCAGAGGAAATACTCTTAAAGAGTCCCTTTCCCTGTACTCAGCATCTTACACAGTCTAGCTGCTCTCCAGCTCTTATTCCATTAACTCCTCCTGCTCCTCAGCCCTTAACAACTTTTTCAGTATCCAGTAGACAAGGCCATTGCCATTTGTTCTCCCCCCATTTCTTTCTGTAAACAATTTTCTCTCTGTTCTTTCTCCTTTCTTATATACCTCACATCTAAAGAGAGACAGGAAAAAAGAGAAATTTTCTTAAAAAACAAGACAAGTAACAGTGTGGGAAAAACGGATAGGGTCAAAATGAAACAAAACAAAACAAACAAAAAATAACATAGTTCCCCAAAGCAGGAAGAGTAGAGAGTAAGAAAAAAATGGGGATACCAGCAACTATGAATATGACACTGACATATTTTAATGCAATTGTCACTTTACCAGTCCTTGCTGTGAATGCTGTGAGGACAAGAACTTAGTCACAGTAGTATTTCTAGATTTTGATGGACTGTTACAAGCTGCAAACTAGTTAAAATGTCATTAGGTAAAAGCCAATTTTCTCTGATAAGATACATGCTCAAAACAGATAAAGTTTCAGGAACCAAAGAAGAAAGGAAAGAAGAAAGAAGAAAGAAAAGAAAAGAAAAGAAAAGAAAAGAAAAGAAAAGAAAAGAAAAGAAAAGAAAAGAAAAGAAAAGAAAAGAAAAGGAAAAGAGAAAGAAAGAGAACACATAGACATAAAAAGAAAAATCTGCCAATTATTGAAAGATAGCAAAATCAAGACATAGAAGGTTTAAATCAACAGGAATTTCACATAACCCAAGCAATGAAGTTACCAGATACAGAATATAAAATGTGTACTTTAAGTATGATTGAAAGAAAATGATTGAATCAAAAATAGTAAGCAGGCCGGGCGCTGTGGCTCACGCCTGTAATCCTAGCTCTTGGGAGGCCGAGGCGGGCGGATTGCTCAAGGTCAGGAGTTCAAAACCAGCCTGAGCAAGAGCGAGACCCCATCTCTACTATAAATAGAAAGAAATTAATTGGCCAACTGATATATATATAAAAAATTAGCCGGGCATGGTGGCGCATGCCTGTAGTCCCAGCTACCCGGGAGGCTGAGGCAGAAGGATCACTGGAGCCCAGGAGATTGAGGTTGCTGTGAGCTAGGCTGACGCCACGGCACTCACTCTAGCCTGGGCAACAAAGCGAGACTCTGTCTCAAAAAAAAAAAAAAAAAATAGTAAGCAATAAGATATATTAAAAATGAAGAAAAGACATGAAGATTTAAAAATATCAAGAGATACAAATGTGAAAAACACGATTAATGAAGTGTTAACTTCCAGACAAGATGCAGGTAAGGAGAAATTTACTAAACAAAAGATAGACCTAACAAAAAATTAATTTAGAATACAGTGCAGATTAAAAGCAAAAGAATAATAAAGGAAAGTCAAATAATAAAGGGTAGGCAGAATAAGAAGGTCTAATATAATTAAAATCTGAAAAATAGATAATGGAGAAAATTAAGTAAATTCAACATACAAATGGTATTGGCTTAGGATCTTTCAGAAAAGTGAATACATGTTCAGTATTTCAAATACATGAGGCATAAATAAAAAATTTCCATGCTTATATACAATATTGCAAAACTTCAGACACCTAAGAAAAGAGTACTATCTAAAATGTAGCCAAAATAAAGGAAAAATTGTTTACAAAGAAATATCACATAGATGAATTACAGACTGGCAAGCAGAAAAAAAAATTGTAAAACATGGAAATAAAGGTAAATAAGTATTTATAAATATAAATTATAAAACAATGTAACAATATCTATTTGAAGACAAAGTAAAAAGGCACATGAAATAAAACTAAACTATTGCAATACTGGAGCACTGTTTGGACTTTATATTAACTAACATCATATTTTTCATGAGAGGATACTCCATTATGATAAACTTTAGATTTTACTAATTTAGCAGGTTCATGTTCTAAGGGGAAACACAAAATAATATAAATACAGCTTTATACTTTGAAAATGATAGAGAACAAAAATTTTATAAAACATCAAGCAATTCAATAATAAGGAAGAATTTTAAGTACAGAAAAACATTTTAAATAGAAGGTACAAAATACAGGAAAGTAATAAAAATAAATACAATTACACTCAACTTGATGTTTAAAAGACAAAGCTACCTTTTAGACCAAAAAAAGTGTTCCCAATTTAATATGACACTCCATCACGTAAGGATACAGAAATGTTCAAAAATAAAAGATTGTAATTTTAAATATTATAGCCTGTAGCTTCTATTAAAAAGCAAGCTGCATGTACACAGGTGTTTTTATGTGTTTTCTTCACGACTTTATTCCAAGCACCTAAACGGTGCCTAGCACAATAAATGTAGGTCAAATGAATGAATAAATAAATGAAAGGTAAGCACAGTGAATAGAGAAGTGCATTAGTTAGATAAGATCCAATATATTTTTCATATTATTCAATCATACATGATTTAACCAATGCTTAATATTCAATTAAAATTGAAAAGATTCGTGTAAAGTTAAAAGCTAAATAACTCTTGAAAAATACATTGACAAGAGGCAAGCCAATTGTCTCAGAATACCCTGGAAAGGAGCAGAAATTTGAGTCATGATACAAGACACCATAAAAGATGTGGGAGAGACATGGGGTAGAAAATAAAAGGATTCTGTAAAACCGAAGAACTTTGGTTATTAGACCTCCTGATCTTTACCTTTAATATATACACAATCATGTCCCCACCCTCTCCCCAACCTCTGTAAGAAGCTGATGTTTTTGTGGGGTTTTTTTCTACAGAGAAAGAAAACCAGAGAAGTTTTGGAATTAGGAGCACTAGTCACAGTGGAAAGCATGATTGAGTGCTCTACCAAAAACAAGGTGACCCAATGGAGACCAGCACGACCAACTGTTGGACTTTCAGCACCCTCATGCCTTCTGCCTCTAAAAAAACACACAGGTAGGGTTATCAGCATCAAAAAATGGGGTTCCACAGGTATCCCAGGATCAAAACCAAGGAGCTCAGAAAAAGAAAACTCCATATCCTATTGGCAAGCCAAACACACAAACAGCTTCTAATCAGCATTTTAATAGCTCACTCTTAAAAATGTACAGTTAAATGCAGTGGAGCATTTGAAGAAAGCCTATAATTAGAATGAGTTTAAAACAAACAAATAAGCAAATAAACCAGAAAAAGGGGGAGGGATTCAGAAAAATAGAGACAAAGAGAGAAAGGAATTTTCACAGTAATTATATAAATGGAGCAGACCTACACTGGAAGGGTTTTCAAAGTAGAAGTACCAGACGGGTATGTATCCATATTTAACATAATAACAAGTCAGTACATTAAACCTAACATGGATTACTTGAGAAATATTAATATTAGTATAAGCATGTTAATCTTCTATGCAGGAAAATGTCAGAAAAGATAGCAAAACAAGTTGAAAGTGTTTGTTTGAAGGCAACTGGACTGTAACATCAGGAAGAGCACATTCCTGTCTTCACTGAGTCTTTTACCATGATTCAACATTTTAAAAATATGTGCATGCATTTCTCTAAAATATATTTTAGAAGATATATATATTTAGGTCTGCATAAATATTAAACTCTGGCTGGAAATGTAATTGAACTCTATTGAGTGGTTGGAGACAAGAAAGATACCTCTTTGTTGTATATTCTTGTGTGGCCATATAAGGCAGATACAATAAAATAGACAAAATGTAGTTCATGCTTTAAAAAGTTTGTAGCCTCTTACATGTGAAGGAGGCATGGAAATTGAGGTGGGAAGTAGAGAGGTGGACAAAGTGTTAATAGATTAGTATATGTACAGATTGTAATAGGTGTATTTATATCTGCAACAATAACTGTGTATATAAATGTTATAAATATATAGCATTTATATAAATGTTATATGATTTCTAGACTTCTAACTTGGGTAACTAGGAGGATGGTATTGGCATTCAAAGAGATGAGAAACAGTATGTAGAACTTAAAAAGAACCAAGAGACAAATACGTTGAGTGTAAGGGATAGGCGTGTAATCAGACTAGAGCCATCAAATCCCCTCGCATTTGAATTTTGAATGAGGATGTGGGAAAAAACTATAAATAAAAGATAATTCAGATGATCTTCTTATAAGACTACTAATTAATTCTTGCCTGTTACCTCCCTGAAGATTTCCTAGGCCCTACCAAAGCCCCAGCCTGTTTCTCAAGCCTCCCATCTGGTTCCGTGTGCCAACTTATGTTTTCATAGTAAGTTATCTTTCTTCCTACATCAGCCAGCATCAATTATTATTTTAAACCAAAGATCCATAAAAATAATTATAAATAATAATAACAATGATCTACATTAGTTCAAAAATGAAGAGAACATTTTTTAAGTGACATTTCATAAAAGGCATTTTCAAGGCATTTCAAGTTCCTGAAATCCATGCATTTTCAGGTTTGTAAAATAGCAGGTTTAAACATAAATAGGGCTCAAATTTCAGGGAGAAATTCTGTATGACTTAATTAAGTTTGAAAAGTACCTGTTGAGTGACCATCATGTTCTTAGGCACCAACTTGGGCACTGGGCACCACAGCCTCATGTTAAGGGGAAGAAGCTCTGGATTGGAAGCACTATACATTTGACAAATTCAGACAGAGGCTGATGAAATTTTGCATAAAACCTCATTTTCAAAAAGGAAAATTGTTCAACATGGAGCAACATAGGGCATGTAGTAATGAGTAATAGAATAAATAACCAATCTAAGGAACAGAAGTTACAGGTAGGACCAGAACAGAGACACTGTCCCAGTCTAGCACATTTTGGTAAGATTTAAAAACATCCAAACAAAGGGATCATTTAATATCTTTTGTCAGCTACTTTTCCCAGCCACTCTCTGATTGGGACATTTTTTTTTCTACTAGTGCCATAGTGAAAAAGTATTTGTAGCTGACTCCAGAAACTAAACCATCACTTCCCGTAGTGGTAAGTAGAAGGGCCCGAAACTAATGAAGATACTGTCACTGGGATTCCCCGTAGAGGTGTTCAGATGATAGGGATAGTACATCCTGTGATCAGTCATCCAGATTCCTCCTTCAGCATCTCTCAATCTTATTTTTTACTTCTTATTCCCAAAGCTCTGAGGTTGTCGCCTGTCAGCTGAAAGCTATCAGCCCTCTTTGGAAATTACCTGTGACTGAAGAAATCTGTCTCTCCCACATCATTGTCACTTCCTGAGGCAGCTGCATAGGACCACCGGTCAATATAGAAGTTCAAAGGTCCAGCCCCCACGTCACAATGCAAGTCGACTTTTAAGACACAGCTTAGTGTCAAAGCCCCGTATAGGCTTGGATGAGGCTGTTGATGATCACAACTCAACTTCTCCCTTTGCCCAATCCTTTCTCCACTTTCCTTACTAAAGAGTTGATGTTAAGTGTACCCCTAATAACCATTCTGCAGAATCTGCTTTGTGGGGAACCCGACCTGCCATAGGTGAGGATTCTTCTCCAAATTAGAGTGGGTAATTGTTCCAAGGTGGCCATCACTATCTGGATGACCAATACAGCACATCTGAGAGACACCTTACTGGATTGTCCTTGGTGGCTACCACCAGAATATAACTACCCAGCTTAAGCATTAGCTAAGCCCATGTACCTTTCCCTGTCATTTTAAGCACTGCCTCTTGGAGCAAGCCAGCCAGTGGAGATTAGGCACTGGTTACGTTCAGTTTATCACACACCAGAAGTGATAACAATTCTGACTCCCTGATACAACCAGGTACCCTCCACTGGGATGGAGGAAGGCTGACAGTTTTAGAAAGCTTTTTCTCCCAGAGAGCCTCTCAGCTGTTTCTTCAGCAAGTCTGTCAAAGGAGTTAAACTGCCTGCAAGTTTGAAACCTTCAAGCAGGTACTGATAGGAACTGGGGAGTTAGAAACCTAGTTGCCAGGGGAACGCCATCTGCTGCCACGCTTCTCACTGCTAATACTTACACAGAAAGACCAAGGAATCTGGTTTATGAGCCAAGATCTTGATAGTTTACAGTGTTCATTGAATGTAATTACAGAGCACCAACAGGGTAACAAAAATCTGTGTTTTTCCACTGATAGGAATTCAAGGAGTCTGAGAAAAAAATATTACTAAAATTTCCAGGTTCTATTTAAACTTAGTGAAAGGCTGTAGTCAATTAGGTTACTACAAGTTACTAAACAGATGACCACACATTTCATAGTGCAAGTGGTGGAAAAGAAACTGAAGACAGAGCAGGGAGATTGTATATCAAGAGGAAGACTGGTTACTATAAGAAAGATATCCCAAGAACTATTACTTAAATAATATAGAAGATTATTTTGCTCTCGAATAACGGTCTGACAAGTAGACTAGCAGGGTCATCCTACTCCTTTTCGTCATGCAAGGACTTAGGATCCTTATTTATTTCTTCACTTCTCTGTAGAATGGTATTTTCATCTACATGATCAAAGCTATGTAATTCTAGTCTGTAGAAAAGGGTAAAATGAGCCAGGATCTATATTTAGAAATGACCTGTGAAGTGCACACATTGCTTCTGTTCACATTACACGCAGACAGCTACCTTTAAAAGAGGCAAATTTAATTGGTAGCAAGGAGGTCACATGTCCAGCAAGAAGGAGGAGGAGAAGTAGATTTTGTAGGAATGATTAGCAAAATGGTCTGCCAAAAACCAGAAAACACAGTAGATGAAGGAATTTCAGTACAATATAAAAGAATTAGAAAATGAAAGAGGGAAGAGAAGGTAGCAAGCATCCCTCATCAAACAAGTCAACACTGTGGACAACTGGAATTTAACCTTATCCCACTAGGGTTTTTATCCAGGAGTTTCTACCACCTATTGGTCAAGGCTGGGTCCCATGAGTCATTGGTATCCACAGTACTTCCTGCCTGCCATAGCAAGATCCTATGGCCCGCGAAAACTCTCAGAAAAGGAATACAGACAATGGCAGCTGAAAGTCAGGCAGCATGCCAAGAAATGGCAAGAGCAGGAGCATATGGGTGGGAGAACAGAAAGCATCTGATACACTAGGTGTCATCAATAAATCAACATTCTTCCAAAGTGAGAAGGCTTGAGCTCAGTACTCATTTTTGATATAACTTTATCAAACTATAACTCATGTGCCATAAGGTCATCCATTATAAATGTGAGTTTTAATAATATTTAAGTAAGTTTAAGGGTGGTACAATCACAATCCACTTTTGAATCACCCCAAAGATATTCATCGTGCCCGTTTTCAGTTAATCCCTGTTGCCATCCTCGGACTCAGGCAACTACTTATCTTATTTTTTTATCTATAGGTTTGCCCGTTCTACACAGTTTATATAAGTGAAATAATATAATATGTGGCCTGTTGCAACTAGATTCTTCTACTTAACATAATGTTACAGCAGTTCATCTACATTATGACATGTGTGACTTCCTGTTCATTTTTATTGGTGAACAGTATCCCCTAGTATGGATATAAAACATTTTTACGTATACATTCACCAGTTGATGGACATTTGTCTATTATGAACAAAGCTGCTGTGAACATATGTGCCCATATCCTTTTTCTTGGATAGATACAAAGGAGTGAAATTTTGAGGAAATTTATCTTTAATATTTAAAGGATCTGACACACCATTTTCCAAAGTAACTGTACTATTTTACATTCTTACCAGCAATGGATAAGGGTTTCAGTTTCTCTACCACCTCACTAACACTTGCTACTGTGTCTTTTTCATTATAGCCATTCTAATGTGTAGGAAATGGTAGCTTATTATGGTTTAAATTTGCATTTCCCTAATAAGTAATGATATTGACCAAGTATTTATGTTATTATTAGATATTCATGTATCTCCTTTGGTACAATATCTTTGCCCAACTTTTAGTTTTGGATGTTTATCTTACTATTGATTTATAAGGGTCCTTTATAAAATTTAACATAATTTTTTTATCAGGTATATAATTTGAAAATATTATCTCCCAGTCTGTGGCTCATTTTTTTATTTTTGCATTTTATTAATAGTGTCTTTTGAAGTGCAGAAGATTTTAATTTTGTAAAGTCAAATTTATCTTTGTTTTTTCTCTTATAGGTAGTACTTTTAGCATCGTATCTAAGAAATCTTTGCCTAATACAGGATGAAAATATTTTCCTATTTTCTTCTAGAAGTAACAGGTATATATGTTACATTTAGGCCTATGATGCCTTTTTGGTGAAGCAGGAGTCCAAAGTCATCCTTTTGTGTGTGGATACCCAATTATTTTAGCACTATTGTCAAAAACTATTCTTTACTACATTGAATTGCACCTTTGTTGAAAGTCCATTGACAATAAATATTAACAAATTTATTTTAGGCCTCACAATTCTATTCCATTTGTCTATATTATCTATCCTTACATCAATAAAACACTCTCTTGATTACTATAGCTTTATAGTAAGCTTGAAATTAAGAAGCCTAAGTCAGGGATAATGATAAGTATTCTACAATGCACAGGACAGTCCCCTAAAAAAATTAAATGATTCAAAATAATAGTACCAGTATCAAGAAACCCTAATCTAAATAAAGGAAGGTACATCTGATGTTCATGGAATGAAAGACTTAACATTTTTAACATGGAAATCTCCCCAAATTGATCTATAGATTCAACACAATCCCTATAAAAATTTGAGCAGGCTTTTCCCCCCTGAAATTAAAAGAGTGATCATAAAATTTATACAAAAAAGCAAAGACCCAGAATAACCAAAGCAATCTTGAAACAAAAGAACATGTTGCATGACTTAGGCTTCTTAATTTCAAGATTATGTTATCTGTAATTAAAAATAATTTTATTTTTTCCTTACCAATTTGGAGGCCTTTTATTTATCGATTTCCTTCTTGCCTGATTTCACTCGCTACATTTTCCAGTTCAATTTTAAATAGTAGCTATAAGGACCAGTAACGCTGCCTTCTTCGTAATCCTGAGCAGAAAGCATTAAGTCTTTCACTAGCAACTATGATGTTAGTTTTAGTTTTCTAGCAGATACCCTTTACCTGGTTAAAGAAATTCCCTTCAAAGTTTAATGTGAGTTTTTTATTTGTTTTTTAAATCATAAATGGGTCTTGATTTTGTCAAATACTTTCTCTTTATGTATCACAATAATCATGTGAGTTTTGATCTTTGTTCTATTAATATGTGTATTACATTAATAGATTGTTGAATATTAAACCAACCTTGTATTCCTGGGATAAATCAAACTTGGTCCTGGTATATAATCTTTTAGTCTCCCTGATTTTATCTAGTTTTTTTCCTTTCTACTTCATTGCTTTCCACTCTAATCTTTATTAGATTCCACTCTATTTGCTTTGGATTTAATTTGCTTTTCTTTTTGTAGTTTCTTAATGTGAAAGCTTAGCATATTAATTAGAGGTCTTTCTTCTCTTTTAATATAATTGTTTACAGCTGTAGGTATTGCTTTAGCTATATGCTACAAATTTTCATATGTTGTGGGGTTTTTGCATTCAGATCAAAATATTGCCTAACTTCCCTCCCTGCCATTTTCTATTGGCCCATGTGTTTTTTAAAATGTGTTTAATTTTTAAATGTGAAATTCTCAGTTCTAATTTTGGTTATAATTGTATTCCTACTCTGAAGTATGAACACACAGAAGCTATGTTTCATTAAATGTGGCTCTTGCAAAACATGGTAGGCTGCATGTTTACTTCCTAAGTATATACGATTATATAACTTAAAAATGAATGTAGTACTTCAGTGTTTTCTAGCTACAGATAGAACTCAAAGTTTGTTGTAAGTACGAGCACTTATCATACTATAGACAGGAAAACCTATTATGTGCCATTCCCTTTGTTAGTCACTGTTCATTATTTATTTCAAATATTCCATATTTTTAAATAATAAGAACCCACAGGTTCTATATAATCCATGGTTCCATAGTAACATAACTGTGACTCAAAATGTTGTATGAGTATGCAGCTCCACGTACAATAACATTTATCCAAAACTATTGATGCTACTTCCTTTGTTTACAAAGGTAGGAAGCCAGTATGATATACTTCTGAAACAGGGAATGTTAAATGAGTTCTCTAATTACTTATTTATGTAGCCTATCACTTGGATTCTTAAAAGTGAGTTAACATTCAACCTTGGAGTAGATTCTTGCTACAAAAGATTTACACGATTGCACATTCTTCCTCTTTTTTTTTCTCTTCCCCTTTGTTTTTTTCCTCTTCTGTGTGTGTCACTGTTTGCAGTCTTTCTCTTTTTTTCCTCTTCTGTGTATGTCACTGTTTGCAGAATATATATTCTTGGTTCATCTTCTCCTCTCCATGTCTTTTGAATATCTGTCAGTCATCATCCATCTCTTTCTCTTTCTGAAATTTTCTTCAAGACCTCATGTCATGTTCATAATACTTTAAATTTATTGTGGAAACATAAATCTCCGGGAAAGTTCCAATAGTCATTTTGTTTACCCTACCCCAAACATACAATTAAAATAATAATTCTTCATTGTATATTGGATTACTAACATTCCTCAAGTGTTTTCAAAAACCTGGAGGAGGCCGGGCGCTGTGGCTCACGCCTGTAATCCTAGCTCTTGGGAGGCCGAGGCGGGCGGATTGCTCAAGGTCAGGAGTTCAAAACCAGCCTGAGCAAGAGCGAGACCCTGTCTCTACTATAAATAGAAAGAAATCAATTGGCCAACTGATATATATATATATATATAAATTAGCCGGGCATGGTGGCACATGCCTGTAGTCCCAGCTACTTGGGAGGCTGAGGCAGAAGGATCACTCGAGCCCAGGAGTTTGAGGTTGCTGTGAGCTAGGCTGACGCCACGGCACTCACTCTAGCCTGGACAACAAAGCGAGACTCTGTCTCAAAAAAAAAAAAAAAAAAAAAAAAACCTGGAGGAAACAGTATTACTCAGAAGCAATGACAGTTCAAGAAATGAAGATGAACAGGACATGACACATAGTAATGTTTCCAAAACTTCAAGCACACTCCAAACATCCACTTTTTTTCCAAATTGGAGTATCATATCAATTGTATATTGCCTAATATTTTATCTAAATAGATAGATTTTTATAGAAATTTGCTTTAAGATAATCTAATAGGTTGGGCTAACCTGTCTTTTACAAATATGTATTAAAATAAATATGTATTTAAGTAAATGTGTTCCTTAAAAGACTATATAAAATTATCTCCTGTGCCACATGGTTCTCATACCACACAGTATATAAACCACTGTCCTAGGACATAGCAATAATTAATGAGGCAGTGGAGAGATCTGAAGGCAAGAAGCAAAGGAGTCATGAGGGAGAGCTAGGATGAAAATTACGACAGACAGAATTATAGATGTTAAAGAATTTAGATTCTTACTCTTTGAAAAATTACAAATTAATGATAAAGATATGGAAGCTTAGGCATTTAGCAAGTTCTTTTCAGATTTTAAAAATATGTACGATTTGTCTCAGAAATTCCAATTGTAGGAATTTACTTTATGGATATATTGACAGTAACAAAAACAAAACAAATGTGATAGAAATAACCTAACTGCCATATATTAGTGCATTTAATTATTAATTATGAATATTTGCAATGGGATTCCATTCAGTAGTTAGGGGGAATGAGGTAGTTTAAAATAAGCTCATATCTGAATTCTCAGAGACAAATTACATAAAGAAAAAAAGATGAAAAAATAGTGTGTATAGAATGTTTTTGTAGGAATACATTCATGCATATTTATACACAAATATGCCTACACATTTATGAGTTTATGCACAGGAAATTTCTAGAGGTTACATAAGAATTGTCGAAAGTGCCTATCTCTAAGGGTCAGTTATGTGAAGAATATTCCTTCTTCATTTTATAGTTTAACACTTAGTTTCACACTTCCCCACAAAATCATTTAACACCAGAAGACAATTTTTATGATTAGAACAAAATGTCTAAAAATTGTGAGATAAAAAGTAAAAATATATATAAATATTTATCTCAACACAGCATTGTTCATTATAAAGTCATGGTCTCTCTGGGATAATTGTTAAGCCTTATTCTTGAATAGCATAGTGTTCATGATGCTTCTTTTATGGATCATTTTCCAATTTTCTTGTGGACTATTTCAGAAATAAATTTTGTTGATAGTAAATATCTCCTGTAGAAAAAAAAAAGTGCACTGTAGGTTGAGCCTAAATTATCCAATTAATATTTGTTCTACTTACTAATTTCCCAAAGGGCTGTGTTAAATCTCCAAATATCTTGTGAATGTATACATTTTTCCCTGTTTCCCTGAAACTACAGATATTGTCCATGCATGTTTAGGTTTTTTTTATTTATTTGTTTGTTTGTTTTTCTGAGACATCATTTCACTCTCTTGTTTGGGCTAGAGTGCAGTGGCATCGTCAAAGCTCACTGCAACTTCCTGCTCCTGGACTCAAGTGATCTCCTTGACTCACCTCCCGAGTATCTGGGATTAGGCACACACCACCATGCTGGCTAAATTTTTGTATTTTTTGTAGAGACAGGGTCTCGCTATGTTGCTCAGGCTAATAGATTGCATTTTTGATCTACACATAATTTTATGATGTTTTTTTTTTCATTTTGATTTTTCTCTTTACAAATATATATGTAAATATCCCTGTTTGTTATTGATTATTGTATCAAATTCGTTTAATCTGTATAGTGTATCTTTTCCTCATTTATGTTCAAATCATTCTCCTGTACACAAATATCACTTCCCATTTTATGTGTTTTAATATTCTGTGTTTATAATTTAATTACTGTCTACCAATTACTGTTTTAAGATAATTTTCTCCCATCTCATATAATTTTTGTCATTCACCATGTTTTTGTTTAGTTTGCCCTTTTCTCTTCTTTCATTTAATAGATAGCTATTTTTTTCAGATGGTTGAATGTATACATTATATTTTTATTTGGGTTACTGCTAACTTATTAAGTCACAAGACAATTTATTCTTTCAACCTTTACATCAACTAATTTAGGCTCATCCCTCAGAAATATGGGTATTTTGGGCATCTGTCTGTAACTTGCATTCCCACCTTCACCACTGCCAACTGGTCGGGTTAAAATTAATCTTATATTTTCCCTCCAGACAGTTATGAGCATCTCATTTTGTTATTCTTTTTGCTTTTTATTCTTTAAACAATACATTCTTTTAATTTACTTTCTGGCTAGAGTAAAATCGGTAAATTTCTGAAGATTTGTTCACCTAAAAATATGTCCTTTTCACCCTGATATTAAAAGTACATGCTATATGAAATTTTAATTTCTATAATTTCTTTAATAGTTTTAAAATATTACTATGTTGTTTTATATGTATATTCTTGCCATTGAGAAACCTGGTTTTAGTACATCTTGTTTACTTTTAATAGGTTACCTACTGTACCTCTCTGGAACCTTACAGAACTTTTCCTTTGCTTTGATGTTCTTACATTCATTGCAGTATGTCTGGATTTATTTTTCTTATGTCTCCCGAATGCCTAATTTTCTTTTTCTTTCTTTCTTTCTTTTTTTTTCTTTCCTATTTTTTTTTTGAAGGGGTGTAAGGTACAGAGGCATCAGATCATCAGAATACACTTTAATTGAATATATGAAAAATGAAAATTTACCCATTCTACAGAGAAAGATGTGGACAATTTAAAGAGGAAGCATAAGAGTTTTTAGGAAGAAAGCATTAGAAACAGGCTTGATAAATTGAGCTCGCATAGAATGATCACAGCATCACTTGCAGTACTCACTGGAATTCAAATATCCATCTACAGTACAATGAATAAATAAATTGTAATCCATTTTTATAATCAAATAAATACTCTACAACTACAGTAATGAATGAATTGATGCTGTACAAAAGTATCTAAAGCACTGTTAATGATAAATTTTAGGTTTTCAGATTTTACATGGCTTTATCAGTATGCTTTTGCTACTGTTTTGTGAGTCAAATTTGGTAGTTTATATTTTGCTAAAATATCATACAATGCTTTCAGCATTAATAATATTTTCTCATTGTTTTAATAAAAAATCCAAGTTTTTAAAACTGTTCAATAATTATGGTTATAAATTGTCATTTTTAATATTTTATAAATTTTGTGATGACTAGCTTGAAAAAATTACTTGCTTTACTCTGAATTATATTTGGGGTTTTTATGTTGTTTTTTTTTTTTTGAGACAGTCTCACTTTGTTGCCCAGGCTAGAGTGAGTGCCATGGTGTCAGCCTAGCTCACAGCAACCTCAAACTCCTGGGCTCAAGCAATCCTTCTGCCTCAGCCTCCCGAGTAGCTGGAACTACAGGCATGTGCCATGCCCGGCTAATTTTTTCTATATATATTAGTTAGCCAATTACTTTCTTTCTATTTATAGTAGAGACAGGGTCTCCCTCTTGCTCAGGCTGCTTTTGAACTCCTGACCTTGAGCAATCCGCCCGCCTCGGCCTCCCAGAGTGCTAGGATTATAGGTATAAGCCGTCTCACCCAGCCCCCTGAATTATATTTGCTTAATTATTCCATTTTTAGGAAAATAAATTTTTATTTTTTTTTACTATTTTGCATTCTTATTTTTATAAATATCAATTCTAATCTTTATAACTTTCCTTGTCTTCATTTATATATTTTCTTATTTTTTCCTCTTTACTAATTCCTTAAGTTGGCTTTCTAGTTCATATTTTCAATCTTTCTTCTATAGTGCCCAAAAATTTCAAGTGTATAATATTAATTTTGAGTATAGCTTTAACTGTGCTTTATAGGTGTTCTTCTGAAATGTCTTCCTTTTCAATTTTAATATTATATACATTTTTTAGTTTAGCCTTTTTTATTATTTCATAGTATTATAGGGCACAGACACTTTGGTTACATAAATTGCCTTTGCACCACCCAAGTCACAACTACAAGCATACTCATGCCCCAGACTGTGCACGCTGTATTCATTAGGTGTGAATTTACCACCCCTCCACCTGCCTGACACCCTATGAATGTTAGTTCTTATATATGCACATTAGTCTTGATCAATTAATACCAATATAATGGTGAGTACATGTGGTGTTTGTTTTTCCATTCTTGTGATACTTAGAAGAAATGGGCTCCAATACCATCCAGGTTAATACAAGAAGTGTTAGTTCACCATTTTTTGTGGCTGAGTAGTACTCCATGGTATACATATACCACATTTTATTGATCCACTCAAGTATTGATGGGCACTTCGATTGTTTACACATCTTTGCAGTTGTGAATTGTGCTGCTATAAAGATTTGAGTATGGAAATGCAGATGTCTTTTTTATAGAATGTCTTTTTGTCCTTTGGGTAGATACCCAGTAGTGGGATTGCTGGATCAAATGGTAGTTTTACTTTTAGCTCTTTGAGGCATCTCCATATTACTTTCCATAGAGGTTGTACTAGTTTGCAGTCGCACCAGCAGTGTATGAGTGTTCCTATCTCTCTACATCCATGCCAACATTTGTTGTCTTGGGACTTTCTCAAAAAGTCCAATTTTTTGTTTCTATTTTGAGTTTTCTCTTTGATCTTGATATCGACTAAGAAAACATTTCTTAATTTTCATGCAGTTTTTTGGACATCTTTCTATCATTCATTCAATTCTTTATTAGTTATGTCAGAAATTATGGCTACAAAATACATATGATTTAAAATTTAAGATTTCCTCAGTAAACGAAAATATAATTTAAAAGAAAAATATTTAAGTGAATAAGAAAAAGTATGATTCTCTCTTTGTAGGGATTAAATGGTTCAAATTGTTCAATATACCTATGTAATTTATGTAATTTAGCCAGTTGATGGTATCACTCAGACTCTGCTCATTTTTGTGTATTTGAATTGTCAAATTCTAAATGTGTTTAGAATCCTGAGTTTTTTCATGATAAGTCAATTTAAAACTTTGGTAATATGCTATTACTGAGGTTTTCTTTGCAATTTAATTTACTATAGAAATAATTCTTACCAAATACAAATTCCCAATCATGTAATCATCTTCTATCTGTATTTAATATTAGATTCATTGACTATGATATCAGATAAATGGGTCTTCTCCAAAATTTCATATTTCAAAAAATATTATTATCTACCTCCACATGTAAGTAATATTTTGGCTAATCATTGTATTCATAAATCTCTATTCCTTTTCTTTAATAGTCTTAGGATGATACACTATAACTTTGTAGCTCATTTCAGATGAAATGCCTAATGTTACTGTATTATTTTTGGAAACGTTAATGTTTCATGAGGAATTTTGCCCTAATAATTCCAAAGAGTATATTTTTTTCATTAAGCCTGGATGTATCTAAGTAAGCCCAGTTTATAAACTTTTAACTTTTTTATATCTTCCCTAAAATGTTTAATTTTATTTTGAAATAAGTCAAACATGCAAACAAGAACAGAGAATTATATGATGATCACCTTTAAATCACAGCCGATTTTTATTTTACATTTCATATTTGGGATAATTCATACGTGACCCTGATTTGCTTAAAGGAGATCATCATTTCTCTAACTATGGAAATTTCCAGGAATCCTAACTGGTATGAGAATGTCTGGGTTTATGTCTGTGGTTTGCCATTTCTTTATTGGTTATCTATATTCTTATTAATTACTTCATTTGAACTTTAGTTTCCACAATTGTAAAATGGAGATAATGATTCCTTATTGCATTGCTTTGAAAAATGACCAGAAATATCTTAAACAAAGACTTTAGTACAGTGAGGATACACATATGTCAATCAATGTTAATGTCATTTGCCCTTAGATATATATTCCAAATAACTATTTCAAAGCCATCTCACATATAAACTTCTGTGAAATTTTCCCAGGACTCTTGAAACCAATCTTTTGGGACTTTTATAATTCCCCATAACAATTGGCATGAAACTCTTACATAAAGATTTTATATCTATGGCTGTGTAAGGCTGTGATTTTTTTGGAAGGCCAATGAGTGCATCAAGAGTTTGGTCATACTAGAAAAATCCATAGTGAGAATATTGTTAATATTTATCAATGAATAAATGTGTCAAATAGGAAAGCTAAAAATTATTCAATCTGAATCATCCCCATTACAATCATGCACTGCATGACAATGTTTCAGTCAACAGGGGACCACAACTACTATGGTTATCCTATAAGATTATAATATTGCATTTATTCTGCCCCTTATCTATGTTTAGATATGTTTATATACACAAATATTTATCATTTGTATTACAGTTGCCTACAGTATTCAGTACAGTAACATGCTGTGCAATTTATGGGTTAGGAATAACAGGCTATACAATGTAGCCTAGGTGAGTAGTAGGCTATATCATTTAGGTTTGTGTAAGTATACTCAATAATATTTGCACAATGAGAAAATTGCCTAATGATGCATTTCTCAGAATATATCCCTGTCCTTAAGTAACACATGACTGTACTTGAGAAATGGCTCAAGATAAAAAACTCATCTTTCTACATAAAATAAAGCATTTTTTCTTGCTGATTTTTGTGAGTTCTAAGTAGATTCTAGTTATCAGCCCCTTATCAAATGTGTAGGATGTGAAAATTTTCTCCTATTTTCTAGGTTGTCTGTTTACTTTCATGACTATTTCTTTGGCTATACAGAAGCTTTTTATTTTGATCAGGTCCCATTTATTTATTTTTGTTGTTCCTGTGATTACCTTTGGGGTCTTCTTCATAAATTCTTTGCCTAGGCCAATGTCTAGGAGAGTGTTTCCTATGTTTTCCTCTAGAATTCTAATAGTTTCATACCTTAGGTTTAAGTCTGTTACCCAGCATGAGTTGAATTTTGTGAGAGGTGAAAGGTGTGGCTCCTGCTTCAGCCTTCTACAAGTGGCTATCCCAGTTTTCCCAGCACCATTTATTGAATAAGGATTATTTTCCCGGCGAATGTTTTTGTCTGCTTTGTCGAAGATTAGATGGCTATATGAGGATGGTTTTATATCAGGGTTCTCAATTCTGTTCCACTGCTCAATATTCCTATTTTTGTGCCAATATCAATTTGATTTAATTACTGCAGCTTTGTAGTATAGTTTGAAATCTAGCATATTGATACCTCCCATTTTGTTTTTATTGCCTAGAATTGCTTTTGATATACGGGGTCTTCTCTGGTTCAAAACGAAGCATAAAATTATTTTTTCTATATCTGTGAAAATGATGTTGGGATTTTAATAGGGACTGCATTGAATCTGTAGATCAGTTTGGGTAGTATAGACATTTTGATGATGTTGAGTCTGCCGACCAATGAGCATTGTATGGATTTCCGTCTGTTTACATCCTCTGCTATTTGTTTCTTCATTGTTTCATAGTCCTTCCTGTAGAGGTCTTTTACCTCCTTAGTTAAGTATATTCCTAGGTACTTTATTTTCTTTGTTGCTATTGTGAAGGGTATTGAGTCTTTGATTTGGTTCTCAATTTGACTGTTATTGGCGTGTAGGAATGCCTCTGATTTGTGTGTATTGATTTTGTATCCTGAGACTTTACTAAATTCATTTATCAATTCCAGGATTCTCTTGGTTGAATCCTTGGGAATTTCTAAGTGCAAGAAAAAAATCAAACAACCCTATCAAAAAGTGGGCAAAGGACATGAACAGAAACTTTTCAAAAGAAGACAGAATAATGGGTAACAAAGATGAAAAAATGCTCAACATCTCTAATCATCAGGGAAATGCGAATCAAAACTACAATGAGATATCTCCAGTATGAATGGCCTTTATCAAAAAGTCCCAAAACAATAAATTTTGGTGTGGATGCAGAGAGATAGGAACACTCTTACACTGCTGGTGGGACTGCAAACTAGTTCAACCTCTGAGGAAAGCAATATGGAGTTTCCTTAAAGTGATACACATAGATCTACCATTTGATCCAGCAATCCCACTACTAGGCATCTATCTACCCAAAAGAACAAAGGACAATCTATAATAAAGACACTTGCACTCGAATGTTTATAGCAGCACAATTCACAATTGCAAAACTGTGGAAACAACCCAAGTGCCCATCAATACGAGTGGATTAATAAAATATGGTATGTATATATATGTGTGTATATATATGTGTGTGTGTGTATATACATACACACACACTATGGAGTACTATTCAGCTCTAAGAAACAATGGTGATATAGCAACTCTTGTATTTTCCTGGATACAGCTGGAACCCATTCTACTGAGTGAAGTATCCCCAGAATGGAAAAACAAGCACCACATATACTCACTAGCAATTGATATTAACTGATCAGCACCTAAGTGGACACATAGAAATTACATTTATCGGGTATTGGCCGGGGAGGGGGGGAGGGAGGAGGGGACAGGTATATACATACACAATGAGTGAGATGTGTACCATCTGGGGGATGGTCACACTTGAAGCTCAGACTTGGGGGGGCAAGGGTATTATATGTAACCTTAAAATTTGTACCCCCTTAATATGCTGAAATAAAAATAAAATAAAGTGTTGACTGTTTTCACTTACAATATCAATTGCAACCTCCCGCCAATTTTAAATGGCTATGAGGAAAAAAAATGCGTGAATGGCTGTTATCAATGTCTACAAAGGTTTGCAAAATCTCGGTTGTTGGCATTGTACAAAAAGCCCAATGTTCACTTTGACACATGTAGTAAGAAGAAATTTGCTAAATGGAAATATTTGTTCCCTCGAGTGCAGGTGGATCTCACCAGGAGGCAACCTACACATTTAGAAATTGGCCCTTTGCGGCCTCAGATGATTTGCCAATCCCTGTTTGAGAGTTAGCAGGGGCAAACCAAATGTGTGATTTCTTTCTTTCCATTGGATTGGACACTTATCACAGCATTTGCAGGAGCAACAAATGATGAAACTTACGCATTTACGTGATTCTTGGTTATTTCCAGGTTTTCTTGGCTGAATTTCTAATACTTCTCTGATCAGTGAATAGGTTTCCCTTGTCTGTAATCTTTGCTGTCAGAGCCCTGTCAAGTGAGAAATGTTCCCTATGCCCATTCAGAAGGAGCTTCTACTCGATAGCCATGTGTTGCTTAAGTCGTCTGTTTAGATTGATAATATGACTTTTATCAAAATGTATTGTATTTTGGTTTTTACAAAGCCAGATGACTTCTTTAAATATTTTAAACAAAAACAAGAAATGGATACTTATTTGTTATCATGAGTTATTTATTGTCTTGGTGTTATTCAGATAAATCATTCGTTATTTCAAGAAATAAGGAATTTATTTGCATGTCTTTCTTCTGAGATATTTCATCTGGGCAACAGAACAAAATTCCCTAAGGTGAGGTGGGAAGGGGTGGCCAGCTTCAGCTTTTCCTTTCAGTCACAACTATTTCTATTTATTATTAAGACTTAATGTTTTTTAAGTATTCTAAGTACACGAAAACAATCTAAGAAGAGCTCTGATAATAAGTTATAAGTTATACTTGCATTATTTCTCAGTAATATTGCTTAATGTGCCAAGATGTTTTGGTATCACTTCTAATAGAGTGTGGAAAATAAACTCTCCTTGGTCTTAAAGGAATTGAATTAAATAATCCTTTGAGAAATTTACATTTAATTCTTCAAAGAACATATCAGCTGAGAAGATGATTTATCTGGCTACATAAAAACAATGTATCACCCAGTGGAATACACCATTTTACTAACACTACAATATAGATAATCCGTGGAGATCAAGCATCCTAACATAGGGAAAGGGATATTAATTTTAAATTCTTAGTAATGAAACATGCTTGATCAAACAAGATCTTCTTTATTAGGTAAATACTTATTGACCATATTTAAGGCAGCCAGAGAGAATTAAGAAGAATTAAGTAAAACAATTAAGAAGAATAGGCTTTAGAGTCAGGAAAGACAAACTCCAGTCTCAGCAATATTAGCCACTGGATTGATGTGTTTTTCTCCCTAAAACATTTTATCAGTAACAACTACCTTATGGTGTTTGGGACACAACAGGAGATTCATAAATGTTCATTAGTTTTACTCCTCTTTGCTACCATGGGCTAGTTACTATTGATACAAAGAGCTATAAAACATCACACACCTCTTCAATGTCTATCTTTTATGACAATAGAATAATAAATCATAGTATAAAATATAAACAAAATATAACAAATGATACCACTGTATATAATTTACCAATAAAGTGTATAATCAATACATTCTAACATGATGCCAAGGTTTAAGGCTGGTACCAGGCACAGTGTAAGCACTCACTAACTACTCAAATATTTAGAGGAAGCTAAATTCAGAGAGATTAAGACAGTTTAGATGAGATAAAGAAACATAGTATATGAAGCCATAGGACTTCAGAGGAGAGACTCCTAATGTTAGCTGAGGATATTATAGAACTTATCTGTCTTGATAACTTGAATATCATTTACCAAAATAGGTAACTTGAAGATCATCTTCAAACTAGCAAAATGGCATTCATTTTATTTCAATGCATAGTATAACCTGTGCCACATATTGGATGAAAACAGCTTGATCAGGTTGAATTATATTGATTCATGTTTGTGTATATGTGTGTATACAATTATAGGCTTGAAAAACATTTTTCTAGAAATGTGAAGACATTTTCTATTACATAACCTCCCAGACCTGTTCTCAGATTTTTATGTCTTTTCTCAACTCTTTGCAGTCTTTGTCCTTTCGTGTTCTTCTGGCTGATTTACTCAAGTTTTTTCTCCAATGTTTCTACAGAATGTTTCATTCCATCTATTGTGTTTTTAACCTGTAAGATTTCTTTTCTTCTTTCCTTCCTGCCTTTGTCTCTCCCTCCCTTTCTTCCATTTTCTTTTCCATTTTTTCCTGAAGCTCTCTGGTTAGAGAAAGAATACTTACTTGACTCATAGAATCAACATCTTGTTGGTCTCTTTGAGGTCACTTACTCTTTTATGGGTTTTCTTTTTTTTTTGGAGCTTTCCTCTCCATGCAGATTGTTTCATATCTATTTTCTGCCTATCTTCTTGATGGTTTAGTTGTTTGATTTTGTCCTTATTTTCCATGTTAGAGTCTTTCTCAGTTGTCTGGTAATATCTGGTTATTCACAATTAAGAATGTATTGGAAGCTCTGATAATTTTCAGATCTGCTATTAGATAGGGTAACTATATAATTTATGGTCCAAAACAGAACTATTCCAAGAGTGAAAGGTGACTCCATTAATTACTACATTAAGTTAATAGATGCAAGCCAGGACATCGGCAAGCAAGGACACGTGGTGATCTAGAAAGTCCATTTTTAAGAGAATCTCCTTGGCAGAATATTTAGGTCATTTATCTTGTGCTCGTCATATTTTTCAAAGAATATTTTTCTAATCTTTTTGGAAAAAAAAACTTCTACTGGTAATATTCTAGAAGCTCAGAAGGTAGGGAAGTCTGTGGGTAATGGTCTTTCATTTGCAAATCAGAATGCATAAGGTCACTTAACACTCCTCTGTCCCCCAGTTTTTCTAAGACACTCATTCCCATCTCTCAAACAGATTTTAAACAATTGTCCTCATTTTAATCCTACCTTCTCTTCAACTCTCAATTGAAAAATACATGAATTTTATGAGTTTTAATGATTCTGTAGGTGTAATTTCAGTTGTTTCTTATCTTTTCCCCCTTTAGGTTTCGGACTAGGCTTTCTAAGATCAGAGTCTGCTTTGTTATTTACAGTATGTCCTCAGATCTTGGATATCTCTTGTAAAATCCATCATTTAATTTGCATACCATTAAGCAAAGCACTGCCATTTAATATATGACATACCATTGGTTTTAAAATGCATTTCAAGGTGGCTCCGTGGCGCAATGGATAGCGCATTGGACTTCTAAAATGCATTTCAAATTTGAGAGACGTTAAAATATAGTTTAAAAATGTGCAACCTATAGCCAACCAAATATGGTACTATTCTAACACCAACCCCAACCAGGTATACTGCAATTTCATTCTGACACTAAGCACCTGGAATTGGTGAAGGGCCTGCAAGTTAAAGGGCATGGTTCACATGTTCTGTGACTGCCCTGACTTTAGAAATTAGCCCCAACTTCAAGGAGTCTTCAGGCCATCCATGCTTCTGACCAACTTGGTACAATTTGGGGGATTTCTACAATTATTTCAGGTTCTATAAATCACTAGAATGACTCACGGAACTCGGTAAGTGATATATTTATAATTACAATTTTATTACAAAAGATAAACTCAGAAACAGTTAAACGAAGAGGTACATAGAACAAAGTCTGGCAGGGGCCAGAGCTCATAGTTTCTTGTGCTGACTCCTGTCTCCCTATTGTATCAGGGCACATCATCTTTCTGGTACACAGATGCGTTCATCAACCAAGGATTTCCAATGAGCTTGGTGTCCAGATTTTTTAGAGGGGTTTCATTTATCACTGGCAATGTGATTGAACTCAATCTCCAGCTCCCAACCCTGGAGATCAAGATGGCTCAGAATTCCAACCCTGTAATCACATGGTTGTCCTTTTATTAATAGTCCCACCCTGAAGCTATCTAGGGGTTTATCATGAGTTATCTCCTTAGCATAAACTCAGTTTTAATCCAAAGATTTATACTCAAAGACCATTCTATTACATAAGAAATTCTAAGGGCTTATAATCTCCTTTTGAAAAGCTTCTGTTGGTGTATCTTGCCCACTTTTTAGTGGAGTTGTTTGATTGTTTCTTGCTGATTTGCTTGACTTCTTTGTAGATTCTGGTTATTATCACATTATTAGATGTATAGCATACAAGTATTTTCTTCCATTCTGTAAGTTATCTATTTTCTCTGTTGAATGTTTCCTTGGCTGTGCAGAAACTTTTTAATTTGATCAGGTTTCATTTATTTATTTTTGTTGTTGCTGTGATTGCCCTTGGGGGTCTTCATAAATTTTTTGCCTAGGCCAATATAGGCAAACTCTCTTAATATAAAAGTTTTTCCAACATTTTCTTCTAGAATTCTTATGGTTTCATATCTTAGACTTAAGTCTGTGATCTATCTTGAAATAATTTTTGTGAATGGTGAGAGATATGGATCCCATTTTAATCTTTTACATGTGGGTGTCCAGTTTTCCTAGTACCATTTATTGATTCTTCCTAGTACCATTTAGGGATTCTTTTCCCCAGTGTATATTGCCATCTACTTTGTCAAAGATCAGACGACAATATGTGGATGGTTTTATACCAGGGTTCTCTATTCTGTTTCATTGCTCTATGTCTCCATTTTTGTGCCAATAACATGCTTTTTGGGTTGCTATAGCCTTGTAGTACAGCTTAATATCTGGCAAAATAATACTTCCAGATTTGTTCCTTTTGTTTAAGGTCGCTTTGGCTATTTGGACTCCTTTCTGGTTCCAAACAAAGTGTAGAATTATTTTTTCTAGATCTGTGAAAAATGAGATTGGCATTTTGATGGGGATTGCATTGAATCTATAAATCACTTTGTGTAGTATGGACATTTTAGCAATGTTTATTCTGCCAATCCATGAGCATGCTATGTTTTTCCATTTGTTTACATCATATGCACTATTCTTCCTCAGTGATTCATAGTTCTTTTTGTAGAGAACTTTCACCTCCTTGGTTAAATATATTCCTAGGTATTTTATTTTCTTTGTAGCTATTGTGAAAGGTATTCAGTCTATGATTTGATTCTCAGCCTGATTGTTGATGTATAGGAATGCTACTGATTTGTGTACATTGATTTTGTAACCTGAGACTTGCTGAATTCATTTATTAATTCCAGGAGTCTCTTGGCAAAATCTTTGGGGTTTTCTAGATATAAGATCATATCATCAACAAAGAGCAATAATTTGACCTCCTCTTTCCCCATTTGGATACCTTTAACTTCACTCTCTTTCCTGATATCTCTGGCTAGAAATTCCAACACTATGTTGAATAGAAGTGGTGACAATGGGCATCCTTTTCTTGCTCTAGTTCTGAGTCGGAATGCTTTCAACTTTTCCCCAAAATTCAGAATAATGTTGACTTTGGGTATAGGTCATATATGGCTTTTATAATTTTCTGATATGTTCCATCTATGCCTATTTTGTTAAGAGTTTTTATTATAAAAATGTGTTAAATTTTGTCAAATGCTTTTTCTGCATCAATTGATAATCATATAATCTTTGTTTTTGCTTCTGTTTATGTAGTGAATCACTTTTATGGACTTATGTATGCTGCACCATCCTTGCATTACTGCAATGAAGCGCACTTGGTTGTGGTGTATCATCCAGGAATGTTTCCAGGAATCAGGAACACAGGCAATGCAATAGATATCAATTGCCCATATGTTTCCAATTTCCAAAATTTTGTTACATTTTCTCCTCTCCTCTCTGTTTTCTCCATTCCTTGAGTTCACACCTTCAAAAAATAATCACTTTACTGTATTGTCAGGTGGTTTTTCTAGGCAAAACAAGTTTGGATGCATGTGTTCATTCTGCTACCTTAAACTCTCCATAAGATTTATGCCATTTCAAGAATTCTGATAAAATTTGAATGAAAGAGAAAGCTAAACAACAGAGGAAATAGTGGTTGGTTCTACTATTTTAAAAAATAAGTGTGACAAAAAGCTCTCTTTTGGTCTTACATTTGTAGTAGAAAATACTAATCTAAGCCTTGAATGGAAGTGGAAGGAAGGCAAGATTTTAAGATAAAGACAACCCCCAGTGGTCAGTGAAGACAAACCTACAAGTCTCAGATGCTCCAGGTCTCTTTAGGGAGACTGCTTAATGAAGCAAATGTAAGAGATTGAGCCTTCCTCAGGAGGAGTATTTGGTAAAGCAGTAATTCCGTGGCAGGAAGTAGTTTTAACAGATACTAAGAAAAACTGAGAGGACAAAGGTAAGACTTTGGGGATTTTACTAGGGATGTTGAGTCTGCGGGGAAATACATAGCCATGTACTTTACTTACAGAGTTGTTTATCAGAAATGTGAGTTGCTTTCGCCAAGATGGTATGTGCATCAATCTATTGATAAATTCATACCAGCAGGATGCAAAAATTCTAGGAGAGAAGAGGAAGGAGAGTTGAGAAGTTTTAAATATTTGCAATGGAAAAGTAAGAAAGAAAGTTGGTTTCAGAAAAGATTTAGGAACTGATTCTACCATTGCAAATTTCATCGTTTTAAAGAGTCTTTTAAATAAAATAATCATCATTGTGAATTCCTGCAGATCCATACGTACAAAGGAAACATACCCATACCCATACACAAGCACATTCTCATACACAATCACATACCAATACACACACGTTAAAGTACACATATATGCACACATATTTGTATACACACATGTGTACACATACTAAGTGTGAGCCCTTCCTGTGTGTGACTAGTAGGTAAGATGAGAGTACGTAAGATGTCAATATTGTAGAAAACAGCAGCTTAAAAATTTCTGCCAATATCTGCCTTCTATATTAAAACTGCATTTTACCTTTCCAGCAGAATGTCCCTTTGTTCTGGGAAGATACATTTTGGTGAGTCTTTTTATTATGCAAATTAAAATCAAGGACTCTTTGTTCCAATAAAAGACCTTATTGCAATAAAATTACAAGAGTCTGTATGCTTCAGAGTGAGACATTGTATTGTGTTTATTAATTTAAATTGAATGTATCTTTCAGCAGATTTGTCTCTTGGAAAATCATATTTTCATTAGAGACTTTTATTTCCTAAATTTGGATTTAGAAAGCCTCCTGACTATTAACAATAATAATAGGAATAATAGTAATTATCAGTTTTTGTCTTTAGGAGTTATGTTCTTTATTCTTAAAGTAACTAGGCCAAGCTGATCTTAGAAGTATAGGAGAAGATAAATAGGTAGATCTGATCTATTGTTTCATGTGTTTATTTAACAAATCACTACAGAGACCCACTGTATTTAGGGTACTATTTTAAACATTGAAGCTACAATGAGCTGGATAGACACTGTCCCTGACTCAGGGAGCTTACCTTCTAGTAGGAAAACATTAATTATCAAATATATATTTAATTATTTAAATAGAATTTTAATAAGTTCTATAAAAATAATAAAAGGCCTTATAAAAGGGGAAGAATAACTTGCATTGGAGATTTAATGAAATCTCTGGAAATTTACTGGTTATGATTTGATTTGGATCAAATTTGATGGATCCATTTGATGGTAGAAGTGTTAAGTGATCTTCTAGCCAGAGAGAATAAAAAGTGAAATGCTTAGTGTGGGCTAAAGCAGTCCATTTGAGATACTGGAAACTGGTTTGTTGTGGCTAAATCACTGAGTAAGATGTAGAGTGGTATAGGCTAAAGCCAGTGATATGGTTAGAGTCCAGACCAGGGATATGTTTAAATCATATGCATACACTATGCTAATTTTTGAGAATTTTTTTCCTTCCTAAAAGCAGTGAGAAGCCAGTGATGCATTTTAAAATGAGAAGGGACAAAAAAATTTGAATTGTTTTTAGGTCTTTTTGGCTTTAATGTACAGAATGTATTTGAAAGATAGTTAAGAGGTAGAGTTGATGGTAACTTTAGAATTGTAATATTATAGAGACTTAAGAGAAACAATTTAGTTGCAAGGCAGTTAGGAGAAGATATAAACTGAAGCTTAGTGTCAAGTATACCTTTCACTTGGAAGGTATGTTTATCGGGGACTGAATGGAATTGCTGCTGCAGATTATTGGAAAGGGTGATTTTAGAACCTTAAAGTCTCCCTTTGGTGCTACCTCTGCCTAGCCTTGACAGAACTTGCTCCCATATTATGGGAAATAAGGAAGAGAAAGGATCAGGTATGAATCCAAGGGCCTATTTATAAGACTGTGTTCCTTTACTGAGTTGAAAGAAAAAAAACCTGAATGAGGATCAGATTTGAGGGAAAGGAGATAATGAGTTTGATTTTGGACATGTTGATATTGATGTGCCTATAAGACATCCAAGCAAAGAAGTTAGAGATTAAGAATAATATATTGGTCTACAGCTTGGAGTAAAAATCTGATCTGGAAATATATATTTTAGAGTTTCAGCAAATTGGTGATAACTGATGCCACAAAAGTAGATGAACTTGCTGCGTAACAACAAAGAATGTAGGGTATGAAAAGTGCTCATGACTAAGTTCTTTTTTTTTTTTTTTTGAGACAGAGTCTCACTTTGTTGCCTAGGCTAGCGTGAGTGCCATGGCATCAGCCTAGCTCACAGCAACCTCAAACTCCTGAGCTCAAGGGATCCTACTGCCTCAGTCTCCCCAGTAGCTGGGACTACAGGCATGCACCACCATGCCTGGCTGATTTTTTCTATATATATTAGTTGGCCAATTAATTTCTTTCTATTTATAGTAGAGACGGGGTCTCGCTCTTGCTCAGGCTGGTTTTGAACTCCTGACCTTTAGTGATCCACCCGCCTCGGCCTCCCAGAGTGCTAGGATTACAGGCGTGAGCCACCGCGCCCGGCCTTATGACTAAGTTCTGAGGAACACAGGCATCTAGACTTCTGAAAGAGAAGAAAGGGTTAGACTGAAAAAGTACAGAAAGGGAGAGAGATCAGAGAAAGTAAGGAAAATGGGAAGTCATGTAAAGCCTACAGGAGAGCAAAGAAAGAATAGTAAAAAATACAAATGTAATTAAAGGTCAGATAAGATGAAAATAATAAAATGCCCATTAGCTTAAGTGACATGATGACCACTGGTGACTTAATAAAAGAGTGATTTAATAAAAGAGAATTTGGGAAATTGATAGTGGTGAGGTTGTGAGTGTCCTATGAGGAGACAGAGAGAACACCAATGTAGACACGTCCTTTGAAAAGTTTTGAGTCCAATAGTGGTTTCTCCTTGCTATTTCTTTTCTGTTTCTTGCTTTCTTTTGTATTTTTTCTTTTTCTTATGCTACTTTCTCCTGTGTTTTACTTTTATAGGCATATCTCGGGGATATTGCCAGTTTAGTTCCAGCTCACCACAATAAAGCAAATGTCACAATAAAGTAAGTCACACAAAGTTTTTGCTCTCAATGCATATAAAAGTTATATGTATGTGATACTGTAATCTGCTAAGTGTGCAATACATTATATTTAAAAAACAATGTATATAATTTACAATTTTTTAAATAAAATGTACTTTATTGCTAAAAATATTGACATGGAGACATGAAGTGAACACATGCTGTTGGAAAAATGGCACCAATAGACTTGTTCAACACAGGGTTGCCATGAACCTTTAATTTGTGAAAAATGCAATATCTACAAAATGCAGCAAAGTGAAGCCTAATAAAGTGAGATAGGCCTGTATTAATAATTGCTAATTTCCTTGCATGGTTAATAATGTCTAAAGCTATTCAATTTTTTTAGTTTCCTTCCAAAAAATGAAAAAGCCTTGAAAGTTTTAACACTAATTATTCACTACCAATTCATGTTATTGGTGATATCCTTAGGCATCTGGAAAAAACAAATAACTTAAATACTTGTCACAAATTAAATGTATTATATGTTGATTTAGGTTTATCTACGTATTTTCCATTAACATTTATTTAATATTCTTTATTGTATATAAAATTTCCCATCTTACATCTTTCTTCTACTCCCTAGATGTGGGTTTCTTAGCCTCAGTCCTATTGACATTTTGGGCCAGACTATTCTTTGTTGTGGAGGATTGCCTGTGTATTATAGGATGTTTCCCAGCATTCCTGGCCTCCACTCACTAGATGCCAGTAGTACCTTCCCCTCAGTTGTGACAACCAAAAATCTCTCTAGATTTTGGCAAATGCTCTTTCTGGGTCAAAACTGCCACTGATTGAGAACCACTGTCCTCAAGTGTACCCTTTGGGATTTTCTTCAGAAAGTTTTATTTTGTTTATTTGGGGAGGGAGGGTAGGAAACTATCTTAGATTTTAATTGTTTGAATATGCATTTATTTACCCCTCATTCACAAAACATCATTTTTTGCATATAGTGTAGTAGTCATTCTCTTCTCTATATATTAATATCAATAATATTATTATATCCTCTTTGAGCTTCTGTGATTGCTATTATGAGGTCATCTTTCAGTTTAATCGCTATTTCTTTTGGTGATCTGCATTATCTCTCTGTTTGCTTTTAAGGTTTTCTCTTTCTTCTTGGGATTCGAAGGTCCTTGACTATTCTATGTCCATGTCAGGATTTTTTTTTTTTTTACTTGTTTGGGCTTTTTGGACATCTTAGGTCTCAGGATTTGTCATTCAAATATTCTTGAAAATCTTTAGTCATTAACTCTTCAAAAATTCTTTTCTTCCAAGTTCTCTTCATGATTTACTACTAGAAATCCAATAATTTTTATGCTAGATCTCTCACAAGGTCCTCCATGAATCTCAATATCTTTTCAATATTTTATAATCTTCATATCTTCATCTTTTAGCCTTCACATTTGGATCTACATTCCAGTTCACCAATTTTCGTTTTCAGTTTTATCTAATCTTTTGATGTTTTGTTTCTGAATTTTGATTTTTTTGATTTTTTATTTATTTTTATTTATTTTTTTTATTTTAGCGTATTATGGGGGTACAAGAGTTAAGGTTACTTATATTGTCCATGCTCCCCTCCCCCCTCGAGTAAAAGCTTCAAGCATGTCCATCCCCCAAATGTTGCACATCTTATTCGTTGTGGTTGTATATACCCCTCCCACTCTCCCGACACCTGATAAATGTTATTCCTATATGTCCACTTGGGTGTTGAACTGTTAATACCAATTTGCTGGTGAGTACATGTGGTGCTGCTTTTTCCATTCTTGAGATACTTCACTCAGTAGAATGGGTTCCAGCTCTATCCAGGAATATACAAGAGGTGCTATATCACCATTGTTTCTTAAAGCTGAGTAGTATTCCATGGTATACATATACCACATTTTATTAATCCACTCATGAATTGATGGGCACTTAACCTGTTAGTTAACCTGCTGATATTATTAAGGATCTTTTTCAAGTTTTTAAACATAGTGTACAGAGCTATGTTTCCAGGTCTTATAATTTTAATACTTGAAATTGTTGATTTCCTTTATCTGTTGTTTGTTTAGCTGATTCTCATTCATTGTGTCTTGTTAACTTCTATGTTTTGTGATTTTGATTGTGGATTCTTATTTCCTTTGTGAAAAAACTTTTGAGTCCTGATATGAGGGTGGATACTTCATTTTCTTTAGCTTCTCACTTAAAGGCATCCCCAACACATAGCTATTTTACTTGAAATTTTTAAGGCCCACACAATTAGCTTTCATGGGACTTCACACCCTGTAAAGGGCTGAGTTAAAATTTATTTTAACTCAAATTTATAAATTTAATAAATAATAAATTTATTTATTTTCTTAGTAGATTTATTTTCTTAAATTATTAGTAGATTATTTTCTTAGTAGATTTCCCACCTCCACTTATCAAAATTTCTTGCTCTTACCTTTTGCCTGGTGTATCTTATTTCCCATTCATTCTTACATTTTGGATTTTCTTTTTTGTAATACTGGGTTAGCTCTTTGGTACGTCAACTTTAAATGGGGAATCTTCTTTCAGATTAGTTGGTGGAAACTAGCTTTTTACTTCTTGTTATTTAGCTTCCATGCAGTTATCAAGAAAGTATTTAAAATTCCCCAGGGATCAGCAGAAACCCTGAGAGAGAAAAATGATATTTACCACCAGAAGTTTATAGGTTAAAGTTTTTTAAACTATTTTTATATCATGTTAATATTTTTAAAGAAAAGTCTGTGAAGGCATTCAATTTTCTCTATTCTGGGACATAGAGCTAACTCTAAGTTTTTAAGAATGAAAAGAAATGACTGAGACGCCAGTAGATCATAATGATATGGAGAAGTCTTTTAGACTTTAGCTTCACTTAGCCTACATGTCATCCATTCCAATTGATCTTGATGACAGTATTCAAAAAAAGCTGGGATCAGTGTGCTGAGAATAAATAGTGTTCCTCTGCTTGATGTCTCTAATATACGTTTCTTACTATGTTTTCTGATAAATTCTACCATTCTGTGAGCCAAACAATTCACCTCTCTGAATATAAGCCTCTTCAATAATAAGGTAAAGGCAGGTGAAAACAACATTATAACCATATGTGGTTAGGTTAGAACTGCAGAAGCACTAAACACAGTGCCTGACCCATGGTGAGTACTTGAGAAATGCTGATTGATTCTGCATTCTCTGCCAGCACTGAAGGAAGGAATATAAATGACTGACAAAGGATTTGGAGTCTTAAATACAAAATTGGGAGGAGGACATCACTGTTCCCTGATTATAGAAATCTTAGTGTTTGACTGTGATTAATGATAGTTTTGTGCCAATCTGAGTAAGTGAACTGGATTTGAAATAAGACTCCTAATTCTTTAGAAACACAGGTAGAGAATGCTTTTGAAAAGACAGCTACTTAAAGATTTAAATATAAAAAATTGATTTTTCCATCAATACAAAAAAGAGACAGTAATAGTAATATTATATATGTGGTAGTCTCTGAGTGTTTATGATATATAGAATATCAATGTAAATCTTATATTTACCTTGAGAAATTGTAAGACACTCAATTTCATTTATACATTCATTCCATCAATCAATATGAAAAGGAAGAAAAGGCTTTGTGAAAAACTAGTAAGCATTTACAAATCAGCAAAGGGGCAAAATAATACAAAAGAAAACATAAGTTAGATTAAATAAAGAAGACCAAGTCAGTTGCAGAAATACAAAAAGTATATTTTAGTTGCCTAAAATAAGATATGTGAATTTGGACCCTTAGATGGGAGCCATAAAATGGGTCCAATATGTTCTGATATAATAATTCCCACCACCAACATCAGGATCTGGAAAATTGACAAAAAATAAGAAGAAATTCATATATGCATCATATTTTCAGAACTCCCTATGAGATCTATTATTTCCACAAAGAGGATATGTTTGTGCCACACCAATTGGAGTTCTGCTAAAGAATGTAATATCTCATTACTTCTCTGACTTTCTCAATTCCATCCCCATCCATAGAGTCAACAATAAAAATTCTGAAGGTAGTTTTTCCAATGATAGATTTTTTGTGTGTAAAAATGACTGAAATAGTCTCCTAGCTCTACTCACTTCCTTGTTGATATTATTATTGCTGAAAGAAAATGTTAATAGCAGATTTGTGTCTCTTTCTCTAATTTCAGAGACACCTAGGGATTTGACTTTTTGTTGGATACTACTTAAAATATTAACTCAAAGAATTTATAAGACTATACCAGGAGGAGGATCAAGATGGTGGACGAGAAACACCGCCAGAAAGAGTGTCTCTGCAGAAAAGATAGATTCTAGCAGAAATTAGAAAAAAGAAGCAAGAAGGCGAGCATACAGCAGACGAGGGCCGGAAGGAGGGGTACCTGAGACCCCAGGAGACTCCACAGGAGGAGGCTGCGGAGGAGAACTGGAAGCTAGGACTGCCGGAGCAGCCTGGAGACCAGCGGGAAGGGTAGGTGGATAATTCACCTTTCCCCTCCCCTGCATTTGGGACTGCTGGTGGGCTCCCCAGCGGGTGGAGAGACCTGCGGACACCAGGCCAGAGACGGCCGCCGCCAGCTAGAGGTGAGCCTGTAGCAGATGCGGCACCAGGCTCCCAACTCCCTCCGGGCACCTCCGTGTGCACAGACCCAAGCCGCGGCAGGCGCCATATTGCCTCCTTCTCCCCTCTGCCAACCCTACCTGCGGTTGCCCAGAGAGACAATACAGCCACCAGCCAGAGGCACCTCCAGGGAACAAGACCTTCCCTTTTGGGACCCTACAGCTGACTAAGGGGAACTCAGACTGAGAGCTCCCTACCCGACAGCCCTCCCAGGTGCTGCTGGCACGGTGTTCCCAGGAGAACAGTGCCGACTCAGAGGCTGAGGGACACAGACACAGCTTAGGCTCCCTGTGGGTGAATTGGGACCGGAACTCCTCTCCCTGGTGGGGATACAGTTTGAACTCTGGGACGCAGAGGTCGGACCTGCAGACCAGATCCCATGCACCGAGGTCTAGCATTGCCCGGGGCACAGAAGGGATATTTGTGAACAGCCCGCTGAGGTGTGTGTGCCTCCAGGGGCAGATCAGCGTCCTAGAGGGCAACCCTCCCACCAAAGGGAGGCCGTGCGCCCAGCCCAGGTGGGGTTCCTGTGCAGGGAACCTCCCGGCTGGCATCACAGTCCGGAGAGGCCTGGTGGTGTGTGGTCTCGCCTGCGGGCAGAGGCCCAGGAGTAGCTGCGGAGTTGGGGAGGGTGGAAAGAAGCTAGGCCTGCTGCAGACTGCGGGTCTCAGATAGCCTCACCCCCACACGCAGACTTTCTGGCTGAGCGGGACCATTCCAGCCCCGCCCTGACAGCTTTCCCTGGAAGCAGAGACCAGAACTTTGACCCCTGCTAACGGCATTGGTGGTGCCTGAGGGCAGGCTTTCCCAACCTAGTTCCGCCCAGAACAAGACTGATAACAGGACACAAAAACAACAGCATAGCCTGTTCCTCCAAGCAAGCGCCACCTACTGGCAGGGACGGCATCCTGCACAGCCTTTTCACCACACCCACCGACTCATTATACAGGGAGTGGTCGAATCTCACCCACAGGCACCACCTAACGGCTCAGAAACTAAACAAGGCGTGTGAACACCCAAACAAAAACCTAAAGGAAAGAAACAACAACTGATCGACATGGGAAGAAATCAGCGAAGGAACTCAGGAAATATGAAGAACCAAACGGAAAACACACCCCCAAAGAGGAGCACCAGCCCCCTAGAAACAGACACCAACCCAAATCAGGCAACCAAAATTACAGAAGAGGAATTTCGTATATGGATCATAAGAACACTCACCGAGCTGCAACAACAACTCAATAACCAACACAATGAAACCTCAAAAAGCCTCCAGGACCTAGAACAAAAGTTCACTAAAGAAATAGACACAATGAAGAAAAGTTTAACCGAACTCCTAGAAATGAAGAATCAATTCAGGGAACTACAAAATACAGTGGAAAGTCTCAAGAACAGGGTAGATCAAACAGAAGAAAAAATCTCAGAGATTGAAGATAACACCCTCCAACTAAATAAAACTGTCACAGAGATAGAGCAGAGAAACAAGAGAAAAGAGCAAAGCCTACAAGAGATGTGGGATTATGTGAAGAAACCTAATGTGAGGATCCTAGGGTTACCAGAAGGGAAGAGAACAACACCCAAGGGTTGGACAAGCTATTTGAAGATATAATAGAGGAAAATTTCCCAGGCCTTGCTCAAAATCTCGATATACAAGTTCAAGAAGCTCAGAGGACCCCTGGGAGATTCAATGCAAACAGGAAGACATCACGACATGCAGTCGTCAGACTGACCAAAGTATCAACTAAAGAGGCCCTTCTAAGAGCTGTAAGACAAAAGAAGCAAGTGACATACAAGGGAAAGCCAATTCGAATAACACCAGACTTCTCTAATGAGACTTTACAAGCAAGGAGAGACGGGGGCCCCATTCTCACTCTTCTGAAACAAAACAATGCCCAGGCTAGAATATTATTCCCTGCAAAACTAAGCTTCATATATGAAGGAGAAATAAAGACATTCTCAGACAAGCAAAGGCTCAGAGAATTCACCAAGACAAGACCAGCCCTACAAGAAGTACTCAAAACAGTGTTACGCACAGAACACCATAATAAATACTCATGAATATAAAAACAACCAAAACCCAAAGATTAAAGGCCAGATAATACAATGGCTCAAGAGAGAAATCAAAGCAACAGCATCCAACCCAACAGAATGAACAGTAATCTACCTTACCTATCAGTTCTCTCAATAAATGTGAATGGCTTAAACTCTCCACTCAAGAGACATAGGTTGGCTGAATGGATAAGAAAATACAGGACAAGTATATGCTGTCTTCAGGAAACACATCTAACCTGCAAGGATGCATATAGACTAAAAGTAAAAGGGTGGAGATCAGTATTCCAGGCAAGTGGAAGCCAAAAGAAGGCTGGTGTGGCAGTTCTAATTTCAGACGATTTAGTTTTTAAAGCAACAAAAGTAGTGAAAGACAAAGAGGGTCATTATATAATGGTGAAGGGCACACTTCAACAAGAAGAGATGACAATTTTAAATATATATGCACCCAATTTAGGGGCACCCAGTTTCATAAAGCAAACTTTACTGGATCTAAGCAAATGGATTAATAGCAACTCCATAATCACCGGAGACTCAACACCCCACTGAGGGCACAAGACAGATCCTCCAAACAGAAAATTAATAAAGAGATAATGAACTTAAACAAAACCCTGGAACAGCTGGGTCTGACTGACATCTACAGGACATTCTACCCAAAATCCACTGAATATACGTTCTTCTCATCAGCTCACGGGACATTCTCTAAGATTGACCATATCCTAGGACACAAAGTAAATCTCAAGAAATTTTAAAAAATAGAAATCATACCATGTACCTTCTCAGATCACAGTGGAATAAAAGTAGAAATCAACCCCAACAGAAACTCACTTTTCTACACAAAATGTGGAAATTAAACAACCTCCTACTAAATGATTACATCATAAATGAAGAAATCAAGATGGAAATAAAAAAATTCTATACTCCTACACTGCTGGTGGGACTGCAAATTAGTTCAACCTCTGTGGAAAGCAATATGGAGATACCTTAAAGCGATACAAGTGAATCTACCATTTGATCCAGCAATCCCATTGCTGGGCATCTACCCAAAAGATCCAATGACACTCTACAAAAAAGACACCTGCACTCGAATGTTTATAGCAGCACAATTCATAATTGCAAGGATGTGGAAACAGCCCAAGTGCCCATCAATCCAAGAATGGATTATACCATGGAGTACTATTCAGCTCTAAGAAACAATGGTGATATAGCACATCTTATATTTTCCTGGTTAGAGCTGGAACCCATACTATTAAGTGAAGTTTCCCAAGAATGGAAAAACAAGCACCACATATACTCACCAGCAAATTGGTATTAACTGAACAGCACCTAAGTGGTCACATAGGTAATGCAGTAATAGGGTATTGGGCAGGGGGGAGGGGGGCGGGTATATACATATATAATGAGTGAGATATGCACCATCTAGGGGATGGTCATGCTGGAGACTCAGACTTGTGGGGGAAGGGGGGGAAATGGGCATTTATTGAATCCTTAAAATCTGTACCCCCATAATATGCCGAAAAAAAAAAAAAAAAAAAGACTATACCAGACCAAACCTACATGAAATTCAAGCCAAGCTAGTGTAGTGAAGCAAGCACGTATACCTTATAGAAGAAATTTCTACTGATTAACCTGTAATGGGATGATGTAGCTACATCAGAGAATATGAATAAGCTATGTATTATGAAAATTGCTATGTGATTAGCAAGGTTTGATGCCTGAAAGGACCCTAGAGAATTAGGATTTCTCTGAGCTGAGATAGCCCATGACCCTCAGCCTCACCTCTTGGCCACACATATTCTAACTGTGTAGTGATTTGGAAACACTAGAAGGCTTTTCTTGAAATCTCTGCTATGCTGTTAACACTCATACTGTTGACACTCATATGGCCTGTTCCAGTTATTATTCCAGACGCTGTTGTTTCATAATGAGTTAGTTTAGTAGAAACTCAAAAGTTCAAAAACAGGATGATTGATTTCCCCCTACCTGAAGTCTGCTCTCTTCCCAGTATTCCCTGTTTTGGTTTAATATATTCTCCCCAATTTTGTTACTGCCTCTGAACATGTTCAAAGGACTGAGTTAAGATAAGCAAGAGAGACTGAAAAAATTTCCACTGAAGAATGAACTCTAAGAGAAGACTATTGAGTTTCATTTGACTTAGAAGCCACTTGGCAAGAGTGAGGGGAGCAGTGATTCCTAGCACAGCCTGGTGTCCCTCACTGAGCTCGTCTTCTGAAATGGCCCTATGGATTCATGCCTGATTCCTGGGATTAGAGCATGCTGTAAAAAAGTGGTTGGGGGAAAAAGAAACAACAACAGCTGTTTATCTTCCAACTCTTTGAACCATAAATGGCTTAAGACATGCTCAGTGTTAGAATCATCTGCTCTAGTGTGTCAAGAGATGCTACATGAGGCTTTCAGAAGGAAGATTAGATTGATTTGGGGAAAAAATCAGGGGGTATTAATTGTAGTATGGGTACCTTTGGTTGTTGTCACATTTAGTGGGTGTTAATGACATAGCTGCCACTTTATGCATTGGTAAAAACAGAAGAGCTGGGGAAGAGTAAAATGGCAACTGTAAAATATATGGCTGCCCCATGGACCTAAGAATTCCACCACTATATCGGAAGAATCTAGAAAAGGGAAGTTGGGGCAGGGTGGAAGACAGATTAGTTTGCCACAGTCAACGTGGCCTCATTCGTACTCTCATGGTGGAAACTTTCATGATGGTGACTTCATGGATACCGCATCATCAGCTACAACCACCACCTTTTCAAAGTTCCAGATCTTTCTCTAATGATATTTTCTCTAATTTTTTAGTTAGTGCTGTCCTGATTGAATAAGATTAGATTGATCAAATGGCTTCAAGGGATCACATTTACATGTGTCATCTCCCATAAGAGGGTGGTTAATTTCTATTTTATCCTACAAAAGCATTTTCTAGTGAGAACAATATGCACAGCTGGCTGTGTTAGTGTTCCACATAAATCAGAGTGAATTTAGAGTTCTGGTGAAAGCTCCCAAAAAACTTTTTCTCTGTATCATAAGATGAAACTCACTTAGACCATTCATTCTAATTGTTTGCTTTATAGATTAATACTGAGAAAGTGACTGTTTTTATTCATACATATACAATGTAACTTTCTATCTATGAGGACAGGTATAGTGTTTTCAAATGTCATCTGATTCATGCTGCTTTGACATTGTCAAGTTGTCTTCTAAGCCAATGAGGTAAAACCATGAAGCTAGAGTCAGAAAGAATGATATGACCCAGAGAAAGTACCCAAGTCTGGCCTTAAAAGTCTAGCTAGACTTGAAAGGAAAGAAAAATAAGGTATTTCTAATATCCTACCAAAGGTCTCTGTGAAGAAGAAAAGTGATAGGAAATGGAAGACTCTGCTGAATTATGTATTTTTATCTTCTCATATCGAAACTAAAGTTCTACAGTATCATATAGACTGATAAGAAATGCAATTACAGAAGGGATTGCTAATCTACCTCTTATTTAGACTATTTCTATCCCTGCAACTTGGGCCTGAGCTTCTTTAAAATAAACTTGATGGTACAAGATGGTTTGACCAAGGAAGGATTCAAGATTAGTTTGTCTAAGGCTTAGCAATCTTTATTTCCCGATTGACAAAGAGAAGACCCATAGTTTCTCATATTTCCTTGAGGCAAGTCAATGAAAGTAACTGAGTTGAGAACCACTGGCCTAGTTAGGGAAAAGGTGATGGCACATAAGGCACCGTGGAGCACACAACTTAAAACTATGCTTGGTGGAAACTACAGGAGGACACACCCAGGAAAAACCAGGATAAGACACAGGTAGCATGTGTCTCCTCTACAGAGAAGAACCAGAATAGTAAGCAGATTCTCTAGGAGACAATGGTAGGATTCCTCAAGAAGGCAATGGGAAGCACCAAAAGTGGGTAAGGAGAGAGTTCAAGACAAATTGTTCAGCCTGGGGCTGGAAAACAGCTGGGAGAAGCTCCTGGATGGGTGAAACATTAAGAATGAAGCCACAGGGCTCCACTCTCCGAGATGAACTTTTACAATCTTGGATAAAAGAGAACCCCTCAACCCACACAGGTCTCGGGCCTAACACAGGGAGCTGCTTGGAAATTGCACAAAGACATTGCTCCAGAAAGAGAACCCATGTGCAATCCCACAGGCATTCACGCCTATAGCCACTTGAGCCGGGCTCCATTCTGAGAGCCTAGACACTGGGGAACTGCAGGTGTGCCATGGCTCCAAGGAGGGGGTAGAAGAACCCGGGCACTCCCACGCACCCCTGGGAGGGTCTCCATCACCCTGCTGTGGGCTTTTGTTCAGACTGAGACTTGCACAGACAGCATTTTCCACAGTTACTCTCCCATGCTCCCTGCCTGGGTGGAGACCCAGCCTTCCAGTCACAGGTCCAAGGCACCATTTTGTGAGTTTGACACTGGGTGACACCCCACCCTCGGGCTGAGTTTGTGCTTGACACAGCTGCTGTCCCCACCTGGCTGGGGAGGGACAGGGAAAGCAGGGTTTCCAGCACAAATCTGGGAAAGTGCCCACCATCCTGCAGCCAGCTGCTGTGGGACTGAGCCTAGAGCAAACTGTACTCCCCACGGTTTCCTCCCAGTGCAGCCTGCCTGAAAAGGGCCCTACAATCTCAGGCCACAAGCCTAGGGCTCCGTTTTGGGAGTTTGAAGCTGAGAAGTGCCCTGTCCTATGGCTGAGTTCAGGCCAAGGTAGCTGCAGCCTCATCCAGCAGAGGAGGGGACAGGGTGGCCCCAGCACTCCCACCTATTCCTAGGACAATTCTCACTGCCCGGCAATAGGTCACAGTGAGACAAAGACACACCAATGGCGCTCCACCCAGCAATTTGCCCTCATTGTTTGCCTCAAAGAGGCATTACCCTTTCTGGTCACAGGCCCAAGGTGCCACTTTGGGAGTTTAAAGCTGGACAGCTCAGGAAGGATCGTGAAGATAGGGACCTCTCCTCCTCCAACCACTCAATGCTGTAGACATGGAAGCTTCTGCTCCCAAGCATGTGCTCTTGATGTGAGTGAGCTATGCGACATCCAGCTCTAGGACTGCAGAGGGATACCCCCACAGTAGTACTCTGCTCACCACGCAAGGGCTCTACACAGGGTTCGCAGCTCATTTCCCTCCCTTCAAGGACAGACAGTGTTTTTGCAGCTGTCTCAACCCAAAAGTCTCAGCCCCTGGGGCTCTACATTGCTGGATCCACAATCAGCAGTTCCCAGCACCCACTCGGACCACAGCAGCCTTGGGGGACTAGGGGGCCTGGGGGTGTTCTGGAGCTTGGGCATTCAGGGACAGCCACCTCCAGCTGAGAGGAGAGTACAGCATGCAAGAGGATCCCTTAGGACAAAGGGGACCAGGGCACAAGCTGTCCACCATTTGGGGCCTTTTCCTCCTCCTCCCTGCCTCCACCCTCTGATGCCAAGATGGCCATGGCAGTTTATGCTTGGGACCAAGCAGAGTTCCGGGGAGAATAAGCCAGGGCACTTGGAAGTGGCTGCCCCACCTCCGACAGAGGACCTATTATACCCTCGATTCCACGGACCTTGAGAAGCACTCCTCTCCCTCTAAATAGCCACAGCAAAAGCCTCTGTGTTCCTCAAGGACTAAAGCTATGACCTCCCCTTGGGAGAGCAAGGCTAACAGTCCTCTCCTGGCACTGCCTGTGTCTTCTGAGAGAAGCCCACCTTCCCTGGGGGCAGGTCCTGGGTACGAGGAAACCTCCCCCACCGGAGCATGTCAGCCACAGCCCACAGCCAATCTAGTAGCTCTGCGTACAGCGGGTTGAGCTGCCCCCACCACCTTTGCTGCAACTGGGTCAGGGTGGGAGCTGGGAGTCTGAGAGCTTTTGTGCCCCAAAAGGACAGAGACTGCCATCACTGCCAAGAGGGAGGTGTGAGCCACATGCAAGTCCCACAGCTGTCTGCCACTGCTAATCTTGTCAAGAGAGGCCAGTCCCTCTGTCTCAGGTTCACACTGCATCTACCCTTCTCCTGCCTGAGGATTTTCCAAAGCAGATACCCCTCCCCCCCTTACTATCGCAGCCAGCACCTGAACTCCAGGAGACTTGATGGCAAGTTTGTCAGCTCAGTCTTGGTCTGTTCCCCCAGAACCAAGCACGCCTCAGGGGCCTGACAACCGGGGATTACCTAACCTAGTCCACTGCTGCCGGTTCAGCAGGCTTCTCACGCCTCCCTCTCTCCACAGTGACAACATTCTCTTTTAAAAATACATTTTCAATTTTGATGAAGTCTAATTTATCATTTGTTTCTTTAATGTTTCCTGGCTTTTGTCTTACCTAAGAAATCTTTGCCAAATCTATGGTAACAAATAATTTCTTCTGATTTCTCCCAGTATTTGTACTAGTGGTTTAGTTTTTATGTTTAGGACTGTGTTTTCTTCCTGAGTAAATTTTTTATACATATGTGATAAAGATTGAGTTTTATTAACATATGAATTTCCAATTTTTCTAGCACTATGTATCAGAAATTATCTTTTCCCCACTGCATTACTTTGGAATCTTTGTGTAACACTAATTGGCTATATAAGAGGAGAAAAATGCAGAGAGAGAGAGAGAGAGAGAGAGAAACAGACTGCTATGTTCCACTGATGTATATTTTCTTCTTACTTCAATACCACAATGTCTTGTTTACTGTAGTTTGTTTAACTATGGCTTTGAAATCAGATATGTTGAGTCATCTACCTTTATAATTTTTTTAAGTAATTAATTTAAATTGACAAATAAAAATAAACAATAAAAATTTTATATGTTTATCATGTACAATGTGATGTTTTGAAATATGTATATATTTTAGAATGCCTCTACCTTTATTCTTTATTACAAATTGTCTTGTCAATCCCAGGACCTTTTATTTATAATATCAATAATAATTTATATTTACAATGTCATTATAAATGTCAATTTCTACCCAAAAAAAGATGGCTATGATTTAGATTGGGGAATGTATTGATCCAGTATATAATGGTGGAGAGAACTGACATCATAACAATACTGAGTTTTCTAATCCATAACCAAGGTACATGATTGAACTTATTGAGGTCTTTAATTTTTTAGTGATAATTTGTTCTTCAGCAATAATTATTTAAAATAATTTTCTGTATATTTGCTTTATACAGTTCACTTATCCTTAAACTGGCTATATCTATCAATTTATTATCTTTGAAACACAATTCTTTGAATTTTTCTCTTGTTTTTCTGCTTTTAATTTATTGGTTTCTTCTCTCATTAGTTATTCCCTTTTATTTACCTTGTATTTAGTGTTCTTTTCTTTGGATAGTTTCTTAAGGTGACAGCTCAGACCATTGTTTGAAGAATTTTTTTCTTTTCTATTATATTTAAATCTATAAATTTCCATAAAACACTGTTTTGGCTGTATTGTATACAATTGAATATGCTGTATTTTCATTTTCATTTAGTTGTGATTTCTTTGTACAATACAAAGGAGAATGTTAATTAATTTCAAAATACTTGGCCTTTTCTTGATATGTACATGGTATTGATTTTTAATTTAAATCTGTTGTGGTTAGAGCACATACTATGATTCATTTCAGTGCTTCACATTTGTTAAAATGTGTTTTATGATTCATCCTATGTTCTCTTTTAGTGAATGTTCCAAGTACATATGAAAATAACAGCATTCTGTTGTTGTTGTATGAGTGTACTACTAATATAAATGTGAATTGGGTCAAGTCACCTTATAAAATTATTTAAATCTTCTATACCCTTATTGATTTCCTATCTTCTCTGTGTATGCAGAGAAGTACAGTCTATTTTCCCTGCTAAACCTTTTAATATATTAATTATGGCTAATTTAAAGTCCTTTTTGAGACACTCAGCATGGTGGCCATTTCTGAGCCTGATTCTCTTGACTAGTTTATATTTGACAATAGGTATTTTTTCCTTACTTCTTTTTGTTTCTCATAATTCAACTATAAGCATTGTGTTTGAAAATATTTATGTCTAGAAATCTACATGCCTTTTGTTCTGTATGCTGTTAGTGTGAAATACTGATTCTATATATTCAATCATGAGGCTAAGCTCTAGTTTTGTCATTGCTAAAGCTATTTCAGTGTCCCAAGAGCTTCAAATTCTGTCAGCAATAGACTGCTTTTACCTTGTGCTTTATATAAAGCCTAAACTTCCAGAAAGTTTCCATTAGTTTTTCTACTTCATCTCTAGCTCTCCACACTTCCTGAACACCTGTGGTGCAGAGGAAGTTTCTCTCTGCACAATTGTCCCTTCCCAAGCCATAGACAGCCTTTCCTTGTTACTCAGTACAAGTTTCAAGGTGACGGCAGGGGCAGTTTCCCAGTTCTTCTGCTCCATTTTCAATCTTAGCAGATCCTATATGACAAAGCCTAGGGGTTAGGGCTTTCTTAGTTTTGCTGCGTTTCTTGCAGTAGCAGGCAGTCTTTGTGTCTTACACTGTGAGGTATCTAGTACAGGGTCCTCAAACTTTTTAAACAGGGGGCAGACCGTTGTCTGTCCCTCAGACTGTTGGAGGGCTGTTGGAGAGTGTGGCAGCATATTCCACACATGCGCACTGTGGGCCTGGGACAAGTAGGCTGCTAAGCAGGACAGGCAGCGGTGGCAAAAACACCAGATAAATGTCCTCAGTGAGCCACATGTGGCCCATGGGCCATAGACTGAGGACCCCTGATATATAAGCAGATTTCTGGCCCTCTGTGGCTGGTCCACTGTGCCTTATATTGATAAGGGGGTCTAGGGTCCATGTAAATTTCTTTTACCTTTCCTGGTAGGTGAAGATCTCTGCCTTATTTCAGTGTAGTTTTCCATGCACAAGTGTGTTTCCTGCCCATTCTCCAAGAGAAAGCTTTTTGTGAGAGTTAAACTATATGGGAGAAGAGATTTCTACCTCACTTTCAGTTGCAGCTGACTTTTGCCTCGGATTAGGGGTAAAGAGAGGGTTTTCTGCCTCTTCTCCAATGTCAGATAGATTTGTTTCATTCCTCAGAAAGCTCAGGAATAAGATAGAGTTTGTAACTAACTTCCTGTGACAGAAGGTCACTACCTTGATCATACGTAAGACCTGATCTCAGGTCCATGGGATTTTTCACGTTCTCTCACTACCTGTCCCTCTAATATATTTTCACTCAGCATACCTGTGCTACTGATTCTGTGTGTGGGTGAGGGGGGTCTTCTCAGGTCTCCTGCTCTTCCCTAAAATTTTTTTAAAAATTTAAGCTGTTCTTTTCCTATTTGCTTTGATGGCTGCCACATCTCCCATACTCTGCCCAAAATAAAAAGAATTGTCACAACTGACAAACCTTGAAGGGCCTTTTTACACTTTGGGATTCAGTCTACCTGGTTTCCTTACAACCTTAGCTCTCTGATAAGCTCAAAATTATGATTTTCTTATTAGCTGGCTTTTCTTGCTGATAGGGTGAGAGTAATGTTCTCTGGGAGTTTTTTCCATTCTAAATGGAAGTGGAACATTGAATAAAATTTAAAGGTACATATTATAACTTCTTTACAGGTGAGGAATCTGTAATTGAGAAAGACCTTAACTTCATTAAAGTCACATAGCTGAAGGTGGCAGAAGCTTGAGCCAGACAAAGTTCCAAAATTCATTATAGATAATATTTGTGGGTAAAATACTGAAATGTGAACAACCATAACCAAACCATAAAATTCTAGGCTGCTAAGCTATTGATAAAATCAACCATAATTGACAGAAATTCGTAGTTTCCAAAATAATGTAAAACTCACTATATGATTATTCTCAATGATACCTAATAGTTAAATGTTATTATCATTACTAATAAACAGATGAAGAAAGTCAGGCTTAAAATGTCTCAATACACCCTTTTTAAATACACACCATATTTATAGTAGCTCTCAGACTCCAAGGGGTCTTTTAGCCATGCAAGCACATGCTCCTTTACATTAGGAAAGGTGTTTTATACATAGAAATGATCTTAATTGATTCTTTCCATTCTTTAGGTCCCTGGGCCCTTCCTGACTGGACTCCAAACAAAGAGAAACCCAAAGCATTACCATCTCTGCTTATATATGTCTATGTAGTAGAAATTTTGCCTTCCTACATTTCTAGTACAACATTGCTGTAACTCTCTTATGGCACATTTACTTGGACTTAATATTACTAAATTAAGTCGATTCTTTAAAATTGTTTATTCTCTTGTCAAATATGTTGACAATTTAATATACTGCGATTATCAAAAGAATAACTGTCAGAGATAATCTTGATTCAAGACCTTCATAGTTGTGTAGCCTTAAATGTTCCTTTATATTTTTGACATTCTCTTTCATAAGATGAACTGCTTTGTAGGATTGCTATTATTATTAGATGAGCTTTATAAAATCAAACATACTATATTAGTGCTAATAAGTCAAAATCTTTGCCTCTGTTTTACCGTCTTCAAAGGATAGAGCAGCAATTGCCAAGGTCAAAGAGTGGTTTCATTGATGTCTTCCTTCTCCCTAAATGATGGTAAGCTTGGAAAGAGTTCTGTAAGTATCTGTGATTAAAACATTTTATTAATTCCTCTATTTAACATGGCATCTGGCTTCCTAATTTATTTTTCCTTTTTCTTTTTTCCATTTCCTGAAAGACTGTCAATATTTTAGATCCTTTTAGCCTTCATATTTCTCTTGTTCAGAAGAAAATGAGGTTGAGATTAGGTTAAAAATATAATGTCAGCTAAAAACATAGCATTTGCAAATGTTTATATATACAAGTCCCTCCTAGGAAAGCCAAATTATTTAAAGTGAAGGAACAGTTCCTCAGGCTTGAGGTTTAAAATGATCAAGAAAACTCTTAAAGCCAGGCAGAAAATAGCCCAGGACTTTCTCCTAGCCTATTAGGTTCGTGGTAATATGAAAATATTCTCATTCTTTATGGCTTCTGATCACAAAATAAAGACAATACACAGTGAAAGAAAAAAGTTGATTCAGAATTCATTTATTAGTAATTTTGACCTTAAAGATTGTCAGCAAACTGAATTCCTTAGGCTGGTATGCCCACTTCATTGTGTGAGAAGATGTAAAGTCCTTGGAAGCAAATTATACCTAAAATCTGGAAAACATGTCCAAAATATTAATAGAATGCCAAGGAAAAGTGGTTGGTTAGTTAGTTAAGACAGTGTTCCTTAAGTTAAAGATTTATGGGACTGTAAATTACAGCTTTGGTTTATTTTAAAGTTATTTGTCTACATTTCTGAAAGAGTACTCTGTGGAGAGATTCTCTGAAAGATATTGATATTTATGTTGGAAAAGGTGGTCATATAAGGCAGGTAAATAAGGCATACTTGATCTCCATCAAAAAGTCTAAGTAATCTTGAAGTAAAAATATATTGAATTATTTTATAACTGACATGAGAGCATTACACAATTTTTAAATACTATACATATTCTTATCAAATGCATAAGTCTTTTCCATTCAATAGTTTTGTGCTTTTAAAATTGAATAACAAAAAAAGTCAAGATCTGTTCCATCTCAGTTTACTTTGTCAAAGTTAAATCTGAATCATCATTACACACTGTAGCTAAGTCTTCACTATTTATCATAAGGTAGCTTACTCTAGATAAAGGTAGAAGAAATGGGTAAAGCCATAACTATAGAGTTCACATATCTACAATTGAAAGTATCACAGCTTTTCACTTTTTCTGCTCTGGGTGAGTAGTTTTCCTAAAAATTCAACCTATGTCTCTTTCCACAGCCTATTAAAATATCAGCTTTTGTATAGCAGAGCAGGGTTCCTAAATTCTTTGAAGAATTTTGTAGGTGTATCTTCTCAATAATAGTTATTCTCATATCTTTAGAAGACAAAAGTATGACTTGATTATTATATTAAAGACTATAAATTTATTTCATTTTAAGAAAATATCAAGAAACCTAAATGAAAATATAAACAAAAAATAAATGAAGTTTTGCTTGTTTTCCTCAACTCATAAAATCTTTCAAAATAAACAAATTTTGGAAGCAAGAATAAGCTTTGCACAAAATGTTAGTTCACTTTCTGACTTTCAGGCAAAATGGCAAAATGATAACAGATGACCAATCCCTCATCCTGATTTCCCACTTAAATGATGCATTAAAAGAGTAAAAAATGTTACTATTTCTGAACATCATTCTATGGTAAAATCTAGAAATTTCTAAACATTTTTTCTTAAATTTAGAACTTTTCTTTTGGTAGTGAAAAGACTATTGCTCAAGTCTCTAAATTGTGAAAGAGTAGTATATTGGATACTTAAAACACAGATGCCAATAAAGTACAACTAACCCAATCATGCATCATGTGAAAGCATTGGAAATAATAGAATCTGAAAGTTGGGGGTGAGTAGTTGCACATCTCTCCATTATCCATGGAAAGTATCTCTTCACGTGGAGGCCTCACAGGGAGAACCTCTTAGTGGAGGCTACAGGTAGAAGGGAAGTTCAAGCTAGCACTTGGTCTCAGTATATACACTGTGCTAACAGACATGTGACCCACATATAGAAAATGACAAGTTTCTAAAAAGCAGTACAAAACTATATGGAATAAAGTATGCTGCCAGGTAGCCCCCTCCCCCCCCAAAAATTTCTCTTCTTTCTGAGAACGCAAATATACAATATTTCTCAGACTTTCTTGCAGTCAGATGTGGCTCATGGAATGTGAGCAGATGTGATATGTGACATTTCCAGACCTGGCCCAAAAAATCTTCTTGTGCTGCTCCACATTATTGCTCCTCTTGCTGATTGATGGCAATCCATGGGTGAGACATAACAGAGCTACTCCCAGCTTGGATTCTCCAATGACTGTGCTAAATATGGCTTCCCCATCCTGCCCACTCTCCTGCCCAACAAGTAAAACCAGCATAGACTTCAATGGGAAGGAAATAAAAAATTTTCTATTACTATTATGTTGACAGATTACACACACATTTGAGTAGATTTGTTACTGCAGCCTATCCTTCCTGCTACCCTCATCTGGGATGGCAAAATTTAAACAATAGCTTTTCCCAACCCAGTGCATTAAAAACAACAACAAACAGAGAAAAATCACTTGAAACTATAATACTTGAGTATTATCTCCTTCATAAACTGTTCTACTGTGAGGAAGAAGAAATAAGCATAATCTAATTATGTTCTTAATAAGGTTCAAGAGGCTACGAAACTTCAAGAAAACAATGGAGACATAAAAGTAAGTGTCTTAACGGGTCATATGGAATCTTACTAAAATTACCAATAACAGGGTAGAAAATACATCATAACTATAACTAGAAAATTGTGACATCTACAGGAATTATGCAGTGTGGGGATCAATTGAAGGAAATCCTCTGAGTAGTAACAGTGTCGATTATAAACACCAGGCAAGCACAGCAAAAATAGAATTAATTTTGGTGAACAGTTATGAAGGCACAGACAGGCCGTGAGAGAAATGGAGTGTCCTCCAATGAAGTCATGAGACATTTAGCAAATTCTCAACAGAGGATAATGGACTAAGTATAGTGCAAAAGGAGCAGAGTGAGGATGATAATGACAATGACAATGATGATGATTTAGAAAACAGGAACTACCATGAGAAAGCATCTACTTCCCACTCTCTCCCTCTCTCTCTTTTTTTTTTATAATTAAGAAAGGGTCTTGCTCTGTCTCCCAGGCTAGAGTGCAGTAACATCATCATAGCTCACTGCAACCCTCTAACTCCTGGCCTCAAGTGATCCTCCCACCTTGGCCTCCCAAAATGCTACGATTACAGGCGTGAGCCACTGTGCCTGGCCTACTTTCCACTCTTGAGCAAATAATTTAAAATAAAGTAGAATTGTTAATAAAGTAAGGAAAAATATAAAACCATCAAAGAAAATTATTGTCCCAAATTCAGCATATTGAATTTGTAATATGGAGGGGAAAGATTAAGATGTTTTGTAAAAATGCAAAAGAAAAGTCCAAAGAGTTAAAACAAATTCCAGAGAAGCTGATACATGTGGAAGACAGATATATAAAAGGCAGAACTTTGTGTCTTTAAATAGGAGAAAAAAAGAACAATAGAGTCTTGGGAGATCTGGGCTCAAATTTGTCCTTTGCCTTAACTACCTGCATCATCACACACAAAATGGCAATATTGAGCAATATAGTTATTCTCTCAATACCCCAGTGTCATCATCTGATAAACAGGTGTAATGGCAATATCTCTTTCATAGAATTGCTGTGAATATGAAATATGATAATACATATAATGTGATTAAAACAGCCTAGCTGTTAGTTTATGCCCAATGATATTATTAAATGTCATATTTGAAATTCAAATATTTCAGCAAAAATATAATTGTATTATATAAAGTTCTGAATTTGAAGATTGGGTTTTTGTTGTAAATGGCAACATTATCAAAATGTAATCAATAACTGCATCAATCTCATTCAAATTTTTGAAGCAAAGTGAATTATCTGACACTCAGTGGAGAATAAAAACTGCCATCCTCAATTGGAGGCCATTATCCTAAGTGAAATAACCCAGCAACAACAACAACAAAAAAAACCACTGGAAGTTCTCATTTATAAATGGGAGCTAAGCAATGGTCATGCGTGGTCATATAGTGTGACATCATGAACACTGGACACTCAGACGGTGTGAGATAGGAGAACAGGATGAAAAATTACAGGTGACACTAAAGACCTAGACTTGTCCACTATAACATTCAGCCATGTAAGACAAAAACCATTTGTACTTGCTAAATCTATTAAAATAAAATTTTAACAAAGTGTCATCCCCGTAAAACATCATCATTTTTCTTCCTGACCACCTCACAGGAAATAAACTGAGTAATATTCCACATTCAGAGCCTCATACACCCAGCCTTAATTTTTTTTTGCTGGTATTGTTACCAAATCTCTCTTTTTTTTTCAGACAGGGTCTCACTCTGTTGGCGAGGCAAGAGTGCCATGGTGTCAACCTAGCTCACAGCAACCTCAAACTCCTGGGCTCAAGCGATCCTCCTGCCTCAGCCATGTTACCAAATCTTAACAAAATGAGAAGTGGTAGAAGTGAGGCAAATAGGCGAGGACTGTATCTGGCCACACACATGCTTCTGCTCGTGCACAGACAAGCCCACACGCATGCACATAGGCACAACATGCAAATAAGGAGATGGAGGGACAGATGTCCAGTTTTCGAATTTGTGCAATTCCTTGTTCTTAACCCTCAGGGAGAAGAAGAGGGATTAAGCCCCTTCCATCAGAGGGTTCATCTAGCAGATTTTCTTGCATGTAAAATATTTTGTGTCTTATATTACTTACATACGATTTTAGTTTAATTATTTTTACAAAGGCTTGCAAAAGGTGTTCTGTCTTAGTGTTTGCTGTAAGTGCTTTCCTTTCCATAAGTCATGATTACAAAAGAATGATGCATAGAGTACTAACTCAATGCCTATTTTATTTATTTTTAATTTATCTAATACTCATATTTTAATAATTTGGTAAAAATAAATGTTTAAAGTAAAATTCCTGTTAAAAATGAAGTAATTACTTTGATAAAATATTAGGTGTATGGAAAATAATACTCTCTCAGTATAGTCCTATAAATGGATAGGTTGATTTAGGAGACGGAAAAGGTTAAACTAGTAAATGAGTCAGAGAATCTGTCATCCTTCGTTAGGAATAAATTAATTTCTTTAAAAAATGAACGATCTTTGTCAGTTGTTAAATGTGTAAATTTCATTTCAAACATGCACAATCCTTGATCTATTTAAAGACTGATATTTCAATGATGAAATATAAATTGCAGAAACAAATCAGGTTTAGAAATTCTGAACTCTTGGCTGTGGTTACTGCTGTGATACTCTTGCACGAGCCCATCTCCGCCTGATTATGAGAGATCAGAGGAAGAAGTGGCATTTGGAGCAAATAGTTCCCACATAAATAGATGTGATTTTGTTATGAATTATGGAAAACAAGGTGAGAACTTTGAGAGATAATTCTTAACAGACTCTACAGTATCTTAAATGGGATGTCACAATTTCTCGTATTTGAAAGGGCTGATTATAAAATTGCAAAGAAGGTAGGTTTTACCCTACTGTCTTTCTCTTTTTAGAAAATTTACGGACTTTATAATACTGGATGCATTTTTAAATGTTCATTTCTGGGAAAATACAAGTGCTTTTCTTAGTTCTGCTTTTGTATTTTTTCCTGGCTGTTCCCTTGGATTCGTCAACTTGACTGTATAAAAGAGGAAGCATGTTAATGTTTAGTAAATTTTTGTTAAGTGTCTTTTTATAGGTCTCCAAAGTCGTAGGAACTAGAAATAATAATGATAATAATAAAAGTAACAAAAATAGCCTTTGCATTTATATTACGCTATATAATTGAAAGATTATTTTCACTACTATTATACTTGGCCTTACTTAACCCTTAAGATAATACTATAAGGAAGATATTTTCCTGTTCACAACTGAGGAAACTGAGACTCAGCACAGTTAAATAACTGTCATTGGAAAGGGGCCAAAACCAGAGAAGGAATCCCAAGACTTCTGATGCTAAAAACTGGATTAATAAAATTCTACAATAGCTGTGCAATTAGGATAAAATATCAACATCAAGCAACAAAAATAATTTGGTGAAAATGGATAAACCAATTTTTCATTGCCTTTTAATTTCTATCTGCCCCTTCATGTTTAATTTCAAGTTCTAGAGAACGAAATAAGCAAATGTAGGTCGTGTACTGTCAGTTGCATCTTAGAATGGACCCTTTCAGAGTAACACTTAAAAAATATTATCATCCCCAAATCTGCAGGATCAGAGAAGTTTCTTAACTTACCCAAGCACACAGAGCAATCAATAGTAGAGCCAGCCTTAGAACCTAGATCTTTCTAATTACTAAACCCTTTTCATTGTATCATATCTTGAAATAGCCCTCATTCTACATGTAGTTTTCTGGCACCTACTATATGACACAAAAGAACGGCTGTGTTGAAATGCTGGTATGATCATTATTCCAATCCCATTATACAACATGTTTGATAATAAATAATGTAGACACTAGACCAAATCTGGTGGAGATTCCTCTTGGGTTTAAGAATTTAGATGGAAGATGCCAATCTGGAAGGTCTGGCTCTTTTATCTTCTTTAGTTTATGTTTTTTATTGATAAAAACTACATAAGATAGGTTAGTTTTGAGCAAATCTTTGATAGCTTTGACAACTGCTATAATGATTTTATATATGTATGTATATACACACACACATATATATGTCTTATACTTTATATATGTATATAAAGTATCAGATCTAAAATGAAGAAAAAATAAACTGTGAATCACAACCTACGGTAGAAATATATTAGGTTCTTGCTTTTAGAATTGCAGAATATCACTAAAATAGTAAAAGTTTGGATTCAGGAAACCAATGTTTGAATTCTAGCTTCAGCTAGATAGGACCTTCAGAAAGCTATTTAAATTCTCTGTGATATAGTTTCTAAATTTGCAAAAGAGGATTAAAATTTCAGATATAAAAATCAAATGAAATAGTTATCTATGGATGAAATATTAAAAATAACTAAATTTAGTAATTCTACTTTCCAGTGACCTCTTCAAGAAAAACCAAATATGTGATTAATAATGCAGAATCCAAAATAAAAAATTTTCTAAGCTATATAAGACAAGAAGAAATAAGTTAACTTAGAATTCTAACTCTAAGAATAGAAATGACTTTGGGATAATTCAGTTGCTGTAATACTCTTATACTGTCAAAACATATCTTTTCAAATCTTGCTCATTTATGATCTGGAGAAGATAATTTCTTTTAAACTAAGTACAGTTTTCCCCTCTATAAAATGAAACACATGTAAAATGAAGGATTGATAAATTATAAATTCCTCTCAAAATATAATTTTTAGACAAAGATACTAATTTGCCATTTAACTATTTATCTAAGCCTCTTAGAGTTTTTATATTCCATCCTACCCAATGTTAATAATACTAGCATTCTTCATGTTTTATAAACTAAATAGCAAAATAAGTTTAGAGTTAACATAAAATAATTCATTATAAGCTTTCCCTGGGATAAGCTCTTGTAAAGATTTTTGTTAAATGATAAAATGTAATTAATTATCAAATGAGTTTTTGATCTCACTAATTATCATAAAGATAATCAATATGCAAAAGAAAAAATTACCACAGCTACCTTCTTATCAGAGTAAGCCACTCTGATTACTCCCAACTATTTTCCCCAATTAACTCAACATTTCCAATAAGTAGAACAATTTTCTCCCTTTGTATAAAGAGAAAATTGGACCTATTATTATTTCATTACTATACCATTAGCGACTGTCAAAATTTCTAGTTCAGCATAAAATAGTGTGAATATAAATTCTCTATTGAAGTTCTCAACTATGGAGTAGATTCCTTTAACATAAGGGTATTTAGAAAGGTGGGCAAAATTTCAATAAAGTAAATAAAGCATAGGAAATGTCAGCATAATCACTTTTTCCCCCAGAGAAAAGGAGAGCTCTCAATTTATCCCCCCCCCAAAAAAGTGGGCAAATGTATTAACAACAAATCCATGAAAATTAAAAACTGCCCTTCATTTCAAGGAAGTAATATAACATCTAAACAATATATTAATATTACAAATTTTATAATCTTTACAGTTAGTATAAGAATCTATAATACAGGCTCAATGAAGTGGAGTTGATACAAGTTACTTTTTTTTTTTTTTTTTAAATCACCAGTTCCTAAACTCAGCTACCAGTAGAGAGAAGTAATAAGACATGAATTCTTATGTATTTGTTTAGATTCTTTATTAGGTAGAGAGTTAAATGATCATTGAATGAATGACAAATTAATGGAACCCATACTACTAAGTGAAGTATCCCAAGAATGGAAAAACAAGCACCACATATACTCACCAGCAAACTGGTATTAACTGAGCAGCACCTAAGTGGACGCATAGGTCCTACAGTAATAGGGTATTGGACAGGTGGGAGGGAGGAGGGGGCGGGTATATACATACATAATGAGTGAGATGTGCACCATCTGGGGGATGGTCATGCTGGAAACTCAGACTTGTGGGGGGAGGGGGGAAAGGGCATTTATTGAAACCTTAAAATTTGTACCCCCATAATATGCTGAAATAAAAAAAAAAACACAAAAAAATTAAATGAATGAATGAATGAATGGATGAATGGCTCAACACCTAGCCCACCTGCACTGACCAGGTTCCTCTGATTCAAATGCTGAAGCGTCTATATTCAGATCTATGGGAGGCAGTTTAGAGGCTCATTCTGTCAACGTTGCGGGGTTCCTACTCCCACTCACACCAGTCAGTCACCCTCTAAGGGTCACAGTTACCTTCCTTTCCTTCTGTTTTCTCCAAGGGAGGGAGTGAGATGCCTTTTGCTTGTTTTAGATCTCTCCTGGTTAATTCATTCCTGGATCCTGTACTTTTCCCCACATGGCGTCCCAAGAAGTGGACAGAAAATGGCCCCATGCATCATCTTGACTGCTTCACCCTTGAATTTCGGTGAGATTTCATAAACAAGCGTAGCTGTGGCTCCCCTTTCAAATACAAAACTACTTTTCAAAAATTTGCTAGTGTATGTTTTTCTGAAACTACCAAATTCTGTGTCTCATGACACTGAAACTTAGTGTCACAGTGGGTTTTTTTTTTTCTGATTTATACTAATTAGCCATAGCTCTTACCCAAATAGTCTTTCAAACAGATACTTAGGAAGCAGCCATGTGCTCCTATAATAGTCAGATAATCACTTTAATACTTAAATCTAAGAACAGAATATTAATAACATGTTGTAGCTTAAATAAGTGGAAGTTTGTTTCTTTCTCATATATCAGGCCAAGCCTAAGAATCCAGGGCTGACACTGTAGATGCAAGCCCCTTCTGATCTGTTGTTCTGCCATTTCCAATGTGTGGAGCCCATAGTCTAGAATGGTCGCTTCAACGCCTATCATCATAAACTGCTTCCTCTGCAAAGAAGGGAGATCAAGGAGGGTGGAGCACATGTCGTGCTTTTTAAGGGCAGGGCCCAGCAACGGTACTCAGTGCATATGCTCACATGCTGTTGGTTGAACCTTAACTGTATTGCCACGTGTAATATCAAGGGATGAAGCATAGCAAAGTCTTCAGCGGGATGGGCATGTTCTATCACAAAGGAAGAAGAGGGATGAAAGTGAGTAGAAATTAATATTACCTATCACAATCCGTTTATCTACCGTGAAGTATTACAAAGGGACAACTGTTTTCCCTGCCCTTTTTTTCTGAGCAAAAGCAATGCTGGACTTTCTAATACCATGGATCAGTAATATCAAATATCAGCTCCATTCTCTCCTCTCGTTGGGTAGAAAGATTTTAGAAGGTTTAACGAAACTCTTTCAAAGTATGCTGGTACATTTAGACATAATAAAAGCAGCTCTATAATTTTAGATTTCTTGCAATCAAATCATTTATTACTCTTCATGTCTGTTGTAGCCATGATTTCTTGACCAAAATACAACCAGCCCAAGTCAATCTACTGAAGGATCATGATGAATTTATTCATGGGTCCTGAGGTCACAGCCATCCAGAGCTGAACAAGGCTCATAGATGCCATATTCTATCATAAATACAACCTTTGTAGTTCTAAGTGGCCTTCATTTCCATCTAAGAGATAATGTCAATGGTCTGAAGGTGAAACTGACTCGATACTTTTCTCAGTAACTTTGTTACTCAAGCCAACCAACAATTAATGCTGAAGTTATAATTCAAGAGCTGCCACGCATTTCCACCCTTTGTAAGCAGTTTAGTACCCATAACTATGTGAGGGAATTATCAGGTCACACATGAATCAGTACACAATATACAAACTCTTAAAGTATAACACTGAAATTCATATTAAGTAATAGTTTAATAGTTTATTAATGGAGCGTTTGGTCTCCTCATCAAAGAGACTGAGTAATGAACACCACAAATTTCCTTTCCTTGTAGTATCTGATAGAACACAGCTCCCAGGCCTTCCTAGACTCCAGGTCAGCAATAAGTTGTAGATTCTCAGTTTTTCCCTATCACTTGAACAAGATAAGAGACAAGTGGCTTTATCCCTATTTCAGCACTCTTGGTTCCAACCTGCTGTTGATGTTTTGTCTTAGTGTTATTCTGATATTGACAAATCATATTGATGAGCAATTTGGAAATCTGGGCACAGTTGTATCAAAATTCTTATACATGTTCATTTATCCTGCAACAAATCTTTAAATCACTATTGTTTATGGAATAGGGCATGTGAATGAGGGAGGACGGAAAATTGGTAAGAACCTGTTGCCATACTCTATTGGGAATTTGTGTCCCACCTGCTTCAGAGAGAGAGGTGTGGCCGACATGGCCATTGTATGTGGCTATGGCTACCTACAAAATAAAGGACATGATTTGAAATGGACACAGTACTCAGTTTAGAATAGAAATCATAAATTCAAATTATTAAATTCACAGGGTATTCTACCCTGAAGTCAAACTCTACTGAGAATTAGATTCTACTGCATCCTCTTTCTTTTTCTCTTGCATCTAGTCCTATTCCCGGGAACCAGAATAAACTGCAGACATAATCAGAAAATACGAGCTGGCTGGACAATCAGCTGAATGGCCATCAAGCAAATAAAGGGTAGCCGATGAGCAGAGGCTATAAAATGGACCTGTTTCCTGGGATAGCAACAAAGGTTTACAAACCTCTATAGAAGCATACATGTGCCAAGAAGGTACAAGAGTCCCAGATAGCCAAGCTAGCTACATATTTTGTTTATGCTAATTTTTTTCTAACGATACTCCTACATTAATTCTTTGCTATTTTGACGTAAATGTAAAGGATTCTTCTAATATCCTAGTCTTCCAGCACCATGAAATGCCCTCCTCCAAAGATCTTGTCTTTCACCCTATCTTAGCCACTTATTCCCTTAGTTACCAAAAATAGTTGCCACCAATGCCAGAAACCACACACATGCCCCATTTTCTTCCAACACCTTTCTCTAGCAGCTTGTAAAGTCTGCCTGGTTGTTAGGAAACCCAGAAGGAAGGTAATGGGTAACACAGAAATGGTGACTTAAAACTGGTCAGTAAATGAGAAAACGGTACTTAATTTGATAGTAAAAAAAAAAAAACAAAACACTGACTCAGACTGTATATACCTGAAGGTGCTAAAATTAAAGTTTTCACTGCCAAGTAGAAATGAGAGCTCATAAAGAAAATTAAATTCTGTTAGAAAAATAAGGTTTTGGTTGAGTGCACATCCATTTTGTGATTTATTTTATGTTATAAATTGTTTTTAGGTTATAAATTGTATCATCTAAATTAACTAAATGGGCCAAATAATCTGTATCTCCAACTACCTTCTTCATCAGCTATTGCTGAGTTACATTAGGAGGCGTTCCCTCTAACTGTGAAAAAGAAGAAAAAGAAAAGAAAAGAAATCCTAATGGACAAATGCTGTCTGTCTTCTTACTTGTTTTTAGCCATCAGGATGTAAAACACTCAGTCCCTAAATCTGACATGATACCATCAACTCCCTACAAACCACACAAGGAAACTTGAAATCAGGGCAGAGGTTTGGAATCCAATGTGGTCAATCCAATTATCCACAAATAATCATTTTCTTCCCCAATTTGTTCAATTTATGCTAAACCAAAAATCCACATAGACACTAAGACTCAGATATAGTGTTGTTAAATAATTATTCTTTAACCTAGCCCATAAATCATTGTTATCTGATAGAGCACTTCTCCTAGATGATCTCAAAGATTTGAGGTCTTTTGGAACTATTTGTACTTATTCTCCGCTTTCATCATGCCCATTAAAGTCTCAATGATTTTAGTTTCTTACTTGGTGTCATTGTTGCTAAAATTGCTTCTGCTTTAATTCTTTGGAATTTCAATGTAAATGTGCATGTAAATGATGGTCTCGGTATCTTCACCTGCGACTTCTTTAACATCCTTACCTCTAATGATACTGTCTCTCACCACACCTCAGCTACTCATTGTCATGGTCATATATTTTAGACCTTATAATTATCAATACTAACTACTCTCCCATTATTTCCACACATGTGCTGTGCTCTGAGCGCTCTTAGCGTGCACTCTTTCCCTTTCCAATTCATTCACTCTAGTACATTGACTTACAACTATCCTTGACCTGTTGGTTCTCTCAATTCATTAATTCTCTCAAATGAATTCTGAAAGAATTCATTAATTCTCTTACATGCTTTAACCCCTCCTTTCCTAGGTTAATTGAATGGTCACTTATAATTACTTTATTGCATATACATACTTCTCTGAGACCTCTCTCACTTCTTAGTATTTATCTGGAGAAATTATTACCCTATTTAATCCAATTATTTCCATGTGTGCCTTTGTCCATAAAGTGGCATGTAGTTGAACAAAACAGAAACTCTGACTTATGGCCTCTTTAATTGCATGACCATGGATCTCACATGGACTCCTAATAATGCTGAGCAACTGTACTCGACTTAGCCTACCTGTTTGCTCCCTTTCTTTCTTAAGTGACTGTTTTATATCTTCCCTCTCACAGCAAATGCCAATAACTCCTCCCACATTCTCATTCTCAGTTAATAACCTGGCTACCTAATTCATTGAGAGTAGAGGGCTCTACCGACTCCCATCCTCACATCTACCAACTTACTGTCATCTGAACTGACATACTCTGTATTCTCACTTCTTACCAGCAGTCAACTATCCGTGTTCCTATGTAAAGTAAATTCTTCAGCTTTTGTAATAGGGCGCCTCCTTCCCCACGCACACTAACGGGCATCACTCCAATGCTTCTTTTTATTCCTCCTCTCTTACATCGTCCATTGTTCTCACCTCTATTGTGTCATTCCCATCAGATAAGTGTGTGTGTGTGTATGCATAAATATAAACAGTTTTCTCCAATTGTAAAAAGAATCCAAAATAAAAGAGAAACAAAACCAGAAACAAACCAAGCCCTCTCTTGACTTAGCTATCCATTCCAGGACTTTGCTTCCTCTGCAGGAAACTTCCTGACCCTGTTTTCCGTGTTCACTATTTTAAATTCCTCTCTCCCTTTCTTTGCCACAACTACTCTCATTACCCTTTAGCCATTTCCTGCCCCTCATGCCACAAAAATACTTTTGTCAATGTCACCAGATGACAACTGCATTATTAAATTTAATATACAATTCTTAGTTCTTAATTTCCTTGATTTCTCACCAGTTTTTGACTTGGTTCCTCTTTCCATTCTCCTTAATATACTTTTTCCATGTAGCTTTTCAGAAATTAGATACTTTTTGTTTCTTCCTAATTCTCTCATCATTTTTCACATTTTTTGTGTGTGAATGCTAGGCCCCATTCTTCTACCTTAACTCTTGATGGCTCAATCCTTGGTCCTCTTTGCTTACCCATCAATGTTATTCCCTCTGTGACCTTAGCCCGTCTCATGACTTACCCATCTGTAAGCAGAAAATTCTTGTTATGCTTACAGATCTCACTCCTAACCCACAGACTCTCATATTCAATAGTCTATTGAACATCTCCACTTGTGAGTCTGTTGGGAATCTCAAACAAAACACATCTGAAATTAAATTCTATACCTTTGTGCTTTCATTGTATATAATTTTTTTTAATTTCAGCATATTACAGGGGTACAAATATTTAGATTACATATATTGCCTTTGCCCAACAGGAGTCAGAGCTCCGAGCATGTCCATCCCTCAGATGGCACACACTGCACCCATGAGATGCGGTTTATACTTATCCTCTCCTCCCCCCGCCCCCTACCCAACACCCGATGATTGTTACTACTGTATGTGCATATAAGTATTGATCAGTTAATACCAATTTCATGGTGAGTGCATATGGTGCTTGTTTTTCATTCTTGTGATACTTCACTTAGTAGAATGGGCTCCAGCTCTATCCAGGAAAACACAAGAGGTGGTAGATCACCATTGTTTCTTATAGCTGAATAGTACTACATGGTATACATATACCACATTTTATTAATCCACTCATGTATTGATGGGCACTTACGTTGTTTCCACATCTTTGCAATTGTGAATTGTGCTGCTATAAACACTCTAGTGCAGATGTCTTTCTTATAGAATGTCTTTTGGTCCTCTGGGTAAATACTCAGCAATGGGATTGCTGGATTAAATGGTAGTTCTACTTTTAGCTCTTTGAGGCATATCCATATTAGTTTTCACAGAGGTTGCATTAGTTTGCAGTCCCACCAGCAGTATATGAGTGTTTCTCTCTCTCCACAACTAGGCCAACATTTATTGTTTGGGGATTTTTTGATAAAGGCCATTCTCACCTGAGATAAGTGATACCTCATTGTGATTTTGATTTGCATTTCCCTGATGATTAGAGTTGTTGAACATTTTTTCATATGTTTGTTGGCCATTTGTCTATCTTCTTTTGAAAAGTTTCTGTTCATGTCCTTTGCCCACTTTTTAATGGGGTTGTTTGACTTTTTTCTTGCTGATTTTCCTGAATTCTATATAGATTCTAGTTATCAGTCCTTTATCGGATGTGTAGCATGTGAATATTTTCTCCCATTCTGTAGGTTGTCTGTTTGCTCTCATAATAGTTTCCTTGGCTGTGTAGAAGCTTTTTAATTTGATCAGGTCCCATTTATTTATTTTTGTTTTTGCTGTGATTGCCTTTGGGGTCTTCTTCATGAATTCTTTCCCTAGGCCAATGTGTATAAGAGTTTTCCATCATTTACCTTCTAGAATTCTTACAGTTATATACCTTATATTTAGTCTGATGGGTTTTCCTTTGTAGGATACCTGCTTCTTTCACCTTACAACTTGTAGGAGGGCCTCTTTCATGTTTATTTTGGCCAGTTTGATGACTGTGTGTCGTGGTGTCCTCCTGTTTGCAATTAATCTCCCAGGAGTCCTCTGAGCTTCTTCTACCTGCATATCTAGATTTCTAGCAAGATCAGGAAAATTTTCCTCCTTTCTATCCTCATATAGTTTATCCAACCCTTGTTGATTTTCTTCTTCACCATCATGGATGTCAATAATTCTCATATTAGGTCTTTTCAAGTTATCCCACATTTTTTATAAGCTTTGCTCTTTTCTCTTATTTCTTTGCTCTGTCTCTGCAACTGACTTGTAAGTAATTGAAAAGTGTTATCTTCAATCCCTGAGATTCTTTCTTCTGTTTGATCTACCTTTTTTTTTGAGGCTTTCCACTGTGTTTTGTAATTCCTTGAATAAATTCTTCTTTTCTGGAAGTTCTGTTTGATTTCTTTTTTTCTTTTTTTTTTTTTTTGAGACAGGGTCTCGCTTTGTTGCCTAGGCTAGAGTGAGTGCCATGGCGTCAGCCTAGCTCACAGCAACCTCAAACTCCTGGGCTCAAGCAATCCTTCTGCCTCAGCCTCCCAAGTAGCTGGGACTACAGGCATGTGCCACCATGCCCGGCTAATTTTTTTATATATATATTAGTTGGCCAATTAATTTCTTTCTATTTATAGTAGAGACGGGGTCTCGCTCTTGTTCAGGCTGGTTTCGAACTCCTGACCTCGAGCAATCCGCCCGCCTCGGCCTCCCAGAGTGCTAGGATTACAGGCGTGAGCCACCACGCCCGGCCTGATTTCTTTTTAATCATTTCAATTTCTTTAATGAAATTTTCTTTCAACTCCAGGATATTTTTTGTGGTTTCTTTGTGTTGGATGACTATTTTTTCTTGCATGTCACTGAGTTTTCTTACAATCCATGTTCAAAATTCTTCTCTTGTCATTTTAGTGTTCTGAATTTGGTTGATGTCCATTGCTAGAGAGCTGATGTTGCCCTTTGGGGGTGTCATTTTGGTTTGATTCTTCATACTTCCAGAGTTCTTTTGCTGATTCCTTCCCATCTGGATCAGCTGTTGCTTCTTATCTTTAGATTTTTGTTTGGATAATGATATGCCCTGTTTAGTCTCTGAGATAGTGGATGGTGCTTATGGTGAGATTCTATCACACCCTTCATGATGAGGCAGTAGATGCAGTAAAAGGGTGTGCAGAAAGACTTCCCTGCCAGTAGGTGGTGCTTGCTATGAGGAGCAGGCTGCAGTGTTGCTTTTCGGCCTTGTAATCTCATTCCTCTGGAGAAGCACTCTAGTGCCTCAGCTGGTGGGTGGGGCCTTGGGCCTTCCAGACGTTTTCTTATTCTTCACCTCTTGAGGACAGGTGGGGAAGTAAGTCTAGGCAGAGCTGGGTTGGATGAGCCTACCCTCAAGTTCCACAAATGCTGTTAGCAGGGGTCAAATGTCTGTTCTCTGCTTCTTGGCAAAGCTGCCAGGGAGGGGCTGAAATTGCCCCACTCAGCCTAAAAGTCTGTGTGTGGGGGTGGGGCTCTCTGAGATCTGCAGTCTGGAGCAGGCCTCACTCCTTTCCACCCTCCCTTATTCCGAAGTTTCTCCCTGGCTTCTGTGGGCAGGCAGGACCCCAAGCCAGTGGAACTCCCCTGACTATGATGCAAGCCAGGAGGTTTCCTCCCCAGGATCAAAGCTGAGCTGCCCACTGAGCTGGAAGTACAGCCCTCCTGAGGGGGGAAGGTTGCACCTCAAGCACACTGCAGCCAGGACCCACTCTGATATGTCCCTGAAGGCACACACACCTCAGTAGACTATTTCACAAATATCCCTACTGTGCTTCCATGCAATGTGATTGAGACCTGAGTATATGGGATCTGGTCTGCAGGCCTGTCCCCGGGGCCCTGGAGATCAACCCCTGGCACTGCCAGGGAGAAGAGTACTGGTCTCAAGTCACCCACAGGGTGCCCAAGCTGGATCAATGTCTCTGTGTTTCAGGGTTTCCCCCACTCCACTGGAGTCACCAGCAAAGCAGCACTAAGGAGTGCCAGCAAGTAGAGAGCTCACACTCCTAGTACCTCTTTATCTGCTGCAGGGCCCCAAATAAAAGGTTCCATTCCCTGTGGATGCCTCCAGGTGGTGATTAAATTGTCTCTCTTGGCAGCCACAGGTAGGGGAGGGGAAGGGAAGGATGAAGCAATATGGTGCCTGCTGATCTGCTCTGGTCTGTGGCGTGGGTTGGTCCTGAGGGACCTGGGGGACCTGTCCACAAGGGGCTCACTGCTCTCTGGGCTGGTATTAGCAGGTCTCTCCAGCAGCTCGGGAGCCCACCAGCAGTCTAAGATGCAAAGGAGGGGAAATTTAACCACTCTACCTACCCTTGTCACTGGTCTCTAAGTCTCTAAGAGTTTAGAGCCTGCCAATGCCTTTATCTTTTCTGTTTTGCTCTGCAACCTCTTCCAGTGGAGTCTCTTGTAGGCTCAGGCACCCTTCCTTCCAACCCTCATCCAATCTATGTTTGTCTGCCTGTTTGTTTTTTTCTCTTGCATCTAAAATCTTTCCTTCTTACAGAGACATTCTAGCTGGAGATGTTTCTCAACTGCCATCTTGGCACCTGTCTAAATTCTCTATCTTTTCCCAAAAATTCCTTCTGAGCCTTCTTCATTCTAGCTAAAATCTTGACATATTTCTTATTTTCTCTCACACCCCATATCAAATCTGAAAGATAATACTGTAAACTCTACATTCAAAATATAAATGCTAATTAGTGGTTTTATACCTTTCCACTCCTTGGACAATTTCCAATTTCTCTCACCTGGATCATTGCAATATCTTCCTAACTTGCCTTCCTTCTGTTTTTGCTCCTCCATGTCCCCAATGGCTAATCTCAAAAGAGCAGCAGAATATACTTTTAAAGTGGAAGTCATATGATGTGACTTCTCTATTCAAAATTCTCTATGAATTCCCGTTTCATTTAGAGAATAAAATTAAATTGACTCCCACTGTCTTCTGGGAGCTGATCCTGTATCACCTCGCTGGCATCTCTTCCCTTTTCTCCTCCGTGCTGATTCTGTTAGAGTCACCCTGGACTCCTTTTGCTCCTTAAATATTCTAGGCATGCTTTCAGCATGGGGGCCTTGCACTGCCTTTCCCTACAAAGGGAGAACTCTTCACCTTCACCTCCTTCAAAGATCTGTTCAAACTACAAATTTTCATAAAGGCCTATCCTGACCAGTCTACAGAAAATTTCCACCTTAGCCTCCCAACACACATATATCCTACCTTGGTTTACTTTATTTCCCTAATACCACCTCATCCTGCCAGCAATATGTAACCTTTAAACAAACTTTATAATCAACTTATTAATTATGCTTTTCCTCTCCCTTTTAGAATGTAAGTTCTACAAGGGCAAGAATCTTTTCCTGTTTTGCATATTGATCCCTCCTAACCAACCAAAACATAAATGTCCAGCACATAGTAAACGTTCAATAAATATTTTATAAATGTATGAGTAACTAAAAAAGGAAAGTATCTTAACTCTACCTCATGGCCTCCCATTAATTTTTTTTTCCTTTCCTTGGACACTACAGAATAATTAAAATCAAAGTTATCTCATTTTTCCATAGCTAAATTAATCAGGGCACTTCCTATAGAAAAGTGATAAACTACATCTCAAATAAACTTGAATAAAAACTATATTGGCCACTGTAAGAGGGATGCTTGTAAGGAGGTATAGGAAGTGGTTTCAAATACAGCTCCATCCAGGATTTCAAATAAAGTTACTACGTTTCTCTTGTGCTCTCAATTGTTTGGATCTATTTCCTTCTAATAGGTGACCTGCTTCTTTCCTGAGATATATGGGCTTCCTCCATGTGGCCAGAGAAGTTGGCTCTGGCTGCCCCAAATTCACATCCAGCCAGCATTATGCCCTCCAAACAGGAAATAGTCTTCCTACTAGCACTTTTAGAAATGTCCTGCAAAGGGCTCTGGCTGCCCAAATGAGAGTCATCGGTCACCTGTGAGGTGGGGGGTAGTACACCATAACTCATAGCTTTGCCAGGAGTACGGATTTGGAGAGGGGTGGCCCAGGAAGGGATGCTAAATAAATCAGCATATTTACTTTACATCAGATTTCTTTTTCTCCCTGCCTTGTTGACTAGGATGTTTCGGAGCTTGATTTCCAACTGATAATACAAATTGGTCTATGTATAGGGAGAAAGAGTAGGACAAGAGGATTCTAATTGGAGCTCTTATACCTTTCAGGACAATGTCTGGGCACAGTGGGCTTCCTATGACCAATATTGTCCAGAATTTTCATGCTAAATATGATTTATTTTATTTTAATCTGATAAATATTTTTAAAAAGAATGGTTAATTTTATAGAAATTAATGAATAAAATAATCTTTTTAAAACTATTGGGGTTTTAGACATTTATATCATAATATCAGCTATGCTTTCATAATGTTTTTATTCATCCATTACATCATTTATCTCTCTGATAATCAGATAAGAACAATTGTTTATGCCTAGTATGTACAATACTAGGAACTATGCAGATACTTATTAATGTAAAGATTAATAAAATATATGTAATACAAATTAATATAAATACTTAAATGCATTTACAAATTCACTTAATGTAACCAGTATGCTGAAGTCATGATAATAGTAGATAGGCAATGTATTTAAAAATCTCATTTATGCTTCCTAAAAATTAACATGTTACATTTATAGACAGCCAACTCTGTCCTAGTCACTCTTTTAAGTACATTGTGAATTATTATATTTAATCCTCATACTCCTATATGGAAGGTACTATTATTATAACCATGTTATAGATGGAAACTTATAAAATCCTAGGAAACTGAGGTATAGATCTCATGATTAGAAAGATGTGAAGTTAGTTTACTGAAAAATAAAAATTGTACATATTTATCATATATAATATGATGTCTTAAAATATGTACATATGCAGAATGACTACATAAAGCTACTTAATGTATGCATTACCTCACAACTTATCACTTTTTGTGGTGATAACATTTAAAATATACTCATAATAATTTACAAGACTACAATACATTTTTTAAACTATAGTCATCATATTATGCAATAGATCTCTTGAACTTATTCCTCCTATCTGAAATGTTGTATCCTTTGATCAATCTCTCCAACCCCACAACTCTCAGCTCTTGGTAACCACCATTTTACTTTCTATTTCTATGAGTTCAACTTTTTTAGATTCCACATATAAGTGAGATCGTGCACTATTTGTCTTTCTATGTCTGGCTTATTTCACTTGACATTATGTCCTCCAGGTTAATCCATGGTATTGCAAATGACAGGATTTCCTTCTTTTAAAGGCTGAATAGTAATTAATTGTGTGTGTGTGTGTGTGTGTGTGTGTGTGTGTGTGTGTGTGTGTGTATACTTTCTTTATCCACTCACTCATTAATGGACATTTAAGTTGATTCCATGTTTTGGGATTGTTGACATGGCTGCAATAATCATGGCAGTGCAAATGTCTCCTCAACATATTAATATCATCTCCTTTGAATATACATACCCAGTAGTGGGATTACTATATCATATGGTAGTTTTAGTTTTAATTTTTTGAGGAAATTCCATACTGTTTTCCATAGTGGCTATACTAATTTACATTCCCACAAACACTGTGCAAAGATTTCCTTTTCTCCACATCCTCACTAGCACTTGTCTTTTGTCTTTTCAATAATAGCTATTATAATGTGTGAGATGATATTTTATTATGCTTTTAATTTGCATTGCTCTAATAATTAGTGATGCTGAGTATTTTTTTAATATACCTTTCAGCCATTTGTATGTCTTCTTCTTTTGGGAAATATCCATTCTGGTCCTTTGCCCATTTTTAATCAGGTTGTTTTCTTGCTATTCAGTTAAGTTTTTTTAATATATTTTAAATATTAATCATTTATGAGATGAACGGTTTTCAAATATTTTCTGTTGTTTGTTTCTTCACTCTGTTGATTGTTTCCTTCACTATGGAGAAGCTTTTTAGTTATATAATCCATTAGTATGTTTTCACTTTTGACCCTTGTGCTTTTGAGATCATATGCAAAAAAATCATTGCAGACCCGATGTCATGGGGCCTTTCCCATGTGTTTTCTTGTAGCAGTTTTATAATTACAGGTTTTACATTAGTTCTTTAGTCCAGTTTGAGTTTATTTTTGTATACAGTGTGAGATAAAGGTATAATTTCATTCTTCTGAAGGGTGATATCCAGTTATCCCAACACAATTTATTGAAGAAACTGTCCTAACCTCATTATGTGTTCTTAGCCTATTTGTCAAAAATCAATTGACCGTAAGTGTGAAGATTTATTGTTTCCATTTTACTCTATTGGTCTATATTTCTGTTGTCATGCCAGTACCATGATGTTTTGGACAATATAGCTTTATATAGTTTCAAATAAGGAAGATATCTCCAGCTTTATTAATTTTGCTCAAGACTGTTGTGGCTATTGGGGTCTTTTGTGATTCCACATGAATTTCAGTATTTTTTTCCTATATCTTGAAAAACGTCATTAGAATTTTGATAAGGACTACATCAAATCTATAGATAGCTTTGGTTAGTTTGAACATTTAAAAAATATGAATTCTTCCAATCCTTAAACACAGGACATCTTTGCATTTATTTCTGTCTTCTTCAATTTTTCATCAATGTTTTATAGTTTCCACATACAAGTCTTTTACTTCTTTGATGAATTTTATTCCTGAGTATTTCATTTTTATATAGTTAGTATAAATGGAATTTTTTCTTGATTTCTTATTCAGATAGTTCATTCTTAGTGTATGGAAACACTATTGATTTTGTATGTTAATTTTGTAATCCTGCTATTTTACTGAATTAGTTTAATGGATCTACCACTTTTTCTTGGAGTCTTTTTATGGTTTTTTCTCTAAATGTGATTATGTTGTCTGCAAACTAGACAATTTAACTTCTTCCTTTCCAATTTGGATGTCTTTCTTTCTTTCACCTAAGTTTTCTAGCTAGGACTTCCAGTAATATGTTGAATATAAATGGGAGAGTGAGCATGCTTGTCTTGTTTGTGATCTCAGAAGAAAAGTGTTCAACTTTTCACCATTGAGTATGACATTAGGTGTGGGTTTGTCATATATGGCTTTTATTGTGTTGAGGTACATTCCTTTTAAATAAAATTTGTTGAAAGTTTTTACCATGAAGATATGTTGTATTTTGTCAAATGCTTTTTCCCACATCTATTGAGAAGATCATATGGTTTTTGTTTTTCATTTTTTTAATATGGTATATCACATTTATAAATTTGTATATTTTGGATGGAATGTTCTGTATATGCCATTAGGTCCATTTATTCAAAAGTATAGTTTAAGTCCCATGTTTCCCCATGGGTTTTCTGTCTGGATGATGATAAGTCCATTGCTGAAAGTTGAGAATTGAAGTCCTCTGCTATTATTGTATAGTAATCTCTCTCTCTCTTCAGATCTTTTAATATTTGTTTTATATATTTAGGTGCTCCAATGTTGGCTGCATGTATATTTACAATTGTTATATCATCTTGATGAATTGACCCCTTTATCATTATGTAATGCCATTCTTTCTCTCTTTTAGAGTTCTTAACCAAGTCATTTTATTTGATAAAAATATAGATACTGCTGATCTTCTTTAGTTTCCATTTATGTGGAATATATTCTTTCACACATTCACTTTTAATCTATGTGTGTCCTTAAAGGTGAAGTGAGTTTTTATAGGCAGCATATAGTTGAGTATTGTTTTGTAATACATTCACCACTCTATGTTTTTTGATCAAAGAATTTACTCCATTTACATTCAAGGTAGTTATTGATATGTAAGGACTTAAGAATGCCACTTTTAAAATTATTTTTTGTCTGTTTTATAGATCCTTTTGTTCCTTTCTTCCTCTCTTTCTGTCTTCCTTAGTGATTAGATGATTCTTTCTAGGGATATGTTTTGATTTGTTACTGTGGACCTTTGGTTTATCTACTACGGGTTTTGCTTTACAGATACCATTAGGCTTACATAAAACATTTTATCATTATAACAGGCTATTTTAAGCTAATTATGGCTTTTTACGTTGTATAGCCTTTAACAAATTAATGTAGGTATTATTATTTTTGATAGTTTTATCATATAACCTTCTAGAGATATATTTAAATACTAGAGATATAAGTGATACATACCATCATTATAGTATTAGCATTCTGAATTTGTATACTTACCTTTACCAGTAAATTTTATACTTTTATATAATTTTGCATTACTAATTAGCATTCTTTTCTTTCATCTTGAAGAAATCCCTTTAGCATTTCTTATAAGACAGGTCTTGTACTGATGAATTCCCTCGGCTTTTCTTTGTAAGTCTTTATCTCTCTGTTTCTGAAGGACAGATATGCTGGGTAAAATATTCTTTGTTGACAATTTGGCAGTTTTTTGTTTGTTTGTTTTTCCTTCAGCACTTTTAATACATCATGTCACTCTCCTGTGGCCTTAAGGTCTCTGCTAAAAAATTTACTGCTGGCTATAATGGAACTCCTTTATATGTTATTTTCTTCTTTTTTTTGTTTCTTTCAAGATTCTCTCTTTGTCTTGATGTTTTACAATTTTATTATAATATGTCTTAGTGTAGTCCTGTTTAGATTGAATCTGATTGGAGGCTTTTGACCTTCAGATATTTATATCTTTCTCCAAATTTAGTAAGTTTTCTGCTATTATTTCTTTTAGTAAGCTTCCTATTGTTTTATCTCTGTCTTCTTAAACTCCTATAACTTGAACATTTGCTTTTTTGATGCTGTCACATAAATCACATAAACTTTCTTCATTTCTTATCATTCATTTTTCTATTTTCTCCTCTGACAATATATTTTCAGTAACCTCTCTTCAAATTCATAGATTCTTTCTTCTACATGATCAATTGTGCTGTTGATGCATTTTTCATTTTATTCATTATGTTTTTTAGCTCATAATTTGATTTTTTAAATAATTTCAATCTCTCTGTTAAATTTCTTGCTTTAATCATTTATTTTCTGATTTTATTAATTTTCTTTAATTTCATTGAGCCTTCTTAAAAGAAATTCTTTTAATATTGTGTCATACAGTTTGTACTTCTCCATTTCTTTGTACTTTTCCATTTCTTAGTTACCAGGAGATTATTTTGTTCTTCAGGTGCTATTATATCTTTTTGATTTTTTTATGTTTCTTGTTGACCTACATTGATATCCTTATATGTTAAGACGGAGGGACTTATTCCATTATTTGGAGAATGACTTTGTTTGGGAAAGTCCTCTATCAATCATTCCATTTAGAGATTCTTGGTGGGTTCTCTGGGTCTAGAGAGGGTTTGCTGCTGAAGTCCATCAGCAGGGTGGCCAGTGTCTGGGTAGCAGGTAGATGGGCTATACCCTGAATCCACTGGGGTAAACTCTTGATTGGGTATGCAGGGGTGGGCCTTGAGCCTGGGTCCACAGAGAGTGATCTGCACTGGGGTAGGCCTTGAGCCTGAATCTACAGGGCTGTCTAGGACTCTGGTGTCCTGACACCAGAGTCCGCTTGGAAGGTCCTGTAGTCTGAGTCTATATAGGTTGGTATAGCACTAGGGCAGTTCTGGATCCTGAGTCTACAGATGTAAGCTTGGTGCCTACATCTACATGGGGCTGGCCTGGAGCCTGGGTCTATGGGGCAGTTCCTAGAGCTTCAGTCCAAAGGGGCCAATCTGGCACTGGAGTCTACAGGGGTGGGCTTGGACCCTGGGTCTGCTGGAGCAAGCACATATTCTGGGTCCTCTAGGGTATGAGGCCACAGGTACTGACCTAGAGCCTGGGAATGGCCTGGCTTTAGGGAAGGCATGAAGCCTAGATCTATAGGGTCTGGTCTGGAGCCTAGGATCTTGGGTGCTGGCAGTGGGGGCTGGCAACAGATGCTGGCCTGGAGCCTGGGATGTAGGGACTGGCTTGAAGTCTGGGACTTCTAGGTCCAGCCTAGAGCCTTGGTGTGTGGGTGCTGGCCCTAAAGCTAGGTTTGTGTGGGCTGGCATGGATCTATGGCCTCAAGGTATTGGCCTAGAATCTAGGTTCTCAGGGTTAGTCCCCTCTGGGTCCATGGGGCTGGTCTAGTCTTGGGGTCTATTGGGTTGGGCTTGGACCCTGGGTCAGCTGGAGCTTGGAGCCAGAGGGGCTGAAATAGGGTGTGGCTGCTGGTGCCCAGAGGCCAGGGGTGCCAACTTGGCATGGGGTAGGCCTGAAGCATGGGGCTATGTGAGACAGTCTAGCTCTAGCCTGGTCTGAACCTGAATCAGCCCTGGAACCTGGGTCCTCAGGGCTGGCCTGCTGGGTAGGCCAGGAGTCTGTGACTGACTCTGCAGTGCATGTCTCATGACCAAGGCTTTAGAGGCTGGCCTGGCGCTGAGGTGGACCTGAAACCTAGAATCCTGAATGCCAGCTTGGTGCTGTGGACACCTTAGAGACTAGGGCCTCTGATATTTGCCTGGGAATGAGGTAGGCCTGTAGATCAAATCTACCAGGCTGGCTAGGAGCCTCAGGCTATGGCATCGCTCCTGGAACTTAGACAGGTCTGGAGTCTTAGTCCATAGGTATCAGTCTGGAATCTGGGGCTCTGGGGTTTTGCTGGGATGGGTCCAGTGTTGGGGTCCAAGGCAAAGTCCAATGCTCACTTTTGTCTCTTTATTCCATGTGAAAGATACCTCTATTCACTCTATGCTGTCTGGGTTTGGGGGAAGAGTGATATGAGTAAGGTAAAACTATCCTTCCTACCCCTTTCAATGTGTTTTTCTTATTTCTGTGCTATATCTAGGTGCTGTCATCTCTCATCCAGTTTCCTTAGCTCTTATGAAGGTACTTTTGTGTGTGAATAGTTGTTCAAATGGATGTGTTTGCAGGAGGATGAGCTCTGGAATGTCCTATTCTGTCATCTTGCTGATGTTCTTCCAGGTCTTAGTAAATTTTCTAATGACATTTAGTACAATGTGACCCATGGCCCATGTAGGACCAATAGCTACAGACTATGAAAGACTGATTGAATAAGTATTGTCCACATCAAAATTTAATGTCACTGGAAAGAGTTCTCTTTTTAAGTGGTTTCCAGTGGCTTTTATAGAATGTAAGTTTCTAAGAGTTGAGTGGGGCTTGTGGAGAGGCCAAGTTATAGTTGAAGATATTGTGGTTGGAAGCAATTGTGCTATTGTAGATTCTTGTTACAAACTTTTCTGTATTTAAGGACCTTAATTACAGCCAATATAGAAGGACAAAACAGAGTCAGAGTAATGACTGAGCAGAAATTCCAAGTTACAGTAACAGTAAATAGTCACTGCAAAGAAGTTATGTTTTTAAAACTCTATCATGGGCTGACCTAGACATTATATATATGCACAGATTATTGTAATCTTTGGAACTTCTGCCTTGGAAAGAATTATAACTGTGCATGAGTAAAAGGAAAATCATCTACAAGCATCTCCTTTGGAATGGTTGTTATAGAGATGGGAAGGAAGACACATGTACTTCCATGGAAGAAGGAATATGACAGGGATAAAGGATGATACTTCACATACTGACACTTATAACACAGAAGTAATTGAGTCCTGTTATGGAACCAATAGTGTTAAGTGAGAACAAATTTTTTTTTATTGTGTCATGCTTGATAACAATTTGTGGATGACCTACAAAATGATTCAGCAGCCTGACATATGGTAGTAGTAAAGTGTGTGTGTGTCTGTGTGTATGATTAGAATGAAAAATGAGATGGGGAGGCCAGAGATAACATTACCAAAAGGTAAAAGAGTCAAATAGTAAAGGGGATAAAATATGCTTGTGTCAATTCTATGTCTTATGTCATTCATCTTCTCATTTAATTATTTGGTCATTAAAGTCATAAAACATATTTCCATTAGCCTGACCTGAGATGTAACATACTATTTATTTATTGGTCTTGATGCTATTTTATACATTTTTCAGGGTATCAAAATATTATAGTTCACGTTTTTAATATTTTATTTTACACTATAGTTAACAAGAACTAAGTGTTAGAAATCTTCATGGTGAGTAACAACAGAGAGGCTGAAGTCCCAAAGACTAACCACATTGCATGTGCATAGCACATATCCTTGGGCTCAAAAACATCATTTTATATTCTCACCATTTTAATTAGAATAATGTAACATCAACAAATATTTATCCAGGATTTAAAAGTTAAATAGGCACAGTTAATTTTTGTCATTATTTCTCAGGTAACCAATGCAGATTAAACTTAATGACAAAGACTAATTGAGTACTACTTACAATTTCCAAAAATTAAAATTAAACAAAGATCATTTTGTCTTTAATTGAGAAGTAAGAATGAGGAGTCAGAAAAATCTCTGTGGAAGGAAGGCTATGGGGGAGGAAGCAGGCATGTGTGTGAGCAAGTGAGGCTCACAATTGTACTTTTAACCCTACAGTGCCCGTGTTGTCAGAACAGTCAATTTCAAAGGCAAATATGTGCAGAACACGAGTTATTATTTAAATGCAAAAAAAAAGATTTCATTAGAATTTTTATCTCCCCTCTTGGGGATGTGACAAGTCTGTGATATGGATTAAAGAAAATGAAAATTCCTCCACAGAAGCCAGCCCAAAAGCCTCTTCGCTTTAGAGTATACTCATTTGGGTTACAATTTCTATTATGTTTCTGTTTTAACATTACATTTGAGCTTCATCTTATTAAGTTCATTTACATTAGTATGAAAGTCAGAGTAATAATAGAATAAATTATTTTGAAATTAATGTTAAAATACTAAAGACTCCAAGGCAGCTTGGATGATTAAAGTTGATTATAATGGCAAAATGTTGACAATATAATATATTCTCCAATTATTTCTCTGGATATTGCATCTCATGATACATTTATTCAACTACTTGTGTTATTCTTTGCATTCAAAAAAGCATCTCTGAATATTTAAGTGTAATCTTGGTGTAGGCAAAGCATAGTATCCTAAAACCAATAAATAAAATAATGTAGACAGCTAAATAATTTATGTAACTAACTCAAAAATAGATGCTCTATTTTCATTTTTATAAGAAGATATTAGAGAATAAATTTATGAATCAGAGAATAGTGCAGATGTATAGTGTAAATCCTGTGGAGATGTCTAATTTAAGCCATCACCAAATTTAGGAATTATTTATGTGTTATCTCCATTTTTGGGAACTGAGGATGAGTGGGAAGAGGACATTGTATTTAACATTGATTCCACAGGATAAATCATTATGCTTTTCAACCATATTCAGCATATTATAGAGGTGAAAGGCATACAACTACTATTCAGGGAAAATGGGGATCAGGAAGTTTAGCACGTTAATTGGTAAGAGATAAGCACATGGAGTTACAAAAACTCAGATGATCATCGGGCATCACCAACTGGAAAGATGATGGGAATTAGGCACATGGGCAGGAATTCCAGGCAAAAGACATAGGGATGGCCAGAACTCTGCCAATTTATCATCTTACAAGAGCACCGCTTCCTTTAGCTCATAGAGTTCTTGTGGGACTCTGAAGAGTCATGTAGCTGGAGAGACCATCAAGCGAGGCAGAAAGGCATGGGATACATAGTAAAAGTTTTGAGTTGGATCTTAGCATGATCTCTAGTCACTAAAAAATTTAGGCATGAAGGTGATATAAATGTGCTACATTAACAAAGATAGCTTTCAGTAGTTTAGGAAATCTTATAGCTCATTGCTGTCCACTGGAACTTTCTGTGATGATGAAGACAAATATTCTATGTCTGCACTGTTTAACATGGTAACCACTAACCACCTGTGACTGTTGAGCACTCAAAATGTGGTTAGCACTACCAAGAAATTGAATTTTTTATATTATACAATTTTAATTAATTTAAATTGGAACTTAAATATATGTAGTCGGCTGGCAGACATTGTTCTGGGCATTGCAACTTATAGAGATAGAGCTGAACTTACCAAAGGTTACTATAAGAATGCAGTTGCAGAAATTTAGGTTTCCTTGTATGCATTTTCGTTTTCCCTTTCTTAAATACTAATTGCAAGAATTTAAGGAATGGTTTGTTTGGTGGATGTATCTGTTTAACAATTCTCTCTCCTCTCTGAAAGATCCTCCATTCCCAAACTAATTCTCAGAACTCTCAGGACTGGAGGCAATGGATAACAAGAAAAATGTATCTGAATATCATCACCTGGAGTTTGAAATTCAGCCCAATTATGCTTTTAACCATGCATTGGTGGATAAGTTTCCTGAAAAGTAAACCAATAAATTAATATTCGTTTTAATTCATTTAAGTATTAATATATATTGAGCACCTTACAATTTGCCAGTGTGCTAAATTCTGGAGATAAAGGCATAAACAGGTCTGAACTCCATAGAGTATCAATCTATCAGGGAAGGCAGATATACAAACAACTAATCATAAGACAGTGAATGATGTATGTTGAGAGACAGGTTAAATAAAATGATCATTAGACAAGAAATATGGAAGTGTTTAATTCTGCATGAAGAGGTAGGGAAAGAATTGAGACAGGAGCTCACTCTAAAGTTGAAAGGAAATTTTCAAGGTTAACTCAAAGGAAGGGGAGGAGGTAGTGGGTATGAGAAGGTAGGTATGTAGGAGTGGTTGGGAAAGGGAAAAACTATATGGAGTTGAAACAGCATGATAAAGGCATTCAAGTATAAAAATTATTATATTTTTTTTATTTTTTATTTCGGCATATTATGGGGGTACAGATTTTAAAGTTTCAATAAATGCCCTTCCCCCCCTCCCCCATAAGTCTGAGTCTCCAGCGTGACCATCCCTCAGATAGTGCGCCTATCACTCGTTATGTATGTATATACCCGCCCCCCCACCCCCCCTCCCCAATACCCTATTACTGTAGTACCTATGTGTCCACTTAGGTGCTACTCAGTTAATACCAGTTTGCTGGAGAATATATCTGGTGCTTGTTTTTCCATTCTTGGGATACTTCACTTAGTAATATGGGTTCCAGCTCTAACCAGGAAAATATAAGATGTGCTATATCACCATTGTTTCTTAGAGCTGAATAGTACTCCATGGTATACATATACCACATTTTATTAATCCATTCTTGAATTGATGGGCACTTGGGCTGTTTCCACAGCCTTGCGATTATAAATTGTGCTGCTATGAACATTCGAGTGCAGGTGTTAAAAATACATGTATAAATTTCTATGCCAGAAAATAGCCATTGTACACTGTGTAGAAGTGATTGCAAATCAGTCTTTCTTTCTTTCTTTCTTTCTTTCTTTCTTTCTTTCTTTCTTTCTTTCTTTCTTTCTTTCTTTCTTTCTTTCCTCTTTTCTAAGGAATGATATGACATGGTCAGATTTGGATTTTTAAGAAGCATTGGGAAATGATAATAAGTGTTGAAGACTGAAATAGGACACAGAAGCCTAAATACAATTGGATAGATTTTTGAGATGTTAGAGTTCTTAAAAATTTAATGTTGAGGTCCATAACTAAGTCCTAAGGTCACTAAGTCCTTCCAGTCTCAGAAATTACATCAATTTTTCTTTTTATATGAATGTGTTTGTTTCCTGGTTCATCAACACCTTAGTACCCACCTACCCTCTAAATGATTTAAAACTGCACAGCTTTCTGTACACCAGACGTAGACTGGATAGGGCTTGGAGACCCAACAGGTGAGCAGGTAAGGGTGACAGAGATGAGGATGATGCAGCATTTATGGCTGGAGGCAGTGGAAGCTGATATTGTTAATGAAACAGGGAAGATATAGGAAGAGCCAAGATTTTGGAGGGTGGTGATGGGTTCTGCTTCCAGCTGCTCTTTCTCTTTTCATTGAGTGACAGTAAAGATTACTTGACCCCTTACAAAGCGCCCTGCAGCATTGGTAGGTTTAATCTTCAAGAGGTGATGACTATAACTGTACATTTGTCTGGCTGGAAATCACTACCTTTCCTATCTTAGAGAACATTCAAGCTGCATGGAAGAAATTGTTTGGGCACACAATAGTTGATTTGTACAGAAAATACCTTAGCAGACCTGACAGAGCAAGTTTGGCTTAGAGGTTATTTTTCCAAGCCACTTTGCTCCAGGAAGGTAAGTGTAAATCAGTTCATAGCCCATGAGTTTCTTGCAGAAATGGAAAAGATACTAAGGATGAAATTTTTCACAGGAGGAGGGAAGAGTAAAATGCAGATTGAGCTGGAATCACATGCTTTGATTGATGCTGTTTATCTTTCCTATCCTTAAATGCATTGCTAGAAATTTCCTATTGGCTTATTGCACTGAACTGAAGCTACTCATAGCTAATATTTTGCAATCAGTACCCCAAATCCAGAGAATTCTTCCAAGCTTCTCTTCCTCTGACCAAGTCCTTAGGGTACATACACATCATGTCTACCCGTGGCTGCTTTGTCACATTTGTCACACACTTTATAACCAAGTATAGATTATTCTTCTTGATATTGATGCATTACCTCATAGACATAAACTTTCCCATTTATAGGCATGAAATATGATGTCCCCGGGTCCAGCCAAGGTCCCAGGACCCTGCTCATAAAACCTCCTTCCCCTGCCTCTAGCAATGCAAGAAAGCTGACTGACATGGTGCCATGCACCTCAAAACCAACTGTGGGCCCCTGCCTTATTTTTAACTGCTAAAATTTGTATTTTCTAAAATCGTATTTCAGCAGCAATATGTCAGAAAGTCTACACTGGCAATGAAGCTTGGGCTACACCCTATGCTGGAAATGCATTCAGTGTTCTGGGGCATTTTCAAAAAATATTAACTACACTTAAAAAGTAGAGCAAATGAAAAATACAGCCCAGAAGCCCAAAGCCATAACATTGTTAACTTTTAAGGGGAAGTCTTATAAAAGGAAAGTTATTTAATTTAACCTAAGATTCAATGTAACATTATATGCTAATGCAGGTCAAAAGCCAAGAAAAGCCCTAAATGCGTCCACTAAGCCTTACCAGGAAATATTGACAGGGCATTACCCCAGTGACCTCAAGCAAGTCTGATTATCTGCCTGGTTGGTTGCTGGGGTTTCTGTCTTCTTTATTCGTCTTCTGTGTGCAGGCTTTTCTGCTAGACGTTACCTCTCCGGGCTTCTGAGTTTAGCTGCTTTTATCAGACTTTGCCACTGTGAGTATTTCCAAGGATGCCATGGGACTGGTTCTGCTGGACTCCTCTGCCACAGCCCATTTGGTAAAACTGAGGACTTCACAGTACAACAGTGTCCAATACATCGGTGTCCTGGAAATATAGATGTAATTGTGGATGTGTGGATACATAGTTTAACCTCAGTCTCTCCTCCTATCCAAAGATCTACTCCCAAGTCCAATTAGGAACCAAAAAGAACTCCTGGTGGAAGATGCCAAGCTCTCCCCACCCCACGTATGCCAAATGGGTCCTCTTATCAGAATATCTCCTAACACTGGCTTCCCCTTAAATCAGGGCTCTTTCTATGACAAGCATAAGAGGAGCTCTGATGGCCCACCTGCCATGTGTCATCTGACAGAAGAGATCTGAAGCCCAGCACCGAGCAGCTTAGCTTCAAAGCAAGACCCTAAATGCTCAGAAAAAAAAGCAGTGGAAATGGTGAATAAATCATCATCTGCCAAGGGCAGTTTTTAATGTAGTTATCAGCTATTTTAACTAATTATAGGATTTTAAAACTATGATTAAAATATCATTCAGTAGATTTTATATAATCTTTTTAAAATAGGATGTGTTAAATGTAGTCTAAACTAGTGAAAATATGATCAAGGTAATTGGACTTTGGTTTATCAAAGTAATTTTATTCCCAGATGCATTGAGATTAAGTTTGCTGCCAAAATTAATCAGATGATTAAATAAAATTCTAAAAACATTCTCCAAGTGGTCATAACACCTACACTTTCCTATATTAGTTTCCTCAGATACTTCAAATGGAGTAGGCAGGAAGTAAGAGTTGGAGTAGCTGCTAATTTAGTTCTCCTTGAATTCAAATTCTGGCTTTGACATTTCCTGACTATATATAAGTTTTTAACCTTAAGCTCAAATCCCCAGCATTGATAAATTGGGAATATTATACTAACATTTAAGGGTTTTGCTAGCGTAAATAATAATAAATGTAAAGAATCTAGCTCTATGTCAAATAGAGTAGCTGCTCAATCAGTGCTATTACTATACTAAAAACCAAACCATAGTATCTCACCTTTGATGAAATTTCCAAACCTTCGTTCAGCATATATCCAAATCTAATCTATATATATTCAATATATCTAATGTATCAGGCCTTGAGCTCATATCAGATGCTGTCTTTTTTAGAAGATAACCTGCTCTCAAAATGAGTAACAACAAAAAAAAAAAATAGTGAGAAAAGCAAAAAGAAGGGGGAAGAGAGATATATTCTATAGCTTTCCCACTACAAGCCCTCAGGATGAAAATTAAGTTCTCACAAATCATTACAAAGAGAACAATTCTAGACTTCTCTTAAAAATAAAGATAATGAAGCTTTTTAATTTGATCAGGTCCCATTTATTTATTTTTGTTGTTCCTGTGATTGCCTTTGGGGCCTTCTTCATAAATTCTTTGCCTAAGCCAATGTCTAGAAGAGTATTTCCAAAGTTTTCCTCTGGAATTCTAATAGTTTCACATCTGAGGTTCAAGTCTGTTACCCAGCATGAGTTGATTTTTGTGAGAGGTGAAAGGTGTGGGTCTTGTTTCAGTCTTCTACATGTGGCTATCCAATTTTCCCAGTACCATTTATTGAATAAGGATTCTTTTCCCCAGTGTATGTTTTTGTCTACTTTGTCTAAGATTAGATGGCTATATGAGGATGGTTTTATATCTGGGTTCTCTGTTCTGTTCCACTGGTTAATGCTCCTGTTCTTGTGCCAATCCTAAGCTGTTTTAGTTACTATAGCCTTGTAGTATAGTTTGAAGTCTGGTGAATTGATTCCTCATATTTTGTTTATTGCCTAGGATTGATTTTGCTATACGGGGTCTTCTCTGGTTCCATATGAAGCGTAAAATTATTTTTGCTATATCTGTGAAAAATGATGGTGGCATTTTGATAGGGATTGCATTGAGTCTGTAGGTCACTTTGGGTAGTACAGACATTTTAACAATTAAAAAGCCTACGCACAGCCAAAGAACTGTCAAGAGAGCAAATAGACAACCCACAGAATGGGAGAAAATTTTCGCAAGCTATACATCCAATAAAGGGCTGATAACTAGAATCTATTTAGAACTCATGAAAATCAGCAAGAAAAAATCAAACAACCCTATCAAAAATGGGCAAAGGACATGAACAGAAACTTTTCTAAAGAAGACAGAATAATGACCAACAAACATATGAAAAAATGCTCAACATCTCTAATCATCAGGGAAATGCAAATCAAAACCACAATGAGATATCACATAACCCCAGTGAGAATGGCCTTTATCAAAAAGTCCCCAAACAATAAATGTTGGTATGGATGTGGAGAGATAGGAACACTCCTGCACTGCTGGTGAGACTGAAAACTAGTCCAACCTCTGTGGAAAGCAATATGGAGATAGCTTAAAGCGATACAAGCAGATCTACCATTTGATCCAGCAATTCCACTACTGGGCATCTACCCAAAAGATCAAAAGTCACTTTATGAAAAAGACACCTGCACTCGAATGTTTATAGCAGCACAATTCACAATTGCAAAGTTGTGGAAACAACCCAAATGCCCATCAATTCATGAGTGGATTAATAAAATGTGATATATGTATACCATGGAGTACTATTCAGCTTTAAGAAACAATGGTGATTTAGCACCTCTTGTATTTTCCTGGATAGAGCTGGAACCCATTCTACTAAGTGAAGTATCTCAAGAATGGAAAAACAAGCACCATATGTACTCACCAGCAAATTGGTATTAACGGATCAACACCTAAGTGGACATATAGGAATAACATTTATTGGGTATCGGGCAGGTGGGAGGGGATGGGTATATACAAACACAATGAGTGAGATGTGCAACGTTTTGGAGGATGGTCACGCTTGAGACTCTGACTCGAGGGGGGAGAGGGGGCATGGGCAATATACGTAACCTTAACATTTGTACCCTCATAATACACTAAAATAAAAAAATAAATAAAATAAATAAATAACGGTAATGAAACTAAAAAGGGCTAGGTCACTAACCACAGTTATGCAGAATGAAAACAACTTTGAATAGATCTTCATTTGCCACTTAAATTCCCAAATCTTTGTATGTGAAATAAGGAATAAAAAGTTCACAAATAGAAACGTAACAACGTATATGCAAAATTAAAACGTTGGAAAATGGACACTAAATGGCAGTTTTCTATCCCACCCACAAAACTGATGGTACGTGTTGTGCTGCTAAGGTGAGGGGCCACCATGTCTTGTACAACAGAGGGTTGTGCATTCCCCACACTCCAGTCATTATCCAAAGCTTTGTTTGGGAGTTTGGCATTTGCAGGTTTTAACTGTAAAGGTCCCTCATAATCCATAGTGGGTTTTCGAAGAATAATGTGTCACCGTCTGTTTTCATCATCTTTTCATCTAGGATTTTCAGCTGTGAGATATATGTGTGGATTATAAAAAGTTCACCTTCCCTGCTATAACTAATAACATAGCAATGCTACGGGAGGCCAAAACTTACACTAAAAGAAGGAGTAAAGTAGCTGTATTTAGAGTCATGGATCTGGAAACTCAGGGTAGACCTTAGGGACAGCAAGCATATCACAAACCATAGTTTCCCATTCCAACTGAACAGAAATAATATTTTTGAATATAATACTCAGGACAGGAACTTTTCAGAGAAATTAGAATTTCTAGACAGCGTTTCATACATTTCTGACTCACACAGTGAGGAATCATTTATTAATGCCCACTAACTTAGAGAAACCTGATGGTGATGGGAAGAACCTTTGAAAGAGCTAAGAAATGCACTTCCTGGTTGATGCTAGACACTACTGAACCAGCTACTGCTGACAACATTGTTGTGGAGAGTAGGAGAAGAGATGTAGTGACTAAGACTCCCAAGAGATGAGTTCTCTGCTGATTTCTCCAAAGAAAAGTCATAAAAGACTCGGATTTTATGTTCTATTTGTATAAATAAAAAGATAATTATGGGTTTGGGTTTGTGAAATGTACATTTGAGAGTTAGTTTGAAATTTCTGGTCTATTAAATTTACAAATTTCATTCCTTTTATCAAAGTTGTCAGAATCAAAATGGAGTCATTTGTGTTAAAAACCCTGACAAACAGAGGCAAGGAAGGCCTTGAAGGGAGGGTTCTCATGCACAAATACCTAATTAGCACAAAAGACCACAAAAACCCACAACTTTGCACAAAGACCATTGCAACCTTACACACAAAAATAATTCTGCAAATTCTAGCAACTGCCTGTCCAAACTTGAACTGGAACCATCCTTGTTATTGATTGCTGTAGTCAAAGATAATTATTTAAACACAATTATGTAATCATCATTTTTCCTGTAAAAATGTTTGCCTTCCTTCACCTACATGAATGCACACCTAGATTACTAAGGCATGGTGTATCCTATTGCAATGCCCTATTCTTCATATATTATTTTATTTTAGAGAGCATCTCTTTATTACTTAGGTTGACACTATCCACTACCATAGAGAGAGAAAATATAAAGAAGAAGCAGGAGGTAGAGGAGGAGGAGGAAGAAAAGAAAGAAAGAGAGACGGAGAGGAGGCAAAGCTTCCTAAGGCATGCTGTTGTCTTCAGGATAAAAGTTTGGTCATATTGAATAGGGTACTTTCGTAGAGTCAGTGATACTGTAAATAAATCAGTAAATCTCAGTCTTTTTTTTCATTCTTAGAGTAGCAGGAATGCCTCTCATTTGCTCTTTCTGGGTCACTATGTCATAGAAATAGTGAGAGAATACAGGAAGGGAAGTGGGAAAAGAGGCACCAGCCATAAATTGTTTCCCAGGAATTCACCCACCTTGTGTCAGAGATTGGAAAGGGCAGAATGAGCAATAGTATCATCATGTAACTCAGTCCTTATCGTAAATTATTATTCATCACATGAAATTGCCCTTTATAAAATTAATAAAGGGCCACAAGGTGGGAACTCTGGTAGGGGAAATATATATATATATATATATATATAATATATATTTATATATTATATATATTATTTATTATATATATAATATATTATATATATTATTTATTATATATTATATATTTTTTATATATATTATATATTTTATATATATAAAACCAGCCATTGTTTGCTAGCTTGCTTTCCTATAACTGCTTACGCTATTCAGGAGTCCTATAGCTGATGGTCATAAAGACTCTTAGCCTTCTTCATGTGCCTGTAGATAACATCACTCTTATGAACCCTAAGGCTGTTTTTGAGATGTCTTCCAGTCCCTGCATTCCAGTGGATTGGCTGAATCACACCCCGGGTCTTGTGACCCTCATCCAAGAACCAACTCAGCAAAGAATGCAATTTCTACACCCCTATGGTTCTGCCCCCAACCCAACCAATCAATAGACCCAATTCCCTGGCCCTTTGCCTGCCACACCGTCTTTAAAAACCCTTTCTCCATATATGTGCACTGAGGTGTTGATCCATTAATACCAATTTGCTGGTGAGTACATGTGGTGCTTGATTTTCTATTCTTGGGATACTTCACTTAGTAGAATGGGTTCCATCTCTATCCAGGAAAATACAAGAGGTGCTATATCACCGTTGTTTCTTATAGTTGAATAGTATTCCATGGTAGGAATAACATTTATCGAGTGTCGGGCAGGTGGGGACGAGGCGATGGGTATATACATACATAATAAGTGTGATGTGCACCAACTGGGGGATAGACACACTTGAAGCCCTGACTGGGGTGGGGGGCAAGGGCAATATACGTAACCTTAACATTTGTACCCCCACAATGTGCTGGAATAAATAAATAAATAAATAAATAAATAAATAAATAAATAAATAAATAAACCTTTCTCCCAAATTTTCAGGGAGACAGATTTGAGAGTTTCCCCGCATGGCACCTGTGATATTAAACCCTCTCTCTGCTGTAACCCCTGCTGTCCCTGTGTATTGGCGTCCTCTTGAACAGCGGGCAACGAACCTGCTCAGGGCTGTGACAACAACACAAACCTGAACAGAAAGGAAAAATTGTGAATTCTGCAGTTTGTTACAGAAATATTTTCATGCTCATTTGTCTCTCTCCTTATCTTCTGTCTTATGAAGGAGGCTAGTCAGACAGGGCATGGGTAACCACAGGCGGAGAGACAGTGAGACCTAGAATTCAACTCTTGCTGAGAAGAGAACATGCAGTGGCAGAGGATAAGGGACTCGGGTGGAGAAAACTGAGAGGTAGTTGTCTTCCAGGTGAACACAGCATCCAAAATGAGGACCATCCAGAAATCATAACACGGCAAAGCCCTTGGTATCCAGGACTCAGGCAAAGTGACTGATGTGTCCCAGAAGTAGGACATAGCAGGAGGCAGGCCGGGAGAGGAGGACACTTGAAAAGTAGGCAGCTGTCACTGTTAGTCCCTGGCAGGACCCAAGACGACAGGCTGGGATTTCAAGCTCTGACAGAGAGAAAATGAATCAATTGGCCATTGAGAGTCCAGATCCTGTTTTCAGTAATAAACTACCAAGATAAGAGATCTGATCCAGGGGTCAAGAGGAAAACCCAGTCCTTGAAAATAGGTGCAGAAATGTGATTGTGGTTGAGTCACTAAAGTGAGAAGCGGAGCTGCCTGAGAGCTTCCTGCAGGAGGTGGGGGGCCCGTGGTGGACCCCCTGCCTCTGGAGGCTGGCGTGGACAAGTTGGAGGTACCACTCCATGTGGTGTGGACTTGCATAAGAGGGAACCCAAGAAAAAATTACTGAATCAAATAAGCAAGACCACAACAGGATGTAGCAAATCTGAAGGGCAAGACAAGGATAGAAAGGTGGAATGAATGTATGTCACAGTTAATAACAGGCAGTGAAGTGGGGCAGGATGAATTTGGAGGAGCAGGACAGAGGAAACTGTTTGATTCTTATGGACAGAGCAGGAAGTCCCTTGTGTCCCTCTTATAGAGTAATGGAACTCCAGGTTGGGGTGGAACAGCTGGTTAGAGGAACCATCTGTGACTGAAGAGGAGTTGCTTGATGCCAGGATAAGTCCCAGGGGCTGTAGTTTTAGGCAAGAAGAAAGAGCAGGGCAGAGCTATGGAGACGATGTGACCAAAGCCAGTAGAGCAGGATATTCCTCTGCCCATTAGGTGCTTAATCACCCTTCGCTGTCTTTAATTTCCCAGTCCCGGGCCAGGGCCTCAGATGGAGATCTAGATATGGGACAAGAGACTCATCCTTCTCTAAAGTGACACTCAGGGAGGTGACTAAACTCTTTGAGACACATTGGTTCGGTTAGCAAATGGAACAAATTAGTTCACTTAGCAAATAAGATCGACTTCACGTGGCTATGTTTGTGCTAGGCTGAGTGAGGGTCTTGAAAGGCTCCTTGTAATGTGAGCCGATGCCAGAGAATGAAAGTGGAGAACGAGAGCAAAGAAACATGAGTTGATTCAGGGAACTTACGTGCAAGGGCACTGGTGGTGGCGGGCGGCAACTTCTCGACACACCCAGAAACAACAGGTGGTTGTATAGGCAACATAAACAAAGAAGCAATAACTTGGGGATAGGATGTGTGTCACCAGCTGTGGTGACACCAGGCCAGTCTCCTGTAAAGGTTGCCGTGGTCTCAGCTGTGCTGGGGTAGGCGAGTGGCCAGTCCCCTGAGGCTGTCTTTCTTTTAACTTTTCCGATCTCACTGAATGGCCTTGGGACCAGGATCTCCAATTGCCCCACAGTCTGAGATTAGCATCTGTGAACCGCATTTTAAATTGCTATATGAATGTATTGTTTCCATCGGATATTTTTTCTGAGATGTCAGACACTCTCAGCGCAAGTTCCAGGAACACACAGAAAGGTAACATCTCGGAATCCCTCCGTTCAGAGAACCTGGCCCTTTTCACACAGGAGAAACAGGGCCACATCTGAGGGGGGTGAGGGAAGAAGGGAGACAGTCCGACAGCCTTTGACGCCTGCCTGGCTCGCTCCTCTGCCAACTCCTGTGGTGTAGGCCCAGGTGTCACTGAGCCATCCTCAGAGCGCAGGGACCCAAGGCTTCCTCCCTGTGCCAGAACACACTGGCCTCCACCCCCTGCTACTAAAGCCCACACAAGTCACCAGAGCTGAAAAAGAAAGCCAGAGTCAAGGTGAACTCACCGATGTGAAAAGCAGCAAAACTGAAAAAAGCGATCCCATCTCTCCAGCACTATGAGAAAATGCAATTCGTTTGTTTTACCCCAGATTCCTCTAAACCAGATACTCTGTGGGACACTCCCCAGAGCAACACTCCACAGGACACACAGCTGCAATTTTTGCATCATAAAAGGTAAGAACTGTGGTACTTCCAAAGGACACTATGTCCGAAGGAACGGTTTTCTTTCATTGGATGTTTGAAAAAGTTTTTAGATCAGAGCTTCTTAAACTTCACTGTGGGCCCAGATTACCTGCCTGAGACCTTGTTCAATCGCAGATTCCCATTCAGTAGGTCTGGCAGGTGGGGTGGAGGAGGAGGTGCAGCATTTCTGCCAGCTCCCCGGGGATGCCGCTGCTGCTAGTTTGCTGGCTTTAGGCTGAGTCGCAAGGTACTAGCCAATTAGAATTGTGGACTATTCAATACATAACTATTATGTTGTCTACGTACAATGAGAGAAGGTTGATACAAAGGAGAAACAAAATACCATCCTATAAAATGAGAGATTTTTGATATCAAAATATGTTTGGAAAATGTTTGATGTTTGATGCTCTCTGAAAATATGTATTCTGCAAGTATTTACAATTCATTTGTGAAGTCAAAATACATATACCACACACATACACACATAAGCCTATGAAGAGTATAGAGTCAGAAGAACTCTATAAAATTAATGAATACTAAAATTAGTATAATGGACTGAACTAAAGGGACAAAAGGACAGAAGTGTTGTTTTCATTAAAATAACACTTAAACATATGTGAGAGTAGGGCATATCAGAGAGTAGGGAAGAAAATACATACCATTTAGGGACATAGGTTTTCCAGTGACATTCGTACCAGGTTAACTTATGTTTTCCACTGGAAGTAGATCTGATTGTGGTCAATCTGCACTATCTTTGACCAAGGCAATTCAGGCTATTCAGTTAGCTTTGCCTAATGCCACTGTACCTGAGATCTTATTTAACCATTTTACAACTTGTCCAGTGAAACAAGTACCATTATCACCAGAGATTTATACAGGAATGCTGCATGAAGGAAACATATTTCCTAACACCCTTTTAGCTATTTTTATGGCATCAGCCTTCTTGCATGGGGAAGCTTCTCAACAACCAGAAAACATGCATTGAAAATAAAAATTGAATTAAATTCCTCTATAAATATTAAAATGGTCCATCAGGTAGAAGAGATTTACCTGAAGTTTTTATTGTCTTTCCAGGATTATGCATTTGATAAACAAAACATTGGTTATAAACCATTTTACAGTTTTGAACAGTTACTACCCCAATATATATTTTTGGATATAATTTCGATCAGTTTATCTATTCCCTGTTAAGTCATGGACCACAGAGCTTTTAATAATGGAAACTTTAAGCCCTCAGGAAGAACCAAGCAGCTGTCCAGGCTCTCCATGGGCCCACGCTTAACATTGGATTTATATCCTTTTAAATACCAATTTTGCTTCTCCAATTCAGGTGCATAGCACTGTTTATGAAATGGCTCATCACAGGTAATTTGACTCACACCATGGAGTTTATTCAAATTGCATATCTTAATGATTTCATTATTGACTGGGTTAAGGTGAAAATCTGGCAGAATATTTCCTTGGTATTCAATTAAATCTTGTCCTGCTTGGGTTAGCAGTTTCATAAACCACTCAGTCTCTTCATTACAGTCCTGGGAATTCTTACCCAGTCTAAATGATATGATTCTAAAGTTATCAGAAACCTGTATTCAGGAGTGCTTGTCAGCGTCTTTTCCATCCTTTCCATGAACCTCGTTGAAGACTCTACGATTTTGTAAACAGCTTTCAGAAAATGCATCAGAGTTAAGCAATTAACTGTGGAAACAAAATAGTCATGGTTAAAGACACAATTGAATTTGTTTATTTTTGTGGCCTATAATAATTTAACATAATAACCATACTTATAACTGATAAAATACCAAGACATAACAGAACTTTAGGAACCTCATACAATTCTAGAACATATATTAATGACATATTCATAAAAGCATATAACTTGAAGGTTAAATGTCACTTCTTATTTAACAATGCTTGCCATGTAATTTAACATATCGAATAAGCCTGTGTGTTATCTCTCTTTTGGATGATGCAGGGGCCCTCTGTAACATCCCAAAGTTATTTTGAGGTCAAAAGACTTTATTTTGAATTTGAGAAGTCTGTCAAATAATTCAAAGATTTAAAACACTTAAAATAGGATCACAGGTCACTGTAAAATAATAGCCATTCATTTAGCCAAAGTGATAATTAAAAGATTTTAAAAAATAAAAACTTTTATTCTTTTATAGAGGGGAGATTCAGTTATCCAAAGACTCAAAGGACCTAATAAAGGCATCATGAAATAGAATCTGCCTCTCCTCCCTACCCTTTTTTTTTTTTTCGCAGTTTACCCAAAAGGTTAACCAAAAGATTTTACTGTCTCTTATTAATACAACATGAAATTCTTGTTCAAAAGAGAAATGCAAATTTTACTTTTGTATTAGTGTATTATCAATACTAAACCTAATTTTAATAAAAACCTTACAAATAAATTCATCCAATCTCATTGATCTTTATAAGCTCTTAAAAATCTTTTCTATTATCTTTCTTTTCCCAACTTTCTATATTCATTATTTTATCTATATCTTTTTTATTTCTTCAATTTGAAATAACTTTTAAATAACTTCTAAACTAGACACATTTTTCTCAACATACACGTTTTTATGCCTTTACACCTTTTCTCACCAAGAACATATCTTGCTTTTCTTTACATATTCTGTATACAGAATTGTTTCTCTTATATCTAGTAGTTTTAGTCACTTATGTTAACTATGATTTTAACTCTTCACAACTCAAATTTCTAGTGAAAACCTAGGAAGTATGTAATTTTGAACTGTCTTAAATGAGTATTTATAACTGAAAATTGTCTTTTAAAAAGTTTGCTCAATTCTTTTTATTAACATATCTAAATATATTTAGCTTTTCTATACCACATAAAAATGAGTCCAAAGTATATAAACTTGAAGTTATGATTAACAATCAATGATTCTGTATTGTAACCTACTTAGAAATGACTCAGATATTTTATGGTTATCTATTACTTCCTTTAGTGGAACCTGAGTTTAAGATTTTAAATGACTGAAAAGAACTTTGAAGCTATGACACGGGTACCCTCCCTAATACCTTCCCCAGTGGCCTTGGGTCCCAAGTACCCGCATGGCACCCAGGACAGCTATGAAGGGCAGAGCCCTCCTGGTTCCTGGATTTACATGCCAGGTGCAGAGCTCAGGATGGAGGCCAGAGCTGTGAAGATGACTGAGGATCTGACTGCTGTCAGCCCGGCCAGGATGCAAAGCTGGGCCAGGAAGGATAGGGCTATATTGGGCTTGGTTCTCCCTTGCAGCTGGTGGTGATCCAGGTGCTGACGATATGTCCCCAGGCCTCATCATAATCTCACCCCTCACCCCAAAGTCTAGAGGCTCAAAACCAAAGACAAGCTCCCAGTAAGGTGTGTGCAAGGTTTCCGGGGAGTCCTCAGCCAGTCTTTACAGCTTTAACTCACAGACAGACAAAACCAGTATCAAAAATATTATAGAAGCAACAGTTTTGTGACCCTAAACATGTAGAGGAGACAGCAAAAACCTGTCTAAGCAGTAGACCCAGGCTAAAAGGTCTGAATTATATTTAACTGCCAATTCTAAAGCCATTTCTATTTTATTTTACCAACAATTTTAAAACCAGCTGTATTTACAAACTATTATCACATACACATAAAACATATATCTATATAGACATACAGATACACAGATGACCTTAGCTTTCATAAAGAATTCTCATTTGCCAGTATTCAAATAGATTTTTCTTTTCCCTATTAAGACTATCAGTCTCTTCCAATTACCTGTTTTGTTGCCCTATGCAAATGTTAGTTAGGCAACCCTAAATTTGCATTTCTAAAGGGATGACTCTTAGATAAAACAAGGTAGAAGATTTATATGTCAAGAGCATAGGGCTGACTCTTCAGGCCTAAATATTGTACTATCATTTGCCAAAATCAAGAAATAAGGGTGTGGATAAAGGCCCAGTTAAGACAAGGTGGCAAGGAAAACCACCTTAAAAAAAGGTAAGACTTGTTATGTACGTTTAAACCAATGGTAAGACTAACTAGTGACTCACTTCTCCCTCTCTTCCTGGTACAGGGAGGCAGACACCACTCAAAATAGAGATTCCCATTATAGCACAAAAAGGTAGCAAATAGCCCGCTACATGCCAGAAAGTTGTCTTGGAGACTGATTTAGTTCAATGGGTTGTCTGTTTAGCTTAGCTACTATTTCTCAGCTAAAATTACCAAGCTCAGGGTGGAGCCCATTAAAGAATGGGGCAAGGGAAACATGCTCTATGTCTAGGCTCAGCATAGATAGCTCTGAAAAAGAAAGACCACTTTACCTGAAGGCCTACCTTTCATAAACACTTTATCCAGCTTTATTTTCACCTTTAGAGCAGGATATAGCTAAGCCAAAAGGTTAGGAGATTTGATTTTTCTTATCAATTATTTGCTTAAGCGTTTTATTTGCCTTTGATAGAAAGTCTTTTTAAAGAGGCAATAAAAATATTGAAATTTTTAGAAGTTCTTCACATCAATAGGCATCCCTGGATGGGCCTGATTCTGGAGCTCCCGGGGGTCGCTGGAAGCTCTACTTCAGATCTCAATTCTGATACCATCTGTTATTAAATTTAACAGAGTGGAATTGAGCAAAGGACCATTCATGAATCAGGCAGCCCCTTGAACCAGAGTTGGTTCAGAGCAATTCTGGCACTGCCATATGGATAGAGAGGATTTATGAACAGAAAATGGAAGTGAGTTGCAGAAATAGCCAGATTGGTCACAAGTCAGAATTTGCCTATTTGAACACGGTTGGAACAGTTGGCTGCTGTGATTGGTTGAGACTCGGTTACTCCTTGTAGAGGTAAATTATAGTCTGTTTACACACTAGTTAGATTACAGTTCATTATGTACACAGAAACCTGGAGGCTGAATTTAAAATAGGTAGGGAGGCAGCTTTAGACCAGACTAATTTAATGCCTACTTTTTTCTTGATTAAGCTAGTTAACAAGTAGATATGTTCTTACTTGTTTTCATAAGTAGGTCTGAATATTATTCAATTTTTCTCATTTTCTATTTATAATATTCTAATTTTGGCTTTATATTTATTGATTTGGGGGTCTATTTTCCTGTGTTCTCTTATTCTTCTGCTAATTTTTAACTTTGAATATTTAGGTTAATTTATTTTCATTACTTTTGTTTGCCAGTGAAATTAAGGCTGCGACTTTGTGCCTAGTAAAATCTCTGGCAAGAACTCAGGCATTTCTTTTATGCATGTGGTTTTTTATATTTTGTAGTTTTTTGGTACTTCTAGGTCTGATGTATCCTTTGACTGGGCATTTATTTAAGATATTTTGTTTGTTCTTTATAAATGTACAAGTTGTTTGGGTTTCATGCTATAGTTTTTTATTAATGCTTCTTTCTCTTGAACAATAATACATAGGCAATAAAAATTCTACCTATTTCAATGCTAAGTTTTATAGATTTGTGGTATATCTTTAGAAAATATATTAGCTGATACAGGATCAGACATAATGATACCCATTTTATCAGCCTCATTAATTTCACCTGAAATTAAAGGAGCTTCCACTTCTGGTTCAAATGGAGATTGTTAAAATCTACCAGGTATAATTAAAGAACTTTAGCCTAGTCTCTCCTGTGTTTTCATCTTCATCCTTCCAATGCTGACATCTCAGGGATCTTATCACTCTGATTCCTTTCTCAGCTTCAAGATACTTCCTCCTCATTTTATTGCCCAAGAAGTGTAACCTTAAAATATTGTACTGGAAATATCAGCACTTAACAATACTACAGTGGATCAAACCTAAAAATATCTAACGTCAAAGTTATTCTTAGACTTCCTTCTTCCCAGCAACTTTTGTCCCCTTCTTTTTTCTCTTCCATGCCTGGAAGGCCCAATGGGCTTCAGTTAGATGTGCATTGATCATGTTCCCCACTCTTCAGACAGCTTGAGCTCCTGTCCTCTAACTGGGACTCCTATCACCTGGGTCTTCCTCTCTATTGGTAGCTTAATGAAACACCCATGAGATCAGCAGAGCAGTTGACAGACTGAGCAATGTTAGGATTCCTATTTGTTACATCTCTGGGTCTCTGTATTTCAGGAGGTAGAGAGTAAGAGTGGTTTGATCATTTTTACTGGAATAGAGAGATTAGGATTTTTGAAACCTCTGTAGAAGTCACCATTTAACCTTGAAGTCCTACACATTTTAGTAATGAGACACATGGATTGAAAATAGATGATAATTCTAGAATATTATGGAAGAGGGCAACATGTGGGGAGAAGGAGAAAGGAAAGGCCAAGTTGTGTCTTTGCACTAGAAATTACATTAAATCACATAAAGTAAGGCTACATAGAAAGAAGTATTTTAATGTTTTTTTATCACTCATTATTTCTTTATTTTTCTCCTTAAACAATCATTTATTGCTTTCTATATATGCCAGACATTGTGCTATGAGACTTGGAGTAATTAAAAATAAAAATATAAAATTTTGTTTGAATAAAATAATTGATCTATGCATAATAAGCACTCAAATGACTATTTTTATTACAATTATTGTTGTTAGGGCTATGGATATTCTCAGAAGAAATTAACTTCAGCCTAAGGTAAAAGGGTGAAAGAGAAGGAATCAGGAAGTGTTCACGGAAGAGGTGTACTTTGGTTTGCATTTCTGAGGAATAGCACCTTGTCTGTCCTTTACACCTAGTCTATTTGCATTGAGTAGAACCATCCCTGGCTCCTCTCATTGGTCTGTTGAGCAGACCCTGTCCCAGTGGGTGCTTTGCTGCTTTTGTGTCACTGAGGTGGGCTTCTGATTTGACCTAATCTAATGGTAATTTATTCTTTAAAATGAAAGGTGAGCGAATGAGACCCCAATCAACAGTCAACAATAAAGACCACTCCTGCCCTGCATTTTAAATAGACAAATTTTAATGGAGGGAAATTAGGAAGATTCAGGTGGCATTTTAAAATAAATGCAAACCCAATCAAATAAGGATTATACCCAAGCAAAAACATCATGCATCATGGTCTTTTATAGGCAGTTAGTGACTAGCTGGAGGAGACTGAAGGCATCACACACCATATGGCGAGATAAATATGGCTTACTTTTGAAATTGCATTTGTGTCACACAATTAAACATTAAAACTCTGCGCTCCTAAAGATTCAGCTGCAAAACTTGAAGTTTTTGCAAGTTTCATTGTAACCACTTTGGAGATTTTTGGAGACATAAAATCTATCATTAGAAGCAGAATATCTAAGTCACGCTATTCAAGGAAACTATTTTTAAAAAGGTGTAAAAAAATAACTTGCACTCCAATCTACACAGCAGCTCAAATAGTAATCAATACCCGATCCTCTCCCACTGAGCAGAAGGCATACATGATTACGCCTCCTTGGAGCCCAGCAAATGGAAGAAGAGCTTAGGGAGCTGGCTTTCCCCAGGGGGGAGTCAAATGGAACTGAATTGCTGTGAGTCTGACCCTCGTATTCAGAGCAGTTGAGGAGGAGTTTCAGCAAAATTGAGGTCAAGCCAGTTTGTTTTGACATCATTTTGCTGCAGAAGCAAAACCAAGATTGATTTAATCAGGGCAAGAAATCTGGCTTAGGATAGAAATCATAACAAACTTCCAGCCCAAATAGAAAAACTGGCATTTGGTTTCTACACCCTACCCAGATTGAATTTGGAAAAGAAAAATCAAATAATGTTTATTTCTTATTTTAAGAAAAAATATTCTCATGTATGTCTTTGTCTCATAACTAAGAATTGGAAGTGTCTGAAGGCCATAAAGAACACCACTGAATCAACAGTGCACAGCAGAAGCCTGGAGAAAAGCTCAAAGACACAGTGGCTTGGACCTCCTGTTCCCATCACTATCTGTAAATGCCCGCAGCGAAGTTCCTACCTGGGAGGACGGTTCTGAGGATTAGATGAGTTAATATGTAAATAAGGCTCTTATAACAGTGTCTAGAACACAATAAGCAATATATGTGTTTATTGTCTTATTATTATAATGATTTTTTTTTTGGTAGACTGGTGATATCATCCAGAGTCTAGGATAATGGGGCAATTCAAATAACATTTAATAATACCTCTCATTTGATGAGCACTTAATATGTGCTAATGGCTTTATGTAAAGTATCTTACTTAATTTTCACAAGAATCCTATGTGGTGAGTATTGTGTCATCCCAATTTTATAGTCGGAAAAATCCAAGGCTTAGAAAGATTAAATAAATTGCTTAGGAGATCAAACAGCTGAAAAGTGGCTGCATCAGCATATTCTCCAGGCAATCTGGTTGAAGCAGCTGCTGCTCCTAATAACGAACTTAAAAGTCCAAAACAAATGAACAAACTAGAGCAGGATTTATAATGGCCAAAGTAAAAACATATATTAAGTGCGATCCAAATATGCTACCCTTTTGCGTAGCATACCAAACACAAAGTCTTGCATGCCACCTACATGACAAATGTACAAATATGACAAATACATGCCTAGGATACAAAGAGCTCAACATCTATTTGGGAATAAAATAGCAAGCAGCAATACTGACAAGACCTCAGTGAATCCTTTTGTTCTTTAAGATTTAAGTACTTATGTCTAAAGCCTGGAGAAACTAAGCCCGTCAGCTATTCTTTTCCATAGTGGGTGTCTATGTGTAAACAATCTCCTGCTTTGAGACTTACAAAGAAAAGGGTGAGGGATCTTTTGAGATTTTAAGATAAATTCACATGGATACCACATAATGTTCTCCACTCATAGGATGGGGGACAAGTACATACTGGTTGAAATTTCTTACTGAGACTGTGTTGATGTGATAGACCCCAAGTAACCACAGACTGGCAATTGCAGGGTTGTTTTCCTTTTCTTTTTCCTTCCTGCAAGTCATTTAGTAATTTAGTCCTCATGACCTCTTGAGAGCTTACACAAGGATCCTTCATGTTGAAACTTCAGGCTACACCTTGTTCTTTACTATCTCTTATCTACAACATGGCAGAGTGAGCCTCCGAAGTAGCATGCACTTCCTTCTTAGATTCCAAAACATTGCTGATGCTATTAATAACATTACTAACTTGACTTAGAAAGCAAAGCTACACACTTTCCTTCTCAATTATAGCTATCTGTAGCTCACATAGAAACCTGACTTGCCCCTGCATGTGTTGCATTATTTGCAGACACAAAAGAACTCACCAAATTTTTTTACCTCCAGTCATATCTTGCATTAGGACCTGCAATGTTTAAAAATCTTATCCCTGGTGTGTTGTGTTTTCTATGGGCTCTGAGTGGGCCCGATGAATGTGTGCTGTGCTCATAGCATTCATTTCTATGGGCCACCTCTCTTCCTGGTTGCTTTAGCCCAACGTCCAACCTGCCTCACCCCACAAAAGCCCCTCCCCCCAGCCTTCCTATGCTGCCAACATCCTTGTGTGACTTTTACCTCCCCTTCCACAAACACAGGTAAGGCACAGCCATCACAAGAGATCCAAGATAAAGGAATCTGTGGTGGCGGGAAGAATTAAAACCCATACAGGAAAAATGGTGCCTGATAACAGGATGGGGAGAAATTCCACAAATCAGGATCCCCAAGGCACTTGAATTCCACTACTGATCCTGTGGATCTAGAAAAAAAGATTTGACTCTTTCAGACCACAGCAGCATAATCCTATTTTCATTTAAAAGGTAGCAATTTTGATATGGAGTTGAGTGCTCTGGAAAAAATTAATGTAAAAAGCAGGGCTTACATTAGAGCTACCCAGAAGGACGTTAGGCAGAAATGATAAACAACAAAAAAAGAAAATCCTAGACTTAAGTGTTGAAAAACAGAAAGAGATTACTCCGGTGCTGGCCCAGCTATTGTGTCAAAGACTAGAACCTTGATCCAATGTTTAAAAGACATAACTTGCTGAGTAACAGTTTCCTTTTCAGGATTGTGTAAATGGTACTGCCTACCCTCAATTCTGTGCTCTTGCACCTGTAGGGTATCCCCTATGTAAAATACTGAGAAGCCCAAACTCTGGACAGATTCCATGAGAGAATCGACAGGAAGCTACATTCCCTGACTGGTACCTTGCACACCCATTACCCTGGTTCTTGACCGAGAACTAACATGAGTCAAATCAATGTTGAATCCTGTCCAGGTTTCATTCTTACCAATCTCTAAAACACACACCAGACTCTGATTTAGCTCCTTGTCTTCCTTTCTTCCTTTAGACCCTACCCAAACTAAATAAAATAATACATTTCATCATACATAAGTAGGGCCAGAAGTAAAGTTTAGGAGGTTTCTATAAAACCTGACACCTTGTACATTTCTAACTGTAAAAAGACAGCAAATCTCTTATTAAGTTTATGAATTCTAAGAATCCTTCCATCCTTTCCACTTCTTGAGTTTAAAGCCACAGAGACAGAATAAGATAAGAGTACTAGCCCCAAGATGCCCTCTGAGTTCAGCCATCAAGTGCCTTCAATTCAATTTGAATTGGATCTCTTCAATTCAAATCTCCAATGCGGCATTACTAAATTCTCAAGGGTTTAAAGACATGTTACTTTTTACTTGCAAATGACCAATGGCTAATGATACCTCCTTACCTGAGCTTTATTGGCTGGCAGAGGGAAGGTGTTACTTAGAATCATAGACTTGCCCACAGTCAGAATAAGAAGGGACCTTATGAAACAGTGTACTAAAAAGTATAGCTCATGGTTATCTATACCAGAATTCAGAGAGAGGAAAATGAATATTACTGGTTTCCACTCAAAACCTGAACAAAAATCTCTAAAAAAAGTTTTGGCCATCTGTATTTGAACATGTTCCCCATCAACATCTAATAATAAAAATCGTCAAACCACTATTACAAGTCAGTCATCTCATAATTATACATGATATCTGAGCATTTGTGTACAAACACGTGTACATATGTAAACATATGAATGCATATATTTTCCTTTCATAGTTCAAGCAAATAAAAACAATGTCACATTTTAAAAATTATGGCTATGAATCTTTCTGTGTTATGTATTTTAATGTGCTCTGCATTAGAACGCTCTTGTGGGTTTCCAAGTTATTCCTAATACCCCAGATCCTAATCTTGAGCTGAGAGTCCGGGAGATGTGATTTCTATTACCAGCTTTAACACTCACTTTTTGAATGATACCAGATCTCAATGTCCTCATTCTAAATGAGGGACTGGCCATCTTGAGAACCATTTCAGTTCCCAAATTAAAGAACTGTATCAAGCACTGTTTGAAATCTGGGGAACTATATGGTTAAGTGACAGATTGTAAGACAAATGGCAGCCATCCACTCATGTGCTCTCCCCAGAACACTAACGAAAAATTGCAATCTCATCTGCCTAATTAATTCTCTAATTTGATTAAAAATTACATTTGATTAGATTTGCAAAGGGCACTGACACAGGCCTTACCAATGGGCTCTAAACGTGTGGTCTCCAAATGCTAGAAAGGAAAAAGAGTCCCTTATACTGAAATCAGAGTTTCCCCAAGCAGAGAAGTTTAATGCTTATGTGGTTGATTTTAACTCCAGAAAAATATATTCAGTTCAAATATATGGACAATGCAAATATCAAGCAGTGGAAAGACAATTTAATTCTAATCAGATGCAATAGTCAGGGAAGGTAAGTGATTGAGAATGACAGATAAACCAAAATTGTGTAATGATTTGTTCTTCTATAAAGCTGAGAAGTCCTTAAGAGTTGCATAGGCACACTAAAGAAGTCCATTAGGCTACCGCAAAGGAAATGTATTAAGATAGAATTGTACTAAGATTGTTTATGTGGATGCTTAGGAGATTTGAATTATTCCTCATGGTCATTGCTCTCAGCAAGTCAATACATTGTAATGGAGACATATACTTGAACTCTTAATACATTTTTCCAATCTCATATTCATGTCTGACCACAGATTTTCATTTTTTATATGTGCTAAATTGAGGGTGAGAATGGAATGAAATATCATATATTGGACACAGGAGTCAGAAACAGGGCAGAAAAGTCACACCAAGAGCGCCAGGCATTGGTGGTGGTAACAGGAGCACGTGAACCAAGGCCAGATTTGGAACGTGAGTCACAGGAATGTGCGAGCTCACATCTGTTGTTCAAGAATACAGATGCGTATTGCTGAAGGCATTTTGGCTTCGAAATGGGAACAAGAAGCAGTGGTAGAAATATTCATGAGATATAAGGTGCTCTTATGTTCATGGTATACTTTTCTGTAGATGATGATGGATTTAAGGTGTGTTCAAACACACAGGCTACTCAGATGTGCAACCGCGAGCTGTAGGGAAAGATTGGATTTCATGAAACTAACTCAATTTGGGGCTTTGGTTACATTTGCTCAGCACCTGGTAGCTGCCTCAGCATAAAACCAGCTGGCAGCTGTTTTTTGCTTAGTTTTGTTTTATAAGGTTTTGTTATTTATTGTCCAAATGCTCCTCATGAATTTCCAGAAGCAAAAAAATTCAGACCAGTGAAGATGGAGGCGGTTTGTTTGGGTTAATGAGAAATGCTACCTTGATGTAAGTTCCCCCTTATTCTCTCTCAGAGTCTCTTCCAAGTGGTAGAACTGAAAGTCTTCCCCTGATCACTCCTGCCTTCGGAGAAGTTCAGTGAGCAACTCAGACTTGACATGTCCGAAAAGTCAACACATCCTCCTCATGCTTATGTGCTAAAGCCAATCTGCCTGTCTGTGTTCACAGGCTTGTCAGCTCAGAGTGTGACAACAGCAGCACTGTCATCTCCCAGGCAAAGAAAATACTGACCTTTTCTGTAAGAGACATTCCAAAACCACACAGGAGTCCTCACTGGGATTTTTGTCCCTCAGATGATTAGAAAAAAAAATTAGAATTTCAAGTGGAGCAGAGCAATTGAATTCAAACCAGATCCAACTGGCAAAAGGTATTTTAGGCAAAGCAACAGTTGGAAATTCTTTCTCTAAGGCTCTTTTAAGATGCCCACACCTGGCTTAGATCCCAAGCGCAGTGAACATGATGTCTAGAACAGTATTTATTAGGATTTGATTGCTGTGGAATGTTCTGAGAGGGGCTACTATTCAGCTACCAAGGGGAGGGCTGGAGGGAAGAGGAATCAGTTTTCCTGGTTTATATGGGAGGGCAGTACTTACAATGACCTAGGCACTGTGCTATCTCTTTGCGTCGAGTATCTTATTATACTTCCACGGAAACTGGATAGAGTAGGAATTGTTGATTCCCCTGAATATACTGACAAAGAAAAACAAATGGTACAACATCTTTACAAAAGCTTTCAGTAAGCGAATGGAACCAGGACTTTCACTACTGTGATGCAGCTTCTCCCACTAAAACCCTAATCACAAGCCAAAGACTCTCTTTCTATTACTAAAAAAACCCAATGTCTGAAGGTGATTTGCAACAGTCAAAATGCTACCAGCAAACTTAAGAAATCTACATTAAACAGATAAGCACTATGTGCTTTTGCTGAGCTGCACACTGAAGTCCAGGTTTTAGAACAGCAAAAGCAAATTAAACAAAAACATTAATGTCATTGCTTTTCATATGAACAAATACAAAGGCAGAATAAACTTATTCAGATGTATTCATTAAATATGACCTACACACTAGGAGAGGTATCATGGGGTTGACAGGGGGTGGATCCTATAGTCCCTTTGCCCAAGATGCTCAGAGACTATCTTAAGAAGCACACATCCATAAATAATTGCAATGCAATGATAATATATGCAAATTGAGTAATGAACAGGGAACAATAAGGGGAAAGCTCAAAGTATAATTAATCAGCTGGAGAAGATACTGAGATACTAGAGAATGCCACACAGAAGAAAAAAATTGATTTGAATACTGAAAAATGGCCACATATGATCCCAAAGTATGTGTTTGTATTGGGGGCAGGGACATGGAGAAATGAGGGCCTGTTCCTACTTTGAAACTTGCAAATAGTGACAAATGGGAAGATGACTATGGGACAGGAAAACAGCAGCTTTGGGTGGTTACATCTGGATTCAGAATTCTCTTTTCTAGAGCACAGGTAACAAACATAGTTTTTTGGCTTGCAGATGACTTCCTTTTGTTCAGCAGGCTGTTTTTAAAATTCCCTGACCACTCAGACCCTACCGCTCTCTGTTGCATTGTCTAGCACTCCTCTTCTTGACATTAACCAATCGACCTGTCTGGCCCCCAAAGGCATTTTGAGTGTACAACCTTGTTTTGAAACATGGTGATCCATCAAGCACTAGAATCTAGAACAACATAGTAAGAACTGAAATATTAAGAAGCACATTCTCAAACATGTGTAAACATGTATGAAAACAAGGGGAGACAATTTAAGATTTCAAAAGATAGACAATGTACCTGAGATAGAAAAATGGCAAAAGTGATAGATTAAGAAAAAAAAATCTGTGGTAAAATGGGCAAGAAATAATGATTAATCAAATGTTAATAATTGTTGTAGGAATAGGGATATTGATCAAGTTTCAAATTCCAAATTCATGTAAACCAATGCATTAAAACAAAGTAACAAAAAAGCAGTAAATTAAAAAAATTTCCATTGTCATTAGTTGTTGATAAAGGGTTAACTGGGCATGGTTAATGCAATTAAACAATCCAATATATTTGAAATTGGGCCGTGGAGGCTGATAGGCAAAACATTGTTAAACCAGAAGTACCAATTAATTACTTTATTGGACCATTAAACATCTGGCTTGCCTTTGTTGCTCAATAAACTTAAACAGTTCATTAAAAACCAATGAAACATGACAGAAAAAAATTACAGGCTTTGTTTTCCTATTTCCTTTAGTTTACCTATGAATTAGAGGATCTTATTTCCCTTTTAACTCCTACTTCCAAAAGCTTAATGGAAGTCACAGGCATTGTTGAGTGATGGGAAATTCCAACCCCAAAATTAAAATAAAAAATTGCAAGCCTATAACCCTTTAGTTATGACAAATTAACCAAGTTGCAGAAGTAAGTAGAGAAAAAAATCTGTTTTATGACATGCAACACTAGCTATGGTTTTTCTGGAATTTATTAACAGCTCCAAACTTGACACTCCTTGGCAACCGTGCCTTTTTAGTTACATTTTAACAACCATAAGTAGTAGTAGGTCAGGGCATTGAATGAATAAGATTTTGAATTCACATTTAAAAATATCTCTCTATATATAAGCTAATGGTGTAAATAAATTACTAAAGTTCCACCATTCTAATGACTGTAGCATTTCATTTATCATCATAGCTCTGCCTACATAAAGAGATATGTCTATATCTAGTTCTATAAACCATAAAGATTATTTTTAATTTTTATTTCTCATTTATTTCATTTCAGAATACATTTTTATTTTTATTTTTATTTATTTTTTTTTTTGAGACAGAGTCTCGCTTTGTTGCCCAGGCTAGAGTGCCGTGGCGTCAGCCTAGCTCACAGCAACCTCAAACTCCTGGGCTCGAGCGATCCTTCTGCCTCAGCCTCCCTGGTAGCTGGGACTACAGGCATGTGCCACCATGCCCGGCTAATTTTTTATATATATATCAGTTGGCCAATTGATTTCTTTCTATTTATAGTAGAGACGGGGTCTCGCTCTTGCTCAGGCTGGTTTTGAACTTCTGACCTTGAGCAATCCGCCCGCCTCGGCCTCCCAAGAGCTAGGATTACAGGCGTGAGCCACAGCGCCTGGCCTCAGAATACATTTTTATATCATATTCTTGGTGGGTGGATAGCATTTTATTCATTTATTATTGACCAATCAACTTTTATTGTATATGCACATTGTTGTTAATTTTTGCAATTATAAATCCACTTCAGTGAAAATTCTTGTCAAACATCATTGTGGTCTTATACCATTACATTCTTTGAATGGATTCTGAGAAGTAAAATCCCTTGATTACTAACAGATACCCAACGCTCTATGTGTATTGCCAAAGTGGAAGCCATAAACTGAATAGCATTAATTAAATTAGTTAAAGTGTTAATTATTGATTTCAAATCCAACCAGGCGGATCCTTCTTCCACCATGAGATGGAGGAAGAAGTTGCATAGATTTTGAAATTCTGCAAACTACTTATTAAAACAAAAAGAGTAAATAGCAAAACCAAAGACATGTGGACAAAATTCACAATAAAACTAGCTTACAAATTGTATCCACAACCTCTCATTACAAAAAGATAAAGACAAAATTCCAACAGCTACAAGACCTACCTGGTATCAGTGTCCCTGTGTAAGAGAAGAAATGGAAGCTGTGGATTAGCTGGCAAACAAAAGAACAATGGAATCTCAGAGTAGCCCATAAATTCACACTGGCTGGCATGACTGACCAATTCAAGATCAGTATTCAAATTAGATGTGGTTTCTCCCTTCCAATATGGGCTTAGTGCAAGGGGATCGTAGTAAGGACTGAAGAGGTTGGATTAGTCTATCCAGTGTGAACTCTCAAAACCCACTTGCTAGAGCTCCCTTTAGAATCAGACCAGAGAACCCATACTGAGAAGACACCGCTAGGAGTGGTATTACAGTTGAGCAAGCCAGGAATAATACTGAAAAGTAAAGAGAGGGTCCAGGTAAAAATGGGGAAGGGAAATCAGTCCAGAAATTTCAGGAAGCAGTCCACTATAAGTTTGAAGGCTACAAGAAAAGAACAGAAGAGGAAGTTCTATGAAATTGTTGTCAAAACTGCAAGGGGGTTTTAGTCTAGGTCTAGTTGCTCATTGCACAAAGATCTAATTATTCAGACAACAAGGAAATTCTCAGCTCCTTTGTTTTCCTGCCCCCAAAAAGTTTTTACTTAATTTGAGGCAATAGTTATGTTAAGATATAATTAACATACCATACAATTCACCCATTTAAGAAAATGACTTTTAGGACATTCATAGAATTGTGCATGCATCACCACAATCAATTTTGGAGCATTTTCACTATCCTGAAAAGAAAACCCTAAACCCCCCAGCTGTCACCCTTCAATCACTCCGTCCCCTCCAACTCTATGCAACCATTAATCTACTTGTTGTCACTATACATTTACCTATTCTAGATATTTTCTATCAATGGAATAATACAATATGTAGTCCTTTGTGACTGGCTTATTTCACTTAGCATAATATTTTTAAAATTAATCAATATTGTAATATGTATCAGAGATTTTATTTCTTTTTTTTCATTTTGGTAAAATATACATAACATAAAATTTACCATCTTAACCATTTTTAGGTGTACATGTCAGTGATATTAAATAAAGTCTTAATGTTGTGCAGCCATCACCACCATCCATCTTCAGAATTCTTTTCATCTTGTAAAAGCAAAACCCCATACTTGTTAAGCAATAACTCCCCATTTCTCTCTCCTTCCAGCCTCTGGCAACCATTATTTTACTTTCTGTCTCTGTGATTATGACTTCTCTTAGAACCTCATATAAATGGGAATCATACACTATTTGTCCCTTTGTGTCTGGTGCACTTCACTTAGCATAATACCCTCAAATGATCCATGTTGTAGCATATGTCAAAATTTTATTTATTTTTAAAACAGAATAATATTCCATTATATGTATATGCCACATTTTGTTTTTCCATTCATCTGTCAAGGGGTTGCTTCTACATTTTAGTTATTGGAATAATGCTACTGAAGAACATGAGTGTATAACTATCTCTTGAGGATCCTGCTTTCAATTCTTTGGGATTTATAATCAGAAGAGAATTGTTAGATCATATAATAATTCTATTTTTTTTTTTTTTTGAGACAGAGTCTCACTTTGTTGCCCAGGCTAGAGTGAGTGCCGTGGCATCAGCCTAGCTCACAGCAACCTCACACTCCTGGCTCAAGCAATCCTCCTGCCTCAGCCTCCCGAGTAGCTGGGACTACAGGCATGTGCCACCATGCCCGGCTAGTTTTTTCTATATATATTAGTTGGCCAATTAATTTATTTCTATTTATAGTAGAGACGGGGTCTCGCTCTTGCTCAGGCTGGTTTCGCTCTTGCTCAGGCTGGTTTCGAACTCCTGACCTCGAGCAATCCGCCCGCCTCGGCCTCCCAGAGTGCTGGGATTACAGGCGTGAGCCACCGCGCCCGGCCAATAATTCTATTTTTAATTATTTGAAGAACCACCATACAGATTTCCAGAATAGCTGTACCACTTTACATTTCCACAAATAGTGCACAAGGATTCCAATTTCTCTATATCTTCACCAACACTTGTTATTTTTTTTTACAGTAACCATCCTAATGAGTGTGCGGGGGTATCTCATTGTACGTTTGATTTAATTTCCTAATGATTAGAGATGTTGACTACCTTTTTACGTGCTTCTTGGCCATTTATTTATCTTCTCTAGATAACTGTTTAAGGTGTTTGCTCATTTTTTAAATCTGATTGTTTTTTGTTATTGAGTTTTAAGTTTTCTATATATATTCTGAATACTAATACCTTATACCATACTATAAAACTCTTTGAAGAAAACATGGGGCAAAATCTTCACAACATTAGATTTGGCAGTGATCTCTTGGATATAACATCAAAGGCTCAGGCAACAAAAGAAAATATTGACAAATTGGACTTAATGAAAATTTAAAAATTGGGGGCTCCAAAAGACCCTATCGACATGTTGAAAAGGCATCCTATGAAATTGGAGAAAACGTTAGCTCTTTTGTCATGCAGAAAATCACCATTTCTGGGAAACAACTCAAAAGGTCATGTAGTTAGTTAAGTGAGAGGATTATATAGGGGTCACTGACATTTTTTTCAATGGTGGGGTGATTATAACTTCCCCCTTCTTTTTGGTTCATTCCTCAGTCTTAGGGAATGAGGGTGTTGCTCTATCTGGCTGCCTCCTGCTGGAATGGGACATAGTTGGGATATGAGAAAGAACAAACATGTTGGGCCCATTATCAAAATTGTTTAGTTCATGTTGCCAAGTTGGTACCCTCTCCCCCACAATGTAGTAAAGTATAGCAAAAGAACTATTCATTGCCGTCTAGGATCCATCTGTCCTAGGAAATATTGGCCCAGTGTTCCCAGATGAAATCCTAAAATTCCTCCAGTCATTTATGAAAGCATTTTTAGGTCCAGCAGTGAGATAGGTTAGTGGAAAAGACAATAGATTGAGAGGCCTTAACTGAAGCCTTGTCTTGCCAGGAAAATGAAAATTCCCAAAGGACAAGCTACACATACAGGGTATATGTTTTCAGACATTCCAGGGAGTAGGCCTTGTGCCACAGTTACCTTTTGGCCAGTAACCACAGCATGCCCAGCTCTGCATTGTCCTTGTTCCATCATGCTGCTCCCATCAGTAGATAGCTCCTCACCGAGGTCTGACAAGGGCCGATCAGTCAAATCCTGGAGACTAGAATATACTTGGTCAATAAGCAAAATGTAATCATGGAATGAGGAGCAGGAGTCTGTAGGCAGCAAGGTGGCTGCATTTAAAGTGGACACCAGCTTCAGAGTTACATTAGGGTTATCTAACAAAGTAACCTGATATATACCCATCCTGCCATTCACTGGCAACCAAAAGCTTCCCTTTTTTCAACTAGGGGTAATACACAATGCATGACGTGAACAGTCACTAGTTGCCCAAGGGTAAACTTTTCACCTTCCTGTAAAATATCATAGGTAGCAGCTATCTCTCTCAGACAAGTGGGCCCTCCTTTTGTTACAACATCCAATTGCTTAGAGAAATAGGGTACAGGTTGATTATGAGCCCATCAAAATTGTGTCGATGCACTGAGTCCAATTCCTTGCCTTTCTTGAATGAACAAATCAAAAGTCTTATACAAGTTCAGGAGGCCCAGTGTGGGGGCAGTCCTCAATTTTTCTTTCTTTCTTTCTTTTTTTTTTTTTTTTTGAGACAGAGTCTCACTCTGTTGCCTGGGCTAGAGTGCCATGGTGTCAGCCTAGCTCATAGCAATCTCAAACTCCTGGGTCAGGTGATCCTCCTGCCTCAGCCTCCCGAGTAGCTGGGACTACAGGCATGCGCCACCGTGCCAGGCTAATTTTTTCTACATATATTATTTGGACAATTAATTTCTTTCTATTTATAGTAGAGATGGGGTCTCTCTCTTGCTCAGGCTGTTTTGTTGTTTTTGGTTTTTTTCGAACTCCTGACCTTAAGCAATCCTCCCACCTCAGCCTCCCAGAGTGCTAGGGTTACAGATGCAATTTTTCTTTAATAGTCAAGAGACTCCTGTGGTGTCCCCAGTCCAAGCAAGTAGATCTTGTTCTTCCCTTTCTAAAGCTTCATGCAGGGGTTTTTCTATTAGCCTGAAGTTAGGAATTTAAATCCCACAAAACCTAGCCATATCCAAGAATCCTCCCAACTGCTTTTGGGTGGGAAGGACTGCTATTTCATTAACAGCCTCTCTCCAAAGGAGGTTCTAAGTTTCAAGAGACAATTCAAACCCCAAGTAGTTGACAGTAGAAAGTGAGATCAGAGCCTTTTTTGGAGACGTTTTATATGCTTTATTAGCCAGTAAATTTAATCCAATTTTGGCATGTTACCTTGATTCAGCTTCATTCTCACTAGTTATCGGGGTATTGTCTACATCCTGTAAAATCATTTTCTTATCTAAAATTATTTCCCTCAAATCTGGGCAGAATTTTCTGAAGATTGTTGAGGACTTATTTTTTAAACCCCTAAAGGAAGATTGTCCAGCAGTGTTGGCATTTGGCTTTAGACGTATGTCTTCCCATCCAAAAGCAAATAGCACTTGGCATTTGCGGATGAGAGGAATGCAAAAGAACACATCTTTTAAACCTATTTCTGAAAATCAGGCAAAACTTCCAGGTAAAGTGTTAAGAAGGGTGTAAGGATTAGGTACCATAGGAGGAATATCCTCCACTATTTGGTTTATTGCTCTTAGATCTTGAACAAACTGGTAGCTCTGGGTTCCACACTCTTTTTTGGTTTTGCCTGATAGAATGAGGGTATAATGATGTGTGTCCAACAACCCTTCCCTTCATGGCCAGGAACTCAGTTTTAAGTTTTTTCCTTGGGGTCCTCTTGGCCAAGAGGGGGTTCATTAGTCAGTAGGGGAGATGACTAGGATTTTAGTTTAGTTTACATTATTCCCCTTTTGGCCACAATTTGCTGGAGGCAGCATCAATGGCCAAGCTTTTATTTTGTCCCATCACTGCCAGTGTGGGGTGGCTACCTGCCCCAGCTCCATCCTGTCCCTCAGTGGGGCCCTGTGGCCAAAGGACTTAAAGTAAAAGGACTTATAGCCAATTAAATGTTCCAGGACAGGTGGGAATGGAGGTGGGCAGGCATTTATCAAACTTTAAAAGCTTTTACGCAACATAAGGGCAAAAAAACCCCAAACATCAAAAGCAAGGTTATAAAATTAACTTATCTATAACCATCGAGCTACCGCCAGACTTGTAGTAATTTGCTATACAAAGCATAAGCATTTGTTAAAGCCATTTGAGCTAAGGATTTAGAGATTCTTGTATCAGAACGAACAAACAGCATTCTAAACAAAAGGTTACAAGGCCTGCCTCGTTCTGACAATGACAAAAAAAAATGAAAGCTTATAAATTATCTAGATTTTGCAGACATTTGTCAAAGATGTGACAAAGCTCAAAACATTTGATCAAAACAGAATCACGGGTTATTGTAAAACAATAGCAATTCACTTCTCAGTTTTCCCAAATAATCAAAAACCTAATAAGGATACATAGGAATTATCTTGATAAAACGTAAAGTCTTTGTTTCTTAGGCCAAAAGATAAAGAAAAACCTTGTTTAGTGCAATTGTTTTCTTTGCATGGGGCACCCAATTAGACAACTTGGCAGTCGGCCTTCGTGAAAAAGGTACCTGAATTTATCAGTCATAAGACCATTGTGTCTACAATCATGAGTGAACATTATATTATAAAGGAAACAAGAAACTAGAAAACTAATATCTTGAGGAGGGAAATACACAACTCTTAGTAATAGGATAGGAAGACTTTTTTGATCATATTGAACAATTCAGACATGTTAAAAGCTAGAAAAAAACATTGCTTTTCAGACCTCTAAGGTAAACATTTCAACATCAGACCTGTACAGCAGACTTAGAAACAGAGGTGCAAAAGAGGATAGGAGCTGACAAAAAGGTTGAACAAAAGGGTCATCATCTCAGGCCTTCTCAAAGGAAGGAAAAGCAGAAAGCAGTAAGACACAGCAAAAGTTGAACTTCTGAGATCTCAGAAGTTTCAAAAGAAGCAGATTGTATATAGAAAACCTCTTGCAATCTTATTACATTTATCTCATTTACATTTGCCTAATTTATTTTAGCAGTCTACTTAACCAATTTGATGGCCTGTGAATATTAGATATACAATCAATGTGATTAATCGTGCCCTCAACAAAGTCATTTAAAGTCTAAACAAATGTATTATCTAAACATATTTTCATAAACAACATTGGGAGAAAAGAGAAGGAAACAAATTTTAAAACACAGACCAAGAAACAATCACAAAATACAGTTTCTACTATTACTTTTAAATTTTAAAAAAACTACCAAAATAAAAAACATAAGTATTCTAGTAAGACTTGCTATTCTGGATAATGTAACATCTTTATGTTCTATAAATACAGTAGAAGTTTTAGAACACATCCTGCTTAAAGATGTTAACTAATTTGATCTTTCTAAAATACCAACCTCCAAAAATAAAATTTATTGACATGACATCACCTGACTATAGACCAAATAAACCTCTAACATCAATCCTTTGCATCTAATATAATAGCACAACATCATAACACTTTTTATATGTAAGGATCAAGATCAAACTATTTTAAAAACAATCTAACTGGTCTCAAAACAATTTTCTACTTAAATGCAAAATCAATTACCTATGATACATCTAAAGAAGAAGATTGTTTGGAGATTCTCTTCGGATTCTATGAACAACCATTTTGTTCATTTTGAAATAAATTACTTTAGAAAAATTTACAGTTCAAATATTCTTTTTAAGAAGTGTCTAGGCAAAGACTTTTGCTATGGCAACACAATGTACACACAACAGGCTAGCTTGTAACCAGTACTCAGAAAGAGTGACCAAAACCAAAATATCTTTATAAACCTTTGGCCATAAATTTCTGCTTTTGTGCTATCATTTACTTAAGAGTTTCCTTTATTCTAATTTATTTACATTTAAAAACAAGCTTGTTTACCGAAGAGTACCAAATTCACGTGAATGTGAAAAGCATTTGGGCTTATTTTTTAATTCATGAGAACTCCTTTTATTTATAAGCCAAGTTTGGTACTTTGTAGACATATAATACATGCACATACATAAAACACATGTAAACAGATACACACACACACACAAACAAAATTTCAAGAGCTTTTATCTCAGAACTCTAGCCATGAGGTCCTCTGAAGTTCCACATAACTCTATACCTTATGTTTCTGTTCCTCTTTTCCTGCCAACAGTGGGTGTGCCTACATCTTGGCCAGGTTTCCCCTGTGGATGGAGATGTCTTTCAGTCTCCTAGACCTAAGATCAGAGATGTCTTTTAATCTCCCAGACCTTAGAACAGAGGTGTCTTTTAAACTTGTGGACCTCAAAACCCACCACAAAAGAAACTACCAGCAGAGATGTCTTTCAACCTCCCAGACCATGGACTGTGCTTATAATACCATCAACAGCAAATTTTAAGTAGACAAAAGAAAATAAAGACAAAGAACTTAAGATTCCACATTTACAAGCTACACACTAATACAGATAAACACTCAACATAAAGAGAAGTCCGAGAGTTTTCAAACAAATGAACTGCAGTTTCATGCAATAAGCCTTGAGGGTACCTAATCAAAACAGTTAGGTTAGTTCTTTCTCTCACAAGTGGGTGAGGGCTTATCCAACCCAAAATAAATAGGAATTCCTTCACAATTCCCCAAATTGAGAGGCACATCTGCCACTGTGCAGTGTCTTCAAATAGCCCAAATGGAAATTTCAAAATCCAAATCGAGAGTTCCTTTCTTTGAGGCAATCAGAAAGCAATCACCCATGAGCTGGAGGCCAGCAAGAATGTAATGGAGGCAGGTAACAGTGAGCTGGGGGTGGATTTGGCAGAAGAATCCAAAGCATCCACCTGGCAAATATGGCTGGACAGCTGCTAAGGGAAGCCACAAGGGGGTTTCAATATAGGTGAAACTGCTAATCACACAAAGATTCAATTATTAAGACAATACAGGCCGGGCGTGGTGGCTCACGCCTGTAATCCTAGCACTTTGGGAGGCCGAGGCGGGCAGATTGCTCAAGGTCAGGAGTTCGAAACCAGCCTGAGCGAGACCCCGTCTCTACCAAAAATAGAAAGAAATTAATTGACCAACTAAAAATATATATACAAAAAAAATTAGCTGGGCATGGTGGCGCATGCCTGTAGTCCCAGCTACTTGGGAGGCTGAGGCAGTAGGATCGCTGAGCCCCGGAGATTGAGGTTGCTGTGAGCTAGGCTGACGCCATGGCACTCACTCTAGCCTGGGCAACAAAGTGAGACTCTGTCTCAAAAAAAAAAAAAAAGACAATACGAATTGCCAACAAGGAAAAGAATTTTTAATATAACAAACATCTTGTCAGAAGAACAGAAGAAGCTGCCTCAAATCTGTCTCTCTGAGTAAGGGAGAGCATGGGCTTTTAAATTAATAGCCATGTGCCTCGGGCAGGTCATGGTGTAACTAACAAGGGGATAGTACATTAGGTCAGGTCTGTGCATGAGGGGCAGTTTGTAGGGGACAGTGAGTCATCAGGAAGCCTGCCAAGGGCCTTGAGAATCTCAGCTCTTTTGTCTTGCAGAAAATCTACCACTTCTGGGAAACAACTCAAAAGGTCAGGTAGTTAGTTAAAGGAGAGGATTATATATAGGGATCATTGAAATTTATTCAATGGGGCCAGTTACAAAATGAGAAATGCTACCCTGAACTATTCCTCCTTCAGGTGGTGTTCACAATAATTAATTTTACAAACAATGAGCAGTAAGAAAGTACTGAGGTCAGTTTCCACACTAAGTTAACAAAAGAAAGATGAGAATAAGAAGAATAGTAACATTCCTACACAAAAAAGTGAGCTAAAAGGCATTAAGAGAGAATTACAAGACATGTTAGAACAACATTAATCAGAATTTTGAAAACCTCAAATGAGATGATAGAAGTCAGGAAACAATTAAAAATAAAGAAGAATGTTTAAATGGATTTACAGACTGAATTAGAAGTAACAGAAGAGTGAATAAACACAATAGATAATGCCTTAAAAATAAAAAATAAATACAAAAACAAAAATTTTGAGAGAACGTTGCAAATAATAAAGTATATCTATCCTATGGATAATAAGCATGCCTGAAAAATAAAAGCAAAATAAGAAAACAAAACAAATAATAAAAGCCGTAATTCATAATGTTACCAAAAACTCACCACTCTTCTACAAGGCTGAATCAGAAGAACAAGGACAAATGCATTTGGGATGCAGAAAGAGATTTTTACTTTGCAAAGGAGGAAAAATGATATATACCTTCTCGGTCTCAAAATTCAAATTTCCTGAACATAGGCAGAAATACAGAGCTTTTAAAGGGAGGGTTTTTGGCTTTAGGCAATTACGGTTGTTAATTATTCTCATCTTCCTATCTCTGCCAAAGACAAGCCTATCTTGAGGTTGGTGCCAGCTGGGAGTTTTAACAAAAGACTTAACCTGCCTCAGGGGTGCAGACCAGGCTGCAGTTCCCAAAAAGAGTGGGGGAAGTTTTAAAGAGACAGAAAATCTTTTTGCAGGTTTTTTTTTTTTTCAGGCTATTCCTTCTGTTACAAAAATATTTCTGAAAACTAAAAAAAATTATATATTTGCAACATTATATTAAAGAACACATCACATATTAACAATACCACTGTGGAATGTAGTAAAATTGGTAGGCTTTATAGAAAAAGAAAAAAAATCATTTGCCCCCCATGGAGGTCTGGAAAAACCAAGATATTTATCGAGGGAAAAATTATATTATCATCATATGTTTCAATAGCAATACATGGATGGCATGAAGAAAACAGAGTAATAATTTATACATTCACGGTAAGAAAATGTGAGCCAAAGATTTTATATCCTGCAAATCTGACATTCAAGCCTACAAAACCACATACACAAAATCTATTATTAATTAACATGTAAATGTTTGATAATATTGTTCCCATGACACTTCCTGGGGAATTTAAGAGATAATGAGCTTTGGCAAATAAAATAACTAAAAAGACATTCATAAGACCTGGTAATGATCATTAAATACACAGTTACTTCTAGAACTAAGAATAAATTGGGATGAAAAAGAGAGCATATAATTTGTTATGGTTCTATGCTCAAGCAATGTATATGTTATACAAGTATAAAAATGGGGAAGAGGATGTGGAAAGTATATGAAAGCAAATTTTAATTCTTGTTGGTATACTGTTGGTGGTAGAATTAGCAATGTTATTCTGAAATGGCTGCATGAGTAAATGCACATAAAGTAAATTTGTAATTATAGGATATTTTAAGTCTATCATAGGCACTAATCCTATTCATGAGGGATCTACTTTCATGACCTAATTACCTCCCAGAGGCCCTACCTCCTCAATACCATCACATTATGGGTCAGGATATCAATGTATGTATTTTGAGAAGGGGGAAAACACTCAGTTTATGGCTGTGTGTGTGTTATTTGTAGCTGTAAATGAAGAAAAGAGGGAATATAGAAGCTTTAAATACTTAGAAGGAAACATATACACACAAAAAAAATAATTACAGGCAACTCAAATAACACCATAATATATAGGTGGGAAGCATGCATCTAAAAAAAGCAAAACAAATGAAAATAATAACAGTATAATCAAACATCTACATGTTTATAAAAAATGAAACTTTCAAAAGAAAAAGGTTCAGATCATGTTAAAATATACTAAAAATATCTGAACAAAAAAAAGGAATGAACAAAGAACATATATTTGCAAACAAAAAGCAAGGAAAAGTTATAACATTAAAATCAAGTCAAAAGCGTTAGAGTCATTTTCAAATTGAAAATGATTCAGTCCTTTATCAAAGGGGATAACAGATATATATCGATTGTTTTAGACTTTTATTCCTCACTTGCAGCAATTGAGAGATAAATTAGATAGAATAAATAAAACAATAGAGGTCTGAAATAGCAGAATAAATAAGGAAGTTTTGATATATGTGTGTGAATACACACACATAACTAGTATGTTCTCTAAAAATAGTAGAAATATTTCTTCAAATGCACATAGAAACTGCTTAAAAATTGACCTTGTAGTAAATCAAATCAAATCAAATAAATTGTAATTTATACAAATAATGATACAACCCAAAATACTTTAAATCAATGCAGTGAAAATTAAAGCACAAAGAGAAAAAAAACCAATAAATCCCAAATCACTTTGGAACATTTATAAGAAAAGATTATCAAAACAACCTGCAAAATCTTTATAAATTAATACTATAAAAATGATGGAACAGACATTATATAATAAAGCATTTTTAGTCAGCTCTGTTGCACTAACAACCCTCCATCTTGGTGACTTAAAACAATAGAGATTCCTTTGTTTTATGTGGGCTGCAGGTCGGCAGTGGCTCTCTAATCCAAGCTACAGCTCTTCTCCTACTGATGCTCTAGTCAGGCTGTCATCAAAGCATAAACCTATTCCCAGAGTTGGCACAGCAATAGCAAATCACGTGATAATAGGCACAGACATATAAACTTCTTATAGGGAATGGAAGGAGTGAGTATTTGTTAAAAATACTACAACCTCCACAATAGCTAAAGCAACATGCAAAGGAAAATGTATATAAATAGATAAAAGAAGATAATATGGTAATATCAATAAATGTAGAAAAATCATTTGATAAAATTCAATAAACATTAATAATAAAATTTAGCAAATGAGGAATACAAGGGAATTTTTATAATGTGTGAAATGGTATCTATGAAAATTTTAAAACAAAAAAATTACATAGGAATAAAATTTTAGAAGTTAGAAGCAAGGCAAAGGCTACTATAACTACTTCTATTAATTGTTGTACTAGGGATTCTAGCCTATAAGCAATAAAATAATCGGGAAAAAGAAACACAACTGTATTTGTTTCCAAACAATGTAGTCATCTACATAAAAATCATGAAATAACATTATAGATTGTTTGATATATTAAAAATTTCAGCAGGGATGGTAGATGAAAGATCAATATTAAAAATCAATTGAAAATGTCCTAAACAACTCTCTCACAGTAGCATAAAATCCACTATGGTCTAGGAATATCTAATAAAGGTATGCTAGAATTTAATGGTAAAATTTTAAACATGAGGGAAAAAGGTTAAGCATAATGTTAAAAAAGTTATATTATGAAAAATAACCAGGTAGGATAATTTACCCTATAGTATATCAATATTTTTATAAAGATATAGAAATAAATACAGTATTTTGTTTGTTTAATGATAATCAAATAGTAAAAGGAAAGACTAGGGAGCCCATCAACAGACTCATGTGTATTTGGAAGTTTCTGTACAGTAGAGTTTGTATTGTCAATCCATGGGAAAAGGACCCACTGGGACCAATGCTGGGATCATTAATTTACTAAGTGGAAAATTCTTTCAAAATTATATCTCTATCTCCCACAAAACAGTAAATATATTTCAGATAGATAATTTACATAAAAGTGAAAATATAAATGTAAATAGTTTAGAAGAAAAGAGTTTGATATTAGAATCTTTTGCCATTAAATGTTTAATATACATGCATAGACATTTTTCCTAATAAACCTAAAGTCATTTAGTATTTCTAACCAGCTTCTGAACAAGTAAAGTGCTTTCACACTTATCCATGGAATACCAACACAAATACCCTTATTATCAACTAGAATTTTTGTCTGTTTGTCTTTAAAACAGCAGGTTTCTAATTGGTTTTATTTTATTCAACTATTTTCATTTTAGTTCTACTTATTTTGTTTCTCAATTTTTTATACAATTTAATCTTATCATTCTTATCATTTATTGTTTTGAAAATCCTAAGTAAGCAGATTTATTTTAAGGTATTTTTCAGGTTCTTATGCTACTTTAATTCCTTCTGGATCTTTTCAGAAGAAGGGATCATTCCAGAATCATTCATCATTTGGTTGGTAATTTGTTAATTTTGTTAGCTATCTTTCTTAGACTAATATGTTAGTTTATATGTTTTAAATTTGATTGGAGATTTCATTTTTTATCCCTCAATGCTTCTCCATGCCCAGTAGTTTAATAATTATTATTTTATAGCTGATAACCCAGGTCCTCTAATCCAAAAACAGATTTTGACCCAACATTAAAAAAATAAAACACATGCTACACCCCCAATTAATGAACCAGAACAGCACCAAAAATTATATCTATGTATTGTCCTTTTGCCATCCCATCTCCTGTCGCCTTACTCAGAAAACAGCTACACTCAATGGTATATGCTTTCTTTCTATTAAAAAATTTTTGTTTTTCATATAAATCTATATGTCCCAAAAGTAAATTCTTTAGATTTTCTCATTTGGAAATTATATTAAAAAGATATTAGCATATGTTTTAGGATTTCCCTTTTGATACAATGTTATATTACTAAGCTTCACTCATGTTATTTTATATAGGTATAATTCTTTTTCACATCTTTGGCTATTCCATTGTAAGACTATTCTATAATATTATTGTGGCATACCTTCTCTTTACTGTGGACATGTGTGCTGTTTCCAGTATTCTTACTATTATTAATATCATTATTTTTGTAAACATGACTTGTTATATATACACAGAAACTTTTTCATGGGTTTATATCCAAGAATGGAATTGCTGGGGTGTATGATATGTGAGATTCCAGCATTACATGAGAGTGCTAGATTAGTTCCCAAGCACTTGCGCGAATTTAAATGACCATTAATAATGTGTGAAAGGATTCCACTAATCTGTGACCCTTCCAATAATAGGTACTGTCAGGTTTCATTTTGAAAATTTATTTTTAAAAACGGAATTTCATCCAGATCTTGATTTGTATTTTTATGATTCTAATAAGGATAGCATTTTAAAACCTTTTTTTGCCATATGTGGTTTCTATTTTTTGAAATGATAGCTCATTTATTTTATTTTGCTCATTTATCTGTTATATTTTTCTTGTTGATTTTAAGAGTTCTTTATATACTTAATGCTAATCCTTTGTAAGCTGTATATTTTGAAAATAACTTTTTGGAATTTATAATCTTTTTACTTTCTACAAAGTGAAATGATCAATAGAATTCCTTAACATTGAATTTATCCATTTATGATTTTATGACATTGGAGATAAGAGAAAATTTTCCAATGACAAGCACATTATAAAATTTATTAAAATATTGAAAACAATTCTCCCTCTCTGTCAGAGATCTTGCTTAAGCAATGACAAAGGAAATAAACAGACCAACAATGAAAGAGAAAATGAAAAAATTAGCAAAACTGTTTAGTTTCACCAGCAATAAAAAAATGAGAATTAACATTCTGTGATGACACCTTCTCAACTACCAAAATAACCAAGATTCAAAAAATGAAAATACTCAGAGTGGATACAGATGTGTTGAACACGTAATCTATTCCTTTGCAGCTGAAAGTGGGGTCCATGAATCTGTATCACCCGGGAGCTTGTTAGAATTTCAGAATCTCAGGTCACACCCAAGCTCTAAGTGAATCAGAATCTGAATTTTAACAAGATCCCCAGGAGACTTGCATACTCATTACAATTCAGAAACACCGGTCAGGCACTCTGCTTTTGAAACTGTAGTGTCACAATTCCTTTGGAAAATAATTTTGCAGTATTTTCAAGATGAAGTACATACACAAATCTGTTTATGACAGTACTGCTTATTATAGCACACACACAAAAAGGAACATATCACAAATGTCTGGGAACTATTGTTAAAAACAAAGCGTATCCATGCCATACACTTTTATATAGCCAGTTAAAATATGTATAAGCAGGTTATTGAATAATGGTTACATGACCAGCTACAAAATCACATTCCCAGTATAACTTCAAAATTTATCAAAAAATACAAGAAGAAAATTTTGTTATCAACAGAAAATGTGTTAAAAGTGTTATTAGCAACTTTTATTATGACAGTTTACATACATATTTTACATATAATCTTAACCACATTTAATAAATGGGAGAGTTTATAAATAAAAGTAGCATGGCAAAAATACGGAATTAAATGGATTGTATGTGGTGATAGTGCTTGATTTCTCTCACTACCTGGCTTCTTGATCACCATATATTCTGATCTAGTTTCACTGCCTACTTAATAATAGTTTCCCAGCTCTTTACCATGTGCTTCATTTACTGGTTCCTGGTTTACAGGCTTCCTCTTTGCATGACACTTCTCTTACACCTCCAGGAAGCTCAGCTGCAGAGGCATCTACCCTAGGCAACATTCACTTCCTGGATGAGGCACTTGAGTGCTGTACCTGAAGGAGATCGGGTGCTAAACTCAAAATAATAAAACTTTAATAATAATATGCATTATCAAGTTTGAGAAAAGATCCGAGGTAAGAAAATCAGGGTGAATTAATTTCTATCTAAATCTACTGAAATCAGCCTAATTGTGGGTAAGACCAACTTTTAAAATGTGTCATTGCAGTCTAACCCATGCAGACTACCATTCACACCTCATTAGCCATTGGAGGAGTCCTCATTTCCCTATGGTTTCAATTCATGCAGTTAGGGTGAAAGCTTATGTGCCATGATTTATGGGATTTTCAAGAAAATCTGAGTCTTCTTGAATTGTGAGTTTGGACAAGAAAATATTGGCTAAGTACATAAGGAAAAGAAACCAGAACAATTCTATAAGCTTTTCCATCTTAGAGAGCTTTTTACCTCCTTAAATAATTGACAAGAACTTTCACACTAGACAGGCTTTTCAGCCTTTTGCAGATCTAATAAAGATGAATGAAGAGGGTACAGACACAGTAAAGCTGAGAAACAGGCAGATAAGAAAACAAAGAAGCATTTCAACAGCTCATATAACAATTCTTTCTGGAGTGAAAGGAGAAATGGTCATAAAAATAGGGGATATAAAACAACGAATGTGCTAACTTTTTAACATCATTTCTATAGAGCAATGATAAATGAAGGTTTTGCATTTGCAGAGAATGACTAAGACTTGCCAATGCTATTTTATGGTCAGGGAGTGCAAGTGTGCAGCAATGACTTACCTCCTTGTTATTAAGCCTGCTGGTTAACCACTTTGGTACGGTGCTCACCGGCTGCAAAACCTTGCCCACAGCTGGCACTCACGACAGTTTGTGTTGTATGTTGACGACGAATCCGTTTTGCTCTTGTGTGATGAGGAAAGCTTTAAAGCACTGAAAGCTTGTTTTACTTTATAGGCAGCTTTTCTTGTAATGTAAATCAGAATAGTTAACGTATGCATATATGTTTTTATTAAGTTATTTTTAAATGTTCACAATTTTATGTTGATAAATGAAAAATGAGAAAAGTCATATCATGGCTGTCGGCTAAAGTTGACATGCACGTTCATCTGTGGCTATTGACTGTAGTCCACGCTGGTACCGAAGTGGTTAAGGCTGTTGACTATGTATCTTCAGGGTTGCCGCAGTGAAGTAAAGAATTCCCCATTCATGATGTAAGAAGTTATATTAAGTAACTAACAAGCAGCAGACTTCATTGGCACTGATGAAAATGTTCAGATCAGATATAGGAAGGAAGCATACTGAAATGGAAAAAAAAAATCTACCAGACCAGGCGTGGCATTTATATAGAAAACTTCCTTTCCCCTCCCCCACTCTCTTTCTGCTTCTCACTGTCTTTTACTCTCTCTCACACACACCCTCACAGATCCAGACAATTTGAATTGTCAGATTCTTTAAATATTTTAATAACTTGAAAAATAAAACATGTTAATGAATGATTACTATAAAGATTTAGAAAATAAATATAATCTAACAGGAAATAAAATGAAATAAAAATCAAGCCAGAATTCTACTCGGAAATAGCATTATTAATATTTATACATATATATTTTTAGTTGCATATACACACATATGGGATTTTATTGTTAATAAAATTTGGGACACATATGTTGTTTGTAAAGAAAATGGAAGTGTTTTACAGGTTGATCAAAATGTGCATGGCCATTATCAATAATATATATTTCATTGTATGACTGCATCATACAAATCTTTTTTTTTTAATTTTTTTTTATTTCAGCATATTATGGGGTACAAATGTTTAGGTTTAGGTTACATATATTGCCTTTGCCCCACCCAAGTCAGAGCTTCAAGCATGTCTATCCCCCAGACAGTGTGCACCACACCCATTAGGTGTGTATACACCCATCCCCTCCTATACCCTCCCACCTGCCTGACACCCGATGAATGTTACTACTCTATGTGCATTTAAGTGTTGATCAGTTAAAACCAATTTGTTGGTGAGTACATATGGTACTTGTTTTTCCATCCTTGGAATACTTCATTTAGTAGAATGGGCTCCAGCTCTATCCAGGATAATACAAGAGGTGGTAGATCACCATTGTTTTTTATGGCTGAGTAGTACTCCATGATATACATATACCACATTTTATTAATCCACTCATGTATTGACAGGCACTTGAGTTGTTTCCACATCTTTACAATTGTGAATTGTGCTGCTATAAACATTCTAGTGCAGATGTCTTTTTTATAGAATGCCTTTTGTTACTTTGGGTAAATACCCAGTAATGGAATTTCTGGATCAAATGGTAGTTCTACTTGTAGCTCCTTGAGTTATCTCCATATTACTTTCCACAGAGGTTGTACTAGTTTGCAGTCCCACCAGCAGTGTATGAGTGTTTCTCTCTCTCCACAATCATGCCAACATTTATTGTTTGGGGATTTTTTGATAAAGGCCATTCTCACTGGACTTAAGTGATATCTCATTGTGATTTTGATTTGAATTTCCCTGATGATGAGAGATGTTGCACATTTTTTCATATGTTTGTTGGCCCCTAATCTATCTTCTTTCGAAAAGTTTCTGTTTATGTCCTTTGCCCACTATTTGACAGAGTTGTTTGATTTTTTTCTTGCTGATTGTCCTGAGTTCTATATAGATTCTAGGCCTCAGCCCTTTATCAGATGTATAACATGCAAATATTTCCTCCCCTTCTGTAGGTTGTCTGTTTGCTCTCATGATAGTTTCCTTGGCTGTGCAGATGCTTTTTAATTTGATCAAGTCCCATTTATTTATTTTTGTTGTTGCTGTGATTGCCTTTGAGGTCTTCTTCATAAATTTTTTGCCTAGGCCAATGTCTATAAGAGTTTTTCCAACATTTTCTTCTAGAGCTCTTACAGTTTCATTCCTTAGGTTTAAGTCTGTTACCCAGCAGACTTGATTTTTGTGAGAGGTGAAAGGTGTGGATCCTGCTTCAGTCTTCTACATGTGGCTATCCAATTTTCCCTGCACTATTTATTGAATAAGAATTCTTTTCCCCAATGTATGTTTTTGTCTGCTTTGTCAAAGATTAGATGGCTATATGAGGATGGTTTAAATCTGAGTTCTCAGATCTGTTTCATTGGTCTGTGTCTCTGTTCTTGTCCCAGTACCATGATATTATAGTTGCCATAGTCTTGTAGTATAGCTTGAAGTCTGGTAAATTGATGCCTTTCAATTTGTTCTTTTTGCTTAAGATTGCTTTTGCTATATGAGGTCTTCTCTGGTTCCATAGAGGTGTAGAATTATTCTAAAAAATATTCATATAATCCTTAATTTCTTAAATTTTAGACATCAAAATTGCCTTCAGTCTTACAATACTATTAGCAATTCTGTATTTAATATTTGTACATACATTTTATAATCCATTATTATGTTTTCTTAGGCAATTCCTAAAACCAGAATTGAATTGTTAAAGAGTTTTCATATTTTGAAAGCCTTCATACATGTTTTATTTTTACCCAAAAAGAATTTATCAAATTAGGCTGGGCCCAGTGGCTCATGCCTATAATCCCAACACTTTAGGAGGCCAAGGCAGGAGGATCACTTGAGGCCAGGAGTTCAAGACCAGCCTAAGCAACATATTGAGAACCTATGGCTAATACACAATTATCTAGGCGTGGTGGCACCTATATTCTTAGCTATTCTGGAGGCTGAGGCAGGAGGATCGCTTGAGCCAAGGAGTTCAAGACTGCAGTGAAGTATGATGACAGAACTGCACTTCAACCTGAGCAACAGAGCAAGACCCTGTCTCTAAGAAAAAGAAAAAAATAAAATTAATCAAGTTTATTTACATTTAATACTGCTGGTATACATTCATAACAACATATGACATTTCTTTTAATATTTTAATCTATGAGATAAAAAGTATATTATTATTTTCATTTATAATTTTGAAAAGCAAAAATATAGTGTATTTCTCCTTTTTATTACTATTTTTGTGAATGTTCATTTTCCTATTAAGATAATGTTTTCATTATAAATGTATGTATGAAAAATACTATGTCATTACTCATGGCAGATATGAGTAATACCACACATCAAATCAAAATTGGAAAATAAATGTAAGCAAAACATAAGAATGAATATGAAAGTATGGATGATTAAAAAATTAAGCATATATGATCCCTGAACAATGAAATGTTTGGGTGAGGGTTTATCTGTTTAATGATTGGATATAACTTTCTAAGAACAATAAAACAAAAAAAGAAAAAATATATATATGTGTGATCTGTTCAGGGTAAAGTAATCTTTTGGTAAAAATTCATCTATTTTGAGAATAAAATAGGAACAAAAATAAAAAGAAGTGAAACTCTTATAAAACAATCCATACAGTTTTGACACTGAAAATGATTTTATGGTAAGAAATTGAAATATTCTGAAATAAATACTTGGGAAATATAAATGTAAAATTTAATATTAATTAAATATGGTTAACCAAAAAAGACTGCAAAGAAAACTTGTGGAAATATAAGGAGACAATTGATGTGGAGAAATTGGATCCCTTGTGTACAGTTGGTAGGAATATAAAGTGATGCCGCAGATATGGAAAACAATATATGACTTCCTCCAAAAATTAAAAGTACAATTACAGCATGACCATCGATTCCACTTCCTGATATAAATCGAAAAGAATTGAAAGTAGAATCTCACAGGGACATTTGCACACTCATGCTTATAGCAGCACTATTTACAGCAGCCCGTAGGTAGAAGCAACCCAAGTGTCCATCAGTGAAGGAATGAACAAACAAAATGTGGTATATACATATAATGGAATATTATACAGTCTCAACAAGGAAGGAAATTCTGACACATGCTATCACATGGATGAAGCCTGAGAGCATTATGTGAAGTACAATAAGCCAGTCACAAAAAGACAAATACAAATGATTCCACTTATAAGAAGTACTTACAGTAGTCAAATTCATAGAAACAGAAAACAGAATGGTTATTGCCAGAAGCTAGGGAGATGGGGAAATGGGGAATTATTGTTTAATGGGTAAAGAGTTTCATTTTAAAGATCAAAAAATTATGGAAATTGATTACATGACTATTCAGGTATACCTAACACTATTGAACAGTACAACTATTCATTGTTAAAATGGTAAATTTTATGTCATATGTGTTTTACCACACTAAAAATTATTTATTTATTTTTAATTAAAATTTTTATTTTTAACTATTATGGATATATAATAGTTGTATATATTTATAGGGTACATGTGCTGTTTTGATACTGACATACAATGTGAATTAATCAAATTAGGGTAATTGGGGTATCCATCACCTCAGGTATTTATCATTTCTTTGTGTTAGGAACATTCCAATTCCAATCTTTTAGTTATTTTAAAGCATACCCTAACTTATTGTTGATTATAGTCACTTTGTTGTACTATCAAATATTGTTCATTTTGTCTAACTATGTAACCGTATTTTTGCACCCATTATCCATCCCCATTTTATCCCCTCCCCTCTACCTTTCCCAGCCTCCAGTAACCATCATTCTTTTCTCTGTCTCCATGAGATCAGTTGTTTTCAATATAACTTTTAGACTTAAAAATAAACCCCAAAATAACAATCCCCCAAAATATATAAAATCCAAAAATATGTATGTTCATTGGTGCCATAAATATTCTTTTAATTAATATTAGAGATGTGTATAAAGAAGTTTATACATCTAATTACTTAAGATATTTAAAACATGCAGTAACCAGAATAGAATAGAATAAAGTATGTCAATTAGATGAAATACTCATTAAAAACTTTATCTTAGAATACAATGTCAGGGTAATGCCTTATTCTGACTATGACAGGATAACTGTTATCAGAATCACATTTCTGCCATAAACAACTATAACGGGTTGACAAAATATAAAAAGCAACTCTTTGCAGATGCTGCATCTCAACCAATGCAGGCTTAAGATGTTTCCCTGAGTGTATCTACCAAATGAGAGCATGGAAATCTAATTCAAATTGAAAAACAGTGATTTTACTGAATAGTGGAAACTGACATGAGAGCTAAGAGCTGCCAAGACACCTGGCATTTGAGGGAAAGTATCAGGAAGGAGGAAAAGACAAATAAGATACCCCCAAAGTCTATGTGAATGGTCCTTGCCCAACTCCATAGATCAGTGGTCCCCAACCTTTTTTGGCACCAGGGATCAGTTTCATCGAAGACAATTTTTTCCATGGATCAGGGTGTGGGGGTGAGGGTGGTTTCAGGATGATTTAAGCACATTGCATTTATTGTGTACTTTATTTCTATTATTATTACATTTAATATATAATGAAATAATTATACCACTCACCATAATACATAATCAGTGGGAACCCTGAGCTTGTCTTCCTGCAACAAGATGGTCCCATCTGGGGCTGATGGGAGACAGTGACTGATCTGACAGGAGGTGGAGCTCAGGCGGTGATGTGAGTGATGGGGAGTGGCTGTAAATACAGATGAAGCTTTGCTTGCTCACCTGCCACTCACCTCCTGCTGTGCAACCCTGTTCCTAACAGGCCATGGACCAGTGACAGTCTGACGCCCAGGGCTTGGGGACAGCAGCCATAGATGAACATGGCAAGATTCCAGAGAGCTAGCAAAGAATAGTTCCTGATATGCTGGAGATTAGAAAAGAAATTCCTCCCTATATAATATGGGAAGACATAATTTGCAGTTTGAGTTCAGAATGAAGACACTTTAGTTAACCCTCTACATTTTCAGTTGATCCCAATAATATGACACCTTAGGATTAAAGAGTATGTTTAGGTATAAGGGCAAAACTGAAATAGATCTGCCTAACAAAGATGAATAGCAAACTTTAACACAATCAAGGTGCTCTATTAATGATTTTATTAATTGAATGCCAGAAAACACTTTAATAGATTTTAGAAAGACATAACATAATGAAGATTCTTAAATAATGTTTTTTGCAGCAACTTGGATAGAACTGGAGGCCATTATTCTAAGTGAAGTAACTCAGGAACAAAGAACCAAATACTACATGTTCTCATTTGTAAGTGGGAGCTAAGCAATAGGTATGCGTGGTCATACAGAGTGACACTGGAGACTCAGAAGGGGAGGTTGGGAAGAGGGTACAAAATGAAGGTGACGGCTATGTTAAAAGCCTAGACTTTTCCACTATGCAATTCAGCCATGTAACCAAAACCACTTATATTCCCTAAATCTATTTAAATTTTAAAAAGGGGAAAAAAGATTCTTAGAACATATTCTTCAAAATATTCAATAAATAATAAAATAGTCATAAAGAGAAGCAGGAAAATGATTTATCATCAAATGAAAAAATAATCAGTAGACACTGACTCACAGATTATAAACATATTAGAGTTAGTTGACAAGTACTTCAAAATAACTATAGATAAAATTGCATGCTCAGGCCTTTGTCACAGAAAAACAAAAAAAATTATGTCCACTCAAAAACTATACAAAATTTTTCAGAGCAGGTTTATTTTAATAGCAAAACCCAAAAACAAACCTGTAAAAAACCAAAAAAGTAACCCCAAAACTCTTGCTATAGGTGAATGGTTAAACAAAAGCATTATACATCCTTACCTTGGAATACTGTTTGATAGTAAAAATAAATTAACTGGAACTTCTGATTTTGGCACCAACATGTGTAGGACTTGTAAGTCATCACTCTAGCTCTTTCAAATTGAAAATGCTACACACACTGAACTATACAGTGGAGCTGTATAGGACCAGAGTTTTTGTGTGATATAGAAGTTGTCAGTATCAGTTCAAAGTAGATTGTTATAAATTTAGAAAGTTAATTATAATCTTCATGCTAACCACTAAGAAAATACCTAAAAAATATAGACAAAAAGAAATGAGAAGAAAATCATAACATAACACTATAAAAATTAGCCAAACACACACAAAAACAATAATACAGGAAACGATGGGCTAAAATAAGTATAATATTCAGAAAACAAATATCAAATGGCAGAAATCTCTTCTTGCTGGTATTTACTTTACATATAAAGGGATTAAACTTTCCAATCAAAAGACAGTGATTGGTAGAATAGATGAAAAAAAACTTGATCTACCTATTTACTTACTGTCTACTGAGATTCACTTTAGATGTAAAAACATACATTGGTTGAAAGTGAAAGAATGGGAAAAGATAGTCAATGTAAATAGTAATGAGAAGAGAGTTAGGGAGGCTAGCAGTCCAAAAAAAAGAAGGTCATTAGTTTTAGTTTAAAAGCTGCTATAAGAGATAAAGAAAAATATTAATATTAATAAAAGTGTCAATTCATAAAGAAGCTATAAAAATTATAAATATATATTTTAATATAGTATATTTTATATAAAATATTTTAATATACTTTATATAGCAAACAAAAAAAGCCGTCCAAATATAAGAAGCAAACACTGACAGATCTGAGAGGAGAAATAGACAGTTTTACCAAAATAGTTGGTCACTTCAAGACTACACTATCAATAATGAGTAAACACCCAAGACAGATGATCAATATGAAACAGAGATTTTAACAACACTATAAACCAACTAGAACTAACAGACATACATAGAATACTTCACAAAACAATAACAGAATAAACTTTCTTCTCAAGTGCACACGAAACATTCTCCAGGATAGACTATATGTTAGCCCACAAAACAAGTCTCAGTAAATTTTAAAAACTGAAATTATATAACATATCTTCCTTGTCCACAATTAAGCTAAAAAGCAATAACAGAAAAAAATGGCAAAAGTCACAAAGAAGTGTAAATTAAACAATACACTCTTTTTTTTTTATTTTGGCATATTATGGGGGTACAGATTTTAAGGTTTCAATAAATGCCCATTTCCCCCCTCCCCCCAAAAGTCTGAGTTTCCAGCATGACCATCCCCCAGATGGTGCACATCTCACTCATTATGTATGTATATACCCACCCCCCTCCCCGCTCCCACCTGCCCAATACCATATTACTGTAGTACCTATGTGTCCACTCAGGTGCTGCTTAGTTAATACCAGTTTGCTGGTGAGTATATGTGGTGCTTGTTTTTCCATTTTTGGGATACTTCACTTAGTAGTATGGGTTCCAGCTCTAACCAGGAAAATATAAGATGTGCTATATCACCGTTGTTTCTTAGAGCTGAATAGTACTCCATGGTATACATATACCACATTTTATTAATCCATTCTTGGATTGATGGGCACTTGGGCTGTTTCCACAGCCTTGCAATTATGAATTGTGCTGCTATAAACATTCGAGTGCAGGTGTCTTTTTTGTAGAGGGTCATTGGATCTTTTGGGTAGATGCCCAGCAATGGGATTGCTGGATCAAATGGTAGATTCACTTGTATCGCTTTAAGGTATCTCCATATTGCTGTCCACAGAGGTTCAACTAGTTTGCAGTCCCACCAGCAGTATAGGAGTGTTCCTCTCTCTCCGCAACCATGCCAGCATTTATTGTTTGGAGACTTTTTGATAAAGGCCATTCTCACTGGAGTTAAGTGATATCTCATTGTGGTTTTGATTTGCATTTCCCTGATGATTAGAGATGTTGAGCATTTTTTCATATGTTTGTTGGCCATTCTTCTGTCTTCTTTAGAAAGGTTTTTTTCAAGTCCTTTGCCCACTTTTTAATAGGGTTATTTGATTTTTTTCTTGCTGATTTTCCTGAGTTCTAAGTATATTCTAGTTATCAGTCCCTTATCAGATGTGTAGGATGCAAAAATTTTCTCCCATTCTGTAGGTTGTCTGTTTACTTTCATGACTATTTCTTTGGCTGTGCAGAAGCTTTTTAGTTTGATCATATCCCATTTATTTATTTTTGTTGTTGCTGTGATTGCCTTTGGGGACTTCTTCACAAACTCTTTGCCTAGGCTGATGTCTAGGAGAATGTTTCCAACATTTTCCTCTAGAATTCTAATAGTTGCATACCTTAGGTTTAAGTCTGTTATCCAGCGTGAGTTGATTTTTGTGAGAGGTGAAAGGTGTGGGTCCTGCTTTAGCCTTCTACAAGTGGCTATCCAGTTTTCCCAGCACCATTTATTGAAAAGGGATTCTTTTCCCCAGCGTATGTTTTTGTCTGCTTTGTCAAAGATTAGATGGCTATATGAGGATGGTTTTATATCAGGATTCTCAGATCTGTTCCACTGGTTAATATTTCTATTTTTGTGCCAATACCAGATTGATTTAATTACTACAGCTTTGTAGTATAGTTTGATATCTGGCATATAAATGCCTCCCTTAATAAAACAAAAAGTTGGTTCTTTGAAAAAATAAACAAAATTGACACACCACTGGCTGAGCTAACGAAAAGCAGAAAAGAGAAATCTCTAATAAGCTCCATCGGGAACAAAAAAGGAGATATCACAACTGATCCCAAAGAGATACAAGATATAATTTATGAATACTACAAAAATCTTTATGCACACAAACTGGAAAATGTGGAGGAAATGGACAAATTTCTAGAAACACACAGCCTCCCTAGGCTCAACCAGGAAGAAATAGATTCCCTGAACAGACCAATCTCAACAGCTGAAATAGAAACAGCAATTAAAAATCTCCCTAAAAAGAAAAGTTCCGGTCCAGATGGTTTCACACCCGAATTTTACTACACTTACAAAAAAGAACTAGTACCTATCTTGCAGAAACTATTCCACCACATCGAGAAGAATGGGAACCTCCCCAACACCTTTATGAAGTGAATATTACTCTGATACCAAAACCAGGAAAGGATGCAACAAAAAAAGAAAACTACAGAGCAATATCCCTAATGAATATAGATGCAAAAATTTTCAACAAAAGCTTAGCTAACCGAATCCAGACACTTATCAGAAAAATAATCCATCATGACCAAGTGGGCTTCATCCCAGGGATGCAGGGATGGTTCAACATACATAAATCTATAAATGCAATTCACCGCATAAACAGAAGCAAAAACAAAGACCACATGATTCTTTCAATAGATGCAGAAAAAGGTTTTGACAAAATTCAACACCCTTTCATATTATGAACACTTAAGAAAATAGGCATAGAAGAGACATACCTAAAAATGATACAAGCCATATATGACAGACCCATAGCCAACATCATACTGAATGGGGAAAAACTGAAAACATTCCCACTTAGAACTGGAACCAGACAAGGCTGCCCACTATCTCCACTTCTATTCAACATAGTGCTGGAAGTCCTGGCTACAGCAATCAGACAGGAAAGTGGAATTAAAGGCATCCAAATAGGGGCAGAAGAGATCAAACTTTCACTGTTTGCTGATGATATGATATTATATTTAGAAAACCCCAAAGATTCAACCATGAAACTCCTGGAACTGATCAATGAATTTAGTAAAGTCTCAGGATACAAAATCAATACAAAGAAATCAAAGACATTCATATACACCAACAACAATCAAATTGAGAACCAAATCAAAGACTCAATTCCCTTCACAATAGCAACAAAGAAATTAAAGTACCTAGGAATATACTTGACCAAGGAGGTAAAAGACCTCTACAGGGAGAACTATGAAACACTAAGGAAGGAAATAGCAGAGGATGTAAACAGATGGAAATCCATACCATGCTCGTGGGTCGGCAGACTCAACATCATTAAAATGTCTATACTACCCAAACTGATCTACAGATTCAATGCAATAGCTATTGAAACAATACTCTCTTGAATGACCATAACAAGAGAGAATAGGAAATACATAAAAATCCCAGGGGAAATGAGAAAACACATATAGGTGAATGAAAATGAAAACATGGCATGCTAAAACTTATAAAGTGCCACATAGGAAGTACTCAGAAAAAATTTATGGCAGAAAATGTGTACAGTAAATAATAAAAAAAATCTAAAACCAATAGCCTGTCTCTAACCATTAAGGAACTAGAAAAGAAATAAACAAACCCCAAAGCTAGTAGAAGTAAGGAAATAAAAAAAAGATTGTTGTGGATATAAATAAAATAGAGAACAGAAAAACAACAAAAAGAACAAACAAAACCAAATGTTAGTTTTTTGAAAAGATCAATAAAATTGACAAAACCTTAGGTAGACTAGCAAAGAAAAAAAAGAGAGAAGTTGCACATAACTAAAGTCAGAAATAAATGTGGAGACATTATCACCTCAACAAAATATTATCAAATTGCATAAAACAAAGAACAAAAATTATTCACCATGACCAAATGTGATTTCCTTCAGTTTTATAAAGCTAGGGTATATATATATATTTAATTATTATGGGTACATAGTTGTATTTGTTCATAGGGTACATATTACATTTTGAAACAGTCATACGATGTGAATTAATTAAATCAGCATAATTGGGGTATCCATCATTTCATGTATTTAACATTTCTTTGTGTTAGGAACATTCTAATTCCCTTATTTTACTTATTTTAAAGTATACCCTAATTTATTGTTGTTTATAGTCACTTTGTTGTGCTATCAACTATTATTCATTCTATCTTGTGTAAGCCTGTTTTAACATTCAGTGTTAACTTGCTATATGAAGAGACAAGAAAAATTATGCAATATAGTACTTAATGCAGAAAGTCAACATCCATTCATAATAAAAACTCTTAGCAAACTAGGAAGAGATGTGAACTTTATCAAGTTAATAAGAGACATCTATCTACAACTAACATCATACTTAATGGTGATAAAATGGATGTTTTTCCCCTAAGACTGGAAAGAGGCAAGGACATTCTCTCTCACAAAAATCCTATTTTTCATCCTATTAGAAATCATAGCTATTGCAATCACATACATAAAGGAAAATAAAATATATAGAGATTGAAAAGGAAGAAATAAAACTTTCTTTCTTTGTAGGTGAGGTGACTGTCTATGTAGAAATTCCCATAGAACTGACTAAAACCTCCTGTAACTACTGAGTATAGCAAAGTCACAGGTTATGAGGTTAATACACAACAGTCAACTGCTTGCCTATATGCCATCAATGAACAATTGGAAATTGAAATGTTTTAAAAATGGCCCCATTAATGATAGCACAACAAAATGAAATAGCAAGGTGTAAATCTAATAAAATATGTATAAGATTTACATATGGAAAATTACAAAACTCTCATGAAAAAAAATCAAGGGAGATGTAAATGCGGAAATATTCTGTGTTCATGAAATGGAAGACTAAATAGTATTATATCAATTCCTTCCAAAATGATCTCCATATTCAAGACAATCCCAGTCAAAATCTCAGAAAGCTATTTTGCAGAGATCAATAAATTTATTTTACAGCTTATATGGAAGGACAAAGTCCCTAGAATAACCAACATAATACTGAAAAAGTATAAAGTTAGAGGACTTACAATACAGAATTCAAGATTTATTTTAAGCCTATAGTAATCAAGACCCTATAATATTGGCAATACAATAGACAAATAGATTAATGGAATGAAACAGAGACCAATGAAAAAATAAAATTGAAAAAATATACTACCACCAAAATATTACAGCAACACACAAAATACATAGAAAAAAATTAACAATAGCTAGCAATAACTAAAGACTAAAAGTTACAACACATTGCTAAAATAACTTACTGAAGTTCCATCCAGTAAAACAAAACAAAAAAGGCAAATTAAACACAATAATGATCACCAAGAATTGCAACTGTTTCTATTTGCAGATAGTATCATTTTTATAGAGAAATCTTCAGCCTCTACAAAACAACTAGTAGAATTGAAAAGAGAAGTCAGTAAAGTCACAGCATGCAAGAATAATGTACAAAAGTCAATTGTATTTTATGTAAAAGTAGCAAACAGTGGGAAAATAAAATTTTATATTTATAACACAAAAACATATAAAATACTTCAAAAATAATCAATAATTGGCATGCAATACCTAAACAATGAAATTCACCATCAAATATAGCAGGTGTTTTTGTAGAAATTAACAAACTGATTCTAAAATATATAGGAAAATCAGGAAAATATATAAAGCCCAAAGCAATTTTTTAAAAGAAAAACAAATTTGGAAGACTTAAGACAACATAATTTTAAGACTATTGTGCTGGAACAATTGAATATTGCACATCATTAAAAACCATCAACATAACTTCACACAACAGAGAAAAATTAATTTAAAATGGATAACAAATGTAAATATACAAGCTAAAACTATGAAGTACCTATAAGGGAACATAGAAGAAGATATCTATAACCTGGGTTTAGAACATTGAAATCATGAAATAGAAAAATAATAGTAAAATGGATTTTATCAAAATTAAGAACTGCTACTACTCAAAAGAAGCCATCAACAAAACAAGCTCAATAAAAGAAAACATAAAAGCAACCCACAGAGTAAGAGAAATTATATGTAGATCTATAATATATATTTTACAGACCTATAATACAAATATTAAAGAACATAATTGTCTTAATGAACAAACATTTATACAGACATTTCACAAAAAAATACATAAAGTAGCCAAATACCACGTGTAAATATGCTCTTCATCATTAGTCTGTAAGAAAATGCAAATTCAAAACACCATGAGATATCACTATATATGTTGGAGAACAGCTAAATAATAAAAAATTTTATACCTTGGTGAAGATGGAGAGCAACTAGAATTCTTACACATGGCTGGTAACCATGTAAAATTGTACAAACACTTTAAAAAATGGTTTGGCAATTTCTGAAAAAGTTAAATATATACCTAGCATATGACTCAACTACTCCTTTCATATATATTTATCCAAGAGAAATGAAAACATATGTCAACCCAAAGACTTGTAAGGAATGTTCAACATTACTCATAAAAGCCAAAAATTGGAAATGACCCAAGTGTCCATCAAAAGAGAAATGTATAAAGAAAACGTGGTAAAGCCATGTGATAGAATGTTACTTAGCAACAAGAAAAAACTATGGATACATGAAGCAACATAACTGAATCCCTGCATTATTATGTTTAGTGAATGAAGGCACATACGACATATATATTGTGCCATCCCATTTCTACAAAGTGCAAACTAATCTGTAGTGGCAAAAAGTGGACCTGTGCTTGCCGGTGGATAAATGTAGGGGTTGGCAGCATTGCAAAGGGCATAAGAGATCTTTAGGGCATGATGGAAATATCCCATATCTTGATTATAAAATTGGTTTTATGGTTTTACATAATTGTCAAAACTAAATTGTAGAATTTAAATTGATACAGTTTATTGTAAGTATCTTATTTCTCAACAAAGATGAGAAAAAAAAGAAACAAAAAAAGGTTGAACTTTCCTATAAAAGTCCTGGGCAGAAGTCCTACAAAATTGATAAAGGAAGTTTTCATGGTAAAAGACAATGAAACATGGATCCTTCAGCAAGTTCCATGAAAAAAGGTTTAAGAAGGTCAATATAAACATAAAAGGTATAAAAGTAAAGTATAAGAAGCTATGATAGGCACACTTTGAATATTAGAACACAAGATAATTGAAAATAAAAGCAAACAAAAATATAAACACTAACCAAAAACATTAACATAATATTAGACTAATCAGACACTAAGTAAATAGTATCACAAAAGACAAAAAGCTAACTTTTATAATGATGAAGAGGTGTAAATTCTATGAGTAAATAAACTGTTAACAGGTTTCTTTTAAAGCTGTAAAGCTGTAGGCTCACTTTCCTTCCAGAAATTTCTATCGCCAAAGAAAAAGCTCTCAGCAACCATGTTCAGCCCAGCCCTGCTTCCTCCCAAACAACTACAAAGTTTATTCGGGCCTCAGAAATCAATAATAGAAATTGCTAAGTGAAATGTTAACTGAACTCCACAGCTCTCAAAACAGACAGACATACACATTTAAACATATACACAGGTGTGAGGAAGACACATTACATAGACTTCTTTGAACTTGCTTTTATATGAAGGTGAAACTCACAGATTTCCGAGTGTTGCGTGATCTTCCAATCAGGCAACCCCTAAATCATTATCATAAAGTAGTTTCTCTCACCTATGTCATCTTCCCTATAGGGCAGAGAGGAAAGGCACTAAAGAAGGGGATTTGGGCCTTTTCAGCACATGTTCAGGTGCTTACCTGATCTCTACAGACACACAAGAATGTTAAATCTGATGACTCCTTGAACAATAACTCAGGATAAGAGTTCACAATTTTTAACTTAATCTTTCACTTCTAAAATTTTTCCAAGTTCTTCATCAAGGACATGTGCTATTTTCAAAATCTGAATAAAATATAAGTGTTTGTGTCCTTGAAGTTGGATGTTTCAATAGTTTCCAATCTATGTCTCTTCATCTCCACCTGCACCTCCCAGTTCTAAACCACCATTGTCTCTCATCTAAACTACTGCAACCTCTTCTGTTTCAGCCTTGTCTACTCTGGCCTTCTTTTATCTACTCTGGCCTTCTTTTAACTTTTATCATTACTACAGCCAGATGGTTATTTCCAAAACACTAACAGGATCATATCTGCATTCCTAATCCCCTGCCCCAGGCTTAAACACCCTAAGTGACACTCATGGCTCTTGGTACAGAAACAAAAATGGTTTTTGGTAGCCTGAGTGCTCTACCCAAAGTGGACTTCATAAACTACTTTTCAGAGTCTCGCTGTGTTTGCTCCAGTCACTCTGGGACTCTCTCAGTGCTCATAGTAAACTGACACCTTTCACCACACACCTTTTCAATGTAATCTTCCCTCTGCCTGGATTCTTTTTTTCCCTTCTTATGCTACTTCTACTTACTGTGTAGGTCACAGATGAATAATTAGTCTTCCCTTTTGTTCTGGACTAAGCAAAAAGTGCCATACTTTTGCAACATCCACTTAGCAACAATTTTGCATGAGATTTTAAATTTTGGTCTGTCTTCTGCAATAGACCATGAAATTTGTTGAATGGGACTTGCTTCTCTTTTCTTTTCTGTTTCTTAATTTCAATATGTTAAGGGGGTACAAATGTTTTAGGTTATATAGATCACCTCTTTTAGTGTTTGAGTTGTGGCTATAGTTGTGCATATCACCCAAATAGTGTTCATTGTACCTATTAGGTAGGTTTCTGTCCCTCTGCTCCTCCTCCATCCCCACTCATTGATTTCCACTGAGTTTTACTTCCCTATGTACAAATGTGTGCTCATCAGTTAGTTTGACTTTAATTGTGAGTGCATATGGTGTTTGTTTTTCCATTTTCCAGTTAGTTCACTTAGGAGAATGGTCTCAAGTTCCATCCATATTGTTTGCAAAAGGTATTAATTCATATTTTTTATGGCTGAGTAGCACTCCATAGTGTGCATATATATATATATATATATATATTATTAATCCACTGATGAATTTATGGGCACTTGGGTTGATTCCACATCTCTGCAATGGTGAATTCTGCTGCAATAAACATTTGAGTACAGGTGTCTTTTTGATGAAAAGTCTTCTTTTCCTTATGATAGATACCCAACAGCGAAATTGCTGGATCAAATGGTAGGTATACTTTCAGTTCTTTGAGGAATCTATATATTATTTTCCATAAGAGTTGTGATAACTGGCAATTCAACCACAGTCTATAAGTATTCCTTTCTCTGTGCATCCATGACAGCATCTATTGTTTCTGGACTTTTGAATAAAAGCCATTCTAACTGGGGTAAGAAGATGTCTCATTATGGTTTTAATTTGCATTTCCCTGATGATTAGTGATGTTGAGCATTTTTTCATATGTTTATTGGCCATTTGTCATTCTTCTTTTGAGAAGGTTCTGTTCATGTCTTTTGCCCACTTTTTAATAGGGCTGTTTGGTTTTTTCTTACTGATTTGTTTGAGTTCTTTGTAAATTTTGGTTATTGGCCCTTTATTGGATGTATAGTTTGTGAATATTTTCTGCCATTCTTCAGGTTGTCTATTTGCTCTGTTGATTATTTCCTTAGCTGTGCAGAAGCTTTTTAGTTTAATCAAATTTTATTTATTAACTTTTGTTGTTGCTATGATTGCCATTGTGGTCTTAGTCATAAAGTCTTTGACTAGGCCAATATCAAAAGAGTTTTTCCTACATTTTCCTATGGAATTCTTCTGGTTTCATGCCTTGGATTTAAGTTTTTTATCCATCTTGAATGAATTTGAGTGTGTGGTGAGAGGTAGGGGTCCTGTTTCATTCTTCTGCATGTGGCTATCTAATGTTCTCAGCATCATTTATTGAATAAGGCTTCTTTTCCCAGTGTAGATTGTCATCTGCTTATTGAAGATCCATTGGTTGTAGGTAGATGGTTTTATATCTAGGTTCTCTGTTCTGTTCCATTGGTCAATGTCTCTACTTTTGCGCCAATACCATGCTATATTGATTACTATTTCCTTGTAGTATACTTTGAAGTCTGGTAGTGTGATGCCTCCTGACTTTGTCTTTTGCCTAAGATTGAGTTGGCTATTTGGCTCTTTTATTTCTCCAAATGAAGCATAGAATTATTTTTTCTGGTTCTGTGAAGTACAACATTAGTAATTTGATGGGGATTGCATTGAATTTGTAAATCACTTTGGGTAATATGGACATTTTAACAAAGTTAATTCTACCTATCAAAGAGTGTTATGTTTTTCCATTTGTTTGTATCCTTGTTTGTTATGTGTTTCCATTTGTTTGTTGTGCAATTTCTTTCTTCAGGGTTTCATACTTCTCCTTGTACAGATCTTTCACCTCCTTGATTAAGTTTATTCCTAGGTATCTTATTTTCTTTGTAGCTACTATGAATGATATTGAGTCTTTGATTTGACTCATAGAAATGTTACTGATTTATGTACATTGATTTTGTATCCTGAGAATTTGCTGAATTTATTTACCAATTTGAGGAGTCTCTTGGTGGAGTCTTTGGGGTTTTCTAGATACAAGATCATATCATCAGTGAAAAGCAAAAGTTTTTAACTCCTCCTTCCTGATTTGGATGCTTTTTATTTCTTTCTCTGGTCTAATTGCTCCAGGTGGGACTTCCAGCACTGTTTTAATAGAAGTGGTGACAGTGGGCATCCTTGTCTTATTCCAGTTCTTAGGAAGAATGTTTTCAACTTTTCCCCATTCAGTATGATGTTGGTTGTGGGTTTGTCATACATGGCTTTTATAATTCTTAGATATGTTCCTTCTATTCCTGGTTTATTGAAGGTGCTATCACGAAAGGGTATTGGATTTTGTCAAATAAATTTTTGCATCTATTGAGATGATCATATGTTCTCTGTTTTTACTTTTGTTTATGTGGTGAATCATATTTATTGATTTACATATGTTGAACCATCCTTGCATCTCTCAGATGAAACCCACTTGGTCCTGGATGATTATTTTTGTGATGTGCTATAAAATTTGATTTGCTAGTATTTTATTGAGGATTTTTGTATCTATATTCATAAGTGATATTGGTCTGTGGTTTTCTTTTTTTGTTGTGTCTTTTCCTGACTATGGTATCAAGGTGATACTGGCTTTATTGAATGATTTGGACAAGATTCCTTCTTTATCAATAGAATAATTTCTGTCGGTACCAGGTCTTCTGTATATGTCTGATAGAATTTGGCTACGAATCCATCTGGCCCATGACTTTTTTTTTGTCGGGAGGTTTTTTAATATTGTTTTGATCTCTCTGTTTGTTATTGGTCTGTTCAAAGTTTCCATTTCTTCCTGGTAGAGTCTTTGGAGGTTGTGTGTTTCCAGGAACTCATCAATTTCCTCTATATTCTCTAGTTTATGCATGTAGAGATTAACCTAGTATTCATGGATGATGTTTTATATATCTGTGGTATCAGTTGTAATGTCATCTTTTCATTTCTATTTGAGCTTATTTGAGCTTATTTCTCTTCAGTTCTTGGTTAATCTAGCAACAGGTTTATAGATTTTGTTTATCATTTCAACGAGCCAACTTTTTGTTGTGTTAATCTTTTGTATTTTTGTTGTTGTTGTTGTTTTCTAATTCATTTAGTTCTGCTCTGACCTTCACTATTATTTTCTCTTCTACAGGCTTTGGGTTTGGTTTGTTCTTCCTTTTCTAGCTCCTTGCGGTGTGACATTAGGTGGTAATTTGTGATCTTCCTGCCTTTTTTTTTTTTTTTTTTTTTTTGAGACAGAGTCTCACTTTGTTGTCCAGGCTAGAGTGAGTGCCATGGCGTCAGCCTAGCTCACAGCAACCTCAAACTCCTGGGCTCAAGCGATCCTCCTGTCTCAGCCTCCCGAGTAGCTGGGACTACAGCCATGCGCCACCATGCCCGGCTAATTTTTTATATATATATCAGTTGGCCAATTAATTTCTTTCTATTTATAGTAGAGACGGGGTCTCGCCCTTGCTCAGGCTGGTTTTGAACTCCTGACCTTGAGCAATCCGCCCGCCTCGGCCTCCCAAGAGCTAGGATTACAGGCGTGAGCCACAGCGCCCGGCCATTCCTGCCTTTTTGATGTAGTCATTTAAGGCTATGAATTTTCCCCTGGGAATACTTTTGCTGTGTCCATAGATTTTGATCACTTGTGTACCATTTGTCATTCAGTTCAAAGAATCTTTTGATTTCATTCTTAATTTCTTTCTTGACTCAATAATAATTAAGCACCATGTTGTTTAATTTCCATAACTTTGTGTTTCTCTTGTGATTGATTTTTAGTTTTATTCCACTGTGGTCTGAGAAAGTAGATGGTATGATCTCAATATTTTTGAATTTGTTGAGACCTGTCTTGTGGCCTAAGATATGATCAGTCTTGGAGAATGTCCCATGTGCTGCTGAGAAGGATGTGTATTCTGTAGTTTAGGGGTAGAATGCTTTGTAAACATCTTTTAGGTCCATTTGATTTAGAGTTTGGTTTAAGTCCATTGTTTATTTTCTGCTTTTATCATTTATTGAGCTCAGATAGTAGAGTGCTGAGGTTCCCGGCAATTACAATGGTGTTATTTATTTCTTTGCTTAGCTCTAATAAAATTTGCCTTATATATCTGGAAGCTCCAGTGTTGGGTGGAGATATATATATATGATTGTTACATCTTTTTGTTGAATTTCTCCTTTTACCATTATATAATGACCCTCTTTGTCTTTCTTTACCTTTGTTGGCTTAAAGTCAGTTTTATCTGATATGAGAATGGCTATACCTGCTCTATTTTGATTTCCACTTGTGTGGAATATTTTTTTCCATCATTTCATGTTGAGCCTGTGTACGTTCCTGTGGTTTAGATGTGTTTGCTGGAGACAGCAGATAATTGGGTTGTATTTTTTCATCCATTCAGCCAGCCCATATCTTGTGAGAGGACCATTCAGTTCATTAAGGTTAATTGATAGTATTGATATGTCGGATATCAGTTGGTCTGTTCATCCTGTTGGATAATCCCTTATTGCTTTGTTTTTTCTCTTTTTTTATTGTTTTATAGGAGCTGTGAGTTTTGGGGCTTTTTTTTTTAGGTGATTTTCCACTGGTAAGTATATGTTTTGCTGATTTGTGTATAGTGGTGTTCTGAGTATTTTGTGCTGGGCAGGTCTCATCATGGCAAATTCCCTCAGCTTGTCTGGAAAAGACTTGATTTCTCCATCAATTGTGAAACTTAGTTTTGTAGGTGACAAAATTCTAGGCTGGTAGTTTTTCCATTTCAATTGATTGAAGATAGGGCCCCAATACCTTCTAGATGGTAAGGTTTCTGCTGAGAAGTCTGCAGTTAGCCTGATGAGTTTTCCTTTGTAGGTTATTTGATGCTTTCATCATGCTGCTTGTAGAATTTTCTCCTTCATTTTGACTTTGGCCAGGTTGGTTACTATATGTCTTGGAGATGTCTTATTTGCTATGAATCTTCCTGGTGTTCAATGACCTTCTTGTATCTGAATGCCTGAATTTCTGGCAATACCAAGGAAGTTTTCCCTAATAATTTCCTCAACGAGGTTTTCCATGCTTTTAGTTCTTTCTTCTTCTCCCTGAGGGATACCTATAATTTGAAGGTTAGTTTGCTTCATATAGTCTCATATCTCTCTCATTGATTGCTTGGACTTTTTAAAATACTCTTTTCTGCCTCTTTGACCAGGTTATCTCAAGAACCTTGTTTTCCTGCTCTGAGATTCTTCCTTTTCCTTGGTTTCTCCTGTTGTTAAAGCTTTCTGCTGTTATTTGAAATTCCCTAAATAACTTTTATTTTTTAACTTCTATTATATATTATATTGCCTATATATAATATATATTATATACTATATATTGTATATTATGTTGTCTAACTCTCTAGTAACTTTTTCACTTTCTCTTCAACTCCATTCATCTAATGTGCCATCCATATACTGAATTTCATTTCTGTTATTTCAGCAATTTCTTTCTGGGTGGAGTTCATTACTGTAGCTCTATTCTGTTCCCTTGGGAGTGTGGAACTATTTAGCTTTTTCATATTGTCAGGGTTGTTCTGCTGTTTTTTCTCATCTGGCTCCTCTTCTCTTGGCTCTGGGTTAGTATTGCAGGATACCTGTTCTCCTTTGCTGGGGACTCTCTTTGACCAGGTTCAGAAATGGCAGCTGCTCAGGTCTAGGGGCTCCTCAGTGAAGTGTTGGACCTCAGGGAGGTTCTGCTGGCCCAGAGGTAGTGATGGAGACTCAGTGGTTGGGTCTTGGTGTCCAGGCACGACTCTGGAGTCTCAGGGTGGAATCACAGGCCCAGTGAGGGCCCCGGAGCTACAAAGGTAGAGCCTCAGACTCAGGCACAGTGAAAGATTCAGAGGTGGCTCTGGGGATTTGGGGGGCAGAGCTGCCCATATAGGAGGCTGTTTCACCAATATGGGGTCTGCTTATGCCCAGTCGCATAGACAGGGGTTTGTCTTAGTGGCCCAGGTTCTGGATAGGTGGGCCAGAGCTACTGGTCAACCAAGGTTCTCCCCCCACACGTAGGACCAACTGAGGTAATTGCCCCAGGCTTCTCCAGGGGTGCCTATGGGGTTTGGGACTCCTCTTCCGCTCAGCTCCCATGCCGAGGAGGAGGTATGCTTGGCCCCCAGTCTCAGGACATGGCATGGAGGAGTGGTCTGTCCCATCCTCAGTCAGGCAGGGTGATGCAAAGGCTACTGCTAGAAGACTGAGTCCTGAGAGGACCTTGCTGCATGAACCAGAGCAATCAGGATGGCATCCATTACAGAAACATGGGATTGGCAGGCACCAGATCTCTGCTGCACCTGCTCTCTGGTGGAATTTATCTGCACAGATTCTAAGCATCTCTCTGATTATCCCAAAAGTCTGCAGTGGAAAAGGGAGACCCCTCACAGATTGAGCTGTCTATAACTTTTGTTTCTCTCCTAAAAACCAGTGTCCTCTTGGGTCGCTTCTATCCTGCTGCCTTCCCCTCTTCCCAGCAGTGTGAATTGTATTGGGATCCTCGACTTAATCTCCAAGATGGTGGGTGATGCTTGTAAGAATCATCCATGCCCTGTTTGACTGAGTTGGTAGATGCTGTAATGAGCTACAGAGTTGTTCTGTCAGTGATTGATGCTTGCAGAAAGGAGCCAACTGCAGAGATGTTCCTTTGTGTCTGTAATAAGCTCTAGACCCTCGGGAGGAACACTAGAATACCCCAGGATTTGGGAGGTGGGCTGTAGTTCCCAGGCAGTTGCTTGTTCTCCACCATAGCAGAGGTGGGTGGAGGAGCGAGACTTGGCATGGTAAGGTGGGCAAGCCCGGAAGGCTTTGCAAAGTCTCAGCAAGCCTCAGCAGTTTGCAGCGCAAACTGCTCTCCTGGTTGCAGTGGGCGGGGAGGGATGGGGAATGATAAGAGTCTGGATCGAAGAAAGCCGGCTCTCCAGCCTCTTGGGTCACTCTCCCTAGAGAGGAACCCTGCACAGAATGTCCAAGCTCTGGGATCATGCAAGTTCTCCCCACAATTTCGTGGTTGCTGCAGTGCTTGGGCTCATTGGGGTGGAAAAGCTTCCAAGTAACTTGGTAGCCTGCTGATCACTGAAAGACCATGAGAAGGAGACAGGGATTCCCCCTTACCCCTTCACTGGGCTCTGAGCCTCTATGAGTTTGATATTGGTCAAGATCAGAGGTCATTTTCTTGATAACTAGAGGGAGTCACTGGGAGGAGGATCAAGGCAGGCTCTTCAAACCTGGATGATTGCTCATGAGAAGGGGGTCATGATTCCCTGGCTGGCTGTCTGGAGCAAGCTCCCACCTCTTGCATTACCCCTGCCCTCCAGTGTGTGGTTGCAAAGCAGCACCTGAACATGCCCCACTTAGTTGTTATGATCCTCCCCACTGGAAGATCCTCTCTAGTACAACAGCATGAATTGAAGCCTCAGCAGGTCTCCAAGGTCATTTTCCTGGTTGCTAGGGAAAGCCACTGGGAGAAAGGTCAAAGCAGGTCCTTAAGACTGGGAAGGCTGCTTGTGAGGAAGGGACCACAATTCCCCAACTGGCTCTGCTCTCTTGTGTTACCCATGCCCTCTGGTTCTGGTTGCAAACAGGTGCCTGAAAGTGCTGCTCTGAGTTGCTATGTCACCATGGGCTGGGATCTTCCCCACCAGAGGGCCCACCCTAGTCTGACAGTGCAGCTTTTCTATGGAGGATGGGCACTCCCTCAGATCACTGAGTCTTAGACCCCCACAATATTCTCCTGTCAGTTCCACCCAACTGGGCTCTCTCGCCTTCTGAGTCCAGGTCCCAAATCTCCCCCCTGTGTCCCCTAGCAACCCACTTGAGACCTGGGGACATGAGATCCAGCCTACATGTCTGACCTGTTGGCATGCTCTCCAGGAAGTGCCAGCAGGCATACAGCTCCCAGGTCAGGCACCTCAGGTCTACCGCATATGACTCAAGAGGAAAGGCGTGGGCCCCACTCACTGTGGAAACCTCAGACTGGAGGACATGCCAGCTGGGGAGAGGCAGCCACTGCCAAATGCAGCGCAAACTGCTCTCCTGGTTGCAGTGGGCGGGGAGGGATGGGGAATGATAAGAGTCTGGATCGAAGAAAGCCGGCTCTCCAGCCTCTTGGGTCACTCTCCCTAGAGAGGAACCCTGCACAGAATGTCCAAGCTCTGGGATCATGCAAGTTCTCCCCACAATTTCGTGGTTGCTGCAGTGCTTGGGCTCGTTGGGGTGGAAAAGCTTCCAAGTAACTCGGTAGCCTGCTGATCACTGAAAGACCATGAGAAGGAGACAGGGATTCCCCCTTACCCCTTCACTGGGCTCTGAGCTTCTATGAGTTTGATCTTGACCAATATCTTTTTTCCGTTTTCCTCTTCCTTCTCTGCTTCACAGTTTTACTCTGCAAGGTCCCCAGCAGGCTCTGGTACTTCTTCCTCTGACCCACACCCAAGCTACATCCTTTCTCCCCTCTCCTTTATTTGAAACCCTTCCTTCCCTCTGAGATGTTCTAGTAAACAATGTCTATAGTTAGCCATCTTGCCCCCCTCCCTGTTTATTTTTTCTTTTCTATTTTTTTTCTTCTTTTTTCTTATCACTATAGCATTTGTCATTTATGAGGTATTCATTAATATTTATTGAATAAATAAGCCAAAAATATATGAATGAATTATTTACTGGTGAAATCCAATGTATTTCAAATAAAATTATTCTAATTTGACTTATTAACTAGCACTATTTTAGGTAGAGATCCAAACCAAATAAACAAGTCTCTTCATCTGTACATAGCACATACACCAAATCTAAGGTGAAAAAGTTTATCAGTTATCAGTAAGACCTGCCACCCGATTCCCTAAAAGCACACAATTTCCCAGAACTTCCAGGATTAAAAGTTAGGACTTTAGAACATTTGGTGAAGTTTAATATTGCTAATTTTTTAAGCAAGTAAAATGAAAGGAAGGCTTTCCTTCCAGCTGCAAATTGGTAAATGAATTTACAACAAAGTAACAGAAAGTAAAGACACACTTTACTTTGGGTAATGACACAATTTCAGTGTCAGTGAGAATGGTTTGAGCAGCATGCAAATGGTCCCCATACCTAATGAAAGACAATTCGAGTGTCACTCAAGCAGGTTTCATTATTTCAGCCTAAGGAGCTGTGATTCCCACACATCTGTGATTCTTAGGGAATGTTGGTGGCAGCTTGTGCCATTCTGGACAACATAGGAAGCTACTGGGAACCTGTCCCAGACAGCAACAAGCTATGACAACAAGCTAGTGTTAGATTCTGGAGTAAAACAAACAAAAACATTCACTAGGCTCTATAGCCAAATACAGTTGAACTACAGTCACAATCCTATACGTACAATTTGAAATATAAGAAGAGCAAACACCTTTTCTCCCTTTATTCTTTTGCAAAAATGAGTAAAAGCAAACAAAGAATGAACTTTTTCTTGCAGGAGCATCTGGTGTGCTTGAAAACCAATGTGATATGGAAGATGAAGATATTAAGCTTCACCCACAGCACTCACAATGTTTCTGGATATTTTTGCTCTCCTGGCCCGTGGCAGATGATCCATTCCTTGAGCTGCTCTAAAAAGTTGCCCAAGGAAGAAAGGTCCCTAGTTCACTAACTACTGAGAGAAGCAGTGACATTTTTTTTTTTCCCAGAACGTCTTAAGTTGCTTGTTCGAAGTGAGATTAACATTTGTCCTGTGGGGCGCGGTGTCAACGCCATTACAAGTTGGCGCCTGTTTCCGGCTTTGCCTAGAGCAGCTAACAAGTTCAGCGCACGCATAATTGTCGGTTGCCCTGTGGCGCGAGAATGCAAACAAAGGGTCCTGATATGGACTAATGCTTTGGTGGCTCGACAGCTGAGCGGCCTATCGCAGCTTAGGGGTTGTACTTCTGGGGTATATAGCGGCCTGCACGCTGCCGGGCTGGGTCTTCCGCATCATGTAAGTCTAAAGGGAACCCCATTAAAGCACGGTCAGAAGAACTCCTGTTGCCGCGTCTTCCTTGCTGGCGAGGCGGGCGCGACAAGTGGTGCCGAAACCCGGGACCTCGTGCAACTTTGAAGCACCAGCGGAGACGACCTCGACAGAGGTGAGTTCAGAACTGACGTGTGGGACGGCCAAAACTCCCCTGCTTCCAAAAAATGGGTAATATTCTGCTGCGGCGCTTTTTGTGGCCTATTATCATAAAATGCCTGTATGATGAGACTTCAGGCCCGCGCGTAGCAGCTAGCCAAAGTGCACTGAGTGACTTGCAAGAAGCAAGCTCAGAGAGAAGCAGTAAGGGAAAAACCGCGGTAAAAGGTGGAAAAAAGGAATATAGAGCTCAAAAAAGGAAAATGCAGGGAGGGAAAGCGCAGCCCGACCTGCAAAGGGAGAGAAAGAAGAAAAGGGAGAAAGAAAGAAGAAAGGGGAGAGAAAGAATGAAGAAAGGGGAGAGAAAGAAGGAGAAAAAGGGAGAGAAAGAAGGAGAAAAAGGGAGAGAAAGAAGAAAGGAGAAAAGGGAGAGAAAGAAGAAAGGCGAAAAGGGAGAGAAAGAAGAAAAGGGAGAGAAAGAAATGTAAAGGTACCAGGAATAAAAATAACAAAGAAAAGGACAGGACAGAAGACAGAGGAGATAGCCTTTTTCTGTCAGAATTTAAGAAATTAAATATTTCTGAGGATGATTCCTCTTCTTCCTCTTCTCTTACTTCCTCAAGTTCAGGGGAGGAGGCGGGGGAGGAACTAGAAAAGAAAGAGGAACCGGTTTTTCAAAAAGCAGCAGGTTGTGAGCGGTACCGCCCACCTCCGCATGCCCCGCCTTGGGAAGGGCTGGGTTTTTTCTTAGGGGCCGCTGGGGATCCTCTGCCCATACCCTGGAATACAGAGGAGCCAGTGTGGGTACCTCAGTGGCCCTTACCCTCTGAAAAGTTACTCGCGGCCCATAATCTAGTGCAAGAGCAGCTTACTCTTGGGCATCTTGAACCCTCTCATTCTCCTTGGAATACTCCTATTTTTGTGATTAAGAAAAGGTCTGGTAAATGGAGACTGTTGCATGACCTTAGAGCAATTAATGCCCAGATGCAGCTTATGGGGCCTGTTCAAAGAGGACTGCCCCTTCTCTCAGCTTTGCCTAAACATTGGAGTCTAATTATCTTGGACATTAAAGACTGTTTTTTCTCTATTCCCTTGCATCCACAAGATAAAAGCAGATTTGCATTCACGCTTCCTTCCATAAACCATGAGCAGCCTGATGCAAGATATCAATGGCAGGTTTTGCCTCAGGGCATGGCTAACAGTCCCACTATGTGCCAACTTTATGTGGCCTCAGCTATCCAGCCAGTTAGGCAAAAGTTTTCAAAAGTAAGAATTATACATTATATGGATGATATTCTCTTGTGTCATTGTGATAATGGCATACTTCGCCAAGCTTATGCATCCCTTCAGGCTCACTTAAAGGAAAAAGGCTTGCTGGTCGCTCCAGAAAAGGTGCAAGAGGGAGAAGTAGGCGCGTTTCTTGGTAGTAGCATTCTCCCTGACAAAATTGTGCCTCAAAGACTGTCCATCCGAAGAGATGCCTTAAAAACATTAAATGATTTTCAAAAACTGCTAGGGGATATCAATTGGCTTCAACCTTTTTTATGTCTTACCACAGCAGAACTGAAGCCATTATTTCAGATTCTAGAGGGAGACTCACACATCACGTCTCCTAGAACTTTGACTCCTGAGGCCCTAAAGGCTCTTCATAAGGTAGAAGAAGCCATTCAAAAGGCGCAACTAGTGCGCATTCAACACCATGATCCTTTCTCCCTCTGTGTACTCCCTACTCCCACGCTCCCTACGGCAGTGCTTTGGCAGGATGGTCCCCTTTTATGGGTGCATCCTCAAGCCTCTCCAGGAAAGGTGATTGGCCATTACCCTACCTGTGTGGCCGAGATAGCTTTAAAGGGTATTAGTTTGGCTGTGTCCCATTTTGGACGTCACCCTGATAGCCTGATTTGTCCATATACTGCCAATCAGGTAAACACCCTATGTGCCACTCTTGATGCATGGGCCATATTGAGATGCACCTTTCCAGGGAGCATTGACAACCATTATCCCAAACATGCCTTGTTGCAGTTTGCAATAAAAAACGAGCTTATTTTCCCAAGAGTAACTTCATTGTTACCTTTGGTTAATGCCTTGGACGTGTATACCGATGGCTCTAAAACAGGTATTGGGAGCTATGTCATTCAGGACAAGGTGTATACCAAACAGTTTAACTATTCTTCTCCTCAGCTAGTAGAGTGTGCCGTAGTCGGTCTGGTTCTCAGTACCATCACTGAAGCTATCAACATCATCTCAGACTCCTTTTATGTGGTCAACGCAGTTAAACAGTTAAAAAACTCCTTTCACATTCTTGCCAAGAATACAGTCTTTTCTGTATTTACAGAAATTAGGAATACTATTCAAAATAGAAAAAACCCATTTTCCATTCAGCATATCAGAGCTCATTCCTTGTTACCTGGACCTATGGCTGCGGGAAATGCTATGGCAGATCGCGCCACTCGCGCCCTCTGGGTGTCTGATGGCCACGCCGCCGCCATAGACTTTCATAAACTTTATCATGTGCCAGCTAAAACCTTACGACTTAAGTTCAACATCACACGTGCAGATGCTCGTGAGATTATACTGCAATGTCCAAGTTGTGCTCCTTATCGCACTGTTGTTCATACGGGCGTGAATCCTAGGGGTTTGCGTCCTCTACATATGTGGCAAATGGATGTAACTCATGTCCCATCCTTTGGGAAGCTTCAATATGTTCACGTGTCTGTTGACACGTGCTCAGGCGTCCTTCATGCCACACCTCTGGCTGAAAAAAAGGCAAGTTACGTTATCATTCACTGCCTAAAAGCTTGGGCAGCCTGGGGCAAGCCCCGGGTTATTAAGACAGATAATGGCCCAGCTTATACCTCAAAATCTTTTCAGCAGTTTTGCACTCGCTTGGGTGTGGAGCACCGTACCGGTCTTCCCTACAACCCTCAAGCACAAGGCATCATGAAACGTGCTCACGGCACGCTCAAAATGTACTTACAAAAACAAAAAGGGGGAGATGCCCTACAGCTAGGGCTATCACCCAAAGGACGCCTTTCCTTTGCTCTCTTTACTTTAAATTTTTTAAATTTAGATGTCAAAGGACGTTCGGCAGCAGACAGGCATGTCATGCCTGCTCCGCCACAGAAAGAATTAGTGAAGTGGAAAGATGTGTTGTCTAACCTTTGGAAAGGCCCGGATCCAGTGTTAATGAGATCCAGGGGAGCTATTTGTATTTTTCCACAGGACCAGGACAATCCCATCTGGGTGCCCACGCGGCTGACTAAAACGGTGCAGCAGCCTCCAGAGCAGCATGGGGACCCAGTGGCTACTCCTCCTGACGACAGTATGGATGATCGCGAGGACGGCAGCGGAGCCACGCTGGGGGATCCTGTCAGTGCCTCCTCTGCCGATGCCTGTGACACATAACTCACCAATTTTCCCTCGCTTCTCTTCTACTAATGTTTCCTTGGGCACTGCGTACATGCCGTTGGACACGCGGAGTAGTAAACTGGAGGGAAATAGATCCTTCTCCTTGAAGGGGACTTTGTGTTTTGTGTGGGGTTAACGGAAGCTGCACGAACTTGGCCCCCCTGTCCATTGGTGGCTGGGGGTATGACAAAGAATGCTAGTTTCGCATGGAATCTTAGCGACTCTTTTAAAGGTTCTGTGAGGGTGATTGCGGGAGGGCAAAACGCGACCTTTGCCCCTACACCTGTCTGTGTTTGGCCCCCGTTTATCTGGGTGGTATCCACGGAAAAACCCTCTGGTACACATGTGAATTGTTCCTCTAATACGTGCAATTATACATTGTGTTGGAATGCCATGTCTCACCCCTCTGCCATTGTTACTTGCTTGCCTAGATACATTCCTGTTCCTGTTGAAGCTCCTAGCTCTATGACTTTGTTTCGGTCTTGCAGCCACGGACCATGTGGTATTGGCACAGACATTTGCTGCGCTTGAACTGAGACAGTCTGCACAGGTGTGGTTGACCATGCTAAAAGGTTAGCCTAGTTTTGGGTTGCACCTGCTCCTACCCCCAGGTATTTTAGCAGACATGGCCTTTGTACTCTGAGGGGTCTCTCCCATTGCACCAAATAAGGCATGTCTCCTATCCCACAGCCAGCCTTTGCACACCTCCGAGTTGTGCTCATTGCACGAAGATAGGTGGTTGCTGGTAAAAGTGAGGCTCTGCAACCTTGATCGCACGGTCAAAGGACGGTGCTGAACGGTTGCTCAGCTCTCATTAAATTAATAAAACAGGGGGAGATGTGGGGCGCGGTGTCAACGCCATTACAAGTTGGCGCCTGTTTCCGGCTTTGCCTAGAGCAGCTAACAAGTTCAGCGCACGCATAATTGTCGGTTGCCCTGTGGCGCGAGAATGCAAACAAAGGGTCCTGATATGGGCTAATGCTTTGGTGGCTCGACAGCTGAGCGGCCTATCGCAGCTTAGGGGTTGTGCTTCTGGGGTATATAGCGGCCTGCACGCTGCCGGGCTGGGTCTTCCGCATCATGTAAGTCTAAAGGGAACCCCATTAAAGCACGGTCAGAAGAACTCCTGTTGCCGCGTCTTCCTTGCTGGCGAGGCGGGCGCGACATTGTCCCTTGGCTGGCACATGCATGAAGATAAAGGACAACCACATTAGGAGTGTGGTAAGAAACAGAACATTCCCTTTGTTCCAGTAAGATGAAAGAAACTGACTCTCTCCTTCACCGAAATTTAGTCACGCTCTTTTGAAATCTCTTCTCAGCTAGGCCTTGACCTTGGACTCTGTCCTTGGCCTGCTTGGTCCAGTTGTAGCAAGAATCCTAATGAGTCAGTTTAGTAAAAATCCCCTACCCTCAGTATTTGCTCAAATCCCTCGCTCGACATTTTGCCACGCTGGCCTGCCTTCAGCAAGAATCCCGCCAAGTTAATTTAGCCAGAATTCCCCTCAGCTTTGATATTTCCTCCTAGTAATTTTCTATCTGCTGATCCCAACCCTGCTGTTATCTATAAATCCCTTCTTGTGTTTATTATATTTGGAATTCAGCCAACTCTGTCTCTACTGCAAAACCTCCATTGTAGTAGCACCTCTGGAGTAAAGTCTCTCTTGCTGTCTTTAACAAATATCATAAATTTTTTTTTACTAGAATGTAGTTAACACAACGATCTCTATGTCACGATTTTTGGGCTGCAGGATTCCCAGTAGGTGCATACTTTAGTCCATGGCCAAGGAATAGGGACTTGGAAGCTCCAGTGAGAAGAAAAACAGATGCCCTAAAAAGAAAAAGAATGATCCCCAAGGGTCAAATGGAGCATCCTAGATGGAAACAACATTTGTCTGGGAATCAGAAGAGCTGTGATGACTTCTCACCTTTGTCACCATCACATGCTTATGTGATTTTAAAGGAGTCACTAATATTTGAAAATATCCATCAAGTTATTTAACAATAGTAAGGTAACTACATCACTGAATTGTTATTTTAAAGAAAATTCATATAGGACACTAATTCTGAAAACTTGATATATAAAATATGGATGTTTGGTATTGTTATGTTCATTTTTGTTTACATAGCCTAAAGAAAAACTGTTTCAATGGATTGTTTATGAGCTATCCACTTTCTGAAATCCCAAAGCACTAAGAGAAGCTCCATGTAATTTATATTTGTTTCAAAAAATCACCATAACTATGCTCACTAGAAGCATAAATCAGCATTCATAAATGCACAGTTTGCCCTTTCCAATTCCTTGTTCATTTAAATGTTATATAGATTTTTAGAATCTTTTATTCTTACAACTTTACTTGGTGAAAAATCCACGATTTACATTTTAGCATATGCCACTTATGTTCTTAAGCTGCCATTAAAAGAATCATTACTCATTGAAAATATGTGTGTACCTCAGAAACTATGTACAGGGAATCACCTTAGTTCATGGTTTTACTTCCTCATTAAAGAACACAGGACATTACCCAGCACACACCTTGAGCAGCATTTGAAGAGTAGAGAGACTCTCCATTTGTAAATATCTTCCTTTGGTATGGTACAAGAGGCATCAAAAAACATCTTGTAAAGTCTATGGTTTTAAAGTTGAACCACTTGAAGGCTGAAAAAGTTAAGTAATTTTTCCCAGGACTCTTACTGGTTTCAGTAATTAGAATAAGGTTACAAGATCAAATACATATAACATGACCCATGAGACTCCAAAGGCCACTTCACAAAATTCAAGCATTCTCCTTCTACTCAACCCAATTTCTTTGTTCATTAAAAACAAAACAAAACAAAAAAAAAACCTAAAAAAACCTATGAAGGACTCTGATTTAGTAACGGTGGATACCATGAAAATCTTTGGCTGCTTTCAACAAGGAATTAAAGATAAAACTGGAGATACCAATAAACAAAAAGAGCAGCTCAAAGATGATATCCTAAGGAGGTAGCCTCTGCTTTGACAAGGGAAAGAGTTTTTTGAACCCTGTAAAGGGATTCTAAGCATTATTTTATCACCAGCTAAAAACCAACTTTGATCTAAACATCTTTAAACTCCTGAGTACCATCTCCTTCCAAACATCTAACTTAGAAAAGCTGCGTCTATTAGAACCCAAGCATACCATAATCTATTTTTGTGTGTTAATTAACTGTATAGATATTTAAATTCACAGTGAGTTAACTGGATGCCACAGTTTCATTTTGTCTGTAAAATACTAGAGATAAAGATAATATGCATCTTCCATGTGAAATCCTTTCCTTGAATAGCTGGAATTTCCCAGATTTCCTCTCTTTTTTTTCTGTTTCTTTCTCTGGTCTCAATGGAAAGAACAAAGGGAGGAAGGGAGGAAGGGAGAAATGGAAGGAGAGGAGGGAAGGACAAAGGAAAAAGGAAAGAGAGAAAGACAGGAAGGGAGGAAGAGGAGAAAGGGAAATCCCAATTATTAATGTAAAATTCTACCTCTAAAGAGAAAGAAAAACAATTATATATGAGCCAGTTAATAGGTAGACCAGGCAATGAGGCTACAGATGCAAAAACAGCTTCTCCATTAGTATGAAATATGCTGACATTTATTAAAGCTTACCCACATTGTCTCATTTAATTCTCATTATAGATAATAGTTTCGTTTATTTGTCCACCCTCAAAGATGAAGAAGTTGAAGTGGGGCGGGAGGGTTGTGTTCAGGCACATACCCAACTATTAAATAACAGAGACTGAATTGCACCCAAGACCACCATCTATTCCATGGCAGACTTTCCTAATCATTATTTTATAATGATGTCTCAAATAATTGTCTGCTAATTAATTATTCTATGACTAACACTGGATAATCTGCATTCAGATAAGAGCAAAACAGAGAAATAATAGCACATTTGTAGTAATACAAATTGCCACTGTAAAAGAAAGTAACGCATTTTCAATCGGGATTAGCAAAACAAAAATATATACTCTGTGTCCATGTACTTTTAGTTATAGTAGCCCATGATGTGTCTTAAAGAGCATCTAAACACTAATGATGGGTATGCTAAGAGATATCTGTAGGTCACCATGAAATGAAATCTGCCTTAAGTTAGCTATAGGCAGAATATACCCGTGGTCTCTTTGCAAATAAGCAGATAATTACCTAAATATAAATTCTGTTTAAAGTTACATGGATTTATAGAAAGCTTTGTTAACTTTATTCACTTCCAATTAGATGAAAAAGAATTTTTCTACATTTCCTGTATAGACCAAGTTATTAAGGATGTTCTATGCTTGTTACATTTTTGGAGAGTAATGGCTAAAAAGAATTCTCCAAGGGAATTTGGGATTGTTTTTACACGCTAGGGATAGTGATACCATTACTGTGGTTAGACCTAGAGAATACAGACATTTGTTTTACTAAACTTTTTTTTTTTTTTTTTTTTTTTTTTGAGACAGAGTCTCGCTTTGTTGCCCAGGCTAGAGTGAGTGCCATGGCGTCAGCCTAGCTCACAGCAACCTCAAACTCCTGGGCTCGAGTGATCCTTCTGCCTCAGCCTCCCAGGTAGCTGGGACTACAGGCATGTGCCACCATGCCCGGCTAATTTTTTCTATATATATATCAGTTGGCCAATTAATTTCTTTCTATTTATAGTAGAGACGGGGTCTCGCTCTTGCTCAGGCTGGTTTCGAACTCCTGACCTTGAGCAATCCGCCCGCCTCGGCCTCCCAAGAGCTAGGATTACAGGCGTGAGCCACAGCGCCCGGCCTGTTTTACTAAACTTTTTAAGTAAGCCAACAAGTCATTTGGTAAAGACTGCACTAAGACATGCATTTCCATTCTGTTTTCACAATTTGTAAAACCTAAGCAAATAACCCAGCAACACTGAGCCTCAATTTCCTTTTCCATACAATGGGAGAAATCACCACACCTCCCCCACAAACCTCAGAGAACTCTGTTAACATCCTGACTGCTACCATGAAGTAGTATGGTTACTGCTTCTCTACCCACCACATTTCCTTTTTTAATATTTACACGTTCCACATTTTAATGTTTCTGGCTCAAGAACATTTCTCATAAACTGTGCACATATTTAGTATGGATATATGTTTTTCTTTTTTATTTTCTAAAGAGCTGTTATTAAATTGCTGGTATGTGTTACAATGAATGATATCTCAGGATTGAGGAAAACCAGAATTCAAAGTCACCAAGGTGGTGACTATACAATACACAATATAGTTAATAGATCTTAGAAGAAAAAGTCAACTCATGCGGGGGAAAAAAAGGGATTCTTTTGTCAATGTCCAAAATATTTTGATTATCCCTTATAGTACAAAATTACTGAGTTTACCAAGAATTTTTTATTAAATGACAAGGGTTGGTCCTTATAACTGATATGAAAAACTAATATCATCTTTTACAAATGAGCCAACAGATTTAGAAAGGTTCATGGTTATATAATTATTCAGTCTGTCCCTCCATTTCTTCCTGGCATCCATTGTTTTGACTCTTCTTCTATAGATAAGGGCTTAGAAGCCAGAGGATACTGAGAAAACTGTTGAAATAATTTAAGTGAAAAGTGAAAGTAATCTAAAACATTTGGCAACAATGGGACTGCAGAAGAGGGGAGACAATTGGATTATTTACAAGGTAGAATCTGCAGAATTCAGGAACAGAATGGATTGTGAGCCTTAGAGAGCAAGGTGCAGGTCCACATAGTTCAATAGTTCTTTATGATAAGTGGAATATATAGACATATATATGTGTGTGTATAGTAAACATCTATGCATACATGTATACATACAAACATATTTACTACATTATCCTTACATGTGTACATCTATGAATACACACATTACACATATAGACAACCTCAAAGTCATGCAAAAAAAGGAAAGAGTCAGGTGCCACACCTGGTACACTGAAATTTGAGGAAATGTGGCACAGAAGAACGTGGACACAGATTATGGAAAAACCTCAAACAGAAATAAGCAGCAGAGGGGCTGATTTAGAGATGAAAGCCATAATGCACAGACAAAATCAGATCACCAATAGATAAATTGCCATCACTGTAATTAATTAAAGGCAAGTGGAACTGCACAGCCATCTGGGGCAGTCCTTTTACAGCCCACCTCCTCCCTGGATATACAGAGGAGTTGGCTGAGTGTTTTTCTCTTTGAAGAGTGGTTCTCAAACTTTATTACACATCAGAACCGCCTGGAGGATTATTCAAACAAAGATTTCTGAGCCCTACCTCTAGATTTTCTGAGTCAGTAGGTTTGGGTCAGGCTTCAAGAATTTGCATCTCTGAAAAGCTCTGAGGAAATATTAATGATCCTTAGATCTCTAGTGTACTTTGAGAACCAGTGCTCCAGGCTACAGCTAGGAGAATAATTCCCTAAAGTTTCTATCTGCTTCAGGTTGTCCCATGTATGGGTGTTGAGACCAGAAATAGAAGAAAAGCAGCGGATCTCAGAAGCAGGTAATACCAGAACTCTGCAATAACCCACCTGCTAGCACATCCTGGTTGCCTACCTACAGTCAGCGGTCACATCCTGTGGAAATGCCCACAGCAGAAATCATCCCAGCCCCTGAGTAAATGTGGGCCACTACCTAAAATGACTATTTTATCATTCATTGGAAAATGTGAACAACTGTTTCAACTCTCCAGGAAATAGAATAAAAATAATAAGCTTCATGTTAGAGAAGCACTAGGGTGAATGAGCAAAACAGTTCAGCCTATAAAAAGAAGGAATGCAGAAAAACCACCAAGATAATCAAATAAAAATATTGATTAATGTCTGCAGAGATTTCTAACATAACATAAGCATTTATTTGATAAAAAGAGAAGGTTATATAGAAGGAAAAATCACAAATTAGGAAAGATTTTTGAGACTTTAAAAATATAACATAAAAAAATAAAAAGTCAACTTAGATTCCACATTCCTGGCAATACTGGGAGTAAGGCTTTTTTGACCATCTTTCCTGAAGAAACGAAAAATGGAAAAATTAATTTTTTTTTAAGTAATTGCCTTTACATCTTGGAACTTTAAATGTAGTGATAAACAGCTAGGTCAAATCCCAGGGAAGAAGAGGAACTCAGAGGTGTGCTTTACACTGGTAGACTGGGCTCATTTTGTCCTGCAGGCATTTAATACTGCTGTAAACTTGTATTTTGGCTTTGATGAACTCACAGACTGAGTGGTAAGAAATCAAGGCCTGGGTCTACTCAAGGCAGGATACAAAATAAGACCCTGCCCACATTCAAATGCAGACTTGAGGTCTAGTCTATGACCCCACTGTCAAGATGCAATCAATATCAATATCATCAATGACATCAGTGTCATCAATATCCAAGGATGAAAGAACCTTGGGAATGATCCCTGAGAAGTTTTAGTGATGAGCTGACTCTACACAAATTCGCAACTCAGGTTTCCATTAACTTACTTTTCAAGAAAAATAAACAATAAACAAAAATGAATAAAAAAGGCCGGGCGCTGTGGCTCACGCCTGTAATCCTAGCTCTTGGGAGGCCGAGGCGGGCGGATTGCTCAAGGTCAGGAGTTCAAAACCAGCCTGAGCAAGAGCGAGACCCCGTCTCTACTACAAATAGAAAGAAATTAATTGGCCAACTGATATATATATAAAAAATTAGCCGGGCATGGTGGCGCATGCCTGTAGTCCCAGCTACCCGGGAGGCTGAGGCAGAAGGATCACTCGAGCCCAGGAGTTTGAGGTTGCTGTGAGCTAGGCTGACGCCACGGCACTCACTCTAGCCTGGGCAACAAAGTGAGACTCTGTCTCAAAAAAAAAAAAAAAAAAAAAAATGAATAAAAAAGCTTACACGGAAAAAGGCACTATAAGTGAGAACCAAGAGAAAAAAAACAGTACAGTCAACAGATACTAAAATGTTCAAACATAAAGTATACAATGATTCTTGCTATTAAAAATAATATAAGAAAAGTATAAAAATATCAATAGTCAACAGGAAAATAGTGATTTAGAAGGTTTAGTGAAGAAAACGTAATATATAGAAATAAAAATGGAATAAACAGAACTATAAACTAATAAATAGGTATTATATTTCCATCAGTAATAATAATATTAAATAATGATATTGGAAATTGGTTCATTTACTTTGAAAACTGTTGGCTATACTAGTTTATGAAGTGTCTGGCTAAGTTTCTCATTTGGTAATTATTTTTTTCTTTTACCATTGATTTGCAGGAGTTTTTAAAAAATACATTTTGCATAAGCCCTTCATTAGATAGATAGATGACAGATAATATGTAATTTATAAATATGTATCAAATGAATATACATACACATATGTATATGTATGTAAACATGTACATATATAAATATGCATCAAATGTGTATATATATATATATATATACACACACACATACGTATTTTTCAAAATATATTTTTTTCTCCAAGATTTCCTCTGAGTCTACAGCTTGTCTTTTCTCTGTCTTACTGGTATCTTTTTACATATCTTAATTTTAATAAAATCCAGTTTATCAGTTTTTTAAAGGCTGAATTATTATCAAACCCACAAGAGGTTTTGGCTTAGGTCCAGTTGCTCATGTCACAAATATCCAATTATTGATACAAGGAGGATTGCTGAGAAGAAAGGAATTTTTTATAATGAAAAATGTCTTGTCTGAGAATAGGAGAAGCTGCCTCAAATCAGTCTCTCATGTGCTTTTAAAGGAGGGGCCGCTGCTTTGAGACAGATCCTGTTGTAACTGGTAAGGGACTTTGTGCATTGGGGGCAGGTTGTGGAGGATGATGTGTCATCAGGAAATCTGCCCAGAGGCTTTCAGAATCTCAATTCCTTTGTCTTGCAGAAAATCCACCATTTCTGGTAAATGACTCAAAAGCTCAAATAGTTATGGGAGAGTATTAAAACATTAATATATAATATACAGGGGTCATTGAAATTTGTTCACAGAGCTGGTTACAGAATGGATTATGTTCTGTTAAAGAAAACTTTTCCCACTCCCAAGTAAAATTATTTTCATATGTTTTATTTTAGACAGTGTATTGTTTTATGATTTATGTTTAACTTTAGAACCTATCTTAAACTAAGTTTTGTACATGGTAAGAGACAGGAATAAAGATTTTTTTCATTTTGTATTTCTAATTGACCCAGAACTATTTATTGTAAAGACTATTTGATCCCAGTGTATCACAGTGACTTGTGTTCATATATGTTCATATATGTGAACATATATGAGATATTCACATATATGAGAACATTATGAGATGTTCATATATGTGTTCATCAATTTCTGGCCTCTCTCTTCTGTTCTACTAGTCTGTCTATTCATCCAGTTTTTACCAAAACCATACTATCTTAATATTTGTTACCTTATAAGATATCTTGACATCTGGCAGTATAAAGTTCTCCAGGTTGTTAGTGGATAGAAAAATTTAAAGTGTAAAATTGTTTAACAAATACAAAAGAAGATAAAAAAGGAAAGTAAATATTATATCTATCTATAGGTCTATCTTTCTATCAAGAGAGAAAGGAGGGGAAATAGAATGGACAAAATAAAATCATAGATTTAAATATTAAAAGATATTAATTAATTCCATCAGCAATTAAAAATTGTTAAAAGGTACAGATTGTTAGGCTTAATAAAAAGAATAAAATCCACCTCAATGTTGTTTACAAGCTACATGTCAAAAAAGTTGTAACAATGTTGAGATAAAATAATTAGAAAAACCATGTCATTCAAAAGCTAATGAAAAAAAGCTGGTATTGAATCCGTATTAGGCAAATAAATTTTAAAGAAAAAGCTTTAATAAAAATAATGAGTTACTTTACAATGATAAATGTGTTCTCACTAGGCAGAAACATCAAAGTATCTGTTTTTTGAAAAACTTAATAAAATTGATGAACATCTAAAGATGCAAAACACAAATAACCCATATAAACTATGGAAAAGAAATAGTAATACAGATTTTGCTGACATTAAAAAAAATAAAAATATATCATGAAAAAATTTATAACAATATTTGAAAGTATAGATAAAATATATAAATTTCAAACCAAATTCTTAAGAGAATTGACTTAAGAGACTTAAAAATTTTACAATAAGCACTAAAGAAAATTCATCAATAGTCAATAAAAATCTCTCACAGGTCCCACACTCATCCCATTTATCTTGAAATTAATTTGTCAGTGAGTCCCTCCAAGCATTCAAGGAAAAAAGTATAATGTTAAAGTAAGTCTTCCAGGAAACAGGAAGAAAAATTGACACCCTACTTTTATAAGGCCAATATGACTTTGATGCCAAATCTGATAAGAACAATATTACTTAGAAAAATTATGGGTTAATTTCACTCATTAAGATAGTGACAAAAATCCTAAAGATAACGTGAGCAAACTCAATCAAGCAACATATAAAAAAGGTAATACACTGTGACAAAGTTAAACTTACTCATGGACACAAGGTTTTAATTTAACAGTAGACACTTAATAAATTGAGTAAAGAAAAATTTATGATTATATTAATAAAAGAAAACAAAATAAGAAAAATATTTCTATATGGTTTCAATATGGAAACCAAAGAAAAGTAAGGCTAGGAGCAACATGTTTAATCTTAATAAAATCCTTTTATTAAGGATCCATAATATACATAAAATCTGTGACATTATTCTCTGTTGTTAAACTCTGAAATACTGTCCATTAAAGAGCAAAGTCAAGATTTCCAACATTTGTTCACCATTTTACTGGAGGAAGTTGCCAACTAAGAATGCCAAGAAAATATCTAAAAGACATAAGAGACAGAAATGAAGAAATTATTCTTAGCAGATGGTATGATTGTGTGAGTAGAAAATCCAAAAGAACATAGAGATGTATTTTTAGAATTAATAAGAAAGTTTGACAAGTTGGTTCAACACAAAATCTATATGATAAAATCCATTTCCTTTCTATCTACCATCCACAAAAAGTTAGAAAACAACATTTTAAAAATATAATTTAAAATAGCATCAAAAATATTAATTACCCAGGAATATATCTAACAAAATATATGCAAGAATTCCATAGAGGTTATTACATTACTGGAAGTTGTTAAAGAAAACAACTTCCAGTAAAATAAGATTTTCCTTTTCAACGGATGGCAAAACTCAATATTGTAAATACATCAATTCTTCAAAAAATTATTTCATAAATTTATAAATATACTAACAAATTCCCCTTTGGTTTTTTTGTTTTGTTTTATTTTCTGCTTTGTTTTGAGGTTTTGGGTGAAACATGGAAATAGACTGGCCAAGTATAGCCAAGATAGTCTTGAAAAAGAAGAGCAGAAAACTGGCTATACCAGATATCAAGATTTATTATAAAAACATAGTCATTAAGATGATATGGTACAAAGATAAATACATAGGTCAGAAAGAGACTCTAAAAGAAAGCCCAGATTTAGTGAAGAGTTGACATATAGCAAGGTTTCTCTGCAGATCAGTGGAGGAAAAAAATCTTTTTTCAATAAATTGCCCAGGAAAAATGGACTATACATATAAAAAATTAATTTAAATTATTGCATCACACCACAGACAAGAAAGAAGTCAGTTAAAGACTTCACTGTAAACTCAGAAAACAGTGATTTTATTAATAGAAGACAATGAGAGAATGTCATTATGATGTCACAATAGGGAAAGATTTCTTATACAAAGCTCATAAAGGACTAATTGCAAAGAACAATATTAATTGATTTGAATACATTAAAATGAAAAACTTTCTTCATCAAAAGATATCATAAGGATAGAAAAAAGCCAGAAACTGAGAAAAAGTATTTTCAGCACATATAAAAACAAAAGATTGATAGTAATGCAATATAAAGAACTACTATAAGTCAATAGAAAAAAGGCAAATAGTACAATAGAAAAATGGACAAAAGATTTGAATAGGCACTCCCCAAAGAGGAAATCTTAATGGAGTTAAATATCATCTTCACTGTATCCTCACTAGATTTGGAAAATTTAAAAATCTCATAATATGAAATAATGTTGAGGATGTGGAACCATGGGGGCTCTCATAAGCTACGGGTGAGATTTAAGGTTGAACAACTTTTATGGAATTCCATTTATCATTATCTAGTGTAAGTATGAAGCTACCATACTCTATCGGCCGGCAACTTCAGTCCTAAAAACACTCAAGGATATGTGTATTGGATTGCATGTACAAGAATTGTTCATAATAGTTCCAAAATGTGCATAGTTGAAATGTCTGTCAATAGTAAATAGATAAATTGTGACATATTTATATAATGGAATACCATACAGCAATGACTACAAATAATGTATAGCCACTTAACAAAAGCATGGATGAAGTTCAAAAAACACCAAAGCAAACATGTCATATGGTTCTGTATGTTAAAGTTTAAAATACAAAAACACCGACCTATAACTTGTAGGGATACATAAGTAAGTAATAATATTATGAAAAAAAGACAATAAAATCATTATCATAAAATTTAGGATAATGATCGCCTTTAGGGGAGACTGATGAGGTTGTAATCAAAGACGGGTACTCGATGCCCTGGGACTGGAACTGCTCTAATTGTCTGCCTGAGTAATGTACACACGAGTGCTCACTTTATGATAATTCAGTAAATTATAATACTGTGACCTGACTATATGCCTTATTATTTCACAATAATAATTTCACAATAATTTCACAGAAGTACATTAAAATGATGAGAACATCCAAAGACAGAAACATTGGTGAAGAAGTTATAGAAAATTCCAGGGGAAAAAAGAGTGCAACTACAAGTATAAAATGGAAGTAAAGAACTTGGAAGACAGATAACAAAAGACGCAATACCATTCCAATAGGAATTTTAGAATAAGAGCAAAGAAAATAATATGAAACAGTAAGAATAAGATTGAAAATAAGAATTTTCTCAAAGTGAAGCATGTCTTGACATCTCAGACCGAAAAGTTCCATGTGATCAAGTAGGGCCTTTTTTGGGGGGGGTCCAATCCAGCCGAAATTTCTAAATTTCATGGATAAAGGGAAACTAAAGGGCCTTAAGGATACTAAAAAGAGAGAGAAAAAGAGGTATATACATATTAGTTACATACTGATAGAGCTCTGACTTCAATAAGAATTCTGGAAGAAAATGGAAAAATGTTTTTCAAAGTCCTAAGGAAAACGATTTTGACACTATTTTGCAATTAACTAAGAATTATATTGTGCCAAGTGCATCATATACAGTACTCCATTAATTCATCTCAGGTAACACATAAGTAAATCAGTATTCTTTACCCCATTTTACAGATGAGAAAAATGAGGCACAGTGTGTTAAGTAACATCTTCCAGGTCACAATGTTAGTAAGAAGCAGAGATGGGATTCAAAAGTGCACAGACTGGCTTGAGTGTTTGTACTTTTAATCTCCACATCAATTCCCTCTCTAGAAAAAAAAAAAAATACCCGGACAAATGATTGTTTACTTATGAATGAGGGGGGAAAAAGACATTTGGGACAAATAAGTGCTCAGAAATGTTTCCATCCATGAATCATTTCTGAAGAACAACAACAAAAAAAATTTTCTTGAAATATAATCTGGCAACTTTGTTATTTATCTTGCCCAGAAAGGAAAGACACCAGCTGTAAAACATCCCATCAGTTTGTCCATTACTTTCTTTGTATACAATTTATATTCCAGCCAGTTCTGCCCACTATAGAAACTTCTTGAATTGTCATGGCACTAGTGCAGCCCAATTCAGCATGTTCCCCACTGTATACTCTCTTCTATCCCGGTATCTGAAAAGCCAAAGGCAATTGGAGGATTTTACTTATCACAGCACACTGTTACTGCCATAAATTCATGAATACGACCTCAAATGGGCATGCAAACTCCTAGTAAAATTTACTGTTTCTTTCTTTGACGTGCTCTCTCTCACTCTCTGCAATAGCTATTTAACACTTTGCTCACTCTCCTCAAATACTCCACCCCTCAATCCCAAACCCTACTTTCTACAGATGCCTGGCCTGCTCCTTAAGAGAAAATCAGATTAGAATCCTACAATCTCCCTCTGAGGAACATATCAGCCAGTTTACATCTGTTTACCTTCCCTCCCGTTACAGAAGATAAACTGTCCTTCCTTGTATTTGAGCCTGATTCCTCCACCCGTAGTTTGAAACCTCATTCTCACTCAGTCTAAATTGCAGGCCTTTCTGCCTGTTACAGTCAACATCTTCCTTTCAATTTAATTTCCTGTTATGCATGTGCTATAGAATCATGACCCAAGAGCTTTTTTTTTAGATATAATCATCTCTCTCCTCTCTCAGATGAACCAATTTCAAAAATGTTTATACTCATCATCTCTATTTATCCATCCTTCACTGCATTCTGAGACAAACTGGCAATCTGTCCTCATTATGCCACCAAAGCGGGTCTTTCTTTAGTAGCCATGTCACTTGTCCAGTGGACATTTTTCTGTCTTCATCCTATTTCACCTCCCACTAGCTTTCAACCTTATTTGGCTACCTTTTCCTTGAAGGTTTGTCTTCTTTTGTCCTTTGTTTCCTGGTTTTCTTCCTAATTACCTGACAACTTCTCGGTCTTGTTTGCTAAGACACCTCTTGTTCATACTGACCATTTGAAGTTGAGGCTCTTCATGGTTAAAGATTAGGATCACTTTTCCTGTGACTCCCTGATCTCCTAGGCTGTACAATATCAGCCCATGATGTCAATTACCAATATAAGCAAAAATCCCAAATTTACAACCCGAACTGCTAGAAGAGCCCCAGGAAGACCTGAAATTTCCACTTACATGTCTCAAGTTCACATCAAACTGACATTGTGATCTTGACCTTGTCCTGGTATCCCCTGACTACTGGGATGGCACAACATAGGCCAGATATTCAGAATCATTTTGATACTTTCATTTCAGCAAGTCCTATTGATGCTACATACTATAAACCATTATAAGCTGCACTTATTTCTTCTCAGACTACTAATAGCTCCCTCCGTGATTGGCCCACAATGTTCAAATATACTCTCTAATATGTTTTCCATGCTGTGTTTAAAACGCAAATTAGTATAACCATTTTCTCTCCCACCTCAATTTAAAAACTTCACTGGAATTCTCTCCATTACTAGACAATGTGCAACACGATCAATTACCTATTAATATTTCAAACCTTATCTTGTACATGCAGCACTGAAATTTTGCAATTCTTTTATTTCCTTTGCACACCTGCCTTGGGTAATCCAATCTTTCTCTCTCTCAGCCCCACTCCTTTCATCTGTGTATATACATGTTTATATCTGTGTGTGAGTCTACGTATATTTACTTATATGTGTGTGTAGATACATATGTATATATTTTTCTCTGCTTCTGTTACAAATTGGTAAATTATTCAAGCATGGATAAACCTACAAAAGCAAGACATGATGCCAGTGGTACCTACCACTCACATACAATAAATGTCAAAATTGTTAATGTCACTCTTAAGAAAACAAAATGTTACAGGTACAATTATAATACAAGCACAGGTACAGTTCCCTTTATACTTCTTTCCAACTCCATTCCTCTCTTTCTTTTCCAAGTGGCATCCACTGTTCTGAAATTTGTGGTTATCTTTTCCAGCAAAGTCCATATATATTTACTCTCTTCCCCATCTGATTAAAACATCAATATATTTCATTGCTTTTTGTATTTTCCATTGTTACATGAAAATAATCTTATTATACTTATAATTCTGTAAGACATTTTTACTCAATGTTATAATTTTGATATACATATGTGTCAATATATGTGAAAATAATGTATTCATTAACACTGGCAGTTTTCATCATTCCTGTGTTAATGAATATTTTCTGATACTCTAAAAAAGGCCCCAGTAATATCCTTGCATGTCTCCATATGTATATACAAAGAGACTTCAATAAGTTCATGGAAAATTGGAATTAAAGATAGGAATAAAACATATAAACTTTATTTTTCAGCATAAGCTCCATCAAGGCCAAGATACTTGTATAAGTGATGATATCAGCCATTTAGTCCATCCCTAAAGAAATGAGGGTCCTGGAAATTTAACCAGGCCAATATAATCTTTTTTACATTATTAACTGAATAAAAATAAGTGACCTTTAAAGATTTTTTAAGATTAGGAAACCAAAAGGAGTCAGAAGGAGCCATATCAGAACTATAAGATACACTATCTTGATGACAGGTGCACAAAAAGCCCTGACTCAGCATTATCCAATTCATCCATGTAACAAAAATATGTGTACCCCCTTAATATATTGAAATAAAAATTTCAAAGGAACCATAAGGTGGATGCCTAATGATTTCTCATTGAAACTCTCACAATACTGTCCTTGTTTGATGAGAGGAATGAGCAGGAGCATTTTGGTAGTGGAGAAGGACTCTCTGGTGAAGCTTTCCTGGTGTTTTTCTGCTAAAGCTTTGGCCAATTTTCTCAAGGCACTCTCTTAATGTTAATCTTATTGTTCTTTGGCCCTTTAGAAAGTCAACAAACAAAATGCCTTGAGCATCCCAAAAAACTGTCGCCAAGACCTCTGCTCCTGACAGCTCGGCTCATGCTCTGCCTAGATCACATTCACTTCTTGGTAGCCACTGCTTTGATTGTGCTTTGTCTTCAGGATAGTACTGGTAAAGCCATGCTTTATGTCCCATTACAATTCTTTCAAGAAGTGCTTTGGCATCTTGATCTCAGTTGTTTAAAATTTCTATCGAAAGTTTTGCTCTTGTCTTCAGCTGATCTGGGTACAACAGTTTTGGCACCCATCAAGTGGAAAGTTTGCTCAACTTTAATTTTTCAGTTAGAATCATGTAAGCTGACTCATTTGAGATATCCGTGGTGTTGGCTAATGTGTCTGTTGTTAATCATCCGTCCTCTTCAACTAGTGTTCATACAAGATAAATGGTCTGCCACTATGGGCTTCATCTTCAACACCATCCCCTCTCTTCTTAAAACAAGCTATTTATTTGTAAACTGCTGATTTCTCTGGAGCATGGCCTTCATAAACTTTTCATAAAGCATTAATGAGTTCACCATTTTTCAACCCAAGTTTCACCATAAATTTGATGTTTGTTTATGCTTCAATTTTTAGCAGACTTCAAGTTGCTCTGAAAGGGATTCTTTTCAAACTGATGTCTTATCTTTCTTTGCACTTCAAACTTGATCTTGTTCCGACATATAATAACAACTTTGTACTAGTTTATTTTGTTGCATAAAAATTTTGAAATCCATGCATAATTTTTTCATTACATGCATTTCCATGAGCTTTCTGATGATCTATCATACGTAATATTTTCTCCAGAATATATGCTAGAAATTATGAATATTAGTGTGTACATAAATCCAATCTTACTAAATATTGTCCAATTGCTTTCCAACATGGAAGTAAGCACTTACACTCAGAATAGCAATAATTGCCTTCTACCTCCTCATATCGACAATATTAATGACTATAAAATGGTATCTTACATTTTAAATTATACTTACCTGATTGCTAGAGATTTAGCATCTTTTTCTTGTTTGTTTGTTTTTTATTTTTGCTCCTGAGAACAGTACAGAATGTGTATCATTTTATATGAGTGTCAACCATTTTAATTTGATCTTTTTCAATTGACCCTAGATGCCATTTGCTCATTTTTTATTTCTTTTGGTAAGTTTATCTGACAGATCTATAAGTGCTTTATAAACATTCTTTTAAATAAACCTAGGCTGGTTATGTTTGTTGAAAATATCATCTCCTAAATATCATCTCCTAAAATATCATCTCCTAAATTCCTAAATTTTTAAAATTTAGCTCATATGATGTATTTTTAACATATGGAAATGTTTTAAATTTAATGCCAAATGTATCAGTATTTATCATTTCAATTTTTATTGTTGTTTCTTGTTCAAGAAACCTCTCCCTACCCTGACATTCTTCTACATTTTTCTTGAAGCATTTTAAATTTTTTTTTTTCATATTTAGAACACAAGGCCATGTGGAATGTATTCTATGTGCAGGTTAAGGATGGACTCTAATAGCAAAATTTTCCAAGTCAAATTGTCAAATATCTGAGAGCAACTTATTAAACAGAGATTGGCAAACTGTGGCCCATGGGCCAGCTGCCTATATGTGTAAATAACGTTTGATTGGAACACAGCCTCCCTCATTTGTTTCCACATTGGCTACTTTTGTGCAAAGCTGGGTAGTTGTGACAAAGGCTATATGGCTCTCAATGCATTTGGATATCTGGTAGGGCAGATTCTTTCTGCTCACCTTCTGCCTATTCCGCTCTAAGTTCCTGTTTTTCAGAAATTTACTCATCTGTCAGAATTTAAGACCACTCTGTTAAGCTCTGAGAATAACATATTTAGATGTTTATTTGCTTTTGAGAAAATATCACATCTTTAAGGTACTGAGTCTTTCATCCGTGAAATGATATATCTCTCTATTAATACAGTGTTCTTTTATGTACTTTGTAAAATTTTAAAGTTTTCTCTATAATAGCTCTGCTCGTCCCTGCTAGATTGATTCTTAGATATGTTCCCATTCTCCTCTTTATAACTCTTACCTCTCATATTTCCCTTTTCCTTTCTGTGCTGCATGTGGATAATTTCCTCAGATCCATCTCCCAGCTCACTAAATCACTCTTCAAATGTGCCTAATCTGCTATTTAACATTCATTGAGTTTTTTTATATCAAGGGCTGTAATTTTATTTCTTGAAGTTTCATTTGATTCCTTTTAAAATATGCCTGTTCTTCTTAGAGTTCCCATTTTTTCTAATCCTTATTTTATCCATATAATCCTTTCAGCGTATTTACTTTATTGTGCTTTTCAAACTGCTCTAGTCACTCAAATCATGGGTATTTTTAATTTTTATCTCCTTTCTAGTGGCACACCCCTCACAGGAAATTAATGCATCCTTTATTATGACAAAGTTCCCATAGAATTTTCTTAATTCTTTCATTGCCATGTATATGTATGCATGTGTGTGCATGTGTATTTTTTTTTTTTTAGTCATTTGTGCTATTGTTTAGAATAATCTTTTAGCAATTTCTCATCTTGAGGATTCCAACAGCATGCTGGTATTTAATTGGTATCTCTCACAGGGGTCACTCAGATTCCCAGGGCAGAATCAATCTTCTTTCTCACTTTGTAGTTTGTTTATTCTAAACTTCCTTCAAGGTTCTCAGTTCCATCTCTGTTCCTTTCAGAAAAGATGTGGGCACATCTTTTCCAGCCTTTGGGTGTCAAAACCCTAGACTTATCCCATCTGACATGTCCCAGGTCTTCACTAAGTCACCTAGTGAGCAGCGTTTTAAGACCCTGCCTTATTTCTACTATGATGGGATTCTGCAGCTTTCTGTCATCATCACCAGACATATTATTTTGTTGTGTACTTGCAACAGGGAGTCCACATTAATTCTGGCATTGTGATGCTGGAACCAATACTGCCAGCTAAGTGGAACTTGTCCTTCAACTTCAACTTTCTCAAGAAAGGTTCCCCCAGCCCCCTATTCCCCAACCTTGGTTGGAGGTCCTGTGACATGCTCTTCCTGTACTGCCATCATCCATTATGTCTTTGTCTTAAAGCGAGATTACCGTTCCAGAAACATCTTTCTGTCTTTCTTGCCTCAAGGTGATGTTATTTCAGAATCATCCCTGACTTTCCCTACCACTGGAATTCTGTCTGCCAGGGATTCTTTTCCACTGTAATAGTCTTCCTCACCGTGACTTTTGGAGTCCAAGGATGGCTATGACAATCCAACTTTCGTACATTGGTCCAGGTCTTTAACAGCAAAACTTGTTGAATAATAAGGGCTGGGGTAGTTTCTGCCAAGCTACTCTAAATTAAATTAAAATCTAACAACAAGAAAAAAGGTACTTTAAGATTCTATATTTGAAACATAGGAGAACACACAGATGATTGTTTCCCAGATAAAGATATGCTTAAAAGTGACCTCTATTTCTACCCCTAGATACTAGAAAAGTGGGAATAAATTTCATATATCCCTTACCAAAAAGATATTGTATTTAAGGAGACACCTTGCTAAAATAAATATGGGGAAAAAATAGAAATTAATATGTAATAGAAATTTTGTAATATAAAAACAATTATAAGGTTTTAGCAGAGTTTTCTCAGAAATTGATATATGACATGAAAATATATAATAAATGTATGAAGAATTGGAATAATAATCCTGTGAGAGACATATTTTTATATTGGGAGGCCTTTTATCCAATCAAAAAGAAATATGCTCAGATACTCAAGAAAAATTTAAATACAAATATATATCATACTGTAAGTGATACACAAAGCTCACTAAATCACAGGAAGAAATAAGCAAATAGAAAAATTATGTGCAAACAAAATAAAATAGCAAGGAATTAACAATAAAGGGATATCCAAAAATAACTAATTTAGAAATTAAATGTACATAGTAAATCTTCTAAATAACTTGGGTTATGGAGGAAACTAAACTGGAGTACTACTCAGTCACAACAAACAATGGTGATCTAGCACCACTTATATTATCCTGGATAGAGCTTGCCCCCATTCTTTAAAGTGAAGTATCATCTATTAAGTGAAGAATGGAAAAACAAGAACCATATGTACTCACCATCAAATTGGTATAAATTGATCAACATTTATATGCATATATGGTGATAACATTCATTGGGTACTAGGCAGGTGGTGGGGGGATGGATATATTCACACCTAATGGGTATGGTAAGCAACATCTGGGGGATGGAACACTTGTAGTTCTGACTCAGGTGGGGCAAAAGGAATACATGTAACCTAAACATGTGCATTCCTGTAATATTGTGAAATAAAAATATATACATTAAAAATAATAAAATAAAGCTATGTGCCTCAGGGAGATCCAAATGCACAATTGAAACTATCTTTGAAGGAAGCTCATGCAGCATCTATCAGGCAGAAGTGAAATTTCTAAGTAATTCATAGCTGATCCTAGGGCTGATATGTGTGTGTAATATACAATCATATGTGCTAGTATACAGATTAGTGTGTGTGTGTGTGTATATGTATGTGTGTTTATATATATATAAACACACAGTCTCATAAATGCTATATATATAGCATTTATGAGACTGGATATAGATTGCATCAGTTGATTTTTCTACACAAAAATAAAATCTAAATTGAAAAGAAAACAAAAAATCCCTGGAGCCTTGTATTTTAAAAAGTGATAAACTCACCCAAACAACACTTCTCAATAAAAAGCAAATAATCTTGGCTAGCTGTGCCAAATATGGAAGATCATAAAACAAATTTTTAAGAGATTTACCCCTTAGGTATCAGCACTGATCATCAGTAAAATTTATCCTATGACTTACCAGTTAAGAAAGAACAAGAAGCACTCACAATAGTAAGATATATATATATATATATATATATATATTTTAGTGTCTCACTCTGTTGCTCTGCACTCTGAGTGCAGTGGTGTCATCACAACTCACAGCAACCTCAAATTCCTGGATTCAAGTGATCCTCCTGCCTCATCCTCCCGAGTAGCTGAGACTACAGACATGTGCCACTATGCTCATCTAATTTTTGTAGAGACAGGTTCCATTCTGTTGTTTAGGCTGGTCTTTAACTCCTGGCATCAAGTCATCCTCCCACTGTGGCCTCCCAAAGTACTAGGATTACAGATACTAGGATTACAGCCACCACACCTGACCTATCTTTTAAAGGAAAACTTTACAAGTCTAGCAAGACATGTAGACATCCAGATACAGGATGTCCAGTGATTCCCAAATAGACACAATGCAAAAGAGATCTCCATTGCACATTGTATTCAAACTATCTATAGTCAATAACAACAGAAAATTCTAAAAACAAAAGGAGAAAAGTGTCTAGTCACCTAAAAAGGAGCTCCCACCAGACAAACAACAAAGTTCTTAGTAGAAGCCTTTATAGTCTAGGAAAGAATGGGGTAATATATTCAAAGTGCTGAAAGAAAAAACACTGTCAGCCAATGATACTATATCTGGAAAATTACCCTTTATAAATTAAGGCAGAATAAAGTTTTTCCAGCCAAGCAAATGCTGAGAAATTCATCAACATTAGACTGCCCCTACAAGAAATGCTCAAGTCCTAAAACTGAGAGCAAAAGAACAAAAGTTACCATCATGAAAACATACAGAAGTATTAAGATCATGGGAAAGCAAACATACACATAAGGAAAACGAAAGACTCCTTAACTCATTCTACCAGGCCAGCATAACCCTGATACCAAAACCAGGCAAGGCCAAGAAAAAAAGAAAACTACATTCCAATATCCCTGATGTACATAGATGCAAACATTCTCAATATTTTAGCATATCAAATCCATCGGTATGTCAAAAAGATAATACACAATCACCAAGTGAAATTTTTACTAGGAATGCAAAAATGGCTCAACATAAACAAATCAATAAACATGATACATCACATCAACTGATTTAAAGACAAAAACATATGATCATCTCAATAGATACACCAAAAAGCATTTGATAAAATTCAACACCTCTTCATGATAAAAGTTCTCAACAAATTAGGTATAGAAGGAACACCCTCAAAATAAAAATGGTCATTTACAACAAACCCATAGCTACCCTAGTACTGAATAGGGAAAAGTTGAAAGCTTTTCATGTAAGAACTGGAACAAGACAAGTATGCCCACTTGCCCCACACCTGTTTAACGTATTGATAGTACTGGAAGTCCTCACCAGAGTAATCAGACAAGAGAAACAAATAAAAAGCATCCAAACCGAAAAGGAGGAAGTCAAATTATCTTTCTTTGCAGATGACATGATCTTTTATTTAGAAAAACTCAAAGACTTCACAAAAAAATCTCAGAACTGATAAACAAAATCAATAAAGTTATAGGATAAAAAAAAATCAACATACAAAAAACCAGTAAGATTTCTATACACCACTAATGACATAGTCAGCAAAGAAATAGAGAAGACAATACCATTTAAAATAACTACAAGAAACTAAAATACCTAGGAATTAATTTAACAAAGCAGATGAAAGAGTCACAAACTGAAAACTAAAAAATGTTGATGAAAGAAATTGAAGAAGAAACAGATAAATGGAAAGACATCCTGTGTTCATGGATTGGAATAATTTAATATTGTTAAAATGTCTATACTACCCAAAATGATCTACATATTTAATGCAATTCCTATCAAAATTCCAGTGTCATTTTTATAGAAATATAAAAAACAATCCTAAAATTCATATGTAACCAAAAAAGAACCTGAATAGCCAAAGCCATTCTGAGTAAAAAGAACAAATCTAGAGGCATCACACTATCTGACTTCAAAACATATTATTAATAGTAGTCTGATAAGATTATAGGACCCAGAGGATCAGTCCCTTCAGGAACGAAGGTCTGGATTAGTGGATCAGGCAAGTTTCCTAGACCAGAAGGGATCCAATGCCAGGTGTGAGGGGAATCTAGATGAGCAGTAAAGGAAACATAATATCAGTGTCAACTGTATCCCCAATACCAACTGCAATGATGAAGAAAATAGTTTATCCCACTTTACTTTTAGGTTTCCCCAGAGCACATGATCCCAGATGGAGTGAACATATTATACATGAGACACAAGTTGAACCAAGTGGTATAAAGAATGAACTGTTATGGGAGTCATGATGTGCCACCCAGATCGCCCATCCAGGACCAAGATACTCATCCCTTCAGCTGCCAGTAGAGTAGTTCCATTAAGAAGCCCCCCAATACCACAGTCTGATTATAAATATCTACATATCTTTCTATCAGTTATTATTTTATTGATATTTAGATTATGTTCAGTCATTTCCATGTGCCAAGTACTCAAAAATTTATCATTAAAAGAGTAAAGTTATTGTGAATATAATACTTTGAGTTCATGGTTGTGTATAAAAACTAATAAATGGCCAAGTTAAATTTCTTACAATAAAATGTATTTGCCCATGTCAACCACAAGGCTTACATTAGAAACTATAAGCATCTTAGGTAGTAGTCAACTATGTTAAACAACCACGTGATTCTTCATGTGGCTTTTAAAAATTCAGAGATAACTGGATATGATGTAATCCATTGTAAATTACTTTGTACCACAACTCACCAATATTTTTTAGTTGATGGCTTTAGTCTTTCTGCCTGGATGTTATAAGGAACTGACATGAGCAAATCGTGGTGCCCATGAGTTTGTTATAGTTTTATGTTCATTAATCTCTATAGACACATGCTAAACCTTCTGAATTCTTTAACAGAATGAATATTGGGTTTTATTGAACACAAAACCTAAGAGTCACCCAAGCAACTTTTTCTCTCTCATTATCTATATTGCATCAGTCACCAGCTCTCTTAATTCGTCTCTTTAATGTGGTTCAAATCCTTTTATCCTTCTCCATTTCTACTGCTATTATATGAATTCAGGCATTTAGTTTTCAAGCACTTTTATACTAACATCAGCTTCCTCTATGGATTTTAAGCGCAGCCAGTGATACCACTCTGAGCATCTACCCTCCACCTTCAATTCTTCTACTCTCCTAGCTCCTAAGTTCTCAATGGCATCAGTATCATATCTCTAAGCCACAAATCTCAATTGTTACTCTCTGTGATGGTTAATTTTATGTGTCGACTTGAGTGGGATAAAGGATGTCCAGATGGCTGGGAAAACATAATTTTTTGATGTGCATGGGAGAGTGTTTCCAGAATAGATCAGCATTTGAATCAGCAGACCCAGTAAAGAAGATACGCCCTCACCAATGTGAACAGGCATCATCCAATTCATTGAGGCTAGAATAAAACAAAAAGGCAGAGGGAAGAGAAAATTTTCTCTCTCTCTGAAGAAACATCCATATTCTCCTGCCTTCAGAAACCGTAGCTCCTGGGTTTTCAGATGCAGGGCCTTACACCAGCATTCGCACCCCACTCCCTGTCCTAAAGCCTGTGGCCTCAGACCAGGAGTTACACCATTGGCTCACCTGGTTATTGGGCTATTGGATTCAAATTGAATTACATCACCAGCTTTCTTGGTTCTCCAGCTTGCAGAGGAGCTTATGGTAATGCTCTGCTTCCATAATCTCCTGAGCCAATTCCCATAATAAATCTTCTCTTCTATATCTATATCCTATTGATTCAGTTTCTATTGAAAACCCTAACACATTCTCCTACTTAAAATTCTCTACTGTATTTATGTTAGGGCAAATTTTTCTTCATGGAATAAATGATATGGGTTCTCTATACCTTTTACAATTCTTCTTCTGTCTGTCTTCTATATACTATCATTATTTAAGCTATCTTTAATACTTATAACTTCTCTAAATATTACATATTTATCTACATCTTTCTCCCCCCGTTGTACACCTCCTTTTCCTCTTGATAATTTTTATTTACCCATTAATCCTCAATGCAAGCATCATATCTTCCATACTCTTCCCTAACTCACATTCCTTCTATAAACCTGTAACTCGTTAGTTGTCCTGTTCTTGTTACTATGTTGCCCTATACTCAGTACTAATTGCAGTGATTTGCAGCCATATGTTTACTTAACTTCCTTTCAAGCACTCAGATACAGGAGTTTTATCGTAAATAACTCTGAATCCCTACAGTCTAGTACAGTATTTAGTATAGTGTCAGTATCAAAGAGAAATTAAAATGAATTGAACTGAACTGAATGGGAATATTTATTAATAATAATATAACAAGATCCCAAAATTTATCTTTTCTAAAGTTCAACTATAAAAAATAATTTTAAGAAGTAAAGGACTAATTTCAGCAACATGGTACTATAGGAGTTCTCTGGTTTCACCCACTTTCCTCACAAACCCAACTAGCAACTATTCACAGACAATAATATCATCCTGAATATCCCAGAGCTTGGGAGTGAAGCTGAAACACCCCCATGGACCACAGAACTGAGAGCAGCCACAATCACACTGTAAGAGGAATGGTTCTCTTTGACCACACTGCCCCCCCCCCACAAGCTGGCTCAGTGCCACAGAGAATTCTCATGGACTCCCAGTTTCTACAGAGGAAAAAGTGAATTGGAAGTGAACATTAAGCTCTTTTATCATTCTGGCACCTTCTGCAGGATGACCACATCTAACTCATCCCATAGAAAACATTGGGAGCACTGGCAGGGCTTGATCATGTGGGGTTACTTAGAAACAAAGAATGAGGCTGGGGCTCACAGCAAACAGCACACAGATCTTGATGGTTGCTCTACATTCCAACCAATGGTGCTGCCACACCAGAGAAATTAACTAATAGCACCACAATGCAGAAAAAACAGTCCATGGGTCTTTCAGGCCCAAATCCTTAGCCAGATTCCCCACATAGCCTGGGTGCTTTCATCAGATCTTCTCTAGGTCCCATCTAGCAAAGGGGCTAGATAGGCTTGATCCAGGAAATCAAACAGCTGTTTCTCTCAGCCAAAAATCCCACCCAACCATCCTGCATAGTTAGGGAGATTTTTACCACTGTGAATTTCAAATCTCAATTGTACATTTCTAAGGGCATAACCTCTGGTCCCACCTGTCATGTGCCTACTGTCAGAGAGCAGCCTGCAGTCCCTGACCAAAAATCATCACAATATCCAGCCACCAGCTCTGCTTGGTAGCATTGCCCAGATGTTGGCCTCAGAGCATTGTGCAGCACAGTCAAAAGACCCAACAAAAATTAAAGCAAAGGCAGTTGCCCAGTCTACTAAAGAACTCAACACAAGCTCTGCCTACCTGGGGTTGTTATCAGCAGGCCCTTCCAGAATCACCAGCTAGACTAAATAGTGAAGGTCTCTGCCAAAGAACACCTGAAAAGGCCAGAGGAAGAGATGTTTTCTCAAATGCACAGGCTAGAATGCAAGAACACAAAAATTACAAACAGCAGAGAATCATGGCACCTCCAAAAGAAACTAATAAAGTTCTTACAGTGGACCTGAAAGAAAAGGATATCTATAAAAAATGACTGACAAAGAATTCAGATTAATACTAATAAAGAAGATTGGTAAACTACAAGAATATACAGATAGAAAGTTTCATGAAATTTGGAAAACATACACTAACAAAGAGAGAAGTTCGACAAAGAAATAGAAACAATAAAAAAGAATCAGATGGAAATCTTAGAGTTGAGTAATACAGTAACTAAATTGAAAATTTCAATAGAAAGCTTCGATCACAGATTCAATCAAGTAGAAGAAGGAATCACTCAGCTGAAAGAAGAACATTTGAAATTATCTCATAAGTGGAGCAAAAAGACATAAGAATGGGAAATAATGAAGAAAGTCTATGAAAATTATGAAAGATTATCAAGACACCAAATAATAGGATATAATATGATTTGCAGAATAAGCAGGAAGCAGAAATAGGTCAGAAAGCATAATTAAAGAAATTATGGCTGAAAAATTTCCTGATGTGGGAATAGATGTCAACATCCAGGTACAAGAAGCATGGAAGTATTCAATCAAATTCAACTAAATGAGGAGTACACTGAAGAACATAATAATCAAATTGTCGAAAATCAAAGACAAAGACAAATTCTGAGAACAAGAAGATATAAGAAATCTATCACATACCAAGGTGTGCTAATATGGATGTCAGAGAATTTCTCAGCAGAAATCCTGCAGGCTAGAAGAGAGTGGAGTAATACACTCAAGGTGCAAAAGGAAAAAAAAAAAAAAACCCTGCTGATGAGGAACACTTTATCCAGCAAAACCATTCTTCAGAAATGAGGGGAAAACTTTTTAAAAAAATATTCCCAGACAAACAAAAGCTACAGGAGATTATCATCACTATACCTGCAGTATAGAAATTGCTAAAAGGAGTTCTTTAAGTTTAAACAAAAAGCTACTGATTAATAGCATGAGAAATAAAGCACAAAAGTCAATGGTATACAATCAAAGAATGGATTAATAAAATGTGGTATATGTACACCATGGAGTACTATTCAGCTCTAAGAAACAATGGTGATATAGCACACCTTATATTTTCCTGGTTAGAGCTGGAACCCATACTACTAAGTGAAGTATCCCAAGAATGGAAAAACAAGCACCAGATATATTCTCCAGCAAACTGGTATTAACTGAGTAGCACCTAAGTGGACACATAGGTGCTACAGTAATAGGGTATTGGGCAGGTGGGAGGGGGGAGGGGGGCGGGTATATACATACATAGTGAGTGAGATGTGCACCATCTGGGGGATGGTCATGATGGAGACTCAGACTTTTGGGGGGAGGGGAGGAAATGGGCATTTATTGAAACCTTAAAATCTGTACCCCCATAATATGCCAAAATAAAATATAATTAAAAAAAAAAAAAAAAAAGTCAATGGTATAAATAAAAGAAAGCCAGAAGACTAAAGGACTGTAATGTGATGTGTAATGCAATCTTTCCCCAGTACAAGAGTTAAAAGACAAAGGTAATAATAATAACTATAGATAAAATAAATTGTCAAGGTTACACATTATAAAATGTTGTAAATTTTGGCATCAAAACATAAAATGTGGAGTAAGGGGAAAGTAAAATCACAGAATTGTTGTATACAAAATTAAGTTGTTACCAGCTTGAAATATAAGTTACAAGTGTGTGATGTGCTATGTAAGCCTCATAGTAACCACAAAGCAAAAATCTTTAGTAGAAGCACAAAACAAAAATGAAAAGGATCCAAAGCATACCATTATAGAAAACCATCAAACCACAAAAAAATAGGCAATAGGAGAGAAATAAAGAAACAAGATATCCACAAAACAACAAGAAAATAACCAAAAAAGGCAGTAGTAAGTTCTTATCTATCAATAATTATTTTGAATGTAAATGGATAAAATTCCCCAATAAAAATAGACAGAGTGACTAAATGGACTAAAAATATAAAACAAGAACCAACAATATAGTGCCTACAAAAGACTTACCTTCACTTTAAAGACATACATACACTTAAAGTGCAGGTATGGAAAAAATATTCAATGCAAGTGGAAACCAAAAAATAAAATAAAATAAAATAAAATAAAATAGAAATAACTATACTTATATCAAACAAAATAGATTTTAAGTTAAAAACTTTAAAAAGAGACAAAGAAGGACATTATATAATGATGAAAGTATTAATTCATAAACAAGATATAACAATTGTAATTATATATTCACCCAACATTGGAGCACCTATAAAAAATATTAAAGTATCTAGGAAATCAAGCAGGTGGGAAGGGGGAGTAGGGGATTGTTAAATTCATACCTAACAGGTATAATGCACACCACCTGGGGGATGGGTACACTTTGACTCAAATGGTATAAAAGCAATTTATAAAACTAAAATGTTTGTAACCCCCTAATATTCTAAAATTTAAAAATGTTTAAAAATAGTAATAATTTGTTTCAGTTGCAAGCACCAATATTCATTAAAGTTATGTTTCTTTAAGAATTATGGACAAGATAATTACTAAACCTATTATTGCCAGGGGCTTTTGTATATTATAACTATTTAATCAATGGGTAATTGAAACCCATGTATTAGTATTTGCATATACTTTATGTGTGAAGTTAAAGAATGCAGTAATAGTGGAGGATGGCAATACCCTACATTCAACAAGGGACAGATCATCCAGATAGAAAATTAATATGGAAACTTGGACTTGAACAACATGGTAGATCAAATGGATCTAACAGACACATACAAAACAGTCCCTCCAACAGCAGTAGAGTGATTCCTCTCAAGCACACACAGAACATTCTCCAACACAGAATGTATGAGGGCATAAAACAAGTCTTAGCAAATTTAAGAAGATTAAAATTATATCAAGTATTATTTCTGACTAAAAGGATATAAATCTAGAAATTAACAGGAGTAATTTCAGAAAATTCACAAATACATGGAAATCAAACAACATGCTCCTGAACAACCAATGGATTAAGTTAGAAATTAAAAAATATCTTGAGACAAAAATGGAAATAAAACATACCAAAATTTATGGCATATAGCAAAAGTAATTATAAGAAGGAAATTTATAATAATAAGTTCCTATGTCAAAGAAGACGAAAGATCTGACATAAACTTCAAGGTAAACCTCAAGGAATTAGAAAAAGAAGAATAAACTAAACCCAAATTAAATAGAAGTAAGGAAATGAAAAAGATCAGAGCAGAAACAAATGAATTAGAGACAAGAAAAACAATGCAAAGAATCAATGAAACTAAGTTTTTTGTAAAAAATAAACAAAATCAACAAACCTCTAGCTACACTAACAAATAAGAGAAGAATCAAATACATAAAATCAGAAATGAAAGAGAAGATATTACAACTGATATCACAGAAATCCAAAGATCAAAAGAGAATACTATGAATGATTATACACCAACAAATTGGACAACCTATAAAAATGGATGAATTCCCAGACAATTACAACTTGCCAAGACTGAATCATGAAGAAATAGAAAATCTGGACACACCAGTAATGAGTAAGGAGATTGAATCAGTGGCAAAGTCTATCATCAAAGAAAAGCCCAGGACCTGACGGCTTCACAGCTGAATTATACCAAACACTTAAAAAGAATTAACGTCAATCTCTCTCAAATTATTCCACAAAATTGAAGAGGAGGAAATATTTACAAACTTTTTTATAAGAGTAGAATTACCTTGATATCAAAACTGGACAGAAATACTACAAAAAAAAAAAATTACAGGCCAGTATCCTTTATGAACTTAGGTATAAAAATCCTCAACAAAATACTAGCAAACCAGATTCAACAGCATTAAAAGAATCACATCCAGTAAGATTTATCCTGGGGATGTAAGAATGGTTCAACATACAGAAATCAATAAATGTTATGCATCATATTAACAAAATAAAAGACAAAAAGTAATATGATCATCTCAGTAGTTGCAGGAAAAGCATTTGACAAAATTCAACATCCTTTCATGATAAAAACTCTCACCAAATTAGGTATTATAAAAGAAACATACCTCAACACCATAAAGATCATTTATGAGAAACTCACAACTAACATTATATTCAACGGTGAAAAATTGAAAGCCTTTTCTCTAAGATCTGAAACAAGATGAGGACTTCCACTGTCATCACTACAGCATAGTATTGAGAGTCCCTGCCAGAACAATTATGCAAGAGAAAGAAATAAATGGCATCCAAATAAAAAATGAAGAGGTGAAATTGTAACCATTTGCTGATAACATGATCTTACATAAAAAAAATGCTATAAACCCCAGCAAAAACCTGTTAGGATTAACAAATAAATGCAGTAAAATTGCAGGGTACAAATTTAACATGCAAAAATCAGTAACATTTCTGTACATTATCAAGGAACTATTCAAAAGAAGAAAACAAGAGAACAATTTCATTCACAATTACCACAAAAAAAGAAAGAAGAAAAGAAAGAAACACTTAGGAATAAACTTAAAGGAGGCAAAAGACCTATATACTGAAAATTATAACACATTGATGAAAGAAATTGAAGAAAATACAAATAAGTGGAAAGAAAGATATCTTGTGTTCATGGATTGGAAAAATTAATATTCTGGCCAGGCGTGGTGGCTCAGGCCTGTAATCCTAGCACTCTGGGAGGCCGAGGCGGGCGGATTGCTTGAGCTCAGGAGTTCAAAACCAGCCTGAGCGAGACCCTATCTGTACTAAAAATAGAAAGAAATTAATTGACCAACTAAATATATATATATACAAAAAATTAGCTGGGCATGGTGGCACATGCCTGTAGTCCCAGCTACTTGGGAGGCTGAGGCAGTAGGATCGCTTGAGCCCAGGAGATTGAGGTTGCTGTGAGCTAGGCTGATGCCATGGCACTCACTCTAGCCTGGGCAACAAAGTGAGGCTCTGTCTCAAATAAAAAAAAAAAAAGAGAGAGAAAAGAAAAATTAATTACCCAAATCAATCTATAGAGTTAATGGAATCTCTCTCAAAATCCCAATGTCATTTTTCATAGAAATGTAAAAAAAAAAAATCCTAAAATCCTAAAAAAACTCCAAATTGCCAAGGTAATAATGAAGAACAACAACAACAAAAAAAAAAAAACTGGAGGTATCACACTACTTGATTTCTAACTATACTCAAGGCTATAGTAATTAAAACAGCATTTTATTGGCAAAAGAAGAAATAGACATATTGACCAATGGAATAGAGAATTCAGAAATGAATTCATACACGTATGTTCAACTGATTTTCAACAAGGTTCCAAGAATACATAATGGGAAAAGGACAGTCTCTTAAATAAATGGTGTTGGGAAAAATGAATTCCCAGAAGGAGAAAAAGGAAATTGGACCCTTATTTCATACCATACGCAAAAATCATCTCAAAATTTATTAATACCAGAAATTCTATAACTACTACAAAAATATATAGGGAAAAAACTATACAAAATTAAACTGGGCAATTAATTATTTGGATTTGACCCCAAAAGTTTGAGCAATAAAAGTCCAAGATTTTTGGTTTTATCACCAAACTGAAAAGCTTCTAAATAGCAAAGGAAACAATTAATTGTGTGCAGAGACAACTTACGCATTGGGAAAAAATATTGGCAAGCCATACACCTGATAAGGGATTAATATCTAAAATATAGAAGGTGCTCAAACCACTCAATAACAAGAAAACAAAAAAGCCAATTAAAAAATGTGCAAGAGACCTGAATAGACATCTCTCAACAGGAGACATACAAATGGCCAACAGATATATAAAAAATGTTCAACATTACTAATCACTAGGGAAATGTAAATTAAAACCAGAAAGAGATATCATCTGAGACATGTCAGAATGACTTTTATCCAAAAGATGAGAGATAAGTATTGGTGAAGACACGGAGAAAAGGAGGCCCCCTGTACACTGTTGGTGAGAATGTAAATTAGTATAGCCATTGTGGAAAACAGTATGGAGGGTCCTCAAAAAAACTAAAAGCAGAATTACCACATGATCTAGCAATTCCACATCTGGCTATTTACCAAAAACAAACAAACAAACAAACTGGGAATCAGTTTGTCAAAGAGATGTCTGCATCTCCACGTTCATTGCAGCACTATGCATAATGGCCACGTGATGGAATCAACCTATCAACATATGAATGGATAAAACATATACAGCATGGAACAGTATTCCACCTTCAAAAAGAAAGAAATTCTATCGTTTGATACAACATGGATGGAATCCAAGAACATTATGGTCAGTGAAATGTCAAGCACAGAAAGACAAATACCATATATTCTTACTTTTATGTGGAATCTAAAAGAATTGAATTCATAGAAGCAGAGAATAGAATGGTGGTTAGAGAGGCTGGTGGTTGAGGGGGATGGGGAGGTGATAGTCAAAGGGCATAAAACTTCAGTTAGACAAAAAGAATATATTTTCTTATCTTTTTTTGAGTTGTACTGCACAGCATGGTGAATATAGTTAATAATAGAGTACTGTCCATTTCAAAATTGCTAAGAGAATAAATTTTAAATGTTCTTACCATGAAAAGTGTTACATATCTGAAAACATGGATATATTAACATGGATTTAATATTCCACATTGTATTCATAAATTATAGCATCTCTTTGTACCCCATAAATTAATACAATTATAAGTTGTCAATTTACAATAAAAATTATTTTATTCCTTAGTGTTTCTCTTTTGAGGCCCCATGAGGCACATAAAGAAACAGTCATGGATTCCCAAATTTTGCTCAACTGGCCAATGATTCCACTCTTTTCATTCATCAGGTTGGCCATGTCTAAACTCTCTTAAGTAGAGGTGGAGCCTTGCACCTTGTAAAAATCAGCTAGTCATCCAGAGTACATATTGTTAGAGAAAATATTAACCCTACTGCTTAGAGTTGTTGTTTGCTTTTTGTCCCAAGAAGTCTCAATACTTTCATTATGCCTGCAGTTTCTTTGGAGAGGATTAGAGGATTTAATATAGAGAGCCATATTTCAAACTGGAAAATATTAAGGTTTTCTTTTCTTTTTTCTTTTTTTAAATTCAGATTGCTAACTTTAGGTAAACTGTATGAATATTGTTAAACTCATTGACTACAATAATGCAAATAAAAGACAAAGTTAATATGATGTTTGAGACAAAAACACAATATAATGTTAGAAGAAATCTTCATCTTTGAATTTGAACATTGCAGGACATTAATACAAAGGTTTTTCAAGATAGTTCTTTTTTATATTGCAATGAAAACTAGTTTCTTTCTTGTATTTATCACTTTTCACATAAACACAAGTGGATCATATAGATGTAAAGTAATGATCAGAAGCACTTAGCAATAAAAAGAACCAGAACAAATATGAATGTTTCACAGCAACAAGAGTCTTCAAAGAATCTTCAAATTAGATAACAATGGGGGAAAAGTGAAAAACAAGGAAAAATGAGCTTTCTGCCTATCAAGTGGGAAGAATCGGTTTGAGAAGAAAATAAGATACAATATTCTCCCATTTAAATATGTTTATCAAGCCCCTACATCTTTTATACACAAATAAACTCTATTCTGAGAAATTAAAAGATAAATGAAGCAAAGAAAACCCATCTTCAATCTTGGAAAATCAATTCAAGACATGTGACCTAAGCTAGGCATGCCTCCAGATTTTACCCATGGCTGTTAGCTCTTCCCCAGCCATCCTCAACCTTTGCTGAGAAACTGAACTTTATAAGTTTGTCAATACCTTTATTACTCTTCCCCAGCCCTGATCTCTTTTCAGAGCTTCAGAATTATATACTAAATGTCTGCTTGACATCTGCTATTATATATCCTATCATCAGTTTTTGGTATAATCTCTTTTAAAAAAAACTTGAATGCATTACAATTCATAAAAATTCAGTTCAGAAAACCTAGATAGTCTTAAGTAACTTCAAAATTAATTTCATTTTCATATCCAAGATGTCTAGAATTGACCAAGACTCTCTCCTTGACCAAACTTTAGTCAAGCTCCTCTGAGCCATCTTCTAGACAAGGCCTAAACCTTGGCTTATGCCCAGTGAGAACTGCAACCTATTGACCTAACGGATTTCATCCACTTTAACACTAGAGACTTGAGCAAACACCAGCTTGATTTCTAGCAGCTCAAGGACATGTCCCTGGGATGATCCAGCCCCATTACTTTCTTGCCTGAGAAATCTCAAGGCTTTCAAAAGAATTTATTGTTTTTTTCCAGCACAAACTGCAATGATACACCTTGACCCAACACTTGCCTTGCCTAACAGTTCTCAAAAAACAGCCTCCTCCACCCACATTTTGTAATTTTCTACTCCCCTGACTTTGCTTGAGTCCCCACTCATTTCTCTCTCTTAAACCTCCCAGTCATCTCAGCCAGGACTGGTGTTGAACTTGATTTATACTGAAGTATGTCTCCCGTACTGCAGGAGCCTAAATAAAATCTGTACTGCTGCCTTTATCAAATGTCTAGCTCTGTTTCACTTTGACAGAGGCAGTTGCTCCAGAGCTGATAGGCAAGACACTGGATCAGGGATCCACTTGCCTTCTATCCTGTTTCTTCGCTATGCATGACTTCCATTCCCAATACCACGTCATGGTACGAGATGCCTGCTATAATTCCCGCTACTGTGGCTGCATTCCAGCCAATTAGAAGGAGCAAGGAAGGGGAGCAAAAGCATGCCCTTTAAAAACAATTCTTGGAAGCTGCTTGTTCAACTACCACTGCTGATATTATATGGTCACACTTAGCTGCAACAAGGATAGAGATATATAGACTTTATTCTAGGCAACTTTGTGCTCTGCAAAAACTGGGTATTAGTTATTACTGAGAGAGGAGAAAGGAGACATTAAGGTACAACTAGCATAATCCAACAAATCGGTTTCAAAATAGTTTATTTGTAAAAATTTCTCTTAATGATACCTTTTAGTCATCAGGGTTAAAATTTGTCACCTCCTCCTCTTTTTAGCCTGAAAATTAAATTAAAGCCACATTTTCTCTTTAATGAAATATGGTCATTTAATTAGATGATCTCTAAGATCCCTTTGAGGTATTCCATGAAATATCACTTGCCAAAAATTATCCAATCCTTTTAATAGTTTATCTTATAATGAACATAGGACCTAAAAATAAGGCCTGAAGAGCAGTAAGTGGTCCTAATATGTATTCATTAAGACACAATTGAAAGAGCTCTAAACCGGATTTATGAAGGCTTAGAGAGGTATTGTCTGCCAGTTAGGGATTTAGGGGAGGAAAGTACCATGATGACACCATCCCAAGTGTGACCTTGTGATTTAGTATCTAGAGATGAGTTCGCCTGGAGCAGGTAGATAAAAACCTGAAAAATAGATTTTCTGAAATTGAAGTATTATCATAATATGAAAACAAACGTTACTTGTCAAAAAATGTGTTGCTTTTGATATAATTTTGATTTTGTTATTTGATTGTATTTTATTTTGAATTAGTGACTCAGTTTTTTAACTGGTAATAATTTGTTTCTTCTTTAAAAAAATTATTCTTTTGGAAGAAAAGGAAATGGGTTACTTGTTTCTCTATGTTCTAGGAAAAATAACACAATGATCTATTTATTGATGAAAACAGAATTTGCCCTGAAAGTCTCAGAGCCGAGATTTTTGTGACAACATTTTTGATGTGGTATTTCAGTTTCTTTCATTATAATTGGATGATTTTTCGACACCTTTTGAGTCTATTTGGTATTGCTGCCTAGTAACTCATTTATTTACCAAGAATTTAAAGTATATTATGGCCGGGGGTGGGGGGGGTGGGGGGGTGGGGGGGTGGCCCATCCTAGCACTCTGGGAGGTGAGTAGATTGCTTGAGGCCAGGAGTTTGAAACCAACCTGAGCAAGGGCGAGATGCTGTCCCTACTATAAATAGAAAGACATTAATTGGCCAACTAATATAGAGAGAAAAAATTAGTCGGGTATGGTGGCGCATGCCTGTAGTCCCAGCTACTCGGGAGGCTGAGAGAGTAGAATTGCTTGAGCCCAGGAGTTTGAGGTTGCTGTGAGCTAGGCCAATGCCACGGCCACTCACTTTAGCCTGGGCAACAAAGTGAGACTCTGTCTCAAATAAATAAATAAATAAATAAATAAGTATATTATTATATTGTCAATAACCCATGATGATAATCCATTTCTCTGTCATATTATATATTTATAGGTTTTGTATTTTTCCCTTATTAACCTTGCCAAATTTGTACATACTTTATCATTTCAAAGAGCCATATTTTAAATATATTTAGTTTAACTCCATTTTTTTAAACTCATTATTTATGCCTTACCTATATTAATTACTTTTGTCTTCTTACTTCAAAGCTTTAATCTTCCTTTTTATGATTTATTCAATTAGATGCTTAGTTTATTTACTTTCAGAGTTTTCATTTAATAATAAAAATGTCAATATATGATTTTGCCACAGAGTACAACTTTAACCATATGTCTTAAGTTATAATGTGTTATTGTAGTGTTATTGTTATCTTACACCTAGTCTCTAATTCAACTTCTGATTTCCTTTTTGGCCCAAGATTTATGTGAGAAAACCATAAATTTTCTAATAAATTTCTTCTAATAATAAACGCATTTTCCTCAAATTAGACCCCCCCTACCATTCCTTAGATAATATATCTTCTCAAATGTCATTGAAAATGCATTTTTCCTTCATTTTCTTGGATTAAGTCTATTATGTAAAGATTTTTCATTGTTCTTCATAGAATGAAATCTATATATTATCCTGATTTGAAATGGATTTTTGTCAAAGATATTATAGGTTATGCTCCAAAGATTTTAGTGTAAATCAGAAAGAGAATGTTTCAATGTCTAGAGATTTTATTATGATAAATAGAGGCTTTACCAAGTTTATTAGTTGTTTAAAAGGACTTAAATTTAGATGCAGTTCGTAGAAAGAAAGTTTGAGATACTTTTTCTGTGTGTAGCAGATGTCTTTAGAATCTGCTCTTTAAAACCACAGGTGATTGCAATTGCTTCTGCTCCTGAGGGAAGTTTCTCCAGTGCTGATGGGCCAGTTCACAAACAAAATACTTGGAAATTGTTTTCCAAATGTGAAGAGTGAGGTCCATAGAGTTTAGAAGGAGATGCCAGAACAAACAAATATTTAAACTGCTTAGCAAAAACAAAAACAAAACAAACCAACAAACAAAAAAACCCAAACAAACAAAAAAGGGATGTTTGCTGAGTGAGAGAAGGGAAGCAAGGAAAATGAGCAGAGGGAATAAGAAAGGGACAACCGATATAAAGAGGCTTCATGAAAAATATCAGCACCTGAACAATCTAGAATAGCCTATGCACATTTAAAACCATAGGTTTCAAGTGCTTAATCTTAAAAATTGTTCTATTATATTTTTCTGTCATGTAATTCCTTTCGGTTCCACTGAAGCTTCATTAAAATCAGCTACCTGCAACAGTCTGTAATGTCATGTGAGGCATCACAGGAAATCAAGGACATTGGTCCATACCTTTCCTGTGGGTTGCAGTATAGAGGAAGGGACATGTGGCCTAGATTTCACAGGCATAGGAAAGTGGATCTAGAGGTGACCATAGGTGGTTACAAGAGCACAGGCCTCCCATCAAAATTAAGGAATTTATGTCCATTTTGAATAAATAGCATGGACTTTTATGAAACGGCTGTCATTATGAAGGTTCTACATTTGCCTTGCATGATGTATTCCCACACCAATAACATTTTGGAGGGGAGTTAAGGAACCAAATAATTTGAGCACCAGCACCAAATATACTTCCCAAAGCCTCACCAACCATTCCACATGCAACCCTTGTTTCCAACCCCCTACTGCCACCTCTCATCAAAAGACTATGGTAGGCTAAGATAGAAAATTTAAGATATTATTGCATGCATTCCACTCCTGTCTGGCCTGGGTGCAACTTCCCTTAGCTTTTGTTAAAGGTAGGCACTCCAGTTCTGCTTCTCATTATTCTAGTCTCATCAGCAATATATTTCGTAGGCAATCTGCCAAGTTCCTAACTCCTGGAAGCCAACATTCCATATCTTAAAGAATTGACAGAGTTTGTTTGTTTCCTATTTTAATATTTTTTGATCATTTCAGAAAGAAATTGAGCACAGAGTCACAAATTACCATTTGAAAAAAGAAAGCTAGTTTTTCTAAAGAGGGATGAAATCTAGCCAAACTTGTTCTTGGCCACTTAATCATGACTTCTCTCACATTCGCTTTTTTCTTCCCAATACTCCATGGCATGATTCCTTCAAGGCTTGATTCCTTCAAGGCTTGACCCCTCCCTCTTGGAATCTGTCAGTGGACTCCTATCAGGTCTTCTGAGCACTAGGCTCTCTCTCTTGAACCTTGCCACAAACTTAATCTTCTTTTAATGCTCTTTTGCTTTTGTCTTTTTCCTACTTGGAAACCATCACTTTCCATCAGATCATAAGCTTTGTACTTAGTGGCAAGTGGGAATAACCATGCCAAGGATACCCATGACCTAAGGGTTAATCCAGGCAATCATTGTACAGTTTACACTGGAATTATCATCCTTGATGAAGAATTCTGCAGAAATCCAGTCACTAGCCCACAGCCAAGAGATTATTGTGAAAAGAAATTGCTTTTATTTAGGTAGAAAGTCAGTGTCTGGTTGCAATCAAGAGTCTGACTCCCATTTTCTTTTAATGTTTGACTGCTAACATCTTCAAGGCCTCACCCCTTCTACTGCCCTTTGTGCCCCCCACATCAATCTGATAAGAAAGTAGTCTGGGTGCTTCTCCTTTTAGCCTTGGTGAGAGTTTCAAACTACACAAGCCCCTTCCTGTGTGGGAAACTTCAGCCAGGCCTCATCTCCAAAGACCCTAGAAAACTCCACACAGTCTCCTTTCCTTTCTGTTTTAAACCATTTTCAAATTGGTTTTGAAGGGCTTCCCTGCTACCTCCATTAAGCCTCATTATGAAATTAATAAAACTTTCCATACCCTCTTGGAGTTTGTGCATGTGGCATTGGTGTTGACATCTAAACCAAACTTCGGTTGGGGTTCCAACCTGTTCTTACAGCCTGGCTACAACATTAATAAAATAGAAGATATTCCAGGCCATAGCAAAGAGTAAGGCAGTGATGAACGATGTTCACAGAGACAATGCTCACACATTGATTCATTGAGTTAATCATATACTGAATACCTGCACGGCAGCCAAGCAGTCAGTCATTACTCAGGAGGTCTAAAGCTGCTAGTTGGGCTTGACACAGCTAGGGGAGGCTCTGGAGTAGCTGGTCTTGATTCTTAAGAAGTCTATCACCTTCTTCTGGCAATACTAAATGCTTAATAAATATAACCTAGTAGTATCGTTGCTATCATCTAATCTCTTGCCTAATTCTCACTATAACTTAAAAAGGAAAAAAAAATCATTGTTTACCATTTTGCAGAAAGATTGGAAGAGTTTGGGAAGAAATCCAGCTTCCATAAGAAAGGGGTTCCTTCCCAGGGAGTGAGACAGCAGCAAACTTCTTAACACCGGACTGCAGGATGCACAAGGAGCTGGGAGTCTCTCCAGAGAGCAGAACAAAAAGTGCATGTAGTGATGGAAAAATATCAGTGTCATCGTCTGTCCATGAAAAAGAAAACTCAAAGCAGAAGTGTAAAAAATATTAGAATGTAAAATTCTTTTAGCTGCTCTTCTCTTTGATCTCACCATTCATCAGTCTGGAGGTCTAGCTCTGCTTAAATAATGCAAATGCCACCACCTACTTCTGCTGATTTATTGCAATGGATATGTTGGTTTATAGCTTCTCTTTCTTACAAAAAAAAAAAAAAATTAGTTCTTCTTACACTCCAGTGTCTGGGGTTCTGGCCTCCCGAATTCTCTCTACGTGAAGAGAATGCTTTTTGTATTCACATGTGCCTTTGCACTGTTATTCTCATCCCTTCCTGAGTGTAAATCACCTTTTTCTTGCAACTTCCAGTTTTGAAATCTCATTCTAGATTAATGTTAAAAGTGGATTTTCCCTGTCCATACCATATATCAGAGAAAGAACATTTTTCCCTAATTAAAATGCCTCTAAGACTTCTAAAACAGTTACCAACTTTGTAATTATTATTTAAAGAATCATTCATATCAGTGTATTAAGAAATAAACTTATTTCATTGTCATTATTTCAAATATGAGCTCCTTAGTAAGTGTCAACATAAGGCCCATGCATTGCCTTGTACAGTTTGTAGACTGTTGTCATGTGTACTACATAATGATGCTTATGTGTCTCTCTCTGTCTCTCTGCAAGGTGGCTCTTTGAGCTGCTGCTCAATGGCACCTCTTTTTGAAGCCCAGGTCATGCTCCTCATGACTCTATACATCCTTGTTCCATCACATGGGACATGCCTTCATTCTCCCCAAAGACTTCAGCACGGGCCTCCCACCTCTACTTTCCAGCCCATCTGTTCTCTGCCACTTTTACAGACATACACATCATTAAGGTGACATCCCTTCTCACGTTTGATCTCACCATTCCTGGGTCTTCTCAACAAGAGTCTTCGCATTCCATCAGGGTACCCCTCTGTGGAGGCACAGTTCTTTCTCTACTTTGTTTTCACCAGAAACATCCTACATTTGAGCTTTCCTGAACTAAAGTGTTATTCTCTGACCAAATCTCAGGCCTACTGTTCATTTATACATTCAGTAATTCATTTATTTATTCAGTAGTCCTTAATGGCTCCCTGCTATGTTGCACTTTCCCTAGATCCACTGTTAGGCCACTGAACTTGCTCTTCCTGCCCATTTGTTTCTCTATCCCTGCGCCATCACTAAACTCCAAATCTTACTATAAAAATGTAATTACTATATACAATAGAGCACTAAAAACATCTGACTGGTGTAAATTATTTTATGCCTCTCTCTCTGATTTTGTAGACTCTGAGAAAAGAGTTTGAAAGGGAAACCCCAAAGAAGAACGTACTCATTATTAGTGCATGAGAACACTTGAGGATGTTAAAATGTTGGCAGTAAATATCAAGAAAATATTTCATGGTATTTTATCAACATATTCTAACAGCCCACATAGAACATGTAAATAAACTGGTGGACATAATTTCTACATTCAAAGGAAATGGAAGATATAATTTGTTACTTAGTACATAATAGGGAAAATTGGAAATATATAAAATCACCTGGAGAACTTTAATTTAAAGTGTCAATGCCTGGACCCCAAAACAGATCAATGAAAGTAAAATATCTGTGGTGAGTCTTAGCATCGGTATTTATTTTAATTTGCACAGGTAATTATAAGAATCATCCAAAGTTAAGAGGCACAAATCTATGTGAAGGGTTAAATGTTACCCAGCTCTGACAGCAGGTCTTCCTGAGAACCACTAGAAGCCATGGCGGTGTTAAGGGGCCACATATTTATTTTCCATTTCCTCGGATTTAATTGTGCCCAGATGGCTTTCTAATTGGTTTGTTTTACCTTAGGTAAGTTGAAGATCTCACTCATTCAACACAAACCTAAAATGTACTATGCATTTTAATTACTGTGATGATTTTAGCTTAAATATAAGCTTTTTATCATGCAACTAGAATATACAGAACAACTTGCTAATGCATAATAACTTGATGGAAATTAAAATATTGGTTATCAATTGCAGCTTTCCACACAGAATTGTGTTTTTATTGCTATTATCATAGCTAATGTGCACAGAGTGACTATACAGTAGTCTCCCCTTACCTGGGTTTCTCTTTCTGCGGGTTCAGTTACTCATAGCCAACCACAGTCTGAAAATATTAAACGGAAATTTCAGAAATCAATGATTCATAAGTTTTCAGTTCCACATCATTCTGAGTGGTGTGAGGAAATTACAAAGCAATGGTTTACATCGCATTCCCCCTCCCCCGCCCCCGGATGTAAACCATCCCTTTGTCCAGCAACTGCATGCTTCCTGCACAACCTGCCCATTAATCACTCAGTCGCCCTGTCGGTTATAAGACTGAGTGCTGGGGTAGTGCAGTGCTTGTGTTGAAGCAATCCTTATTTTACTTCATGATGGCCCCAAAGCATAAGAGTAGTGATGCCAGCAATTCAGATATGCCAAAGAGAAGCCATAAAGTACTTCCTTTAAGTTAAAAGGTGAAAGTTCTCAATTTAATAAGGAAATAAAAAAATTGTATGCTGAGGTTGCTCAGATCTACAAAAGAATGAATCTTCTTCTATCTGTGAAACTGTGAATAGCATATTGTTATGATTGTTTTCTTTTATCATTAGTTGTTAATCTCTTACTGTGCCTAATTTATAAATTAAACTTTTTCATATATATGTATAGGAAAAAGATGGTGTGTATAAGGTTCAGTACTATCTGTGGTTGCAGGCATCCCTGGGGTCTTGGAATGCACCCCTATGGATAAGGGGGGGGGGAGCTGTAACTATTTTGCTTTCAAAGAAGCACTCTCATTTGAGCATGGTGTTTTTTTGTTTTGTTTTGTTTTTTTACCTCTATCTGTTTTAATTGAAATGTTATTTATTGCAGAGGGATTGGGATGGGTGATACCCTTTGTGGATTCAAACTTAGTGATTTGATCCATATGTACAGTCCTGTTACATAAGCTGCTTATAACTAAGATAGAAAAAGAGAACAGGGGGTTACTGTTGCAAAGAATGTTATCTCTTTACAATGCGATAACCGATTTCATACGGTACAAAGTCTGTATAGTTCTGTAATGGCCATTGCTAGATAAGGTTACTCCCTGAGCATTGCCTGTTCTCGCCTCCATGCATTCCCTGGCCTGCTATGGAAAAAAATAGGACTGACACCCCATGAACATGGCCTGAGATTATGCCACAGTCTGCATTACATGTCCAGTAACATGGCATGGTCTTAGAACCATACATCATAGTTTCTTAGTAATCACTGATTGGCAGCAGTAGCAAATGTATGCCCTTTATCATTTCATAGAACTGGCAAAACTAGGAGTGTGCTTGTTGTTCTTAAATGTCAAATGAATTAGAAAACAAATGCTGATCTTTTTATACAGCCAAATACATTTTTATGACTTAAGCAAAGAAACTTGAGAACTGAATAAAATATACTGAACCATACAAGTCGAGTTCTAACAAACCTTGAACCTACTCGGCTGCCCTCTGTGAAGCAATCACTGACAAGTGATTAAGATGCAGTGAAATGATTTCTCACAAAATAAGTAAAGAATATATTCTGGATTTTGTGGTTGCAAATGTCTAACACTTAGCTAGACTTTAAAAGACCACGCAATCAATGTCAAGCACTGCACAAACCAGGGATCTCAATCTGCTCATTAGACGCATGGAAAACTGACGAATAAATGAGCTATTAAGTACAAAGTCAGAGAATTTGTGAGTTGCAGAGCTGGAACTAACACTCAAGTCAACTAACTTCTATTTTAGGCATGCTCAGGATAGGATGCCTTTCAAATTCTGGTCATTTGTTTAACGTTGGTACTGTAGCTTCGGATTTGGATTTTTTAAAAATAGGTCAAAATCTTAGTTTCCAAATAGGTCAAAATCTTAGTTTCCAAATAAGACATCTTCAGATTCTAAATGATCTGAATTAAGTTCAAGAAAGTGAGAAACTAATAGAGCAATAGTCTGGCCCCAAATCTCCACTGATGTAGTTACATGAATGAGGTTGAGACAGATAATTGCTAAATTTCCTTCTAACTTCTGATTCTTCAATTGACACCAAAATATCTAGTTCAAAATATTCGTTAGTTTCTAGTAGTTAACTAGGATATTTCTCTTACAAAAGCGTTGTACACACAAATTTGTTTATGTACTTTGATTGCAAAGGATTCTAATCCATTTAAAAACCAAACTCTCATCTGAAACATAGAAAAATAGCACTTACATAATAGGGTCCAAAATACTATCTATAGAGAGCTAAAAGAAGTTTATGGTAAATACACTACTGCCAATTAAAGAACATTATTATTATAATCATGAATATGCGTATGCAGCTCTAAAAGAAACTACAGTGGCTATGATAACTTTAAAATTGAAAAGCATTTGTATCTTCATACCATTACAACACAAAATATCCAGATGATTGCTTCACAATTATTTGTCTTTGCTTAAAACCATATTATTCACCATCACTAGAATTGGAAGGAATGCTAGAAATCATATATTTCCTACCTTTAACAGAACATTTTCTTCTTGTTAAGGAAAAGGTGAAAGTCCATTATACAAGTTGTTTTGAATTGCTTTGAATTGCTTGTTGAGGCAGATTCGAAGTAGCTCTTTCCTTTTCCACACTCAGCAATATTTCAGTCAATCTTAAAAACCACTCCTAACACTCCTTCGAATCAAGTATGAAAAATCACTGATCCAGTTCAACCCCCTTATAGATAAGGAAATCTAAGCTCAATGTTATCAAAGATGGTGGATTAGTGTTAAAAAGAAAATGCCAGTGTGCAATAAAGGATTAACCTTCCCCCAAAATAGGTGTGGCCTTTGCCCTTGACTCCTGGGAGGTAACCTCAAAGTCCTTGGAATGTCAGGAACATGCATAGAGTCAATGTTAATAATGTGATTTAGGATGGGTACCCTTGGGACATTTATCGGTTCAATGACTGGAGGTGCTAGAGACTGGTTCAATGACTGGAGGTGCTAGAGACTAAGGTCAGCCACACGGCGGTCACCTGTTCATATGTGATCAAGCCCCAATAAAAATTCTGGATATCAAAGCTGGGGTGAACTTCACTTGTTGTCAATACTCCATGCATATTTTCACATGGTGGTTTCTGGAAGAAATAGGGTCCTCCACAAGACTCCACAGGAAGCAGACAAGTGGAAGCTCACACCCAGTGACTCCTAGGTGCTGTCTTGTATGCCCCTTCCTTTGGACAATTTTAGTCCATGTCCTTTCAGTATAGTAAATTGTAAATGTGAGTATAATGGCTTTTCTGAGTTCTGTGAGCTCTTCTGGCCAATTATTGAAGCTTAGTGTGGTCTTGGGGACTTTTGAACATTGTAAGCAGTCACTATCTTGATTTCCTTGGTGCATTTCTCTTTTTTATAGTACCACAGGTGTAATCCACACAGTCCATTTTCAATTTAGCCCAATGAAGAATAAGCATTATGTTATATATAGCAAGTGTATATGTGTCATCATCTTCATTAATATTAATTAATTAAGTAATTAATTAATTAAATTAATAGAAGTATAATAGAGGAAAAGCCATGAATAAGATTTAAAGTATTTTCTATACCACTTATTAATAAAGTTATTATATAGATTAAGGATTATAAATATAAACTAAGAATTAACCTAAACATTTGTAACCTTGTAATATGCTGAAATAAAAGAGAGTAATTAAAAAATTAAACTTTAAAGTTTTTCTAATAATATTAACATGAATAATTTAGAATTTTTTTTTTTTTTGAGACAGAGTCTTGCTTTGTTGCCCAGCCTAGACTGAGTGTCGTGGCATCAGCCTAGCTCACAGCAACCTCAATCTCCTGGGCTCAAGCAATCCTCCTGCCTCAGCCTCCCAAGTAGCTGGGACTACAGGCATGTGACACCATGCCCAGCTAATTTTTTCTATATATATTAGTTGGCCAATTAATTTCTTTCTATTTATAGTAGAGATGGGGTCTCGCTCTTGCTGAGGCTGGTTTCGAACTCCTGAGCTCAAGTAATCTGCCCGCCTCGGCCTCCCAGAGTGCTAGGATTACAGGCGTGATCCACCATGCCCAGCCTAACTTAGAATTTTTAAAACACATTTCATTATATAAAGTATTGTCACATATTTATTTCATTTACCTTTATCACAGCTCTATGTGGTAGGAAGTTATTATGGCTATTTGCATCGTGAGACTGAAAATTTTAAGCGTTGCCCTGACATCTTTGAACCTCATAGGGACCCAGAAGCCTGTGTGTTCCCCTCCTATCACCAGATAATGTCCCACCCAGTGGGAAAGGCATCCTGCTCAGCTAGTTCCCTTAGCTGGACCAGCTCCAGTCTACCTGGTCCTCAGTTGTTCCTCAGAAACCTAGTACATTTCACATATCTACCAACCAGGCTATTATTCAAATAAGCAATCACATCCTTTCATCGGAAACAAAGGTCACCTCATCTTGTGTTACTACAAAGACTGCTTCCTATGGCCCCTTCTGGCTCGTGCTACTCCTGAGCATAACCCCATGGCATGCAGTGTGCCCCTCCCCTGGGCTGTGTGTATATGGGACTAATAAACTCCTGCCAATCTCACCTGTCCATTGTCAGGTGTTTGGCCATCTTGTATTTTTTAGGGCATGAGATTCCCCCTTCACCAGTATGATGAATAGAAGGTGATCAGGACACTATTCTGCAGATGAATTAAACTCATCTTTTATGTGATGCACATGCATAACAAGACTTTCTAATCACGTACTTCTTTAATCATAAACATTACCTACTGAATCCAGCCTGATATTTCAACTGTATGAAAGCCAAGATGAAACAATTGTGAGAGCCCAGTGTTAAAAAAGAATAAATAAGGAGAAACTCTTCCAGGGCTAGCACCTAGGTTAAAGATTAACATTAGAGAATAAAAGCTTCAGTTTTCTTCTTTTTCTTAGGCCAAAAGATTACACAGACTTCCTTGGCAACCTGGTAGCAACGGGCTCAGCAAATAGATTAATTTTGGTCAATGCTAATGTTTTATGGAACTGGGTCTGAAACAGTTCCTTATAGGTCATTTGGCTTGTTTCAATTTTATGATCATAGCTTGCACCCATGAGTTTAGGCTTCTAGCTATGATGGTGTTCAGAAAGGGGTTGCTGAGGAGACAAGCCCAGCTGCACTGTCCAATCTGAAGACAAGTAGAGGGCTGCAATCTGCTATGTTTTTATTGGACACTGTTGATATAGGAAGAACCAACCAAAGTGCTTTATCTACCTTCTCACTCAACAATAATCAACACAGAAAGCTTCCGTGACCTTTGGTTTCTCCCCACCAATAACCAAACAATTCTGCAATTGGGTGTCCTCTAATTTAATTCTGACACTACCTACCTGGAGATAGTTTCAGACCACACAGGTTGAGGGGTTAGCTGGGGGACTGCCCCCAGCTTCCATTGCCAAACCCAAGCCACATGTTTTCACCTGTACTCCTGACCAACTGGCTATAAATCGGGGTTCCCAAACCCTCTCCCTGGGTTTGATCAATTTGATAGAGAGATTCACAGAACTTAGGGAAACACATTTACAGGTTTATTACAAAGGATAATAGGAAGGATACATTTGAAGAGTTACATAGGGCAAGGCATGTGGGAAGCAGCACGGGACTTCAGGCTCTCCCCAAGTGTGCCACCTTCCAAGAACCTTCACCTATTTTGCTATCTGGAAGCTCTCCAAACACTGTCCTTTGGGGGTTTTATGGAGGCTTATTACTCAGGGGTGATTGATCAAATCATTGGCTATTGGTGATTGACTTAACCTTCAGCCCCTCTCCTCTCTCAACTCCCTGGAGGTTGGTGGGTGGGGCTGAAATTCCAAATGATCTAATTAAGCCTAATTAAGTCTGTCCAGTGACCAGCCCTGCCCTGAAGCTACCTCAGGGCTGCCAGCCACTAGCCAAATCATGAGCATACAAAAAGACTCTTTTAATTCGGAAGTGTTGAAGAATTTTAGGGATTGTATTTGAGGGGACTGAAGACCAAATATGTATTTCACAATTGTCACAGACACTCATTTTTAGGATTTCATTATAGCATACTGTGAACCCAATGAATTTGTATAGAGAAGTACTTACACAGTATCTTTACAAAATAATGAAGGTACTTGCTCAAAGTTGAGCAGCTTGCTTTTAAGAATTGGGAGACAAAACCAAATTGTGGTTCTATCTTTTATTTATTTTTGACTATAAATTGACAATTTATAATTGTTTGAATTTATGGGGTAAAAAGTGATGTTATGATTTATGAACACAATGTGGAATAATTAAATCAAACTAGTTAACATAAAGTTAACATTTTTGTGGTGAGAACATTTAAAATTTACTTTCTTAGCAATTTTGAAATGTAAATGCTCTATCACCTATATTTACCATGTTGTGCAATAGAGCTAAAAAATAAAAACACATTCCTCCTATTTAATTGAGATTTGTACCCTTTGACTATCATCTTCCCATTCCCCCATCCCTCAGCCTCTGTAACCACCATTCTATCTTCTGCTCCTCTGAGTTCTATTTTGAGAATTGCAGGGTACTGAAAATAGAGTGGGCTTTCCATTCATGAAGCTCAAGGATCATATTTACTTCTGCCTCTGTATAGTTTTGCATCTATGGGCAAGTTACTCTACTCCCTTAATTTTGTCTTCTGAAAATTTAGAATAATTATCTTGGAAGCAAATTTAATAGATATAATATTTTTGTCATACTTAAAGACTGTAATTTCAAAACCTATTCACTTGTAAGTATAGAGTTAAATTTTCTGAGAAATAAAATGATCTAACGTTTTATATATGACCTCCAGATTAATACATATACACAAGATTAAAGAAAATAGAGTCATTAAAGAAGATTTAGGTAATTTGCCTAAAATAAGAAAAACATATATATAACAGTGAAATAACCATACCTGCCTGGAAGCAGAAATGTGTTAAAACTTTAAAAGTTGATTATTTTGCTTTTGAAAAAATTTTGCCAGTACCATCTCTTAATTTTGTTGGGAATATTTTACCTGCTCAGATGTTTTAGGGAAATGTTTATGGCTTTGCCTCCTACGGTATATGTGAAATAATTTAACTCTAGCCTTGCTTCTGACAATCACCAGCAAAGACTGTGAGGATCTGCAAATGGGTTAGTATTAGAGAACAGGATCATGGACACTAAGAGGGGTTTTAAAACATCCTGTCCAATGCACAACCTGTCTGATGAAGTAAGAATGTTTAATATAAAGCAAAAGTATACCTTCTAGAGAAAGTACATGTTATGCCAAATTCTGCTATGTTGGAATTTTGAAGAGTAACTCGAGAAGTTTGAGATACATTTGAATTTCCCTTTATTGCTCCAGTCAGTAAAGACTGAAAACCCAAATCCAGATCTATATCAGATTGTCTTCCTCTTAATTCCTGATATAAGGTAAACAGGGCAATCTTTTTCCTGTCCTCATTCAATACTATACATGCAAACCTCACAGCTGATATAATTGAAACTGAGGAACTAATCTGATTAGACCTGCCAAATTTAATCTCCCCTGCTTGTTAATTTTTTTTTTTTTTTTTTGAGACAGAGTCTCACTCTACTGCCCAGGCTAGAGTGCCATGGCATTGGCCTAGCTCAAAGCAAACTCAAACTCTTGGGCTCAAGCGATCTTCCTGCCTCAGCCCCCTGGGTAGCTAGGACTACAGGCATGTGCCACCGTGCCCGGCTAAATTTTTCTATTTTTAGTTGTTTGGCTAATTTCTTTCTATTTTTAACAGAGAAGGGGTCTCGCTCTTGCTCAGGCTGGTCTCAAACTCCTGAGTTTAAGCAATCCTCCCACCTCAGCCTCCCAGAGTGCTAGGATTACAAGTGTCAGCCACCATGCCTGGCCAGAATATTTTGACCTATATGGCTAAAAGTCACATAGTCAAATAATACATAACTAAACTTTCCCTAGTTTCCTTATAGATGACATCTCTGACTGTGGGTCACTATAGTTACAGGTACTTAAAGTTGCTTTTCAGTAACTGGGGGCAAGCTCTTGTCCAGTGCAAGACAGCTGAGACCACTGACCATTCAAATGGGCCTGCAAAGGTGCCCAAAGACTGACGCTTTGATGTCAGAGGGCCAAAAATTCCACCTCAGATCATGCCAACACCACCATTTTCTGAATATGGGTTCAATGAAGAGCCATGAAGCTTGACTACACGTGGCATGTGTAGCTCACCAATCACCTCACCTTTCCTCACCCACAATCACCATTCCCCACACTTCAGACTACCTTGCTCCTCTATCCTACAAATATCCCTAAAACCCCATCTTTGCAGAGGCAAATTTTAGAATTGTTTTCATGTCTCCTCACATGGTAGCTTTGTGAATAAAATCTTTTCTCTTTTGCAAAACCCATCACCACAGTGATTAGCTTGCTGCATGTGGGCCAAACAAACCTGGCTGGTGACATAATGGTTGCCTTTTTCCCCAATTTCTCACACACACACACACACACACACACACACACACACACAGAGTCTTAAAAAAATATAAATTTTATTATGCAAATACATGCTAAAGGAAAAGTGTACATATTTGAATTTCTGTGGCAGACAAGCCAGGAAGATTAAATTTATATATAACTCCGCTGTGGCCAACAGACAGACATAATGCGTGGCATTCCCAGAGTTGTTGGTTTACGCACAATGCAAGTTGGGTGAACAAGGAGGTACAAATAGTTTTATTTTTCCACTTTTAAAGTGTAGATACGATTATTATATTTAAACATTTTTAAATGTTTGATATTCAGAAATTGTATGTCTTCAGTTATACAAATGTATCAAAGTTTTCCCTTCTGCCTTCTTCTGTATTTTGTGTCTTGGTGATCCACATCACCATTTAGATACTGGGATAAAAGACATGATCCCAGCCATCTAAGAGCTTAGAAAATGAAAGTATATAAATCATAAATTAATTTAATGATTTAAATCAGAAATTGAAATAAGATATAATAATAGTTCTATCCAGTCACTCATTCATGTATTCATTCATTCATCATACAATGCCCAGTGTTTCTCTAGCAAGAACTCCCCTCTGAAGTCATACAGACATAACTAACCAACAAATGAACTTTTTAGCCCATATATACTTAATGTAAAGCCAAAGCTAATTTCCTACCTTACTCCTAACCATTTTCTTCTTCCTGCAGTGTCTCTCTCCTGTTGGACATCACTTCACCAGACCTCCCTCCAGCTCATCTGTCCTGACGGGTAGTGGCCTTGCCGTGCCAGCTGTTACGTGACTTGATTATCACTGCTGTTTGCATTCACACATGTACACGCGTGGAAGACTGCCTCAGCCAACACAATGTGGTCAAACATGGGGCACCTCACATCCAAACAGAACCTCTAAAGAGAACCTCTAGATTCTGCCAGTGCTCATGTTTCTGTCCTATTTTGCTACAGTGGAGGAGAAGTGGAGAAGAATACAGCTGAAAATCGGTAGAAAAGTATCTCAGTATTTAAACAACCATTTAAGCCACATTGGTGTGCAGTGGATGACCGTCAGCGCTGTAAGTGCATGTGCGTCCCAGCCGCTCACATAGTCCACTGCTTGCTGAGCCTCCACTGAACCTCAGAACCTAGCCAGGGTGAACACTCCACCTTCAAGGAGCCTCTCCTCATTTCACCTCCATCTCCATTGGCAGTACCATCATCCACCCAGCCTTAATACTTCAAATTCAGGAACTTTCCCTATCTAGCTGAGAAATAAGAATACTTCCCAGATATCTTTCCGACCAGCCCATCTCTTATCACCTCTAGAACTTGGTTTTAATCATGACTATGCCTCTGCAGGGGCCCCTGGATAGATCTTCCTCTCTCCCTTCTACACACCAACAGTGAAAGTGGCTTTTCTAAAAGAACAATGTGTTGACATCACTCCCCCTCTTAAGAACTTTCAATAGGTCTTCATTTTTATAGATTCAGTTGTAAGGTCTCTAAAGTGACATATCTCTCCTCCACAAGCCAGTCCCCCTACATCTCTAGTTTCATTTGCCACTCCCACCTCTATGTAGAATGTTCCAGAAAAACCAATATGCTTGTAATTCCTCTCACATCCATTGTTTCTCTACCCCTTTGCCTTCACTCATGCTGTACTCATTTTTTTAAAGTTCTTTTCCTTTCTCTTTCCTCAGGCATCACTTAGAACATTTTTTGATTCTTATTCATTAATTCAGATGAATGAATGAATGAATACATGAATGAGTGACTGGATAGAACCATTATTATATCTTATTTCAATTTCTGATTTAAATCATAAATCAATTTATGATCTATATACTTTCATTTTCTAAGCTCTTAGATGGCTGGAATCATGTCTTTTATCCCAGTATCTAAATCAGTGACTAAGAGTAATAACCACTTTTGCTTAAGGACTAGATGAATGAATGCCGGGAAAATTAAATGTTAAAAGAAGATCTGACAAAGAAGGGAGTTCATTATCAAAAACAAGATCTCAAATACTAAATTATACATTTTAGGTAATTCTTAGGGCTGTTTTATTTTCTTTATAAATTCCTTTACAATTTTCTTTTTCTCACTTAATGAGCTAAAGGAATAAAGATATTATTCCTGTTGTGGGTTGGTTATTTAGTATATGTAAGCCAGGAAAAAAGAATTCGGTAGCCTATTAAAATGTATTGAAGCTTATGTGTATGTTTCTTAAACAAATAATTAGAATGTAAGGTAAATCTGACACCATGCTGTCTTGTTTTGTGAAAATTTTTAAATGTTTCAGCATTTTAAGGCAAACCCTTTATTACAGTTAAGATTTAGTTTCAAGCAAGGGATTTATGTGTTTCTGAACCATTAAAAAAAATTAGTTTCTATTTCAGTTAGTTTAGGAAAAGGTAAAGCAAATAGCATAACTCAAGAGATTCATCTTGATTGCCAGGATAGGTTAACATTTAGGGAAGCTTTAGGCCATGAAATAAATATAGTTGGAAGACCCTAAGAGAGGAACCATGACTGTAAATTGAATAGCCAGGGGGAGTTCTGCTATTAAAAAAGACATCATATAGATAAAATCAGGCATTTGGAAATATAGGTTGGGATCTGGGAGAATGTCCTACTGTCCCTTTGAAGATAGGCCTAGAGTTTAGGAAAGGCATTTCCCAAAAGAGATATGGGAAAAGGGACCTTGGCATAATTCTTCCCAGTTAATAGGTTCTGATATAAGTGCAAATAAGTTTGTTCATACCTAGCATTGGAAGCAACATTGGTTAGCAAATTAAGGAGTGGAGTCCATATAAACATGGACAAAATAAATGCGGCATGTTCCTGAAACAAGCTCTTTGCTAGAATTTTACTATTCACCTTTAAGAAACAATGGTGATATAGCACCTCTTGTATTTTCCTGGACAGAGCTGGAACCCATTCTACTAAGTATCTCAAGAATGGAAAAATAAGCAGCACATGTACTCACCAGCAAATTGTTATTAATGGATCAACACCTAAGTGGACATATAGGAGTAGCATTTATTGGGTGTCGGGCAGGTGGGAGGGGGAGGAGGGGATGGGTATATACAAACATAATGAGTGAGATGTGCAATGTTTGGGGGATAGTCATGCTTGAAGCTCTGACTTGAGGGGGAGGGGGAGCATGGGCAATATACATAACCTGAGCATTTATACTTCCATAATATGCTGAAATAAAAAATAAATAAATAAATATAAATTTTTAAAAAAGTATTAATGATCAGTAGCAGATTTCTAAGAAAAAAAAAGATTGCTTATCATTTGCCATTTTATGAAGCATATATTAAAAAAGATAATTCATTGCTAAAGTAAATATAAGTTATTCAGGTAAATGTATAGCTGTGACTGTATAATTTCCAACAGCTGAATACACTTTCTTACTTTGCTGCTGAAGGAGAGCCCAGGGACATAATTGTCCCCAAAAGAGAGGGCTATTTCCTCAAGGCAACTTGAGTTAACAAAGTCTTGTGGAAAATAAATCCTTAGTCAAGAAAAGCCCAGGTGGCAGCTAGATAGATAAACGGTGCCAAATGTCAAATCTAAAAGGCAGTATATAAACTTGTTTACCAGTTTATAGGTTTGTGAAGGCAGTGGTTACCACTTAACCCCACCTCTTAGCATCATACTCAAAACACAGCAAAAATTCAATAGACATCTGTTGTTGGAATAGATGAATAGATAAATAAATGACTATATCAGAATGAAAATGGAAAAATCACACATCAGGACTGGTTATTGGGAGCTGGGGGAATGGGAGGGAGCCTGAGCTAAGAGGCTGATTCAGTGCTGAGGACGTGCTGAATCCTATAGCTTTCCTGTAAGGTCAGGGACAATGTATGTTGCTGGGTTGGTCATTCTCATTTGAAGTAGCTAAACAGGAAAAAAAAAATGAAAATATTTCTAGCCAGTGAAGAAGTAGTTACAGAAATAATAGAATACAAACAACAATAGACCTATTTTTAATCATGTTTTTCTTAGCGCTTTACATTTAGCATTTGTATTTTGTAATGGTTTTCAAAACAATCCATTGTTAGACATTGTACCTTGGCAAGCCTATGTTTTCTTGTCAGTGTATTTAATTAATGACCCTACAATCAATTTGTCAAATCTGTGGGTATTTCAAGCAGTTCTAATTTTTGCAGTAAGATCTTTAATTGAATAATGCTGCGAATGTAAGTATTAAAAATGCTTCCTATAATCCTTACTTCTGGTAATTGGGGGGGGGGAGTGTATTTTACCAAGATGCTTGTAGAATAAACTTTATTTCTCCTGACGAAGAATGAATATTCGTTATGAAAAACTGGGAAATACAAAACAAAAAAAGATAGTGTCATAGAACTGCATCACATCCCCCTGAACCATTGCCGACTGTAGCCATAGCTGCAAATGACAGACCCATGTAAGCTCAGACTCCCTTCTGTCGTTAGCATCATCCTTCAAGCATCCCTGATACATTTCTTGATTTTGTCCCCAGAACTTCTCCAGTGTAGCAGGAAAGTACTCAGCACTTGTGTAACCACAACCTAGAAGCATAGGTGAGTTAATATTCTTGTAGTCAACCCTCAACCAGAAAGAGGGATGGGCAGCAGTGGATAAATGCTGTGGGCTCCAGTCCTTCTGGAAGACATTTGAATACTTCTCAGGAGGTTCCAGTGGAATAGAACCCCTCCTTCCCACAGAAGCGACACTGTTGGCTTTTCCACCTCTTCTGTCTCACTCTCCCCTCACTCCTGCACCTGGTTGCATCTCCTAAGTAAACTAACTGATACCAAATCCTTTTCTCAGCCGATATTTTCAGGAGAACCCAAACCAAGACACATAGTAACAAAATTTACAGCTATGGTTACAGCACCTAAAGATAACCAACTCTAACATTTTGGTGGGCATTCTTCCAATTTGGCCTCTTTTCAAAAACTATATAATAAAATTCTATATTTGGGAATAGCTTGAACATTACCAAATTATGAACACCAAAGGATGAAAACCTCCTTCCTTATGTCTATGAACCCATCTCCAACTTCCTCTCCCTATCAGCAAGTCCTATGACAGTTTGATACAAATCCTTTCTGCCATCTTTTTATGCCCTTTCATATATAAAAATGTATATGCACACTCTACATTTCTTGGTTAATATTGACAGCACTTACAACTACATCTTTTTCTGTATTTCTTTAACCACCTTTCATAAGCTATATAGAGTTATCCTTTTTGTTATCTTATGAATGGTGTATAACCAACCTTTTAATTGCCTCTTTGACCCATGCTATGCCTTCAGTAATACAGAATGAATAAATAAATCAGTAATGGATGGCATACAATTTTAAATTTTAGTAATGCTAAGCAAATCTGAAATTAACAATGTGTTTCAAGTGTTCATGATCTATATTAATCAGCGATTGTTGTCCAATAAACTGTTCCAAAACACAAGACTGAGAACAACAGTCATCTCGAGCAGCCGTGATTCAGCGGGGCACTAGCTACTCCAGGCTGAGATGGGTGAGCAGCAGCCTCGCTTCTCATTGCAAAGTGCAGGTGGTTAAGTTCTCTCCACTTCAGGTCCGGTGGCGGGGATGGCTTTGCGTCCACACGTCTGCCACCTTCTCCAGGGATTGCTGATGTGAATGCTTGTTGTATCAGCTATGCTGCTTTCATGTTAATAGAAAACTGGCCAAAAAATTCCCTAGTATGGTATAAAATGTAACTGATCAAAATGGTATTAATTAGGACTGTAATTTAGTCCTTCTCTCTCTGCCATCAGTGTTACATTGCATTATGTATTATCTCTAAACAGGGAATAACTCTTTCCTGGAAATAGGCTCCTTTCTACTAATTTCAACTATAGAGGCTTTTAATTAATGACAAGTTTTAGATATTGTTTTAAAATATATATATTTTTTTATTTTTGAAAAGCAAACACACACACACACACAAAATAAACAACAAGAAATGTTTTTCATGCCTAGTGTATAAACACTGGTCTTCTCCGAAACATATAAAAGTTTTATGGGATGGCATTATCTTACATACTCCTGTTAGGTGCCTACACAGACGAGTTTGGGATAATCAAGGTCCAATTACTCAACAATGAAGATGAGGTCTTCAATTTCTTCTTTTATGGTTGAGTTTTCTCCTATGAAATCTAGACCAGGATTCAGGCCACGTCATACTCTTACTCCAATGGAAGAGCAGTTTGTAGTGACAGTTCTTATTTAAGCCAACCCATTGGTAGCTAGTTCATTGCTTCTCTCTTCTGCTTCTGGCAAATGCATTTAAAAGCAGCTGCAGCTGTTACAACCCAGAGAAGGTGTTCAGTGATTTTGAGCTGAGTGTTCATCCCTTCCACACTGACTGTCGTGTCTTGCCTGTGCTGTATATTCTCTTTACTGGCTGTATCTGAATACTGAGGATTCTCAAAACCATCACAGCATCATGGTTCAAAATGTGGAAAGGGAAAAAGTGATAACCCTGTGCAATGCAATTCTGACATTAACTATCCAGAGTTAAGCCAAACTTTACAAGGTAAGCGCTGCTCCATAAAACTGCCCTCACTTCAGATACCAGCTGCAAACTTGGGGATTCCTAAGCCATCCCCTCTTCTTACCATCTGGCCATAAATTTGGGGATTTCCCCCACCCTCTCTGTTTTGACGATTTGCTAGAATGACTTATAAAACTCAGCAAAGTATCACACTTATAATCACAGTTTTATTATGGCAATGAAGGGTACAAATAAGAAGAGATGTAGAGGACAAGGTTTGGGGGCATCACACATGAAAAGCTTCTGAGTCCACTCACTGTGAAGCCAGGACGTGTCATCCTCTTGGCACTTTCATGTATATTATCAACCAGGAAACTCACATGAGCTTAGCGTCCAGATAAGCCCACGTGAGTTTCCTGGTTGGTATGTAGGTTTGATTGCTTGAATCACTGGCCATGAGGTTGAACTCAATCTCCAGCCTCCCTCCCTTTCTTGGAAGCCAAGCTAACATCAAGTGGATCAAAGCCCCAAGCCTCTAATTACATGGTCGATCTTTCTGGTACAGACATACCTCACCCTAAACCTTTCTTTCCTTAGCATAAACTTACCTCTGGTCCAAGTGACCAACCATGAATAACAAAGACATTCCTGCCACTTGGGAACTTCCCTCCCTCCCAGGAACTATGGATAAAGACCAGCCAAATTCTTTAGTATATAATACTTTGGCATATATGACTGAATATCTAAAACAAATCTCTGTTATTTGATCCCTAAAACAAAAAGAAGAGGAAGCTGTATGAGTAGAGAGAAGTGATGTTCTTTGTAAAGCCAGAGAAGCAAGTATAAATATATCTATTAATAATTCTCATATCAGAGCATCACAATCTAGGGATTTAACACAAGTACAAAAATACAATAATGAAAGGAAAACCAAACTCTTAAAGTTGAGCAAAAAGAGTCAGAATGCTTGGATTTGAAATCCAGGTCTGTCTTAGCTAATTCTCCCTTTCAGCAAATCACTTAAACCCTCTGAACTACTCAATTTCCTCACCTCTAAAGTAGGAATAAAATATCTTGCAGGGATGTTATAAAGAATATATTTGGTGGGGGCGGAGCAAGATGGCGGACGAATAACACCGCCAGACAGAGGGTCTCTACAGAAAAGACCAATTCTAGCAGAAACTAGAGGAAAGAAGCAAGAAGACGAGCATACAGCGGACAAGGGCCGGAAGGAGGGGTACCTGAGACCCCGGGAGACTCCACGGGAGGAGGCTGCGGAGGAGAACTGGAGGCTGAGACCACCGGAGCAGCCCGGAGACCAGCGGCAAGGGTAGGTGGATTCGCTGTTTCCCCTCCCCTGCATTCGGGACTGCTGGCGGGCTCCCCAGTGGGTGGAGAGACCTGCGGACATCAGCCCAGAGACTGCCGCCGCTTGCCAACGGTGAGCCTGTAGCAGACGTGGCACCAGGTTCCCAACTTCCTCCGGGCACCTCCGTGTGCACGGACCCGAGCCGCGCGGCAGGCGCCATATTGCCTCCTCCTCCCCTCCGCCGACCCTACCCGCGGCTGCCCAGAGAGACAATACAGCCACCAGCCGGAGGCACCTCCAGGGAACGGGACCTTCCCGTTTGGGACCCCGCCCGCCCTCCCAGGTGCTGCTGGCACCGTGTTCCCAGGAAAACGGTGCCGACTCAGAGGCTGAGAGACATAGATCCAGCTTGGGCTCCCTGTGGGTGAATTAGGACCGGAAATCCTCTCCCTGGTGGGAATACAGTTTGAACTCTGGGACCCAGAGGTCGGACCTGCAGACCAGATCCCCTGCACCGAGGGCTAGCATTGCCCCGGGCACAGAAGGATTATACGCGAACAGCCTACTGAGGGCTGTGTGCCTCCAGGGGCGGATCGGCGTCCTAGAGGGCAACCCTCCTCCCAGGAGGAGGCCGTGCGCCCAACCCAGGTGGCGTTCCTGTGCAGGGAACCTCCCCGCCGGCACCACAGTCCGGGGAGGCCTGGTGGCTTGTGGTCTGGCCTGCTGGCAGAGGCCCAGGAGTAGCTGCAGAGTTGGGGAGGGTGGAAAGAAGCGAGGCCTGCTGCAGACTGCGGGTCTCAGACAGCCCCACCCCCACCTCCAGACTTTCTGGCTGAGCGGGACCATTCCAGCCCTGCCCTGACAGCTTTCCCTGTAAGCTGAGAACAGAACTTTGACCCCTGCTAACGGCCTGAGGGCAGGCTTACCCAACCCAGCTCCGCCCAGAACGAGAGCTGATAACAGGACTCAAAATCAACACCATAACCTGTCCCTCCAAGCAAACGCCACCTACTGACAGGGGCGGCATCTTGCACAGCCTTTCCACGGCATCCACTGACTCAATATACAGGGAGTGGTCCAATTTCACCCACAGGCACCACCTAACGCCTCAGAAACTAAACAAGGTGTGTGAATACCCAAACAATAACCTAAGGAAAGAAACAACAACTGATCGACATGGGAAGAAGTCAGCGAAAGAACTCAGGAAATATGAAGAACCAAACGGAAAACACACCCCCAAGGAGGAGCACCAGCCCCCTAGAAACGGACACCGACCAAAATCAGGCAACCAATATGACAGAAAAGGAATTTCGTATGTGGATCATAAGAACACTCACCCAGCTGCAACAACAACTCAATAACCAACACCAAGAAAACACAAAAAACCTCCAAGAAATGGAACAAAGGTTCAACAAAGAGATTGACACAGTGAAGAAAACTTTAACCGAAGTCCTGGAGATGAAGAATCAACTCAGAGAACTACAAAATACTGTGGAAAGTCTCAAGAACAGGGTAGATCAAGCAGAAGAAAGAATCTCAGAGCTTGAAGATAACACCTTCCAATTAAATAAATCAGTCACAGAAATAGAGCAGAGAAACAAGAGAAAAGACCAAAGCCTACAAGAGCTGTGGGATTATGTGAAAAAACCTAACGTGAGGGTCATAGGTTTAGCCGAAGGGGAGGAAGACAACACTCAAGGGCTGGACAAGCTTTTTGAAGATATAATAGAGGAAAATTTCCCAGGCCTTGCTCAAAATCTCGATATACAAGTTCAAGAAGCCCAGAGGACCCCTGGGAGATTCAATGCAAACAGGAAGACGTCACGTCATGCAGTCATCAGACTGACCAAAGTATCAACTAAAGAGGCCCTTCTAAGAGCTGTAAGACAAAAGAAGCAAGTGACATACAAGGGAAAGCCAATTCGAATAACATCAGACTTCTCTAATGAGACTTTACAAGCAAGGAGAGACTGGGGCCCCATTCTCACTCTTTTGAAACAAAACAATGCCCAGCCTAGAATATTATTCCCTGCAAAACTAAGCTTCATATATGAAGGAGAAATAAAAACATTCTCAGACAAGCAAAGGCTCAGAGAATTCACCAAGACAAGACCAGCCCTACAAGAAGTACTTAAAACAGCGTTACGCACGGAACATCATAATAATAATCCACGGATATAAAAACAACCAAAACCCAAAGATATTAAAGGCCAGATATTACAATGGCTCAAGACAGAAATCATAGCAACAACATCCAACCCAACAGAATGATCAGTAATCTACCTTACCTATCAGTTCTCTCAATAAATGTGAATGGCTTAAACTCTCCACTCAAGAGACATAGGCTGGCTGAATGGATAAGAAAATACAGGCCAAGTATATGCTGTCTTCAGGAAACACATTTAACCTGCAAGGATGCACATAGACTAAAAATAAAAGGGTGGAGATCAATATTCCAAGCAAATAGAAACCAAAAGAAGGCTGGTGTGGCAGTTCTAATTTCAGACGATTTAGTTTTTAAACCAACAAAAGTAGTAAAAGACAAAGAGGGTCATTATATAATGGTGAAGGGCACAGTCCAACAAGAGGAGATAACAATTTTAAATATATATGCACCCAACTTAGGTGCACCCAGATTCATAAAGCAAACCTTACTGGAGCTAAGCAAATGGATTAATAGCAACTCCATAATCGCCGGAGATTTCAACACCCCACTGACGGCACGAGACAGATCCTCCAAACAGAAAATTAATAAAGAAATAATGGACTTAAACAAAACTCTAGAACAATTGGGTCTGACAGACATCTACAGAACATTCTACCCAAAATCCACTGAATATACGTTCTTCTCATCAGCTCACGGGACATTCTCTAAGATTGACCATATCCTAGGACACAAAGAAAATCTCAAGAAATTTAAAAAAATAGAAATCATACCATGTACTTTCTCAGATCACAGTGGAATAAAACTAGAAATCAACCCTAACAGAAACTCACATTTCTACACAAAAACGTGGAAATTAAACAACCTCCTACTAAATGATTACTTCGTAAATGAAGAAATCAAGACGGAAATAAAAAACTTCTATGAAGAAAACGACAATGGAGAGACAAGTTATCAACTCCTCTGGGACACAGCTAAAGCAGTTCTGAGAGGAAAGTTTATCTCCATAAATGCCTATAACCAAAAGGCAAGAAGATCACAAATAGACAATCTAATGAAACGACTCAAAGAGCTGGAAAAAGAAGAACAGACCAACCCCAAACCCAGCAGAAGAAGTGAAATCAACAAGATCAAATCAGAACTAAACGAAATTGAAAACAGGAAAGCTATTCAGGAGATTAATAAAACAAAAAGTTGGTTCTTTGAAAAAATAAACAAGATTGACACGCCATTGGCTAAGCTAACGAAAAGCAGAAAAGAGAAATCTCTAATAAGCTCCATCAGGAATAAAAAAGGAGATATCACAACTGATCCCAAAGAGATACAAGATACAATTTATGAATACTACAAAAATCTTTATGCACACAAACTGGAAAATGTGGAGGAAATGGACAAATTTCTAGAAACACACAGCCTCCCTAGGCTCAACCAGGAAGAAATAGATTCCCTGAACAGACCAATCTCAACAGCTGAAATAGAAACAGCAATTAAAAATCTCCCTAAAAAGAAAAGTCCCGGTCCAGATGGCTTCACACCTGAATTTTACCATACTTACAAAGAAGAACTAGTACCTATCTTGCAGAAACTATTCCACAACATCGAGAAGAACGGAAACCTCCCCGACACCTTTTATGAAGCGAATATTACTCTGATACCAAAACCAGGAAAGGATGCAACAAAAAAAGAAAACTACAGACCAATATCCCTAATGAATATAGATGCAAAAATTTTCAACAAAATCTTAGCTAACCGAATCCAGACACTTATCAAAAAAATAATCCACCACGACCAAGTGGGCTTCATCCCAGGGATGCAGGGATGGTTCAACATACGTAAATCTATAAATGCAATTCACCACATCAACAGAAGCAAAAACAAAGACCACATGATTCTTTCAATAGATGCAGAAAAAGCTTTTGACAAAATTCAACACCCTTTCATGATACGAACACTTAAGAAAATAGGCATAGAAGGGACATACCTAAAAATGATACAAGCCATATATGACAGACCCGTAGCCAACATCATACTGAATGGGGAAAGACTGAAATCATTCCCACTTAGAACTGGAACCAGACAAGGCTGCCCACTATCTCCACTTCTATTCAACATAGTGCTGGAAGTCTTGGCTACAGCAATCAGACAGGAAAATGGAATCAAAGGTATCCAAATAGGGGCAGAAGAGATCAAACTTTCACTGTTTGCTGATGATATGATATTGTATCTAGAAAACCCCAAGGATTCAACCAAGAAACTCCTGGAACTGATCAATGAATTTAGTAAAGTCTCAGGATACAAAATTAATACACAGAAATCAGAGGCATTCATATACGCCAACAACAATCTAATTGAGAACCAAATCAAAGACTCAATTCCCTTCACAATAGCAACAAAGAAATTAAAGTACCTAGGAATATATTTAACCAAAGAGGTAAAAGACCTCTACAGGGAGAACTATGAAACACTGAGGAAGGAAATAGCAGAGGATGTAAACAGATGGAAATCCATACCATGCTCGTGGATCGGCAGACTCAATATCATCAAAATGTCTATACTACCCAAACTGATCTACAGATTCAATGCAATACCTATTAAAATCCCATCAGCATTCTTCACAGATATAGAAAAAATAATTTTACGCTTCGTATGGAACCAAAGAAGACCCCGAATATCAAGAGCAATTCTAGGCAACAAAAACAAAATGGGAGGCATTAATATGCCAGATATTAAACTATACTACAAAGCTGTAGTAATTAAAACAATATGGTATTGGCACAAAAACAGGAATATTGACCAGTGGAACAGATGTGAGAATTCTGATATAAAACCATCCTCATATAGCCGTCTCATCTTTGACAAAGCAGACAAAAACATACGCTGGGGAAAAGAATCCCTCTTCAATAAATGGTGCTGGGAAAACTGGATAGCCACCTGTAGAAGGCTAAAACAGGACCCACACCTTTCACCTCTCACAAAAACCAACTCACGCTGGATAACAGACTTAAACCTAAGATATGAAACTATTAGAACTCTAGAGGAAAAAGTTGGAAACACTCTCCTAGACATCGGCCTGGGCAAAGAGTTTATGAAGAAGTCCCCAAAGGCAATCACAGCAGCAACAAAAATAAATAAATGGGACATGATCAAACTACAAAGCTTCTGCACAGCCAAAGAAATAGTCATGAAAGTAAACAGACAACCTACAGAATGGGAGAAAATTTTTGCATCCTATGCATCCGATAAGGGACTGATAACTAGAATATACTTAGAACTCACGAAAATTAGGAAGAAAAAATCAAATAACCCCATTAAAAAGTGGGCAAAGGACTTGAACAGAAATTTTTCTAAAGAAGACAGAAGAATGGCCAACAAACATATGAAGAAATGCTCAACATCTCTAATCATCAGGGAAATGCAAATCAAAACCACAATGAGATATCACTTAACCCCAGTGAGAATGGCCTTTATCAAAAAATCTCCAAACAATAAATGCTGGCGTGGTTGCGGAGAGAGAGGAACACTCCTACACTGCTGGTGGGACTGCAAACTAGTTCAACCTCTGTGGAAAGCAATATGGAGATACCTTAAAGCGATACAAGTGAATCTACCATTTGATCCAGCAATCCCATTGCTGGGCATCTACCCAAATGATCCAGTGACACTCTACAAAAAAGACACCTGCACTCGAATGTTTATAGCAGCACAATTCATAATTGCAAGGCTGTGGAAACAGCCCAAGTGCCCATCAATCAAAGAATGGATTAATAAAATGTGGTATATGTACACCATGGAGTACTATTCAGCTCTAAGAAACAATGGTGATATAGCACACCTTATATTTTCCTGGTTAGAGCTGGAACCCATACTACTAAGTGAAGTATCCCAAGAATGGAAAAACAAGCACCAGATATATTCTCCAGCAAACTGGTATTAACCGAGTAGCACCTAAGTGGACACATAGGTGCTACAGTAATAGGGTATTGGGCAGGTGGGAGGGGGGAGGGGGGCGGGTATATACATACATAGTGAGTGAGATGTGCACCATCTGGGGGATGGTCATGATGGAGACTCAGACTTTTGGGGGGAGGGGGGGAAATGGGCATTTATTGAAACCTTAAAATCTGTACCCCCATAATATGCCAAAATAAAAAAAAATAATTAAAAAAAAAAAAAAAAAAAAAAAGAATATATTTGGTGAATAAAAATGATATTTAGGTTGGGGATAAATATCTCCTTGGAGGGGAATCTGACTCCAATACAAAATTTTTATTCCCCAAATTGTGGCGATTCAGGGGCTCAATCCCAGTCACACGACTTTTATTTCTCTATGAAGTTGTGCTTAGAGACAATTAGGAGAAATTATGTACCAACCAGTGATGGACTTTGCAAACTAATAATTACTGGACCAGTGGCAGATATGATTGGGATAAATTTTTAGAAACTCAGATTTACTAAATCTGGTTTCTTTCTGCTATTTGGGCAGAAAATTTGACATTCTCTCCTGGAAAGCCTTCAAGAGTAACAAATGACATAAAACACTTTTCCATAACGTTGCTGGCAATGAACAGGCATCTACTTTGAAATTCCATACACAGTTGATGCTTTCCTCTGCAATGGCTACAACCTTTAAGCAACCTGTTCTAAACAGTATCACAAAATCCTGCAGGCTATTAACTTGAGGATTTTTGCTTTGTTTTGTTTTCAGAGGCTGTCAAGTTCTGATTGGCAAATGATCTACGGACGGTTAATATGTGCTTCCACAGGTCTAGAGTTCTTGCAGCTAAGGAAATTAAATGCCCTTATCTTCCCTATATGTGAACTAAAAGAAATGCAGGTCCTGAACTGGATGTCAAGATACAAATGTCTTGAAACATGCTGACTTTGCCTTTATACATAACTGCCCTTCCTGCTCTCCAGCTTTCCAAGTGGGCCCATCAAATTATCAGCCAGCAACTATATTCCAGCAGCTTTTATTCTTATAGGCAGCTTCTTTGTAAGGGATGAGAAAAATGTTTGAGAAGCAGAATTTTTTGCCAAGGTGAGAGGATTTATTTTATTGTAGAAAGAACTTATATAAGGCAAGAGGATAGTGTGATTATGTGATTACACTATGAAGCACTCCCAGATATTGATTACTATGTTCTAGGTACTTGATGTACATTATGCACTTAATGTGCTTTATATGCCTTGTTTCATTTACTATTCACATGGATCCATATGATTAGCATTATTACTGTTCAGGCTGAGAACATTTAAGAGAATTGCAACAGGTGGTAATGCCAGAAAGTGCTAGAGTCAGTTTGTATGCCATTCAGGCCTCTGTTCCTAAAGACTACACTCTACTGCCTGTCTGGGGAAAGATATTTAACAAAAAATCATATGGGCAAGGCTTTATGCATGCTGTCAAACAGAAACAAGATGAGGCCGGGCGCGGTGGCTCACGCCTGTAACCTTAGCACTCTGGGAGGCCGAGGCGGGTGGATTGCTCAAGGTCAGGAGTTCGAAACCAGCCTGAGCGAGACCCTGTCTCTACCATAAAAATAGAAAGAAATTAATTGGCCAACTGATATATATAATATAAAAATCAGCCGGGCATGGTGGCTCATGCCTGTAGTCCCAGCTACTCGGGAGGCTGAGGCAGGAGGATCGCTTGAGCCCAGGAGTTTGAGGTTGCTGTGAGCTAGGCTGACACCACGGCACTCATTCTAGCCTAGGCAAGAAAGCGAGACTCTGTCTCCAAAAAAAAAAAAAAAAAAGAAACAAGATGACATCCCGAAATTCAAGGGATATTTAATCTATCTTAATATGTGAAAAGACTGTCCAGTAGTCAGAAGGGTCCTGATTTGAATCAGGTTGCCTATGAGTTGGTGAGCTCCTTGCTATTGATGGGGTTCAAGAAGATGGGAAATAAATACTTTGTGGGATGTAGCCAAGGGGAATATTGCATTCTGCGAACTTAGAAACAATCCATTCTAAGTCCAGACAAAACTTACTAAGCATCAAATGTCCAAGACCTTTATATCCACTTCAGTCCTTCAGTTACTCTTATCTGATTACTTCCTACTTATATATTATTTTCAATTTACCACTTTCTGTTGAGCATTCTAAAGGGCAATAACTAGATCAACTTAGCTCCCAGAAGAGGAATTCAAGGAGCAAAGACTTCTCCAAGAACTCCTAGAAAAATGGTGTTGTGAAGAGTTCATTTCTACCCTCCTAAAACCAATCCTTAGCTAGCAGTATAAACCTATGATTTATACTGACATTCTTCTAGTGTCCTTGGTGAATCATAATCATATCAGGTTATGAATACTCATATGAATCTGTCCTCTACTATTTCCTATAGGTTCATGGGAGTTAAAAGAGAGACTCAACAGCTGCAATTAAAAAAAAAATCCTGAAACAATGATTAGTAACATTTTTGAGACCATTTTACAAATATACACAGATATAGAAACCTCTAGAAACCTAGAATAAAGGAGAAAACCAAGACAAAATTATTAATATTCAAGAAAGGTGATTCAGTTTGATTCAGAAAAGAGATAACAAAAAATGTAAAGACATTTTTGTTATAACTTTCAACTTTTCACCTTTGGCTCCAGATCAAATGCAACCAATAGGCTGGAGACAAGCTCAGGGATCTGCAGCAGAACCAACCAGCTGAGCCTTGACTTCATCAGGCAGGTAATTGTTAACATGAACACCCATGTGCATTAAAAATATGTATAAATAGCTGAGATGTGAAGTCACTCTGATGTTATCTTTTCAAAGCAATCGAGTCTGGGTTTTTTGTTACTAAGCTAGATTTAGTTAATGATAAAATTATTTATCAAATATATAAAGTTGTGTTGCCACAACCACCACTGCCTAAAGGGCCCTGAGTGGGATGGAAGCCAGCACAGCCACAGCCTTTGGATATGGGTGGACCCATGCCATCCTGCATAGGCACCCTGGGTGCTGTGGTCTGTGCATGCCCCACCCTACTCACACACCCCATCCTGCTGGCCAGACCCACCTCACGTGCGCACCTGGCACCAGGCTCCAGTCCTGCCACAGTGGACTGGTGACACCCACAGGGGAACAGGGAGATGTGTATGTGTGAGTGTGTGAGTGTAAGTGGAGATGCAGCAGAGAGCACTACTAAAGTCTCAAAGTACATCCACCCAGGGTGGATGGTGGTCAAGCTTTGGGAGTAGGGTGGTCTCCAGGGTGGTCAAGCTTTGGGAGTAGGGCCTAAGCACACTAGCCAGGGCATACATCCCTGTCTCCACTGAGCAACAGAGGTCCCAGCAGAGGAGAATGATGTACATACCATATCTGCTATCTGTTTTGAGCTGAGAGAAGTAGACCCAGATGAGAAACAAACAGCATAAAAACTCTGGCAACATGAAGAAACAGGCTATCTCAATATCCCCAAAGAATTATGATAATGAACTCTAATCAAAAGGAAATTGTTTCAATGGTGGATACGGAATTCAGATTATGGATGGCAAGTAAGATGAATGGAATTGAGGAGATGGTAGAAAACTATCTTCAAGAAACTAAAAAAATAAAAAATTAGGATATGAACAAAAAATTCACTAAAGAGATAACATTAGAAAAGAGATAACAGACTTAAAGAAATGAAACCATAAATTAAGAAATTTCAAAATATAGCAGAAAACTTTAGCAACAGCTTAGAGAAAGCAGAGAAAAGAATTTCAAAGCTTGAACACAAGGATTTCAAAGTTACCCAGTCAGTAAAAAATTTAGAAAAAAAGACAAAAAAGAATGAACAATCATTGTGAGGAATGTGGAATTATCTAAAATGAACAACTATAAGATTATAAGTATTCTTGAGGGAAAAGAAGAAAAAATAATAAGCATAGAATACCTATTTGAGAGAATAATAGAGAAAAACTTCCCTGGTATATATCCAGATACAAAAGGGTCATCAAACACCTGGAAGATTTATAGCAAATAGGACATCACTATGACATATAGTCATCAGCCTACCCAAAGTCAAAGTAAAGGAAAAAATTCAACAAGCTGCAAGACAAAAGCAACTAGATACTTATAAAGGAAAACCCATAAGACTAACAGCAGACCTCTTAGCAGAGATCATTAAAGCCAGAAGGGATAGAGATCCCATTTTTAGTCCTCTGAAATAGAATAACTGCCAGGCAAGGATTTTGTAACCTGCAAAACTAAGTTGTATAAATGAAGGAGAAATAAAATCTTTTCCACACAAGCAAACACTAAGGAAATTTGTCTCCACTAGACCTGTCCTACAGGAATTATTTAAAGGTGCTTTATACATGGAAAAGAACAATCAAAACCCATCAATGTAAACACATCCCAAAATTAAAGCTCACAATTTTTATAAAAAAGTAACACAAACGAGAAAACAAAAAAACTCAACATGACAAACAGAACAGTCTCTCACATATCAGTACTAACATTGAACATAAATGTTCTTAATCTTCCATTTAAAAAATATAAACTGGCTAAATGGATAAAAAGATACACCCCAATTATCTACTCTCTCCAAGAAACCCATCTAATTCATAACAATACTCATAGGCTCAAGGGATAGGGATGAAAAAAATATTCCATGGACATGAAAACCAAAAGCAAGCAGGAGTAGCTATTCTCATATCAGATAAAATACACTTTAAATCAACAGCGATTAAAAAAACAATAGCTGGTCACTATCTTAAGATTAAGTATGAAATGTATGATTTTCTTAAGTACTAAGTTAGATAGTTGATATCCCTGACATTTCACTGTGATTCTTGTTTTATTTTCATTGTAAAGGTACATCCTTAGCCTTTCAAACACATGTTTTAGCTTGTGATTATCTTTCACAAAACTTTTAGAGCAATTTTTATAAAACCATAGATAAGTCAAAAAATCATGTTATTTTTAAACATGAGTTCCATCATGGAACCAATGCAGTAAAGATAGCTTAAAATCAATGAAGTGTTTGGGAAGGATATAGCTAATGAACACACAGTGTGTCAATGGTTTGAGAAGTTCCATTCTAATGATTTTAATCTTGAAAATGAGCCACATGGGCAACCTGAGACCAAGGTGGATAATGATGAGCTGAAAGCTATAGTGGAAGACAATCCATCTCAACCTTGCATGGATTAGTAGCAAGGTTTGATATTACTAGTCCAATAATATTGTACCATTTGAAACAAACTGGAAAGGTAAAGAAGCTGGATAGATGGGTACCATGAATTAGAATTCATCTCATGAATTATTGAAATATGAATATTGGACTTAGGACTATAGAAAAAATGGACCTAACAGACATCTACAGAGCATTCTACTGCAAAACTGCAAAATATACATTATTCTCGTCAGCATATTGAACATTCTCCAAGATAGAACAGTTGATGGCCCACAAAACAAGTTTCAGAAAATTCAGAAATCAAAATTATTTAAGTTTCCTCCTCAGATCACAGTAGAATAAAACTAAAAATCAACTCCAAAAGGAATTCTAAAATCAACATAAAGTCATGAAAATTAAACAGCCTGCTGCAGAATGATCCTTGGGTTGATGATAAATTTAAGATGGAATTCAAAAGATTTTGAACTGAAAAACAATCATGACACAAACATCCAAAATTTAGGGGATACAGGAAAATCACTGTTAACAGGTAAATTCACAACCTTAAATGTTAATATCAAAAGGCAGAAAGATCACAAATTAACAACCTAATGTCACAGTTCAAGGAACTTGAAAAAGAAGAACAACCATACCCAAAACTAACATATGAAAAGAAATAACAAAGCTCAGAGCAGAACTAAATGAAATGAAAACCAAAAAAATGTACAAAGGGTCAATGAAATAAATCATTAGTTCTTTGAAAAGATAAACAAAATTGATAGACCTCTAGCTAGATTAACCAAAAATAGAAGAGAAAGGAATCAAACAAGCTCAATTAGGAATGAAAAAGCAAACATTACAACTGATATTGTAGAAATACAGAACATCATCTATGATTACTATGAAAATTTCTACACAATTAGAAAATCTAAAGGAAATGGATAAATGTTTGGAAAAACATGACCTCCCAAGCTACAATTACAAAGAAATAGAAATCTTGAACAGATCAATAATGAGTAATGAGACTGAAACAGTAATAAAAATTCTCCCAACTAAAAAAGTCCCAAACCAGACTGATTTACAGCCAAATTCTACCAGACCTACAAAGAAGAATTGGCATTCATTCTACTGAAACAGTTCCATAACACTGAGTAGAAGGAAATCTTCTCTAACTCATTCTATGAAGCCAGCATCACCCTGATACCAAAGGCAGGAATGGAATCAACCATTACCGTGAGAAAGGAACCAAGTACTACATTTTGATTGGTTGAAATTCTCTGAAATATGTGTTAGGTTTTGAGTCTTGTTAAAATTGAACTTTTATCTCTGAAAGGACCATATGGAGGTGAGTAGTTCTTACACTTTTTCCTTCAATGGATCAAGATTTTCTCCTGAAGTTGTTAATGTAAACTACATAAAAATGGGAGGCCCATTACACATCTTAGGGCTTGAGTTTATCCAGAATCGAGGCCTGAAATAAATCAGTATAAACCTCAGGTAAGCTTGGTCGAGATTTTTAAATATCCACATTGTCTTGGCTGAATCATAGTTGGCTGAGTATTATATGGTGAGTAAGGGGAGCCTCCATTTTTGTACCTTGAAGAATCACTGTAGCCTTGATGGAAAGGTATGCCATTAGCCATGGAAGAGGCCAGAACCAAGGTCCAGCTATGCCATCCCATACATTTCAGGACCAACTGGCACTGACGTGCTTTTATGAATGTTCTCCTCATACTGCCCTAATGTCTGGTGGGGGCGATCATGTAATCTGCTATTTAAACTGGGACAATTTTAAGAGTAAAATGAGAAACATGGTTAAACTTAGACTATCCCAATTACACCCAGACTTCCAAGCACCTTAACTAGTGGTGGAGTATTGGTAAGTGATTAAAGATTCTTCACCCCTGGGGCTGAGTGTATTAATGTTTCACAGCCTGGGAGGAGAGCTAGCCCATGACGTTAATCCACTGGTCTTCAATGCTGATTCTAGTGCCTTGGTGACTCATTTCTGCACTAGTAACTTCAACTTGGAGATAGTGATTGGCAGCCTCAGAAGTGGAACAATGTACAAGGTAGAATAGAGAGAATGCAAAATGTCCTTAGCACTCAGGCCATATGAAGGCTAAAGGAGCAGTATTGAGCTGTCTTCATTCTTAGGGTCAAAATGTAAGTTGGACCTCCCAGTGGAAGTAGACAAAGAATCCCAAAAGAAATGAGAGAAAATAGTGTATATATTCCTCCTCAAACACCTGTCATACTGGGAGTTGGAGAGAAGATAAAACATAAGAAAAAAACTCAAAAAAAGGTGTGTGCATGTGTGCTGTGTGCATGTAAGGGTTTGTGTGAGACATAGGTACAAATGACGACAATGAGACATAGGTACAAATGACGACAATGAAAGACAATGAAAGAGAATAAAGTGAATCCAGAATTCAGAAGGAGAATTGTGCAGCATTAACAGAGTGATTATAAAGGAGAAGAGTAAAGTGGGCTTTGGTGGAGAAGAAGCAAAAGGTGTGTGGGGCATGCATTTTGTAGGCCATTCCATATATTAAATACAATGGAGGTGAGAAGGCCAAAGTCTGGCTTTGGGGAGGGTTGAATTTGATCTATCCAGACACACAGCTAGAAGGAAGTTCTAAAGGTTACTATGACAGGAGCTGTCACTTTTAGCTGGTACATCTGCCAAACAGACCCTCTGGACTTTTCCCTGTGTCAACACAGTGAGAAAGTATCATCTAAAGGTCTTGCCTGCAACTTTTATTTAATACCAAAGTGTAGGCTGTTTACTTTCCATTAAAGGGGGTGGAGCAGTGATATGAACAAACACCTTTCTTAGTGGACTATATTACCAAAGTAGAATGTCACAAGACACAAAACCAGAAATAGCAAAAGTGGGGAGTGACTTCCCAATATGGAGAAGGGATGAGTGAGAGACTTCCAGCAGCCCATATTCCTACTGTGGAATCATGTAATTCTGGCCATGGGAAAACCCCTTTGACCTTCCCAAGCCTTGAAACTAACATATAAAGCCACTCAGAGACTGGGACAGAACCTCTCCAGGAAGGGAGCCCATACTGGGTCTCACAGGTTTTCTGGACCTAAGCAGACACAACGAGACATCATTTTCAAACCTAGCCTCTGGCAAATTGCACACTGTCCTGAGACCCAGAAGAACTGGGACTAGGCATTATGGAAACTTGGGCTGTGCTGCTTGGACAGTGGAGCAAGTCAGGAGCATTCCAGCAGCCAGAGCTAGGAAGTGAGTGAGGTCTGGATGGCAATGGCTGGTGTGTAAAAATGAGCATTGCTGTGATGTGAGACAAGGATATGAGCAGAGCACAAGTTGTTCTGGAACTGGTTGCAAACTGAGCAGGACTCCTGGAGCCAGGGCAGGAGGACAAGCCTCACTGGGACTGGGACATGAAAGGGATATGTGTTCCCCATCCATCATCCCAGGCTATGGGTACCAAGGGTATCCCCACCATCTCCAGTGTTGGGATCTAAGTGCAGCTGCTACTACCTTTTAATCTAGCACTCTGCATGAGGTTTGAGGATCACTGCACCCCCACCCACCTTGGTTGGTGCTGACTCTCACCATTTGGGGGATTGGGTACAAGCCCAACAAGCTCAGATTCATTCCCACTCCAAAACAAAGGACATAGCCAGTCCTTGGGTCCTTGGGATTTCCCAACCCAATTCTTCATCTTGGGCACCAAAACACTCTTCCCAAGAGCTTGAGGTTGCTTGGTCTTAAAGTCCCAGCTGCTACTACCTCAGCTGGAACATACTGGCCCAATCCATTGCAACTACTTCTAACATTAACACACACCACTCGGGACCCAGAGAATCATCCCACAGTTGCTATTCCCATTGTCCACAACAGGCTGGCACCCAAGGGACCTGAGAACCTGCCTGCTCAACAGATCTACTGCTGCCACCACTGGTATCAGAGCAAGCTACCTGGAGGTCCAAGAATCAATCCACCAGTAACCACCAACAGAGGTGCCAGCACGCACAGGCTTAAAGCATAAAGATAGGCATGTTCAGTCCAATATTGCCACCATTTGAACTTGAAGATGGCCCACCTGGTATCCTACCCCCCAGTACAACTTAAACACAGTCTCCAATAATAACCATACCCTAACCCACTAAGGAAATCACAGATTCCATCAATGCTGTTTACAGCCAATGGTATCATACAGAGAATACACTATTGCATGCACACAGAATCAAAGTCAAATTACCCTACCCAACAGATGTACCCATAGATACATCTTTAGAAAAAAGTTCTTCCTTACAAAAGTAAATTCAAAAATAGGAAAAAGTGACTACTACACCAGATATGCAGATATCAACATAAAGACCTGGAGAAACAGGAGAGAGCAAGGAAATATGATACCTCCAAAGGAATAAAATAATTCTTCAACAATAGATCTTAATCAAAAAGAAATTTTGAAAAGCTCAGATAAAGAATTTAAAATATTGATTTTAAAGAAGCTCAGTGAGCTACAAAAAATTTTGAAAAACAGTATGGGGAAATAAGAAAACAATTCAGGATATGAGTGAGAAATTTACCAGAGAGACAGATATTTTCAAAAGAATAAAATGGAAATTCTGGGACTAAATAATTCATTGAAGGAAATACAAAATACATTTGAAAGTTTTAACAATAGACTAGATCAGGCATAAGATCTCAGAACTTGAAGACAGGTCTTTTGAAATAATCTAGTCAGGTAAAAATAAAGAAAAAAGAATGACAAAGAATGAGCAAAGAACATTTGGACATTTGGAAGAACATAAAGTGACCAATTTTATGAATTATCAGTATCTCTAAGGGCAAAGAAACACAGAAAAGATTAAAAACCCTATCTGATTAAAAGATAGAGGAAAATTTCCCAAGTCCAGCAAAAGATTTAGATATTCAGATACAGGAGGCTATATGATCTTCAGACAGATACAATCCAAAAAGGTTTTCCTTATGGAGCATCATAATCAAACTACCTAAAGCCAAAGTTTGAGAGCAAGTCCTAAAAACAGAAAGAGAAAAACATCTAGTCACCTATAAAGCAATCTCCATCAGACAGCAAAATTCTCAGCAGAAACTTTACAGACCAGAAGATAATGTGATGATATGTTCAGAGTGCTAAAAGAAAAAAAAAGTGCCACCCTAAAATACTATATCCAGAAAAATTATCCTTTATAAATGAAAGAGAAATAAACTCATTTCTAGACAAACAAATGCTACAGGAATTCTTTACCACTAAAGTGGCCCTATGAGAAATGATGAAGAGCGTGATAAACCTAGAAGTAAAAGAACAACATTTACTATCATTAAAACCCATAAAAGTATAAAACTCGCTGGTAAAGCAATCATACAAAGGAGGAAAAGAAAGGGCTCAAACCATACCACTACAGAAACCCACCAAAAGAAAACAACAAACTATAAGAAAAAATTAAAAAGAATAAAGAATATATATAAAAATATAGAAAACAACCAGAAAATAATAAACAATGTGACAGGAACAAAGCTTCACATATCAATAATGACCTTGAAAATAAATGAATTAAATTATCCTCTTAAAAGATATAGACTGGCAGAATAGATATAAAAATATGATCTAACTATGTACTCTTATAAGAAATTCACATTACTAGTAAAGACATATATGGAATGAAAGTAAAAGTTTGGAAAAAGATATTCCACACAAACAGAAGCATAAAGCAAGAAGGAATAACTATATTTATATCAGATAAAACAGAATTTAAGTCCAAAACAGTAAAAAAAAAAAAAAAGACAAAGAAGGTCATTACATAATGATAAAGGGATCAATCCAGCAAGAGTATAAAACAATTCTAAATATACATGCACCCAACACTTTAGCACCCATGCTCATAAATATTAGTAAATCTAAAGAAAGAGATAGACTCCAATATAATACTTGTAGGGGACTTCAACACCCAACTATAAGCATTAGAAAGATCATCCAGGTGAATGATAAATGAAGAAACATTGGATTTAAACTAGACTTTAGACCAAATGGACCTAACAGCCATTTATAAAATATTCTATTGAACAACTGGAGAATATCCATTTTTTTATCAGCACATGGAACATTCTCCAAGATTGATCATATATGAGTCCACAAAACAGGTCTCAACTTAGCTTTAAAAATCAAAATCATATGAAGTACTTTCTCAGACTACAATGGAAGAAAACTACAAATCAATAGCAGAAGGAACTTGGGAAACTATACACATTCATGGAAATTAAACAACATGCTCCTAAAACACCATTGGGTCCACAAATAAATTAAGATGGAAATAAAAAAATATCTCAAAGCAAATGAAAAAGAAAACATTCCAAAACCTGTGGGATATAGGAAAACAGTGCTAACAGAGAGGTTTATAGAAACAAATGCCTTCATCAAAAGAGTAGAAAGATGCACCTCAAGGAACTAGAAAAGCAAGAACAAACCAAATCCAAGATTAGCAGAAGAAAAAAAAATAATAAAAATCAGAGCATAACTAAATGAAATACAAATGTAAAAAAATACAAATGAGGCCGGGCGCGGTGGCTCACGCCTGTAATCCTAGCTCTTGGGAGGCCGAGGCGGGCGGATTGCTCAAGGTCAGGAGTTCAAAACCAGCCTGAGCAAGAGCGAGACCCCGTCTCTACTATAAATAGAAAGAAATTAATTGGCCAACTGATATATATATAAAAAAACTAGCCGGGCATGGTGGCGCATGCCTGTAGTCCCAGCTACTCGGGAGGCTGAGGCAGAAGGATCGCTCGAGCCCAGGAGTTTGAGGTTGCTGTGAGCTAGGCTGACGCCATGGCACTCACTCTAGCCTGGACAACAAAGCGAGACTCTGTCTCAAAAAAAAAAAAAAAAAAAAAAAAAAAAAATACAAATGAAATCAATGAAATGAGAAGTTGGTTCTTAAAAAAATAAACAATTGATAAACTTTAGACTAATCAAGTAAAAAAAAAAGAAGACCCAAATAAACAAAATCAGAAGTGAAACAGAAGACATTCCAACAGATATCACAAAAATACAAAAGTTTATGACACCATTATGAAGAATTATACACTGATAAACTGGAAAACCTAATGGAAATGGATAAATTCCTGGAAATATACAACCTACCTAGATTTAATCAGAAATAAATAGTAAACTTGAAAAGACCAATAATGAGTAGCAAGATTGAATCAGTAATAAAAAGTGTTCCAACAAAGAGTTCATAATCAGATAAATTCATGACTGAATTTTTACAAATATACAAAGAAAAACTAATACCAATCCTACTCAAACTATTTCTAATAATGAAGAGGAATAAATTCTTCCTAACACATTCTTTGAGGCTAGCATTGCCTGATACCTAAACCAGACAAGGCTACAACAACAAAATAAAACTACACACCAATATCCCTGATGAACACAAATGCAAAGATCCTCAACAAAATACTATAAAATTGAATTTAACGGCATATCGAAAATATAATACGCCACAATCAGGTGGGATTTAGATCAGAGATGCAAGGATTATTCAATATATGCAAATCAATGAGTATGATACATCACATCAGCTGAATGAAGGACAAAAAATACATATGATCATCTCAATAGACATAGCAAAACATTAGATAAAATTCAGCATCTCTTCATGATAAAAGTTCTCAACAAACTAGGCACAGAAAGAATATACCTAAAATAATAAGACTATGTATGACATAACCTCAACTAACATCATACTGAATAGGGAAAAGTTGAAACCTTTTCCTGTAAGAACTGAAACAAGACAAGGATGTCCACTTTCACCACTCTTATTCAACATAGTACTGGAAATCCTATCCAGGTAAATCAGGCAAGAGAAAGAAATAAAAGGCATCCAAATTGAAAAAGAAGAAGTCAAATTGTACCTCTTTGCAGATGACATGATCGTATACCTAGGAAAAACAAAAGACTACCAAAAAGCTCTTAGAACTGATAAAACAAATTCAGTAAAGTTACAAGATACAAAATCAACATAAAAAATCAGTAGTGTTTCTACACAACAGTAATTATATAGCCAAAAGAGAAATCAAGAAGTCAATCCCATTTACAATAGCTACAAAAAAAAAAAAAAAAAAAAAACACCCCTACGCAAAGAGGTGAAATATTTCTACAAAGGGAACTACAAAACACTGATAAAAGAAATCAAAGAAATTGAAGACAGCACAAACAAATGGAAAAACATTAAAATGACCTTATTGCCCCAAGCAATCTATAGATTCAATGCAATCCCTATCAAAACACCAACATCATTCTTCACAAAATTAGAAAAAATGATACTAAAATCCATATGGAATCAAAAAAGAGCCTGAATACCCGAAGAAATCGTGGGCCAAAAGAACAATGCTAGGACACCACATTACTTGACTTCAAAATATACCAAAAGGCTGTAGTAACGAAAACAGCATGATGTTAATATATAGATAAACACATAGACCAAAGGACCAAAATAAAGAACCCAAAAGTAAAGCCACATATTTATAGCCAACTGATCTTTGACAGAGCTGCCAAGAACATGCACTGGGGAAAGGACACCATCTTCAATAAACAATGCTGCAAAGATTGGCTAGCCACATGCAGAAGAATGAAACTGGACCCCTATCTCTCACCGTGTAAAAAAAGTCAACTGAATATTGATTAAAGACTTAAATGTATGATCTGAAACTATAAAAATGCTAGAAGAAAATGTAGGGAAAACTGTCCTGGACATTGGTCTAGGCAAAAAATTTATGACTAAGATCTTAAAAGCACAGGGAACAAAATGAAAAATGGACAAATGGGACTTACTCAATCTGAAAAGCTTCTGTACAGCAAAAGAAATAATCAACAGACTGAAAATGTGTTGAATGAGAGAAAACAAGAGAAAATCTGTTGCAAATTATTCATCTGACAGAAAACTAATATCCAGGATATACAAGACACTCAAGCAACTCAACGAAAACAAAAACCCCAAATAACACCATTAAAAAGTAGGCAAAAGAAATGAATAGACATTTCTCAAAAGAAGACATACAAATAGTCAACAAATATATGAAAAAAATGTTCAACATCACTAATCATCAGAGAAATGCAAATTACAACCACAGTGGAATATCATCTTAGCCCGTTCAGAATGATTATTACTAAAAAAATTAAAAAATAAAAATAACAGATGTTGGTGAGGATGCAGATATTAATAAAAGGGAATTCTAATATCCTATTGGTTGGAATGTATACTAGTACAGCCACGATGGAAAACATCATGGAGATTTCTCAAAAAACTAAAAATGGAACTGCCATTCAATTCAGCAATCCTATTACTTGGTATCTACCCAAAGGAAAAGAAATATATCAAATGGACACCTTTATTTGCATGTTTATTGCAGTGCTATTCATAACAACAAAGATATGCAATCAACCTAAGTGCCCATCAATGGATGAATAGAGGAAGAAAATGTGGTTATGATACAAAATAGAATACCATTTGGCCAGAAAAAAGAATGAAATCATGTCATTTGCAGCAACATAGATAGAAGTGGATGTCACTATCTTAAGTGAAATAAATCAGACACAGAAAGACAAATTTGCAAGTTCTCACTTCTATGCGAAAGCTAAAATCTTTGAACACATGAAGGTGGAGTGTGGAAAAAAAACATAATGGATAACAAAGTCTGAGAAGGGTGTGTAGCAAGGAGGGGGAAACATAAAGAGAAGGATGTTTAAGGGTACAAACATACAGTAAGATAGAAGGAATAAATTCAATGTCTGATGGCAGAATGGGATGACTACACTTACCAAAAATGTATTGTACTGTGGTCATGAACACCCTGACTACTCGGACTTGATCACCATTCATTATTTACATGTAACAAAATGTCTCATGTACCCCATAATTTTGTACAAATAAAAATGTAAAATAAAATTTAAAAATGCAAAAATAAAAAGAAATAGTAAGATTACTTGAGATATATTTTAGTCAAATAAATAATCATATACTAAAATAGGGAAATTATTTTCTAAGACATTTTTTGAAAAGTAAAGAGGACCCCTGAGGTTTCAAAATTGAGCTCCCACATATACTTCAATGTGTTGTGTAATGTCAATCGTGATCATTTCAGTCACATCGCCCCATCCTGTTTCAAATACTCTATTCTTCTCTCCATAGGCATAGTTTGAGGGAAGTCTCAGGTACTAAGTCCAACCAATCATAATCCTTTCCAGTACTTTTTTCTGAAACTATCAAGAAATACTTTTTAAACTCATTAAGCATTTCCATGTATAAAGTTAAGTCTGACACGAGACACTCATCCAGCCACATATGGAAAGTAAGTTCAACATGAAAAGATAGGCAGAGATGGAAGATGAATAGAGAGAAAAGGATTTTTTTATTCTGTCTCTTGAGATCCCAGATCCTGCTTTTTTGTCTTTAATTCTTTTAGCAATTCCAATTGCTTCCCAAATTATGTGGGCCAATGTATCCCTTTTGTTTTCTAACCTAACTTGATTTAGGTTCAACAACTTATAAATAAGTGTCATGACAAATACAAAAAATTATTTGATGAGACTCTATTTGGAGAATGTTCAGACTTTGGGGCAATAACAGTAAGGACATAGATCTTCTAGGTCATCAGTAAGAACTTCTAGCTGGACACTTATAAACTAAAGCAAACGAGGTGGACTCCCAGCTGCAGACCTGTAGAATCTTAGCTCCTTGTTGTTCACCATTCCCTAGCGAGAACCTCAAAGCAGCTGGAAATCTAAATAAACCTGACAGAAATTCAATCAGAGTTCAATAAACCCCAGTGACACCAATGTCATCCCTGCTGCTGCTTCTGCTGCTTCTATCTCCAAGGAAAATTAAGGACCCCACTGATAATCTGTCTTGCTGTATTCTTCAGGTCTTCTAAGATTCAAAGGACTCCATATTTACAGAGATCTTAGTACAAATAGCCCTTAATGGTTTTATTGATGGAGTAGTCAGATAAGTGAGTAGGAGTTTCTCCTTATTATAGTCTTTCTAGACCTCCTACCTACATATATGTTGATCTTCTCAGCAAGAGTATGTTTTTAATGCTGTCTAAAGGCTATGCAAAAAGATTTCTCTGCAGTCTTCTTTTTTTTTTTTTATTTCAAAAATTATGGGGACACAAATGTTAAGGTTACATGCACTCTTCTTTTCCTACCTGAAAGCAAAACTTTAATTATTTAACTCTGCAGTTATAGAAAGGGACCAAGAAGACACTTTGTGATAGACTTCATAATCTCTTGATGCCTTGAATGCTTCTTAAATGGGCAGCTCCGCTTGCAGCATAGAAGTTCAAATCCAGCCAGACTCATCTGGATTCTTGCTGGCCTCCTCATCCTGGTTTACCCAAGGATTTATTTACTGAAATGATGCTGCTCTGTATTATTGTTGAACTTTGGATGGTGGAGTGAAGAAATTGATAGAATAAAGTCAATCCACTACTTTATTAAACAGGACTTGGGCAAGTTGACCTAGTTTTCCATGTAACTCAAAGCTATTATAATGCAAGTGAACACTAATAACAGTCTGTGGCTGCTGTGATACCCATAACTCTGAAAGCATTATTATTAAGCTGTGCATAGGTGAAAATGTGGAGATAAAGCTGTTGTCCATTGATTCTTAGCTTCATCTGGTTCAAAGCCATTGGCCATGCCATCTCCTAAAGAACTTTGGCTTTCCTGCTCACTTCTAACTTCTGCTACTATTGCTGCCTAGATCATTTGTCAGATCCCATCCTTCAGGTTATCATGAAGCCAGGGATTCTACACAGACATTATTTATGGGAATGTGCTTCAGATATGAAGGCTGTGCTTGTGTCACTACCCCAGCAAGCCCAAATACTTAGTCCAACTGCTCCATGCAAAGGATGTCTCGCCTACATCCAAGCCAAGGCTAAAAGTTTTTACTAACACATCAAACCTACTTAAGGCAAAGTTGCTTTCAGAATTTCACTTTCCCTCTGAAGTCAGTTGAGCATTTCATACATATAGAGTGTAAAGAAACCTTCTTTGCATCCTAATCTCCTCTGACAACTCTGTCAGGACCATATACTTATAAAAGTAGACCATTAGGGGGACTACAACTCTTTCCGTCATCAGAAAGGTAGGAGAAATGACAAGTATAAGTTAGTCTCGCTACTAGATCTGAAATGAGGGAATGTGGAGAGCCAATCTAGCATGTGCAATGCCCCAGCTGTTGTGTGACCTCGTGAGACATTTCCTGGTGACTTCCTGGACAATCTGGATGAATACATTGGGGCACCCTCTCTCAGTGTGACAGTCCCCCAACCCATCCTGAAGTAAGGTTTGTGCTTGAGAGTCTAAAGTGGAGTTTCTGAACCCTCCTTTTGTTAGTCAAATTGTTCACATGGCTCAGGTTTTAGAGCAGGAAAATCCTGGACAAAGTCAACTAGTAATTTTCAAGTTATTATCAGTGGTTTAGTCACCACTTTTATGCCTTCATGGTTCTAATAATAAAACTGAATTCTGTATCAGCCTCTTAGAGACCAAAGTAACAGCGGGGACAAACATTTTGTGATCTCTCCACCAAGCTAGACTTATCCAAACTCAGGTTAACATCCTCACAATGTGAGTCATGATATAGCACAGCCAGAGGAAGCCAACTCACCACAGGAGAGCTCTAGTTCTTAAAAATACATATCTAAGCCTCTCTTAGATCTGGTTCCACAGGTAAGGAGCTTAGAAATTGCAACTGTATTTCAATAACAAATAAAAGAACAAACAGACTAAAAATTCAAAATCTCATCTTGAATCTGTAAAACACGTGAGGACACAGGGCAAATGATCACCCCAAACCTGGAGAGACAAACAGGTCAATCATGAAGTCACGGCTTACCAGAGCAGAAACTTACAAATGGAAACTGATGCAGGTAGGAAAACCTGAATCACAATTGATGAATCTCAGTGCAGACAAATCTGAGAGCTAAAAACTCCAGAGTGACCCAGGCATGGGAGCCCCCCCATATTGTGAGACTTACCATCAGGTAAAAATCCCTTTGTGTTTCTAGTAGTGGGAGAGGAAAAGGAACCCTTCTGAATTATGCCAAAGCACTCTGTTTTTGTTAACAAGGCCTACCCTCAGGTAAAACAAGTTAACTACAGCCTAACATGATAATACCTAACCCTTATTTTGCAGGGTACAGAGTTCTAAGTTTCAAATATTTCTTATTTTTTTTCTCTCTCTCTCCTTTTGGAATTCCCACTGCACATAGTAGCCTAAAATGAAAATACTCAACTCCAGTAAGCTCTAGTCTTCCATGGGAGAGAGGGGAACTATCCAACTCCAGGCCATTATAGTCAACCTGTCCCAAAAAAGGGAGGAGCAAAAAAAACCTTGAGAAACAGTTGTGAAGTTCACAGTCCAGAGGTCTAGGCTTACTAAAACACACTTAATAATAAGACTATAGACTGTTTCTCCTATCCACATTAACAATGGCCTACTTAGGGCAATTCCTTTTACCCATTTTTCCAGCTATCAAAACAAATTACAAGTCATACCAAAAGGCAAAAAACACAATTGAAAGTAACAGAGCAAGCATCAGATCTAGACATGGCAAGGACATTGGAATTATCAGACCAGGAATTGAAAACAACTATGATTAGCATGCTAAGGCTCCAAAGAATAAAGTAGACAGCATGCAAGGACAGATGTAAAATGTGAGCAGAGAGATGGACATCCTAAGAAATAACCAAAAAGAAATAGGTCAAAAACACTGTAACAGTAATGAAGAATGCCTTCGATGGGCTCATTAGTAGATTGGACACGGCTGAGGAAAGAACCTCTGATCTTCAGGCTATATCAACAAAAACTTCAAATATTGAAAAGCAAAGAGAACAAAGACAGAAAAAAGCAACAGAATATTCAAGAACTATAAGACAACTACAAAAGGTATAACTTGGAGGAGAAAGAAAATGGTGCAGTAGAGGTCACCTCCCAGCTCTCTGCTCCCAGAAAGAGAGGTGAAGAACTCAGACAGCTACACAGTAGTGGATCACTCTCCCCCAAAACAGTGTTGTGAAGCTGCAGAGAAACGGCATGGGACACACAACGCAGGAAAATAAATAAATACAAGGTGAATAGGAGATACAATCACAAAGCCTAGGAAGTGCGAGGTAAACAGTAGAGAATAGAGCGTAGAATGGCTGCTCTGGCCTGGCCAGCAAGTGCAGTGGGATCTGACCCACAGAGGACACCCTGCTCCCCTACTGACCTCCACATCCACTCAGACAGGGATGTGCCTAACGTCGGTACAGAGTTGCAGCACAAGATGGCGGGTTCTGTGGAGAGGGACAATAGTGGGAAACACCCTGAACTCCTTGGTGCTCTGTACTAGGACTGCACTAGGTGGAGGAAAGACTGGTATGATTGACCACTTCCCTCCACCCAGGAAAGAGTGTGGAGACAGGCACCCCACCTCTGGTGGTGAATGGGGCCAGAAAAGAGGAGGTGAACACTGAAAAAGGGGCTCTGCTCCTGGAAACCACTGAGGATTGAGGCTGCTGGTGGGGTGGGGGCAGAAAGAGCAAGACTTTTCGCCCAACAGGTGTGAGATTGCTGGTCTGTGACACACAAGAGACAGCCGGTGTCCTGTTAATTCAGCCCACTGAGCTTGTATCTGCCAATTCCTGAGCAGTCTCCCCCGGTGCTAGCTCTCTACAGGTGGGTGGCTGCCATTTTGGGAGTCCACAACTCTGACAGTGCAGTGTACTACCGATTTCAGGCAGTAACCCTCTACCAACCTCAGGGTCATTCTTGCAGAGCACAGCGGGCTCTATCCTTAGAAGTGAAGAGAAGCGAGAAAAGCAGCTTGCTCTGTGCGGCTGGTGTGAGTCTGCAGGAGGTCTGTGACCTGTTGTTTGGGCTAGCCGGGCCTGTGGTGGTAGGTGAACTTGAGTACTCCTCCCCATGCTAGTTCCCCAGTGGTGGGAGATCCTATCAGAGGGGTCCCCAGGGGCTGATGTGTTGGGTGGTCAGGCAACACTCCTCCCATGGCCCAGCAACTTTCACACAGTGCGCCATGAGTTCCTCCCTTGGAAGTGGGGAGAAGCGAAAAAAGCCACTTGCTCTGTGTGGCTGGTGTGAATCCACAGGATGTCAGCGACCTGTTGTCTTGGCTAGCCATCAAGTGTCAGTGGGTGAACTTGAACGCTTCACCCCAATGCCAGTTCCCCAGAAATGGGACACCCCCATCAGTGGGATCCCCCATAAGCTTGGGTGCTCCAGGGTCAGGCAACACCCCTCGTCTAGCCCAGTGACTTTTGCACCAGGCACAGTGGACTCTGTCCTTGGAGGAGGGGAAAGCAAGAATAGCCACTTTCCTTGTGCAACTGGCTTAAAGCTGCGGGACAAGGCACTGTACAATAATTGACAGCCCATTGACTTGACCTGCTGGACCAGCTTAGGTCAACTAATAAGAATGTAACTCTAGGGCTTGCTCTCCGCATCTGGTGGCTGCCAACAGTGGAGTCTGTAACAGGAAGGAAAATCCTAGTCAGAGACTTAGCAACTCCACCAATTGACCCCTCCTAGCAAGAGCAGCCTCCTAAGCATGGTGAGAGAGCCCTGAATAACATATTAGTGGCTCCCCCTGGTTGAAAGTCAAGCACCCATAGAAGCACACACTCATAGGCCTGCAGGCGTCAGCTGAGATATGCCTTGCCCTTACCTCCACTTTAAGGGGCAATATAGTCAAAGTAACCCTTGGGAGAGGCAAAACCCTTTCTAAAGATTAGGGCATTCATATTCCTCATCTGGCAGATCAGATACTAACACAGAGGCATCAGTTATGGTAGTAACCTTGATAACTCACTCTGCTGCACAATCTACAACCAACAACAGAGAGGGCAACCCCATAAATTAATACAGTGCTCTCCATCTCAAGCTTTTAGAGGGCAGTGGAGTCATACACACAAGTGCAATCCACCACCTAGGAGCTTAAGCTGGGAGACCAAACTCACTGATCTCCACTGGCAAGAGGAAAAGACAATAGGTCAGAGGTAACCCAGCTTGCTAAAATACTTATAAGGCAATACAAGACCAGCATGCCTCCACCCACTAATGCCAAGGAATGTCCCTTGGGAGCTTGAAGTTAGGGGCACAAACCAGTCCGAGCACTCCCAGTTCTCAATAAATTACCCTGATGAGAAATACCCAGTGAATGCAGAAAATATGCAAGATCAGAGAGATAAGTCACCCCCACAATAAACTATGAGACCCTGAAAATAGGATACTAATTTAAATGAAATGTTTAAAATGATGGAGGAAGAATTCCAAATATGGATTGTAAGGAAACTTAATGGATGTGAGGAGAAAATAGAAACCCAACACAAAGAAGCCACAAACAAAATACAGGAAATGAATGAATAATTCTCTAAAGAAATTGAAATATTACAAAAGAACCAAACAGAAATCCTGGAAATGAAAGAGGCATGCAAGGAACTTCAAAACATAGTGGAAAGCCTTAAAAATAGAATGGATTATGCAGAGGAGAGAATCCCAGAGCTTGAAGATAATGTCTATGTGCTATACAAATCAGATGAAGAAAAAGAACACAGAAGCAAGAGACAAAAACAAAACATAAAAAAAATGTGGGATTATGTAAAGAAACCAAATGTAAGAATTAGAGGCATCCCAGAGAGATAAGAAGAAAACACATAAGGTCTGGGTAATCTATTTCGTGGAATATTGGAGAAAATATGCCTGACCTGGCCAGAAACCTAGATATCCAGATAGAAGAAGCACATAGAACTCCTGTGAGACTCAACATGAACAGGAGTTCACGTTGTGACTCACCACATCACATAATCATCATATTGGCTAAAGAAAACATGAAAGAGGCAATCCTTCAAGCAGCAAGATGAAAACAACAGAAAACCTAAAAAGGAAAATCTATCAGGCTAACTGCAGACTTCTCAGCCGAAACCCTACGAGACAGAAGGGACTGGAGAACAATCTTCAAAAAGAGGATTGTAAGTATCCTCTAAAATAGAATAATGGCCAACTTAGAATTCTTTACCTGGCAAAACTAAGCTTCACCTATGAGGGAGCAATAAAGACTTTCCTAAACAATCATTGATAGAAATTGTGAAGATCAGACTTAGACCTGCATTATACACTGATCAGCATAATAGACACTCACCAAAATAAAATCACTCAGGAGGAAAAGAACAGAACCTGGATTCTATAATGGCTCCAGAGGTAAAACAAAACAATAAGAACCTATCCAAAATTGACCAGAAATCTACCCCAAATATCAATCTCCTCAATAAATGTTAATGTCTTGATGTCCTCTGAAGAGACATAGATTGGCTGAGTGGATAAAAAATAATAAGCCAAGGATCTGCTGTCTCCAGGAAACACATCTAACCCAAAAAGATGCTTTCAGACTCAAGCTCAATGGTTGGAAAACAAACTTCCAGGCAAATAGAAGCCAAAAGAGAGTGGGGATAGTGATTCTGCTCTCAGACAACATAAATTTTAAAATAGCAAAAGTAAAGAAAGACAAAGATGATGATTATATAATGGTGAAATTAAAAATCCAACAAGAAGATTTAACAATTCTTAACATTTATGCACCCAAAACAGGAGCACACAGATACATAAAGCAAACCCTATTTAATCTAAACAGCATGATAAACAGTAATGCCATAGTAGCTTGGGATTTCAACACCCCACTGACTGAATTCGACAGATCCTGTAAACCAAAAGTAAGTAAAGAAATAATGGAATTAAACAGAGCTCTAGAACAAATGAGTCTAACAGATATCTACAGAACATTCCACCCAAATAAAGCCAAATATATATTCTTCTCATCATCCCATGGAACTTTCTCCAAAATTGACACATCCTAAGCCACAAATCAGACCTCAACAAATTTTAAAAAATAGAAATTGTACCATGTGTCATCTCCGACCATAGTGTTATAAAACTAGAGGTCAATTCCAACAGAAACATTCACCACTTCACAAAGTCATGGAAATTAAACAATCTATTGCTGAATGACTACTGGGTCAAAGAAGAGATCCAGATGGAAACCAAAAGTTTCTTTGAACTAAATGATAACAGGGACACAAGTTATCAAAATCTGTGGGATATAGCAAAAGCATTCCTGAGAAAAAAATTAATAGCATTAAATGCTCACATCCAAAAGACAGAAAGCCTACAAATCAACAAACTAATAAACCATCTAAAGGAACGGGAAAAGGAAGAGCAAATTAATTCTGAACCTAGCAGAAGAAAGTAAATAACTAAGATGAGAGCAGAATTAAATGAAATTAAGAACAAAAGAACTATACAGAAGATCAATAAAACCAAAAGTTGGTTTTTGAAAAAAATAACATTGATAGCCATCTTTCTAGATTGACAAGAACTAGAAAGGAAAGTATTTTAATAATCTGAATCAGAAATGAAAAGGGAGATGTCACTACAGACATCATGGAAATATAAACATTATCCTTGAATACTATAAAAATCTATATGCTCCAAGACTATAAAATGTGGAGGAAATGGACAAATTCTTGGAAACACACAACCACCCTAAGTTCAATCAGGAGGAAATAGAATTCCTGAACAGACCAATATTGAGCACAGTAATTGGAGCAGCAATAAAAAAATCTTCCAAAGAAACCAAGCCCTGGACTGGATGGGTTCACACCTGAATTCTACCAAACCTACAAAGAAGAACTCATACCTATATTGCAGAAATGATTCCAAAACATTGAAAAGGATGGTATCCTCCCCAACTCATTTTACAAAGCCAATATCAACTTGATACCCAAACCAGGAAAATACAAAACAAAAAAAGAAAACTACAGACCAATATCTCTCATGAACATAGACGCAAAAATCCTCAACAAAATCTTAGCAAATCAAATCCAACAGTACATCAAAAAAATAATTCATCATAACCAGGTGGGTTTTATCCCAGAGATGCAAGGCTGATTCAACATACACAAATCCATAAATGCAATTCACTACATAAATAAAAGCAAGAACAAAGACCATATGATTCTCTCAATAGACAAAGAAAAAGCATTTGACAATCCAGCACATTTTTATGATAAAAACTCTTAACAAAATAGGCACAGATTGGACAGTCCTTAAAATTATTAAGACCATATATGATAAACTGACAACTAATATCATACTGAATGGGGAAAAACTGAAAGCATTCCTGCTTGTAACAGGAACCAGACAAGTTTGCCCACTATCTCCACTTCTACTCAACATGGTGCTGGAAGTCCTTGCTAGAGCAATCAGACAAGAGAAGGGAATTAAGGGTGTCCAAATGGAGGCAGAGGAGGTCAAACTCTCACTTTTTGCTGACAATATGGTATTATATCTAGAAAATCCCAAGGATTCAACCAAGAGACTCCTGGAATTGATAAATGAATTCATTAAAGTCTCAGGATATAAAATTAATGCACATAAATTAGTGGCATTCATATACACCAATAACAGTCAAGCTGAAAATCAAATCAAGGACACAACACTTTTCACAATAGCATCAAAGAAAATTAAATATTTAGGAATATATTTAACAAAGGAGGTGAGAGACATCTATAGGGAGAACTATGAAATACTAAGAAAAGAAATAGTAGAAGATCTAAACAGATGGAAATAACTACCATACTCATGAATTGGTAGAAGCAATATTGTTAAAATGTCCATACTACTTAAAATGATCTACAGAATAAATGCAATTCCTATGAAAATACCACCATAATTCTTTACAGATTTAGAAAAAATAATTCTACACTTTGTATCAACCTAAGAAGACCCCACATAGCGAAAGCAATCTTAAGCAAAAAGAACAAATTGGGAGGCATCAGTCCACCAGACCTCAAACTTTACTACAAGGCTATAGTAACCAAAACATCATGGTACTGGCACAAGAAAAGAAATACGGACCTTTGGAATAGGATGGAGATCCCATATATAAATCTTTGTCATATTGTCTGCTTCAACAAAGCAGACACAAAAATATATACTATGGAAAAGAATCTCTATTCAATAAGAGGTGCTGGGAAAATTGGATATCCACATGCAGAAGATTGAAACTAGATCCCCACCTCTCACCTCTCACAAAAATCAACTCACGATGGATAACAGACTTAAACCTAAGGCATGAAACCTTAAGAATTCTGGAAGAAAACATTGGGAAGACTCTTTCAGACATTGGCCTAGGCAAAGAATTTATGAATAAGACCCTCAAAGCAATCACAGCAGCAACAAAAATAAATAAATGGGACCTGATCAAATTTAAAAACTTCTGCACAGCCAAGACAACTATCATTAGAGTGAATAGACAACCTACAGAACAGGAGAAAATATTTGCTTTCTACACATCCAATAAAGGGCTGATAATAAGACTCTATATAGAACTTAAGAAAATCAAGAAGAAAAAAATCAAACAACCCCACCAATAAATGGACAAAGGACATGAACAGAAACTTTTCAAAAGAAGACAAATGGCCAGCAAACATATAAGAAAGTATTCAACATCTCTAGTCATTAGGTAAATGCAAATTAAATCTAATGAGATATCACATAACTTCAGTGAGAATGGTCCTTATACAAAAGTCCAAAACAACAAATGTTGCCATGGATGTGGAGAGGTGGGAACACTTTTACACTGCTGGTGGGACTTCAAATTAGTATAACCCCTGTGGAAAGTAATTTGGAGATACTTCAAAGAGCTAAAAATAGAAATACCATTTGATCCAGCAATCCCACTACTAGGCATCTATCCAAAGGAAAAAAAGACATTCTATAATAAAGACATCTGTACTGAAATGTTTATAGCAGCACAATTCACAATTGCAAAAATGTGGAAACAACCCAAATGCCCATCAATACGTGAGTGGATTAATAAAACGTGGCATATGTATACCATGGAATACTACTCAACTACAAAAAAAAATGGTGATCTAGCACCTCTTATATTATCCTTGATAGTGACTGAGCCCATCCTTTGAAGTGAGGTATCACAGGATGGAAAAACATGCACCACATGTACTCTCCATCAAGTGGATACTAACTGACCAACACTAAATTGTTCACCTGGTAGTAATACGCACTGGGTGCCAGTCAGGGTCGGTGGAGGGTCATAAATTTACAACTATTGGAAGTGGAATGCACTGTATGGGGGAGGGACATGCTTGTAGCCCTGGCTTGGGAGGGGCAAACAGCATTACATGTAACCAAAATGTTTGTACCCCCATAATATTCTGAGTAAATAAATAAATAAATAAAGGTGTAACTTACATGTCACGGGAATACTAGAAGAAGAAGAAAAAGAGAAAGGAACAGAAGAAATATTAGAAATTTAGAATTCTATACTGTACAAAATATCCTTCAAAAATAAAGATGCAATGAAGACTTTCTCAACAAACAAAAATTGAGGGACTTTGCTGCCAGTAGACCTGCTTTTCATGAAATGTTAAAAGAAGTTTTTTAAAGAAAAGGAAAATGATATAGGTTAACAACTCAGATCTACATAAATAAAAGAAGAGCATTAAAGAAGGAATAGTGAAGGTAAAAGAAAAACATTTCATTTTTTCTATTCTTTTAATAATTAATCTAACAGATAACAGTTTGTTCAAAATTACAGCAACAATGTATTTGATTATGTATGCTTATTATGTATGGCACAGACACATATACAACACAGATAGATATATGCACGATATACTTACATAAAGGGAAATGAATGAGAACAATGATACAAAAGATGGGAGACAAGAATTAGTTTTTATTACTGTTATTATAAGGTACTTGAACTAACTGTCAAATGGTAGGTTATGATTTGAAAGTAGAGTGGAATTAGTTATAAATGTATATTGCAAACTGTAGGGCAACCCTTAAAAACCTACAAAAAATAATATAACTGATATGCTAAGAAGAGAAAATGGAATCACATACAATGCTAATTAGAACCACAAAAGGCAGGAAGAGAGTAGAAGACAAAGATAGAAACAAAGAACAAGGGCAATAATCTTTTTTTTTAAATAAGTAACAGATATGATAGATATTAATCCAAGTATTAAATAATCACTTTGAATGTCAATGGCCTAAATGCACTTTAATTTAAAGACAAATTTTCAGAGTGGATCAAAGAACAAGATTCAATTATACATTGTCTACAAGAAATCCACTTTAAAGATACATATAGAATAAGAGTAATGGATGGAATATAGAATAAGAGTAAATGGATGGATAAAAGTATATCATGCTAACACTAATCAAAAGAAAGCAGGAATATCTACATTTCAGACAGAGTGGACTTCAAAGCAAGAAAAATTATCAGGGATAAAGAGGGCATTACATAATGATAAATGAGTCAATTCTTCAAGAAGACATAGTAATTCTTAACATGTATGCACCTAACAACAGAGCATTAAAGTATATGAGAAAAACATTTAAAAAACTGCAAGTAGAAATATGATGAATCTCTATCATAGTGAGAGACTTCAACATCTTTCTACCAGAAATGGACAAATCCAGTAGGCAAATCCAGCAGGCAAAAGGTCAGTAAGAACATGCCTGAAGTCAACATCATCAATCAACTGGATGTAATCAACTTCTATAAATTACTTTATCAAACAACAGTAGAAAACACACTCTTCTCAGGTTTACATGGAAGACTCACCAAGATAACAGCACATTCTGGGCCATAAGATACATCTTGACAAATTTGAAAAAAATAGAAACAATACAATGTTCATTCTCACACTACAATGTAATTAAACTAGAAATCAATAATAGGAAGATGACTAGAAAATTCCAAAATATGTGGAAATTAAACAACATATTTCTAAATAACACATGGCTCAAAAAAAATCACAAATGGACATAAAACACAACTTATCAAAATTTGTAGGATGCAGTGAGTAATGCTTCTAGGGAAATCCATAGCATTGAATGCATATATTAGAAAAGAAGAAAGATCTAAAATCAATAATGCAAGTTTCCACCTTACAAAACTAAATAAAAACAAAGAGAGCAAATCCAAAATAAGAATAAGAAAAGAAATAATGGGAATTAGAGAAAAAAATAAATGGAATCAAAATGAAATAGAGAAAATCAATAAACCAAAAGCTGATTCTTTGAATACATAAATAAAATTTATAAGCCTCTAGCCAGGCTAACTAAAAGAGAGAGAGAAAGAGAGAGAAAAAGAGAGAGAGGATATACATTATTAATACCAGAAATGAAAGAGTGGACACTATGGACATTAACAAATAATAAAAGGATTCTCTGAATAACTGTATGCCCACAAATTTGAAAACCTTGATGCAATGGACCAATTCACAGAAGGGATATAATTTTTCAAAACTCACAAAAGACTAAATAGACAATCCAAATAAGCCCATGTCTCTTAAAGAAATGGAATCAATAATTAATAACTTTTCAAAACAGAAAGCACCAGACCCAAAGTGGTTAATTGGTGAATTCTACCAAACTTTTAATAAAAAAAAAAAAAATTATACCAACTTTCTACAATCTCTTTCAGAGGACAGAAGCAGAGGGAACAATTCCTAGCTCATTCTATGTGGTCAGGATTACTCTAATACTAAAATCAAAGACATTACAAGATATCTACAGACAAATATCCCTTATGAGCATAGACATAAAAATCCTCAACAAAATAATAGCAAATAGAATTTAACAAAGTATAAAAACAATTATACCTCATGATCAACAGGGATTTATCCCAGGTATGCAAGGCTGGTTCAACATTTCAAAATCAATTAATGTATTCCACCACATTAATGAACTAAAAAAGAAAAATCATACATAATCACATCAATAGATGCAGAAAAAGCATTTGACAAAATCCAATAACTGATGGGTAAAAAAGACTGTGAGTAAACTAGGAATATATAAGACTTTTCTTAACTTGATCATAAGCATATACAAACACTCTACAGCTAACACAGTTTTTGATGGTAAGAAACTTGAAGCAGGGGAAGCATGCTGTCTCTCACTACTCCTTTTCAACATCCTATTGGAAGTCCTGGCTTATTCAATGAAATAAGAACAAATAAATAAAAGGTATGCCAATTGGGAAGGAAAAAATAAAGCTGTCTTTGATAGTAGATGGCATGATCATCTATGCAGAAAGTCTGAAATGATCAACCAAAAACTCTTGAATTACAGCAAGATTTTAGGATAGAAAGTTCATATGCAAAATTCAATTGCTCTCCTATATACTGGCAAAGAACCAGTGAAATTTGAAATTATAAACATAATACCATTTATATTAACACCCTCAAAAATGAAATATTTAGATATAAATCTAACAAAATATGTACAATATTCGAGAAAATATTTCCAGAAGATACATCTGATAAAGGACTATCATCCAAAATATACAAAGAAATCTTAAAAACTCAAGAATAAGAAAACAAATAGCTTAATTAAAAAATAAGCAAAAGGCTTTAACAGACACCTCATAACAGACACCTCATCAAAGAGGATAGACAAATGGCAAATAGGCATATGAAAATATGCTTCATGTCACATGTCATCAGGCAAATGCAAACTAAAACAACAATGAGATGTCACTATACACCTACTAGAATGGCCAAATTCTGCAACACTGACAACATCAAATGCTGGCAAGGATATAGAACAACAGGCACTCTAGTTCAATGCTGCTGGGAATGCAAAATGGTACAGTCACTTTGGAAGACAATTTGGCTTTCTCTTTTTTTTTTTACAAAACTAAAAATACTCTTACCATAAAATCTAGCAATTGTGTGCTTTGGTGTTTACTCAAAGGAGTTGAAAATTTATGTTCCCATAAAATCTTGTACATGGGTGTTTATAGCAACTTTATTTGTAATTCCTAAAACTTGGAGGCAACCAAGATGTCTTTTAGTAGATGAATGGATACATAAACTGTGGTACACTCAGACAACAGAATATTATACAGTGCTTATAAAAATGAGCTATCAAGCCATGAAAAGACAAGTAGGAAACTTAAATGCATATTACTAAGTGAAAGAATCAAATTTGAAAAGGCTACCTACTCTGTAATACCAACTCTATGATATTCTGGACAAGGTAAAACTATAGAGACAGCAAAAAGATCAGTGGTTGCCAGAGGTTAGGTAGAGGGAAGGATGAACAGCTAGAAAACAGATGATTTTTAGGGCAGTGAAAATATTCTGTGTAATACATGTCATCATATATTTGTCCAAACTTATAGAAAGTACAATACCAAGAGTGAACCCCAATGTAAACTATGGATTCTGGCTGATTATGATGTGTCAATATAGGCTCATCATTTGTGACAGATGTAAAACCTTAGTGGGGGATATTGATAATCAGTAAAGTTGTGCATGAGTCAGGGAAGAGGATATATAAGAAATCTCTGTAGCTTTCTCTTATTTTTAGCTTTAATTTTTCTGTGAACCTAAAACTGCTCTAAAAATAAAGTCTTTAAAATTACAAAGTATTTATATACACACACAAACATGCACATATATCAAGGGACTTACAATTGCTAAAACAATTTCGAAAATGAATGAAGTGGAAGAAAAGACACTCTGCCCAGTTCTAATTTACCTGCTAATTAGACTTCAGTAAACAAGACAGTGTGCCATTGGTAGATGAGCAGACATATAAGCCAAGGGAGCAGAATAGAAAACTAAGAAATAGACCCACATCAATATTACCGAATGATTTTTATAAAAATATAAAAATTCAATGGAGGAAGGATGGCCTTCTAAACAAGTGATGCTGGACTCATTGGGCATCTATAAGCAAAAAACAAAAACCAAAATACCTCACGCCTTATCCAAAAAATAGTTCAAAATGGATTATTAACTTACATGTAAAAGTTAAAAAATGTAAAACTATAAATCTTTTGGGAAAAAAATACAGGAAAATATTCAGGATATATGGCATAGCAAAGAGTTCTTGGTTTTAACACAATTTTCAATCATTAAAAGAAAAAGTTAATAAATTTTACCTCATTAAAATTGAAAACATTTATTATGCTAAAGACCCTATTAAAAGGAATGAAGGATAAGCAACAGATTGGAGAAAATATTTGCAAGCTACATATCTGACAAGCAACCAGTTTCCAGAATATATTAAAAATCCTCAAAAGTCAACAATAGAAAACTAACCCAATTAGAAAATGGGCAAAAGACTTGTGCAGATATTTCAACAAAGAGGATACGGAGATGATAAATAATCAAATGGAAAGATATTCAAGATAATTAAACATAGGAGAAATGCACAGTAAAACCATAATAAAGTATCAGTGTAGACCTATCAAAATGGTTAAAATAAAAAATAATGGCACCATCAAATGCTGGCGAGGGTGCAAAGAAACTGGATCACTCATACATTGCTGATTAGAATGGAAAACAATTTGTTGTATCGTATATCTTGCAATACTAAACATATAACTACCTACAACCCAGCAATTGTACTCCTAGGATGTAAAGACATATGTTCATGACTTGCTAGTAGAAATATAAAACAGTTATGCCACTCTGGAAAAAAAATTAGCAGTTTTTTAAAAAAGGAAACAAGCAATTACTATGTGACCTCCAGCAATTGACCTCTTGATCATTTATCCCAGGAAATGGAAACCTACGTTTACATAAAAGTTTGTACATGAATATTTATGACAGCTTTATTTATAATAGTCAAAAACTGGAAACCACACAGATATCCTTCAATGGGTGAATGGTTAAGCAAATTGTAGTACGTCCATAGTATGAATAACTAATCAACAACAAAGGAAAACACGCTACAGATTTCACATAACTGGCATGAATTTTCAGAGAATTATGCTGAGTGGAAACCAAAATTCCAAAGTTGTATGTTGTATGAGTCTGTTTATATAAAAATTTTGAAATGATAACATTTTAGAAATAGAGAAAAGATTAGTGGCTGTCAAGATTAGGGATGGGCCGGGCGAGGTGGCTCACGCCTGTAATCCTAGCTCTCTGGGAGGCCAAGGCGGGCGGATTGTTCAAGGTCAGGAGTTCAAAACCAGCCTGAGCAAGAGTGAGACCTCGTCCCTACTATAAATAGAAAGAAATTAATTGGCCAACTGATATATATAGAAAAAAAACTACGTTGGTGCTCTGGGGCTTGGACCCTGGCTAGCCAGAAAATAAACCTCCTCTTGTGTGAAAAAAAAAAAAAAAAAATTAGCCGGGCATGGTGGCGCATGCCTGTAGTCCCAGCTACTCGGGAGGCTGAGGCAGGAGGATCGCTCAAGCCCAGGAGTTTGAGGTTGCTGTGAGCTAGGCTGACGCCACGGCACTCACTCTAGCCTGGACAACAAAGCGAGACTCTGTCTCAAAAAAAAAAAAAAAGAATTCGGGATGGGAATGGAGAGGGCGAGAGAAGAGTAGGTACCGTTGTGAAAGGTCTACACAAGGGGTCCTTGTGGTGATGAAACTGTTCTGCATCTTAACTAAGGGAGAGAATACAACAAACCTCTGCATGTGGTGGAATGGATAGAACTAAATGCACACACACTCACACACACAAATAAGTACAAGTAAAACTAGGGAAGTGTGCATATGGTTGGTGTATTGTATCATGTCAATATTGTGCTTGGGATACAGTTTTGCAACATGTTTCCTTTGGGGAAACTGGGTAAGGGGTACATGGACTCTCTGCATTATTTCATACCACTGTATACGTCTACAATCATCTCAAAATAAAAACTGTATTTTTAAACATTGATTCTACACTCATTTCTCTCTAAAGCCAATCGCAGTAGTCAGTTTCTTGCATGGATGTTCTTTGCCAACGTCATTTTCAGGACTCTGCAGCAAAAAGGAGACTCGAGCATCCTCAGATATTTCAGGCAGACTCAGAAGTGACTAGACCTTTTAGGTAGTTCAATTTTTCTTTGTCACATATGCCAAGCAGCAAAAGTGCTGGATGGAAACTCTTTCTGAGGAAATTGAATACATCCATGGGGGGGGGGCAGTTTCATCTGCTCTAATGGATCTTCCATTTCGTGGCCTTTTATCTTTGACTGATGCTGATGAAGATGGATCAAAGTAGAAAATAAACAGAGGCTTTCTTTAAGTGAAACCTCCAAAGATCCAGGGACACTGGGAAGGTTGCTTCACACTGAAGTATCAATTGTACATTCCAGCCACAGAGGCCTGCAGTCACTAGATACAGCTTCACAACATGCCACCCGTGCAGCCACCTCTGCTCATTTCACACATGCATGTGGCCCCGTGTCAACAATGGCGTCCTATAAGACATCACTACCTGTGACAACTGTGCTCATGCTGGAGGCCTGCTCTGAGACCACATTCTGACACTAGAATATTCCAATAGTAATCCACAGTATTAACTTTCTAACTAATCATTTTCATATGAACATACCATTATCCTGGTGGCCATAGATGCATTTACCCAGATAAACCTCTGCTTCCAACCACGGCAGTTTCTCTCAACTTATTTGTCAATGAAGCATCATTATACTAATTGTTTATTGGGGTTCAGGTCAAGGTGCTCCCTTGTTCCTATCATCCACTGATTAATGCACAATCTTATATTTATGAAATATCTTTACCAGTGCTTATGAGTGTGGCAAGATTCAAATCTATTACTAGCTTCTCCTTTCTGTCTCCCATTGTCCTCGCCTTGGTTGAAATTGTTTAATGAGTTCTTTTTCTCTTCACAACAATCAACGTAACCCTAACCCTAACCCTAACCCAACTTCTCCCAAAGCTATCAGGCAAGTTTATTGATAGATGTCTGGATTAACTTTTCTAAATAAGTTATTCTCCATGAAAGTGTTTTGAAACTGCTTATAATCCAGTATTAGTAGAATTGTTTCTCTGATACAAATATGGCATTAGTTCTCTGTAATAAAATAGTCAAACCTATATTTATTGTATGTCTATTTCAATAGTTTCAACAGTCAGCTTTCTTCTTTTTTTTTTCTAATTTCACATGCATTATGTTTTACTCTGCTGGAACATACCTTCACATGTACAAGGATTCAAGTGCCCTTCAGTGGCCTTTTTAGCAGACATGGTCATACCATCAAAATTTTCCTACAAAATGTTATTGGCATGTGACAATGAACTAGAGAAATACTTCCAAGAGGATGTACTGGTTAACAGATGACTTTATTGATGTTAAATTAGGTTGCTTTCTCTCTGTGATTTTTTTTTTCTTTGAAAAATATTTGAAAGAATTCACCCTGGGCACTGGTGGGAGACGGATGCAGGGAGCAGATGAAGAAATACACCAAGTAAGGATCTCTTAATTAACTTGCAGTTTAATAGTGGGGATAATGACTGTACTTATATAATTATAATAATACAATCATAGTGCTCAATAGCTACACAAAAGGCTGTATCCCCCTTTCTCATTATCCCAGATACTTTCCCTGTAGACTGTGCAAATGTGCTTGAGTGGTTAACAGGAAAGAAAATTTGCTCATAGATTTCTTAACCAGCTCCATGCACTAAGGGAATAGGCCTGATGATTGGTAATTTTGTCTGTTAGCCCTCATGCCTGACCCGTTCTCTACCCATGTTTGATCTACTCTGTGTTCACCTGGGCTAACCTTGACATCTCTGGGCTACCATTGCTTGCCTTTTTTTAATGAAGACATGATCTTGCTCTGTCACCCAGGCTAGAGTATAGTGGTGCAACCTTAGCTCACAGCAACCTCAAACTCCTGGGCTCAAGCAATCCTCCTGCCTCAGCCTCCTAAGTAGCTGGGACTACAGGCATGCGCCACCATGCCTGGCTAATTTCATATATATATATATTTTTTTTTTTGGTTGCCCAGCTAATTTCTTTCTATTTGTTTAGTAGAGAGAGGTCTCGCTCTTGCTCAGGCTGGCCTCGAACTCCTGAGCTCAAACGATCCACCCACCTTGGCCTCCCAGAGTGCTAGGATTACAGGTGTGAGCCACCACGCCTAGCCCATCCTTTGCCTTCTAATTGGTGTTAATTAGTAGAAGGCAATAAAAGGTGCTGGCAAGTGATCAAAGCTCATAAGGAGAGAGATTTCAGGGTACTCGTCCTTCCCCACCTCCCCACACACTTCATCCTTGTCTAGGCACCGTGACTCTGGCAATGGTTATGGCGCTCTGACTACAACTAGAATAGACAGCCTCCTTTCCACAACCCCAGCTATCATGTGAACCTGGTAACTGCGTCTCCTGTCCTCGCCCTTCAGGTACAGGGTGGTAATGGCTTCTTGCTCTGGCTGGTCCCTGGGTAACTCACTAGCACCTGTCGGTTTCCTTAACCTTGTCCATACTTCTGCAATAGTCCCTTCATCAAATTGTCTTCAACATCCCAGGTAAACGTGCTTTCTGTTTTCTGGCAACACCTAATCGGTACACTTGTAGTACAAAATTGGAAAGGAAAAGTGATAAATGGCACATGGGTTAGAGAACCGCTCAGGCTGAGTAGAGTAAGACATGTTTTCCAGCTAGCAGATGAGAGTAAGCTTCACGGATGAGAGGCAGTCAAGAAAGAGGTTAATTCTTCACCTTTCTAATAAGAAATATTCTCTCTCTCTCTCTCTCTCTCTCTCTCTCTCTCTCTCTCTCTCTCTCTCTCTCTCTCCCTCCCTCCCTCCCTCCTATCCTCCCTCCTTCTGATTTGGGGCATTCAGAAAAAAACATCTGAATATTTCTCCTGGAAAGAACAACTCACTCCAGGGTTACAGAGTTTGCCTTTCTGATGAACCTGTGAAATGTCAGCATCTCTATGTGAGCCGGATCCCAAAGCTCCTGTGGAAATGCCATGGGGCCAGCGGTGCCCACAGGGCGAGGGGCACGGACAGTGAGCTGGGCTGCAGCAGCAGCGTGCAGAGGCCACCCCAGTGAGCCGGGACAGAGACGCTGATCTGCCCCTTTCCCTCCCATCGTCTCCTTCCCCTCGCTTCTCCTGGGCCCTGCCTCTCTCCCTCTCATGAACAGCACACCTAGGGGAACCCTTTTTTCCTTTTAAAGACAAAGACATTTTGCTCCCACTAAGAGGAATCGAAATGATCTTTAAAAGGAGTGGGCACAATGGTCGGGAGGAATTACACCACGCCAGAGAGCTATGTGGGCCACCGGTAATTCCTTTTATTTTGATTTCTGGGCGCTGTTGAGTTCCAGGGCTGGGCCCCAGTCAGCAGTAATAGTAATTCCACACTCACCTGGAGAGAAAACTGGACGTAAAAAGGAAACTCCGGGCTCTCTCTCCCTCCTTCCCTTCTCTCACCTCTTTCTTTCTCCCTCTTCCCCTCCCTCTCTTTCCATCCACACTTTCTTCTCTCTTTTTTCAGTCTGTTTATTTGAAGAGGCGAGGAGAATTACAGTTATTATTTAAAATGCACCTTGGATGGGATTCAAAGCTAGAGTTATTTCCAGTGAGATATTGGAAGAAACAGAACAAAACAATTGAATTTGTCAATAAAATTCAAAAAGTTACGGCAAGTCTTACTTGGGCTTGTGCTGGTGAGGCCCAAAGACATCAGGGCACCTGAAGCTGGACAAAAGGTCCCCATCGGTCCTGCCATTCTCAAAGGAGTTCGGGATCCACAGCCGTGATGAGGTCCTGTGTCAGGTGAGTGTGGCTCTTGTTCCTGCATGGACTCCAGTCTTGGATGGGTCACTGTAATAACTGTGCCGCCAACCTCCAAGAAGCCTGCCCGACACCTCCTCATATGGGTGCCTCTGCTGTATGGCATGTCAGCTCTGCTGGAATCCGCTTGTTCACTTACCTGCCTCCCTGCCTAGACCTAAGTCCACCCAGACAGCGACTGTGTTGCACCCAGATTTCCTACTCAGGGGCCAATGGGCTCAGTGAGCACTCAGCAACTCTAATTTAATAAATAAACTGCAAAAAGGTCATCAAAGTCTCAGGATACCCACCCACCCCCCAGGTCCTTATGCAAAAAAAGAAGGTAAAGGCCTCAGGCACCCATGCAGAACTGGCCCTAGGGGTCATTCATTAAGTAAATTCCTTGCTGACCTGCCATAAACAAGGATCTGCAAATTGTAACTGTTACCTAACGCCTGAAGCCAGAGCCTGTTCCATTCCTCACTAATAATGAATTACAAGTTTACCTTGCAGGTTAACCGAAGGGAGACAAGACAGAATCATTCTTCTACCTACCTCCCCAGGGATATCTACATAATTGAGGCTTCCCGCCCTCCCCTTTTCTCCTCTAACATTCCCTTATTTTATGTAAAGTGTAGATTTCCTGGGCCTCACAAAAGTGTAACAATTTTGCTTTATCAGCTGCCTTCCCCTTTTCCTTTCTCTCTACATGCCTTTAAATGCTGAACGTTTCAACTTCCCCTGCAGAAAAACTGCCACAGCTTGTCTGCAGGTTTGCTTTCTTCCTGGCATGTCTTCACCTTTGCCTTAATCAACCTCCACTGATTGAGATTTTTGCCTCAGTCATTTATTTGAGCCGAAGACAAAACACATGGAAAGATACACATCTGCAAAGAAACCTTGGCAAGTTTCTGAATGGTTTTAGCTCTTCCTTATAGATAGAATCAACCCAGCATTGACCCAGTTTCTGCTCTTCTCTGTATTCCAAGATCTTACCACCATTCTGCTGAAAACTCTCAGAGAGATTTCAAGAGTTGCAGAACAAAACCTCATCTGCTAAATCTGGCAAACAAGGATTCCATGAGAACCTCAGCCAAACTCACCATTATCAGCACACAGACACCCTACCTGGCAGTCTGTACTTCAGCCCTATGGAACTCTTATAGCTCCCTTCTCCTTAGGCCATATTCCTGCCACCTCCCTGTGATCCCCCTCCCCTACAAAGCCCTTCCCCTACCCTTGTCTTAACTGGTGAGCTCCGTTTTGTTTGTGAAGGTTCTCCTCACCCTCCACCCTCCAACCACACATATTTATAAAATAATTTATGATCCTTGATTGTGAATCCTAGAACATCACCTGGGTGTGTTAACCAAATAAACAAATGAACAGAATAACCCAGCCAAATAAGGAGAGCAAAGATTTCTTGATTTTTTTTTTTTTAGTATTGGTTTTTGCACTGTGTTCTTATTACAACACTAATATATCTTCATTATATTAAAAATAGTAATTACTACACTATGTATTATACCCCCATTTTACCACATGGGATAGCAAAATAGAACCTCATGGTTTACATTTGTGTTTTTATTATAAGTGAGACAGATTTTTTTTCCTAAAGTTTAATAGCCATCTGTATGTTTTTACTAAATGATCTACTTCTATCCTTTCCTTATTTTTATTGATATACTCAATCTGTTAATTATTAACATATGAAAATTCTTATATAAAATTAATAATTACTATTTTCTATCAAATTTTCAAATCTCTTTCAAGCTTACTTTATTCCATTTACTATTATTTACTTTTGCCTTCTTTGTGAGATACAAATATATTTAACTGTTGGTAGGCAAATGTATCAATTTTTTAATACGGTTTCTGCCTTTAAATTCATATATGAAAGGTTTTCTCGTTTATTTATTGTTTCATTTTTAGATTTCATTTCGTATCTTTCTGGAATTTATTTGGTCATAGGGTATATAATTTCTGCACAGAGATAACTAATTGTCCCAGCATGATTTATTGAATAATTCATACTTTCTCCTTTATTTGAAATGTCACATTTATCAGATGCTAGAATGTTTATATATACCCATGAGGTTGTTGCTGACCTGTCAAAGTCTGATTCCACTGAAAAAAATATTCTTGCCTCAACACAGCACTGTAAAAATTCAGAGGTTTTTTAAAAGAAAGATTATTTTAGCGTAACAAGACATTTTCACATTTCACAATGTAAATCATACTTCCCCTTCTCCCTCTTGTCCCCCATTTCTTCTTCTTTTTTTTTTTCACACTGTAATATCTTTAATTAAGT